>NC_090437.1:540795330-541405785 GCF_031143425.1 Pleurodeles waltl
GATGTCGGGTTTTTGGCGGTTTGCCTCTTGAGGGTCAGAATGACCGTGGCGGTTTACCGCGACCGCAGCGGTGTTGTGGCGGCCTTCTGACCTTCGGCCTTTTACCGCCGAGGTCAGAATGACCCCCTTAGTCACTTTTTCTGAGATTTTATTCACCGGGACGAACCTGCAAGTCAGACCGACCCATGGTTGAGGCAAGCCAGCTAGAGTTGCTGCAGCGGGTCGGTCCCTTTATGGAGCTTTTTTCCAAAAGTCCACCAAACTTATCCAACTTCTGGATCTTTTTCCAGATGTTCTTTTAAGGTTCTTTTGCGGTCCACAACTCACCCCAAGGTTCCATAAACTCTGAGATGCTCCTTGAGGGTGCGGACTACAACTTCCCAGAAAGCACCTGGCACAAACACTTTTTGGCCACTGGACAGTGGTCAGCTGGTCAGTTTCTTCAGGAACTGGTGCAGGGGACTCTGGTTAGCAAGTTTTCACCTGTAGCAAACAGGGAGTACCTCCTTTAACCAGTTGAAGTCAGGCAAGGTCCTTCTTGTGGTGAAGCCCAAGTGTGCAGCTGGTGCAGTCCTCCAGAGTGCAGTGTCCAGGTCCAGGTCAGGGGTCCAGCAGGGCAGTCCTTGTTCTTCTGTAGTTCCTCCTTGTTGAAATCTGGTAGGAATCTGAGTTGTTGGTGCAGGTCTGCCAGTTTTATCCTTGCTCCTGGGTGAAAAACAGGGGGGCCCTTGTTCTCCAATCAGGTGCAGAGTCCTTCCCCCTGTGATGACCACTTTCCTGGGAACTGTGGCAAAAATCAATTCCAGGGAGCAACATTCCTCAAAAATCCATCATGGCTAAAAGTGATTTTTGGGGTGGCTAAAAATCTTAAACACTCTTTTCTCCAGCCCTCTCCTAATCTAATCAGGGGGGCATCTAATTGTCTGGCTTTGCAGGATGTGAAGGAGGTGCCGGATTGCTCCAAATGTCCTTCCCTGCCTTGGAAGACCAGTGTGGCAGCCCTGCCCTCTTCCTGCTTCCCCATCTGCCAAGGGGAGATCTCCTCCCCCAGGCACATCTCTTTGCGTTGAGCCAGGCCACTTCACACCTCATCAAGGCAGCTTGGCCAGGTTGCCAGAAGTTGGCGAATCAGAGCAAAGCTGCAAAAACACTGCAGGGCTGCAGTTGGAAACTTTTCAGATAAAGTTTAAAACTCTTTACCTGAACATGTTCTATTAAATCCTACACTTGTAAGTTTTGAGATTCATTATAACAATTAATTAAAACTTAAGCCATCTGATACTTAAGGGGACTTCATAAATTAAAATAGAGTCCCCATTCTATCCTATGGAGGCCATTCACTACAATGAGGGAAAAACAAATATGGTTGTTTTACCTCACCAGGGCTTACAGAACTATTTTTATAAGGTCCCTGCTTATAGTTACATGGCACCCAGCCCTAAGGGCACATAGGGCACACCTTAGGGGTGACTTATATGTAAAAATTAAGTTGTTTAAGACTTTGGAACTACTTTTAATTCCAAAGTCGAATTTGGATGTAACTTAAATTTAAAAGCAGCCAGCAAGACAAGCCTGCCTATAAAATAACACTGGGCACCTTAGCAGTGCACCTATGGGTGCACTACCTATGCTAGGGTCCCTAAACCTACATGCCCTACCATATACTAGTGACTTATAGGTAGGTTGACTTAGCCAATCATAATTAGCCTAATTTGCATACTCATTTTATGCAGAGCAAAGGCTCTGGGACTGGTTAGCAGTACCCATGGCCCCATTAGAGTCAGGAAAACACCAGCAAAAAGTGAAAAATGGGGGCAAAAAGTCAGAGGGCCTCTGCAATCAGCCCTGTTTTCTCACAACAGGTGTATCTGAAAAACACTCCTTTTGATGAATGTATTACTACAAAGGGTGTTGCCCCTCTTGTGGACCAAGAAATGAGAGGCCCTCAAATTTAGGTCACCCTGAAAAATTAACCTTGCCTAAGGCAGAAGCTTATGCATGCAGTTCCCTGCACAATGGGTTGTGAGGTTTCCCAAATGGAGAGGTCATATTTTTTTGTGTTATACATACCCCGCCACAAACATATCTCCTGTCACCTAGGAGATCTCCACTGGCTTCCTATTGAGAAAAGAATTAATTTCAAGCACCTCATCCAGGCTTTCAAGAGCCCTCCACGACCTAGGACCTGCCTACCTCAACCACTGCATCATCTTCTGCTCCCCCTCCAGACCTCTCGACTCTGCTCAACCTCGCATATGGAAGGCCTTGGCTGGTGGAAGATCCTTTGCCTACCTCATGGAAAAGAGCTGGAACACCCTGTCCTTGCACCCCAGGTAGTCACCATCGCTACTTCAATGCAGGAAGGACATTAAAACCTGGCTCTTCAACTGAAGCTCAGAGGGCAAACCTCCTTAGCACCTTGAGACCCTTACGGGGTTTTGCTTTATAAACCCTTATTTGATTTGATTTGTTCTCTGTGGTCTTCATCGGTACCACCCTGAAGTAACGCAAGGCTCCACAAAGCCTCACAGCACAGCTTTTAGCCTCATCTGAATCAATGCTGGGAGACGTGAAGCCCTGCAAAGCCTCACTATTCAGCTCCCTGGGATCGATGGCAGGCCATGCAAAGCCTTGCTGCACAGCTTTTTGGAACCAATGCCAGATGACACAAAAGCTTTCAAAGCCTGGCAAGGCAATGCCACACAAACTGCGTACCAGGATTTGAGGTACTGTGTTGAGCAGGCCCAAGTGGGTCCATGTAGCTGGCCTGCGGTCCATCATGGTTCGCCTGAACTTGTGACTTTGTCCCAGTATGACCAGATAACCACAGTTGGTTGTTTGCGCTTCTATGTGCAATTTTCACCTAAATGTTTAAAATTGCATATCTCAGAATCTACTTATTGGTACTGTCATTTTAGTCTTGTTTTACTTATTGAATTAAACTTTATTTTTCTAACCTGGTGTGGATCATCTTTGTGGTGTTTTCACTGTTTTCACTGAAGTGTTTGCACAAATAATTTACACATTGCCTCCTTAAGTTGAGTCCGACTGCTCTATGCTAAGCTACCAGAGGTTGAGCACAGATTAACTTTTAGTATGTATCTGACCTATTCTGACTAGGATTGTGGTTGCTGCTCGGACAGGATGCATACCTCTGCTAACCAGAAATCCAATTTCTAAATCTATTGGTGGAATGTTACCTTCTAGGGGGAGCCATAGAATGGTCACATTGTCAGGGTTCTGATGCTTCTATGGTTGTTTTAGCCTCAATAAATGCTCCTCACCTGAACCTTGTTGGAGTGGCTTCTTCACAGGTAATAAGTGACTATCTGGGGTACTGATCTGCAGTTGTAACATGCTTCCAATTGTCACATAACAAGAGGTGACTGATGGTGTGACTAACATCTGACTTCAAGAATCATCTACATTATTGAAGATATTGGGGGTTATTACAACTTTGGAGGAGGTGTTAATCCGTCCCAAAAGTGACGGTAAAGTGACGGATATACCACCAGCCGTTTTACGAGTCCATTATATCCTATGGAACTCGTAATACGGCCGGTGGTATATCCGTCACTTTACCGCCACTTTTGGGACGGATTAACACCTCCTCCAAAGTTGTAATAACCCCCATTGTGAGTTGTGTGATCTGAGTACTGAGGTGGTGATGTTGAAGTTCATGCTACTCCTTTCTGCTTACTAAGGCCCTCATTCCAACCCTGGCGGTCGGTGTTAAAGCCGCGACCATACCGCCGACAGGCTGGCGGTCCAAAAAATGGAATTCTGACCCTGGCGGTTACCGCCAACAGAGACCGCCGCTTCAACACTCGGACCGCCCCGGCGGTACAAACAAACAGCCTGGCGGTCACCGCCAACAGCCCGGCGGGAGACAATGTACCGCCGACCCGATAACGACCCACCAATCCGCCACCTTTTCCGGGGCGGGAGCCCCGCCGATAAAAACACGGCGGAAACAGACTACGAACGGGAAAACGCTCACCTCCACATACTCCACGCGAGATTCCGGCAGTATGGAACCCGAGTTACAGGTCATCCCCGCACTCCTATACCTGCTCCTGTACCAGGAGCACGCCCGGCGGCGCGGAAGACATCGGTGAGTACTGCACCTACGTCACAGGGGAGGGAAAAGATTACCGGCACACACCCACCCACCCACACCCACTACAACACACACATCAATGCATTCCCACAGATCACTGTCACAACCCACAACCCCCCCCCCCTCCGAAATAATGCAAAGACCAAAAGAAGAGATCTTAAACGGGCAGATATATTGAAAAATGGACAGCAGTAATCCAAATAAATAAATAAACTATGTACAAAATATATACATCTACTATATGTAGTCCAACCACTGTCCGTGGACCACAGGGGTCCTGAGCAAAGGGGCAAGGCCGAGTCCCACGACAAGAACTCCACGGAGAGAACACTGCAGGGGCATCAGAAAGAAAAAAGGACAGGCACCTCAGGGGGAAGGGAAGGGGGGGCACCTCAGCCACTTGAGTACACGACGCCAGATCCACGAGGGGACTCCATGACCACTGGCCCATCCTGGGGAGAGCAAAGCCACAGTCCATACAGTCCATACAGTGGGTGGCCTGCCCACTGGGCCATCCTGGGGAGTGCAAAGCCACAGTCCATACAGTCCATACAGTGGGTGGCCTGCCCACTGGGCCATCCTGGGGAGAGCAAAGCCACAGTCCATACAGTCCATACAGTGGGTGGCCTGCCCACTGGGCCATCCTGGGGAGAGCAAAGCCACAGTCCATACAGTCCATACAGTGGGTGGCCTGCCCACTGGGCCATCCTGGGGAGTGCAAAGCCACAGTCCAAACAGTCCATAACAGACTCCACTGCCACTGGAGGAGGCATGTTGGCCAGAGGACATCCTGCAGCCCTGCCCGAGACAGATCCTGCCCTGCCACGTCTGCCAAAGGGCCAGCGGTTCTTGCCTGGAAGGGCCCAGTTCAGCGGTTCTTGCCTTGAAGGGCCCAGTTCAGCGGTTCTTGCCTTGAAGGGCCCAGTTCAGCGGTTCTTGCCTGGAAGGGCCCAGTTCAGAGGTTCTTGCCTTGAAGGGCCCAGTTCAGCGGTTCTTGCCTTGAAGGGCCCAGTTCAGCGGTTCTTGCCTTGAAGGGCCCAGTTCAGCGGTTCTTGCCTTGAAGGGCCCAGTTCAGCGGTTCTTGCCTTGAAGGGCCCAGTTCCGCGGTTCTTGAGACGGCGGTCCCCAGCGGAGCGGTGCTGGAGACGGCGGGGCCCAGTTCAGCGGTTCTTGCCTTGAAGGGCCCAGTTCAGCCGTTCTTGCCTTGAAGGGCCCAGTTCAGCGGTTCTTGCCTTGAAGGGCCCAGTTCAGCGGTTCTTGAGACAGCGGTCCCCAGCGGAGCGGTGCTGGAGACGGCGGCCATTCTATGGCCAACTGCTCATTGCCTGGTGGTGCCCTCCTGGGCAGCGGGATGGTGCTCCTTCAATGCCCACCTGGGCTGTGGGTGGTGGGGCCCTCCTGGCCAGCTGGGCTGGGTCCTCCCTGGGCAGCGGCTATGGGGGTGGTGGGCTCTCCCTGGGCAGCTGTGACGGTTCCTCCCTGGGCAGCGGCTATGGGGGTGGTGGGCTCTCCCTGGGCAGCTGTGACGGTTCCTCTCTGGGCAGCGGCTATGGGGGTTGTGGGCTCCTCCTGGGCAGCTGTGACGGGTCCTCCATGGGCAGCGGCTATGGGGGTGGTGGGCTCTCCCTGGGCAGCTGTGACTGTTCCTCCCTGGGCAGCGGCTATGGGGGTTGTGGGCTCCTCCTGGGCAGCTGTGACGGGTCCTCCATGGGCAGCAGGCCTGCTGCCTGACTTCTCCGCCTTGCTGCCCTTGCCCTCCTTAGTCGGGAGTCTGTGGCCCTTTCCTCCCTTTGGAGCTGTGGCTGTTGACGGTGGCTGGCTAGTGTCCTGGGGGGATATAGAACCCGGGCTCCTGCGGCGGCCCTTCCGCCTTCTGCTCCTCTTCCCAGGGGGTGGGCTGCCTGTCCCCTTGCTGCTGGGCGAAGATCCAGACATGCGGGCTGGTGGGCTCCAATACCCCTGCACCCTTGTCAAGGGGGCTGCAGGGCTGGTGGTGGCTGAGGTGCTCTTCTTACCCCGACGAGAAGGAGGGGGGGGGGCTCAGGGTTAGGAAAGAAGTTAGCAGTAGCGAGAAAGATTTTCTTGGGACAATGGAGAGTGGTAGGTACAGTGGGAATGGGAGTGGAGGGAGAGGATATGGTTGTAGGTGAGTCACGTTTGCTGTCTTTGGGTGCAGGTGCAGGAGGGATAGGCTGTCGTGAGGTGGATGGCTGTTGGGTGGGTGGGTGGCTGCGTTTGTGTGGTGTGGAAGAGGGGGTGACAGACACAGTGGGAGAGGACACAGGGGACGTGTAAATGGCAGTGAGGGTGGTGACTGCACGTGTGCGGACTCTACTGGAGGGTGTGCTGGTGATGGAAACACTGGCTGATGGTGAGGTGAATGAAGGTGTGAGTGTAGACGTCACAGGGAGGGAGGAGGGAGACGAGGAGGTGGGGGTCACAGAGGTGGTAGTGACTGTTGGCATGTCTGCATCGGAATGTTGCTTGTGTGAATGTCTGCGTGATCTGTGGTGCTTATGTTTGGATGAGCTGCTCTTGGGTGTTGAGGTGTGTGCAGGCTGGTCTGATGGTGTGGGTGGGACAGGCAGAGGAACAGGAGACTGGGAGGAGGGAGTTAGTAGAGGGAGGCAGGAGACAGGGACAATGGCTGCCGTCAGTGCTGAGGCCAGAGCCTGGAACGATCGCTGATGGGCAGCCTGACCCCAATGAATGCCCTCCAGGTATGCATTGCTGCGATGAACCTCCCTCTCCACCCCCTGGATGGCATTCAAAAGGGTAGACTGCCCAACAATGAGCGTTCGGAGGAGGTCAATGACCTCCTCACTGAGGGCAGCGGGGGTAACAGGGCCTGAGGTGCCTGGGGCGAAGGAGATGCCCGGCTTCCTGGCAGAGCGGGCACGGGGCGAACGCTGAGGGGCTGCTGGGAGGGCGGAGATGGTGCGCTGGGTGGCGGCTGTACCTGTAATGGCGGGGGGCACGGATGTTGCCACCACCGCAAGGGAGCTCCCTTCCGAGGACGTGTCCGTGTCGCTGCAGGCTCCAGTCGTCCCCGTTGTGGAGCTCCCCTTGCCCTCCGTCTCACTGGTCCAGTCAGACTCTGTGGCATGGCCCTCCTGGGCCATGTGAGATGCAGCTCCCTCCTGCCCCGATGCCACTTCTCCTCCGCCTGATGATGCTGATGCACACAAGCACAGAAAGACAAACAAAAAGGGGGGGGGGAGAGAGAAATAAAGAGATTTTGAGTACATGGATCACCGGTACAGTTAGCGGACATGACAGACACAGATGCCCCCTGCACTAAGTTGCGCACTTGGGGTCCGCTACGCATTCCGTGGAACATGCCCTACACGCCTAGAGTTGACAACTGCACCCATGGATGACACGGCCCAGGGATGGCTGTACTGGCACACTACTGAGGGTGGTGGCTGGGGACACAGGGGCTTACGGGGGTGCCCAGCCTACAGATATCGCCCTGGCCTAGGGGGACCCACAGCCCTCCTCCCCCACCCAGACACCTCCACTGCGCGACAACAGAGTAGATTATGCTTGTACTCACCCCCTTGTGTCTGCTGTGCTGCCCTCACGCGCCCATCCAAATCAGGGTAGGCCACCGCCAGGATCCGGAACATCAGGGGGGTCAGTTGACGGCAGGCACCCCGCCTACGTTGGGAGGCCATCCCCAGCAGAGACTCGGCGGTCTTCTTGGTCCCACGGCGGATGTCCTCCCACCTCTTGCGGCAGTGGGTGCCCCGTCGATGGTGGACCCCCAGGGTCCGGACTTCCTTGGCGATGGCACGCCAAATCCCGATCTTCTCATGGGCGCGGACCTATGTGACACGTACAGGGAGGGAGAAATACCACGTTCAAGTTTGTCTGCATTTTCGTTGCCAGTGGCCCAACGCCCCCCATCCCCGCCAGGCCCCCCGCCAGGCCCCCCGCCAGGCCCAACAAGCCCCCCGCCAGGCCCCCAAGCCAGCCAGTGGCCCCAAATCCATATTGAATTAAACTCACTTGTTGGTCTGGAGGACCGTAGAGTAGCGCATACTGGGGGAGGACCCCATCCACAAGTTTCTCCAACTCTTCTCCAGTGAAGGCAGGGGCCCTTTCCCCAGTCGCAGCAGCCATTGTCCCTTCCAGACCGAGGTCACAGCAACACTTGCAGTATAGGTCCTCTCCTGTGAAAGTTCAAGTCGCGAGTGAATAAGTAGATAGAAAATGGCGGTCACGCCCGCGGCGGTGCGTACCGCGGCGGGGCGTACCGCCACCGCCGGCGCACTTCGCCATTGGCTCCTGATACCCATAGGCTTCAATGTTATCCAATGCGGCTTCGCGCCGCGGTCTTCGACCGCCTACCGCCACGGTGTGCCACACCAGCGCATTGACCTCACATCCCATTGTCACACTTCACAGGTCAGGCAGCCGCCATTTCGAGAGTCCACATGGCTCAATTTCAACTGCGTCACACAGGCCTAGGCCTTGCAAAGCCACTCATACACGCCATTCACTGCATAGAGAATCGTTTACTGTGCAAGCTGTGTGCTCCATGTTGTCCTTCCTAGGCACCGTCCGCTGGGTTTGGCGAGGAGAAGGAGGAATCCTCCTGTGTACAGACCGCTGGTGGACCTGTCGACAATGGAAGCACGCCACATTATCCTGACCTACCGGCTTGACCGTGCCACTATACATGAACTGTGTGCCCAGCTGGAGCCCGACCTGATGTCCCCCATCCGCCAACCCACAGGGATTCCCCCTCTGGTGCAGGTCCTGTCAGTACTCCATTTCTTGGCAAGTGGGTCATTTCAGACAACAGTGGGAATTGCTTCTGGGATGTCTCAGCCCATGTTTTCGAAGGTGTTATCCAGAGTGTTGTCTGCCCTGATGAAATACATGAGGAGCTACATCCTTTTCCCTGAGGTGGGCGAATTGGCTACAGTGAAGGGTGATTTCTATGCCCTTGGACATATTCCCAACGTCATTGGTGCCATTGATGGGACCCATGTGGCTTTGGTTCCCCCCCAAGAAAGTGAGCAGGTGTACAGGAACAGGAAAAGTTACCATTCTATGAACATCCAGGTGGTGTGTTTGGCTGACCAGTACATCTCCCATGTCAATGCCAAATTCCCTGGGTCAGTGCATGACGCCTACATCCTAAGGAATAGCAGCATCCCTTACGTGATGGAACAGCTAGAGAGACACCGTGTATGGCTATTGGGGGACTCTGGGTACCCCAACCTGTCGTGGCTACTGACCCCAGTAAGGAATCCCCGGACCAGGGCAGAGGAACGGTACAATGAGGCCCATGGGCGTACTAGGAGGGTGATCGAACGCACCTTTGGCCTCCTAAAGGCCAGGTTTCGGTGCCTGCATATGACAGGTGGATCCCTAATGTACTCACCTAAGAAGGTGTGTCACATCATCGTGGCCTGCTGCATGCTTCACAACCTGGCTTTGCGCCGCCAGGTGCCTTTCCTGCAGGAGGATGGTCGAGACGGTGGTGTTGTGGCAGCTGTGGAACCTGTGGAGAGTGACGAGGAGGAAGACGACGGGGCTGAAACAGACAACAGGGACAGAATCATTGCACAGTACTTCCAATAGGACACAGGTAACAATTCAAACAAATTTAGTAAATGTAAACTACTCTCCTGCATCTCTGCTGCCTGTTTATTTGCCCCAGTGTATGATGACTGAGTTGTGGCTTTTCCCTCCCTATTTCAGATCTGGGGTCCCCACTACGAGTCCTGTGCTTCGTTTCCCCATGGACTACAGCTTTGTGGCAGCGGTTTGTTGACTTCACTATGTACAAGGACATATTTGCACTGTCATGTCAATTACAATATTTTGAAATCACAGCCAGACTCCAGATAGTTTTGTGCAAAATAGGTGTTTATTTCAGTGCTCAAAATGGGATGGGTGGTTTCAAGTGGGTGGGGGCTATGGTGAAGGAATGTCCATGGCAGAGTCCAGAGTAACAGTCACACAGGTGCATTGTCCATAGGCCTGTGGAGAGATGGAGCATGGGCAGTTCAAGGATGGACAGGGTGACAATGTGGGACAGTGGGATGACATCAGGTGGTATCCTTTGCTGGCGGGGGTCTTGACATCCTACTCTGTCTTCTTGCGAGATCTCAGGGCCCTCTTGCGGGTTGGTTCTTCTCCTGCAGGAGGTGGGGGTCTGGTGGGCTGCTGTTGTGCGGGGGCCTCCTGTCCACTAGCGCCGGCGGAGGTGGTTGGCTGTTCTTGGTCCAGGCTAGTGGCAGGGGCCCTTTGTTGTTGTTGAGTGTCCGTCCTGGTGTTGATGAGTTCCTGCAGCAGCCCTACCATGGTAACCAGGGTGGAGGTGAGGGCTCTGATGTCCTCCCTGTACCCCCGATAGTGTTCCTCCTGCAGTACCTGGATCTCCTGGAACCTGGCCAGTACCGTCGCCATCGTCTCCTGGGAGCGGTTGTATGCTCCCATGATGGTGGTGAGGGCCTCGTGGAGAGTGGGTTCCCTGGGCCCGTCCCCCCCCTGTCGCACAGCTGCCCTCCCAGTTCCCCTGTTTCCCTGGGCCTCTGCCCCCTGGCCGGTGTGCCCACTACCACTGCCCCCAGGTCCCTGTTGTTGTTGGGGTGGTGGGTTATCCTGGGTGCCCTGTAGTGGTAGACACACCGCTGATTGACGCGCCCTGGAGACAGAGGCATGGGCCCGCTGGGTGGGAGCTGTGCTGGTGTTCCCAGAGGGGCTTGGGTCTGTAGTGGCCTGTGGCTGTCTGAGGGGAACCGACTGTCCAGAGGTCCCCGATGGTCCGGGCTGGTCATCAGTGTCCAGGTCGACAGAGCTGCTGTCATCGCTGACGGCCTCTTGGGTGGGGGGTGTGGAGAATTCTGGGCCCTCCGTGGCGGTGTGTTGGCGGTCGGGTCCTGCAGGGGTATAGAGGTATGGTTATAGTTTCAATGTGTGCCATATGGGTGTATCTGTGGGTTCCCGTGTCCCCAAGTGCTGGCATTCGTGTGTGGGGGCTTTGGTGAGGGTGGCTTGTGGGGGGGATGTGTATATGCATTGGGCATGCTTTGGTGATGGGTGTCCATGCTTAGTGGACGCATGCAGGCCTAGGTTTTGGGATGTGTGGGTTGTGATGGTGAGACATTGGCAGGGAATAGGTGTGCTGGGGGTGGGGGTGAGGATGGTGGTGGGGGTGAGGATGGTGGTGGGGGTGAGGATGGTGGTGGGGGTGAGGGTGGGGGTGAGGATGGGGGTGGGGGTGAGGGTGGGGTTCGAGGATGGGGGTGAGGGTTGGGGTATGATTTGGCATGCAGGTGGGGGGGAAGCAGTATTGAAGCTTCAACTTACCAGAATCCATTCCTCCGCCGACTCCTGCGAGGCCGTCAGGATGCAGGATGTTCAAGACTTCCTCCTCCCATGTTGTAAATTGTGGGGGTTGAGGTGGGGGTCCTCCGCCAGTCTTCTGCACGGCGATGTTGTGCCTGGATACCATGGAACGCACCTTCCCCCGTAGGTCGTTCCATCGCTTCCTGATGTCTTCCCGATTTCTGGGGTGCTGTCCCACAGCGTTGACCCTGTCGACAATCCTCTGCCATAGCTCCGTCCTCCGGGCAATGCTGGTGTATTGGACCTGTGTGCCGAAGAGCTGGGGCTCTACCCGAATGATTTCCTCCACCATGACCCTGAGTTCTTCGTCTGAGAAGCGGGGGTGTCTTTGGGGTGCCATGGAGTGGTGTGTATGATGTGTGGGGTGGAGTATGTGTAGTTAAGTGTGTTGAGTGTGGTGGTGTGTGTTGTTTTGTGTGTGGATATTGTGTGGGTGATGGTGTAGTGTGCCTCTGTGTGATGGTGTTCTATGATCGCTGCTGTGTCTCTCAGTGCTTCTTTTTGGATTTTGGTCGAAGGGGTTTGTGGGTGATGTGGGTGTGTGTTTTATATTGTATTGTGTGTGTGGGAGTGGTGTGTGTATGTGTATCAGGTGTGTGGAATTCAAATCGTCCAATGTTGCTGAGTTTTGTTCGTTTGTGTGTATTCTGACCGCGGCGGTGTGTACCGCCAATGGAAAACCGCGTTTGAAAGACCGCCGCGTGGATTCGTGGGTCAGAATGGCATGGGCGTATTTCTGTTGGCGTGACGGTGGAGGTTTGGTCACCTCCACTTTTCCGCCGACCGCTGGTCTGGCGGTCTGTTGTGGCTGTCGGATTTTCGGCGGTTTGGCTGCTGCGGGTCAGAATGACCGTGGCGGATTACCGCGGCGGAATTATGGAGGATTTCTCACCGGCGGTAATCGCCTTTTACCGCCGAGGTCAGAATGACCACCTAAGTGTTTTGTTCAGCAAAATAGTATGGGCATTGCTTTGTGGAAGCATTGACCAACTTTCAGCTGCTGGGAATGAGGGACATTTGTGGCTAGTTGGCATATTGGAATTGGCATGTATAATGTGTTGCATACTGCAATTGACTCAACATGTTGCTGTTGGTCACATGGTCATGCTATATTTGAAAGACACACTTTGTGGTGTGTGGTTGACTTCCACAGTATTAAAAAGTAGCTGACTGCCTGAGTGTCACCACATAGCTCCTGTTCATCTGTATAAAGATGATTCCCACACACAGACAGTTTCTATCTTCTTTATTCCTGTAGTATTATTCTCCAAACACACACAAACATAAGAAAGTATTGCAAATCAGAATATGTATGTAGACAACTAAAACATGTTCCAGACACAATCATCCCAATGACAAAAGTGAACACTTTTTTGTGTTAACATTTTGTGATACATTTATTACCTAAAATGGACACTGTAACAACACAACCAATGTTCCTACAATATTCTGGACGGCCAGCCATGTTGTTGGAAGATAGCTTTGAAGCATATAATGAAGCAATTGGGGATGATATGTTTGCTCCAAAAAGAAAATTAGCAAACCTCAAGCATAATTTAGGGATTGTTACTTAACACAAGATGTAAACATGGTTTCTAGTATGAAAGATTAAAGCAAGGAAAACGTTGATGGGTCTGAAGAAAAAAACAAAAGTCAATGTTTTAGATGTGGGAACTTTTATATATGTAGCTATGGGCAGTAGCCTTGAAGGCCAGATATTACAGTTTTAAACTGTCAGGATGTTTCTCAAGAGTGTCTAAACCTAATCTAGATGAAGAGAAAAAAGAAGCATAGTAAACTAATAGCTACAGAGCGGATGACTGAAGTACATTAAACAGAGGATGATGTTCGACTGGTAGGGAGTAAACTAGATTCACTGAAGTGTAGCATAGGAAACAATGTGATGCAGATTAAATTCCTGAATTCAAGTAATGTAGCTTAGAATAGAACAGATCTACCAACATTTGGTTGTTTTTAATCATTAACATGTGTTAAGGGTAAGGTAGCCTCAGGAAAAGGATATGTAGTGTAAAAGGGAAGATGTCTTTTAGGGTGTAAACAACAATTGAAGATGGGGATCACACTAAGTCCTAATCATTCAGAACAAAT
This sequence comes from Pleurodeles waltl, assembly GCF_031143425.1. Classification (NCBI taxonomy): domain Eukaryota; kingdom Metazoa; phylum Chordata; class Amphibia; order Caudata; family Salamandridae; genus Pleurodeles; species Pleurodeles waltl. The sequence goes on from NC_090437.1 coordinate 540,808,928, forward strand.
AATGGCCTTGTGCATATCTGTGGAGATGAATGTTCTTCAGTGTTTCAAGACAAACTAGGTTTGTTTTCAACCCTCATTACTCTTAAGCAAGGTCCCATACTCAAAGTCCACAAGATAAGGGGAGTCGCATCGTCCGTCAAGGAGGAATTGACCACCAGCTGGAAAAATTATGGGGGTCATTACAACATTGGCGGTAAAAGGCGCTTACCGCCGTGCAGAAGACCGCCAATACACCGCCGCGGCCGCGGAATCCCGCCACAGGTATTATGACACACATCTCATAATCCGCCGAAATTCAGACACCCACACAAGTCCGCCACACCAAAGGTCAGTGATAAACTGGTGAAAACAATTCCTCCACCTCCACGTCAACAGAAACACGCCCATGCTATTACAACCCACGAATCCACGCAGCGGTCTTTCAACTGCGGTATTCCATTGGCGGTACACACCGCCACGCTCGAAATACACACACATCTCCAAAACACTGCCACATTGGACAATTACAAATACACACACCTGATACACATTCAAACAACACTCCCACACACCCAACACAATATAAAACACACACCCACATCACCCACAAACCCTTACGACCAGAAATTTAGACGAAGGCCAGAGAGACAGCACAGCAAAGACAACCCCACCATACAGAGGCACACAACACCATCACCCACACAACATCCACGCACAAAACACCACACACCACTACACATCACCACACAAATCAACACTCACACCGCCCCACACATCACACACACCACCCCATGGCACGCCAAAGACACCCCCGCTTTTCCGAGGAGGAGCTCCGTGTCATGGTGGAGGAAATTGTCCGGGTAGAGCCACAGCTATTTGGCTCGCAGGTGCAGCACACATCCATAGCCAGGAAGATGGAGCTATGGCGCAGAATAGTGGACAGGTTCAACACTGTGGGACAGCACCCAAGAAATCAGGAGGACATCAGGAAGAGGTGGAACGACCTAGGGGGGAAGGTGCGTTCAACGGTCTCCAGGCACAACATCGCGGTTCAGCAGACTGGCGGCAGACCCCCACCTCCTCCCCCACAACTAACAACATGGGAGGAGCAAGTCTTGACCATCATGCATCCAGAGGGCCTCGGAGGAGTCGGTGGAGGAATGGACACTGGTAAGTCAATTCTTAACTATCATATCCCCCACCCTACCTGCATGCCATCACACACCCCCACCCTCACACCCTCCCCTATCACCCCAACTCCTCACTAATGTATTAATAACACAAACTACACATCCCAACACCAAGCCCTGCATGACACAACTAAGCATGGACACCCATCACAAAAGCATGCCCACTGCACATACCCATAACAACCCCCTAACCATCATGACACAAGCCCCCACATAGGAATGCTTGCACTGGGGTACACGCACACCCACCCATTGCACACCATCACACACACACATGCAATAATCATGCTCTTATACCCCTGCAGGATCACGAAGGACCGTCACCACACCGGAGGGTCCAGACAACTCCACTCCACCCACAGAAGAGGCCCACAGTGACGATAGCAGCTCTGCCCTACTGGAGCCTGATGACCAGCCCGGACCATCGTTGGCCTCGGGACAGTCGGTTCCCCTTGCACAGGCACAGCCCAACACTGACCTTCCACCCTCTGGTAACACCAGCACAGCACCCACCCAGTGGGCCCAAACCTCCCTACCCAGGACAGGTCAATCAGCTGTGTGTCCACCACTACAGGGAACCCAGGATAACCCACCACCCCAACAACAACAGGGACCTGGGGACAGTGGTAGTGGGCACACAGTCCAGGGGACGGAGGCACAGGAACACAGGGGAACTGGGAGGGCTGCTGTGCGACAGGGGGCGGACAGGCCAAGGGAACCTACTCTCCACGAGGCCCTATCCTCCATCATATGAGCATACCACCACTCCCAGGAGACGATGGCGACGGTCTTGGTCAAGTTTCAGGAGACCCAGAGCCTGCAGGAGGACCAGTATTTGGGGTTCAGGGAGGAGCTCAGGACATCAGCTCCGCCTTGGGCACCATCGTAGGGGTGCTGAAGGACATACAGCAGACCATGAGGGACACCGTGGCACTCCAAGGGGCCCCTGACACTAGCCTGGACGATGAACTGCCCACCACCTCCGCCGGCGCTAGTGGACAGGACGCCCTGCCACAGGACCACCACACCAGCACCCCACCCCCTGCAGACGGACAACCACCACGCAAGCGGTCCCTGAGATCCAGGAACAGGACAGAGCAAGATGGCAAGACCACCGCCAGGAAATGAGACCACCCTGATTGTCCCCCCACTGTCCCACTTTGTTACCCTGTCCATACTTAAACTGCCCAAGCTCCACTTCCCATGCCCATATGGGCAGTGCACCTGTGAGACTAATAGACTGGACTCTGCCATGGACATTCCTCCGCCATCACCCATCACCATTTTACAACCCCCCTCCATTTTTGAGCACTTCAATAAACACCCTTGAAACACAAAACAATCTGGAGTCAGTCTATGAATTGGTAAAATGTAATATCTATGACAGCGTCAAAATGCGGTATTAGTTGTAAAGGCAACATACCAATGTCACACATCACATGTCCCTCAAGGATGCATGCAGATGACACACGTTGGTAACCACACCTGTGAAACCGTAATGGAAAGAAACAACTCAGTTACCAAATAATCACATGAAATTACACACAGGATAGAGGAGGACGTGTGACAGTGAATGTAATGGTAAAAATGAAAATGTTCTCACCTGTGTGTCACTGGAAATATTGCTGTATGACTGACTCCCTGTTGTCGTCGTCTTCTTCCTCAGCTTCCTCCTCATCACTATCCACAGGCTCCACAGGCTCCACAGCTGCCACAACACCGTCATCTGGACCATCCTCCTGCAGAAAAGGCATCTGGCGTCGCAAAGCAAGATTGTGAAGCATCGAGCAGGTGATGATGATCTGGCACACCTTCTTTGGTGAGTAGAATAGGGAATCACCTGTCATATGGAGGCACCTGAACCTGGCCTTAAGGAGGCCGAAGGTGCGTTCGATCACCCTCCTAGTCCGCCCATGGGCCTCATTGTAGCGTTCCTCTGCCCTGGTCCTGGGATTCCTTACTGGGGTGAAGAGCCATGATAGGTTGGGGTAATCAGAGTCCCCTAATAGCCACACACGGTGCCTCTGGAGTTGACCCATCATATCAGGGATGCTGCTATTCCGCAGGATGTAGGCGTCATGCACTGAGCCAGGGAACATAGCATTAACCTGGGAGATGTACTGGTCTGCCAAACAGACCATCTGTACATTCATCGAATGATAACTCTTCCTGTTCCTGTACACCTGTTCACTCCTGTGGGGGGGGACCAGAGCTACATGGGTCCCATCAATGGCACCTATGACATTGGGGATATGTCCAATGGCATAGAAGTCACCTTTCACTGTAGCCAAATCTTCCACCTCAGGGAAAATTATGTATCTCCTTACGTGTTTCAGCAGGGCAGACAACACTCTGGACAACACGTTGGAAAACATAGGCTGGGACATCCCTGATGCCATGGCCACTGTTGCCTGAAATGACCCACTTGCAAGGAAATGGAGCGCTGACAGCACCTGCACGTCAGGGGGAATTCCAGTGGGATGGCGGATTGGTGACATCAGGTCTGGCTCCAACTGGGCACATAGTTCCTGGATTGTGGCACAGTCAAACCTGTAGGTGACGATTAAATGTTGCTCCTCCATTGTCAACAGGTCCACCAGCGGTCGGCACACCGGAGGATTCCGCCATCTTCTCAAATGTCCCAGCTGACGGCGCCTAGGAAGGACAACAGCGACGATCAAGTCAATATTTTTCCAGGTATGTACCCACAGTTACACAGAAGATGACACCAAACACAAAACCCTTCCTGGATGTGTGTTGAGTGTAGGCCTAGCTATGTGTGACGCAGAAGTAAATGAAGCCATGTGGGCCCCTGAAATGGCGGCTGCCTGACCTCTAAACTGGTACAATGGGATTGTGGGGTAACTGCGTTGGCGTTGCACACCGTCGCGGTAGGCGGTCGTAGACCGCGGCGCAATGCTGCATTGGTTAACATAGGACCCTATGGGTCTCAGGAGCCAATGAACAGGTGCGCCGGCGGTGATGATACGCACCACCGCGGACGTCACCGCCGCGGACGTGACCACCATTTTCGATCTGTTCAATCACTAGATACCTGATCTTCGACAGGAGAGGACCTACACTGCAAGTGCTGCTGTGACCTCGGTCTGGAAGAGACAATGGCTGCTGCGTCTGGGGAAAGGGCCCCTGCCTTCACTGCTCAGGAGTTGGAGAAACTGTTAGACGGGGTCCTCCCCCAGTATACGCTACTCTACGGTCCTCCAGACCAACAGGTTAGTACACATGGAGCACGTTGTATGGGCTAGGCCTGGGTGGAGAGGGCTGGTTGTAAGAGGGAAGGGGGCAGAGTTCAGGGAACATGAATGCATGTGAATGAATGGGCCACATGGCTAGAGTAGTGAGGGGGGCCACTCACATCGACGGTGCAGTTGGTAATGACTTCTCTTCTTCCCTTGTGCATGTCATGTAGGTCAGCGCCCACCAGAAGAAGGACATTTGGCGTGCCATCGCCAAGGACGTCCAGACCCTGGTGGTCCACCAGAGACGGGGCACCCACTGCCGGAAAAGATGGGAGGACATTCACCGCTGTAGCAAGAAGACGGCGGAGGCTCAGCTGGGGATGGGTGCCCGTCGCCCCATGACCCCCCTGATGTTCAGGATCCTGGCGGTGGCATACCCGGAGTTGGATGGGCGCTTGAGGCCATCACAGCAGACACAAGGGGGTGAGTACACTCTCAATCTGTGGACTTTGCGCGCAGAGGAGGGGTCTGGGTGGGGGAGGAGGCCTGTGGGTGTACCTAGGCCAGGCAGAAAAACGTAGAGTAGGCCCCTCCGTAATGCAGGCCATGTGGCACTCCACCCCACCGCAGTAGAGTGCCAAGTACAGGTATAGATGCCCCTGTGGCATCCATGTGTGCAGATGTCCACCATAGCCATGTCGGACAAATCCCAGAAATTGCATCTGCAGAGGCCAGGAGCACGGCGTAGTGCAGGGATCTGCTGTGTCTGTATTGTCCGCCAACGGTAGCGGTATGCCATGCACTCAACCTGTCTTTCTTCTCTCTCCCCCCCCTTTTTGTGCTCTCCCTGTTCTTTTGTGCATCAGCATCATCAGGCGGAGGTACAGTGGCACCGGAGCACGAGGGAGCTGCATCCCACATGGCCATGGAGGGCCACACCACGGACTCAGAATGCACCAGTGGGACGGAGGGCGAGGGGAGCTTCACGTCAGCCACCGAATCACCAACCAGCGACACAGACTCGTCCGCCGATGGGAGCTCCCTTGTGGTGGCGGCACCATCTGTGCGCCCCACTTCTACAGGTACAGCCGCCACCTCCCCTACCAGCACCGCCCTCCCAGCAGCCCCTCAGCGTTCGCCCTGTGCCCGCTCACCCAGGAGGGTGGGCATCACCTTAGCCCCAGGCACCTCCGGCCCTGCCCCAGTCACCCCTGCTGCCCTCAGTGAGGAGGCCATTGACCTCCTCAGGTCCCTCACTGTTGGGCAGTCTACCATTGTGAATGCCATCCAGGGTGTAGAAAGGGAGTTGCAACACGGTAATGCATTCCTGGAGGGCATTCATTCTGGTCAGGCTGTCCTTCAGCGAACCCTGCAATCTCTGGCCTCAGCACTGATGGCAGCCATTGTCCCTGTATCTAGCCTCCCCCTCCAACCTCCTCCACCCAGACCCAATCCCCTGTACCCCAGCCCATCCCAAGCACACCTACAGACCAGCATGCACACAAGTCAACACACAAGGAAAGCTCAGGCAAACATAGGCACCACACAACCCACAGGCACACACACAAGCATCACCCACATGCAGACACAGCAACATCCACTGCCTCCACTGTTTCCCCCTCCTCATCTTCTCCTTCCTCCCTCCCAGTGTCGTCTACACTCTCACCTGCATGCACTACATCTACAGGCACCAGGACTCGTACCAGAACACCCAGCACCACACCCCGCTCACCTGCACTCACCACCTCCACTCCCATTTACACATCCCCTGTGTCCTCTCCCAGTGTGTCTGTGATGCCCCCTCCCAAAGTACACAAACGCGGGCACCCACACACCCAACATCCATCCACCTCACGACAGCCTCCAGTACCTGCACCTGCACCCAAAACACCTAAAGTGACAACTCCTACAACCACCTCCTCTTCCTCCACTCCCAGGCCCCCTCAAACTACCCATCCCAGTGTTCGTCAGAAACTGTCCCTCTATAAAGTTGACCTTTTTGCCCCCACCCCCCTCCAATTCATCAGTCCCATCGTAGCGCCTCAGCCAAAAAGCCTCCAATACCAGTGGTGCCTGTTCAAGGTGTGTGGAGTGCACCGGCCAGCAGGGCAGGCAGTGTGACCTGGAGCCAAGGCACTGGCAGCCCACCCCCTGTAAAGGCTCTGAAATTGGAAAGTGGCGACGGGAACCTGTGAAGACTCCTGGAGGCAAAACAACTCACAGGGGTCCCAGGGGGATTGCAGAGTCAGCTGTGACTCCTCCAAAGGTGGGGAAGGGCCAGAGGAAGTCTGCACAGCCTGGTGTGAGTGTCACGGCGGAGATGGGCGGCATCCTTCCCGGTGGTCGGGATGCCACCGCCAGCACCGTCGACACTGGTCCGGAGACCACCGCCAGAGTCATTGCCCAGGAGGGCCCAAGTATCGTCACTGGTCAGGAGACCACCGCCGGAGTCATTACCCAGGAGGGCCCAAGTATCGTGACTGGTCAGGAGACCACCGCCGGAGTCAGTGCCCAGGAGGGCCCAAGTATCGTCACTGGTCAGGAGACCACCGCCACCGCCCAAGTATCGTCACTGGTCAGGAGACCACCGCCGGAGTCAGTGCCCAGGAGGGCCCAAGCATCGTCACTGGTCAGGAGACCACCGCCACCGCCAGAGTCAGTGCCCAGGAGGGCCCAAGTATCGTCACTGGTCAGGAGACCACCGCCGGAGTCAGTGCCAGGGAGGGCCCAAGTATCGTCACTGGTCAGGAGACCACCGCCACCGCCACCGCCAGAGTCAGTGCCCAGGAGGGCCCAAGTATCGTCACTGGTCAGGAGACCACCGCCAGAGTCATTGCCCAGGAGGGCCCAAGTATCGTCACTGGTCAGGAGACCACCGCCGTAGTCAGTGCCCAGGAGGGCCCAAGTATCGTCACTGGTCAGGAGACCACCGCCGCCGCCAGAGTCAGTGCCCAGGAGGGCCCAAGTATCGTCACTGGTCAGGAGACCACCGCCAGAGTCAGTGCCCAGGAGGGCCCAAGTATTGTCACTGGTCAGGAGACCACCGCCAGCGTCAGTGCCCAAGAGGGCCCAAGTATCGTCACTGGTCAGGAGACCACCGCCGGAGTCAGGGCCCAGGAGGGCCCCGGATGCCACAGCCCCACTGGGCTATGAGGGAACGTCATGCCACACACCAATGCCCGTTCCAGAACCGCCATGGCAAAGCACCGCTGAACAGTCCAGAACCGCCATGGCTAAGCACCGCTGAACAGTCCAGAGACCGCCATTGCAAAGCACCGCTGAACAGTCCAGAGACCGCCATGGCAAAGCACCGCTGAACAGTCCAGAGACCGCCATGGCTAAGCACCGCTGAACAGTCCAGAGACCGCCATGGCAAAGCACCGCTGAACAGTCCAGAGACCGCCATGGCAAAGCACCGCTGAACAGTCCAGAAACGCCATGGCAAAGCACCGCTGAACAGTCCAGAGACCGCCATGGCAAAGCACCGCTGAACAGTCCAGACACCGCCATGGCAAAGCACCGCTGAACAGGGCATGCACCGGGGAAGAATGAAAAGACCGCCACATCAAGCATCGTCATCCCATGTGCAGCTGGGACAGTGACGGGACAGGAACTTTCATGGGGAGATCAATCCAGTCTGGGCACCAGTCCCCCTCCAGAGCCAGTGGAGGCTGTTATCTACTTGCGAAACTGTGGCTTTGCACTCCCCAGGATGGTACAGTGGGCAACCCACCCACTGTAGAGACTGTGGCTTTGCACTCCCCAGGATGGTACAGTGGGCAACCCACCCACTGTAGAGACTTGAGAGACTGTGGCTTTGCACTCCCCAGGATGGTACAGTTTGCAACCCACCCACTGTAGAGATTTGAGAGACTGTGGCTTTGCACTCCCCAGGATACATCAATGGGCATGGAGCCCCGTCGTGGATCTGGCTTTGCACTCATCCGGCTGAGGTGCCCCCTGTTCCCTTCCCCCTGAGGTGCCTGTTGTATTTCTATCTGATGCCCCGGCAGTGTTCTCTCCGATTGTGGACAGGTATCTATTGTGGGCCTCGCCCATGCATTTTTGGACTAGTGGTGCACGGACATTGATATGTGCATATCTGCACTACTTCTCGTAATGTATATATTTTTGAATGATTTTATGATATATCTGTATATTTTTGAAACATGTATATTGATACATTACAATGTTTGAACTGATTTTGTTTTGTCTTTGCATTCTTCCGGGGGGATTGTGGGTTGTTACTGTGATTTTTGTAAATGCATTGGTGTGTGTGTTGTAATTTGCAAGGGTGGGGGTGTTTCGTGTGACTCCCCCTAACTTTTGCCTCCCCCCTCCCCTTTGTCATAGGTGCAGTACTCACCGTTGTCTTCGCCCGCGCCGGCGTTGCTCTTCGTAGATGAGTAGGAATACAAGGGCCGGTAGAATTTGTAATTCCGGCTCCATGGAGTCCTCCTTCCTCGTGGGATGTGTTCAGGTGAGCGTTTTCCCATTGCAGTAACAGTTTCCGCCGTGTTTTTATCCACGGTGAATCCGCCCCGGAAAAGGTGGCGGATTGGTAGGTTGTGATACTATGGGCGGTACATTGTCTTCCGCCTGTCTGTTGGCGGTGACTGCTGCGCTGCTTGTCTGTACCGCCGTGGCGGGCGGTGTGTTAAAGTGGCTGTCTTTGTTGGCGGCTTCCGCCAGGGTCACAATTCCCTTTTTTTGTCCGCCGGGCTGTTTGCGGTATTGCCGCACCTTTAACACCGTCCGGCAGGGTTGTAATGACCCCCTATGTTCTGAGATGATCATTGAACCCATAGAATCCCCAGAGTAACTTGGCCCAGCTATTTTAGCATGGAAACAAAATGATGATTTGAATGATTGCTTTTGGGTAGACAAACACCAATTGCCTAGTGTAAGACAAATGTAGAGGACCTTGGAAGAAAGCAAGTTATTTTCAACAGCATATTTGTCTAAAGCATACCATCAGATTGTTTTACATCCGGACAGAAACTTGACATAATTTGTGACACCACAGTGGGCATTTAGGTATATGAGAATGCCATTAGACTTAGCAACTGCTTCTACTTTCTTTCAAAGGGTAATGCAAAAGGTATTTGTGGGGATAAAAAGAGTCACAGAGTTCCAAGATGATTTACTGATTCATTGGAAAGACAAACTGGATCACAATAGCATTTTAGGATAGAGTTTGGAAAACTTGCGTAATGTTGGTTTGACAATTGGAATGGAGAAATGTATTTTTTTCTTTGCCTGAAGCTGAGTATCATGGCCATATTATCAGAATGGAGGAGTGGACTGTAAACCAGAGTTTATACTGTTCATAGCCATCAAATGCCACCATGTGTAGAGAATAAAAACAACTGAAATCATTTCTTGGTTTGGGTCACAATTATGCAAAATTTGTAAATCAGTTTGCTGATTTTCCAGTTTTTTATATGATTCAAGGAAGAAAAAGAGTTTTGATCACTGATGCAAGTGAATATGAACTAGGTGCAGTGTTGCTACAACTGCATCAAGGAAATGAATGGATAAGTCCTTTGTGTCAAGAACTTTAAGGGGGTAAAGGAAGATATTCTCCAATTGAGAAAAAAGTATTGGTTTATTTGTGGTGGTTCCAGCATTTCATAATGTATCTTTGGGGGTCAATGTAGGAAAGTACCATCTTGCCTGGCATGGTACCCACATTTTTACTGTATGTATGTTTGTTTTTGCCTATGTGTCACTGGGATCCTGCTTGCCAGGACCCCAGAGCTCATAAAGTATGCCCTGAATGTGTTCCCTGTGTGGTGCCTAACTGTATCACTGAGGCTCTGCTAACCAGAACCTCAGTGTTTATGCTCTATCTGCTTTTAAAATTGTCACTACACGCTAGTGATTAAGTTTACCAATTCTCATTGGCACACTGGAACACCCTTTTAATTCCTTTGTATATGGTACCTAAGTACCCAGACTATTAGGGTTCCAGGAGATCTCAATGGGCAGCAGCATTTCTTTTGCCACCCATGGGGAGCTCAGACAATTCTTACACAGGACTGCCACTGCAGCCTGAGTGAAATAACATCCACGTTATTTCACAGTCATTTTACACTGCACTTTAGTAACGTATAAGTCACCTATATGTCTAACCCTCACTTGGTGATGATTAGGTGCAAAGTTACTTAGTGTGTGGGCACCCTGGCACTAGCCAAGGTGCCCCCACACTGTTCAGGGCAAATTCCCCGGACTTTGTGAGTGCGGAGACACCATTACACATGTGCACTACATATATGTCAATACCTATATGTAGTGTCACCATGGTAACTCCAAACATGGCCATGGCCATATAACATGTCTAGGATCATGGAATTGTCACCCCATACCATTCTGGTATTGGGCGGACAATTCCATGCATCCCCGGGTCTCCAACATAGAGCCCGGGTACTGCGAAACTAACTTTCTGGGCTCTCCACTGCAGCTACCGCTGCTGCTAGCCCCTCTGCCAGGTTTCTGCCCCCCTGGGGCCTTGGCAGCCTGGTCCCAGGAAGGCAGAACAAAGGATTTCCTCTGAGAGAGGGTGTTACACCCTCTCCCTTTGGAAATAGGTGTGAAGGGCCTGGGAGGAGTAGCCTCTCCCGGCCTCTGGAAATGCTGTGAAGGGCACAGATGGTACCCTCCTTGCATAAGCCAGTCTACACCGGTTCCAGGATCCCCCCAGCCCTGCTCTGGCGCGAAACTGGACAAAGGAAAGGGGAGTGACCACTCCCCTGACCAGCACCTCCCAGGGGAGGTGCCCAGAGCTCCTCCAGTGTGTCCCAGACCTCTGCCATCTTGGATGCAGAGGTGTGAGGGCACAATGGACAGCTCTGAGTGGCCAGTGCCAGCAGGTGATGTCAGAGACCCCTCCTGATAGGTGCTTCCCTTTCTCAGTAGCCAATCATCCTCTGTTGGCTATTTAGGGTCTCTCCTGTGGGCATCTCACCAGATAACGAATGCAAGAGCTCACCAGAGTTCCTCTGCACTTCCCTTTTCGACTTCTACCAAGGATCGACAGCTGACTGCTCAAGGATGCCTGCATAACCGCAACAAAGTAGCAAGAAGACTACAAGCAACATTGTAGCGCCTCATCCTGCCGGCTTTCTTGACTGTTTCCTGGTGGTGCATGCTCTGAGGGCTGTCTGCCTTCACCCTGCACTGGAAGCCAAGAAGAAATCTCCTGTGGGTCGACGGAATCTTCCCCCTGCCAATGCAGGCACCAAAATTCTGCATCACCGGTCCTCTGGATCCCGTCTCATCCTGACGAGCGTGGTCCCTGGGACACAGGAGCTGGGTCCAAGTGTCTTCAACAGTCCAGTGGCCCCTCTGTCCAAATTTGGTGGAGGTAAGTCCTTGCCTCCCCACGCCAGACAGTAATCCTGTGTACTGCGTGAACTGCAGCTGCTCGGGCTTCTGTGAACATTTTCAAGACTTCCTCCATGCACAGCCTAGCCCAGGGCCCCAGCACTCTGTCCTGCATTGCCCAACTCACTGAGTTGGACTCCGACGTCGTGGGACCCTCTTATGAGGCTCGAAGTTGACCGTTGTCCTCAGATCTTCTAAGTGCCTGTTCGGGTGCTTCAGGGGGTCCTGCCTGCTTCTGCGTGGGCTCTCTGTGTTACTGAGTGCCCCCTCTGTCTCCTCCTCCAACGGGTGACCTCCTGGTCCTTCCTGGGCCCTGGCAGCACCCAAAATTCTCAACCGCGACTCTTGCAGCTAGCAAGGCTTGTTTGCAGTCTTTCTGCATGGAAACAACTCTGCATCCCCCAGCACGCCGTGGGGCATCTTCTGACCAAAGGAGAAGTTGCTGGCACCTTCCGTTGTTGCAGAATCTTTGGCTTCTTCCACCCGGAGGCAGCCCTTTTGCATTTTCATCCGGGGTTTAGTGGGCTCCAGCCCCCCCTGGACACTTGCGTGACTCTTGGACTTGGTCCCCTTCCTTTGCAGGTCCTCAGGTCCAGGAATCCGTCTTCAGTGTTTTGCAGTCAGTTGTTGTCCTTGCAGAATCCCCTATCTCGACTTTACTGTCTTTCTGGGATAGTAGGGTAACTTTACCCCTACTTTTCAGGGTACTGGGGGGTATCTTGGACACCCTTAGTGTTTTCTTACACTCCCAGCGACCCTCTACACACTACACTAGGCCTGGGGTCCATTTGTGGTTCGCATTCCACTTTTGGAGTATATGGTTTGTGTTGCCCCTAGGTCTATTTCTACCTATTGCATTCTATTGTGTTCTACACTGTTTGCCCTACTTTTTCAACTATTACTTACCTGAGTTTGGTGTGTGTATATATATTTTGTGTATATTACTTACCTCCTAAGGGAGTATATCCTCTGAGATACTTTTGGCATATTGTCACTAAAATAAAGTACCTTTATTTTTAGTAACTCTGAGTATTGTGTTTTATTATGATATAGTGCTATATGATATAAGTGGTATATTAGGAGCTTTGCATGTTTCCTAGTTCAGCCTAAGCTGCTCTGCTATAGCTACCTCTATCAGCCTAAGCTGCTAGAACACCTCTAATCTACTAATAAGGGATAACTGGACCTGGCACAAGGTGTAAGTACCACAAGGTACCCACTATAAGCCAGGCCAGCCTCCTACAGTCAAGGTTTGAATTAAGGGCTAACAACATGCCACTGGTGAATGACTGTAAATTGAAATGTGGAGAAAAAACACCCCTAAGGCAGATTGTATTTCACATTTGCTGTTGATATCAACAGAGGAATGTGAAACAGAGGAGTGAGAAGCAGAAAGCTGGATGGTGGTGACAGTAGGGATGTCGTTTGGAGGAGCTAAGAGTGAGTTCAATTGAAAGGTTGCTTTGAATGCTGATGAAGAACTGAAGAACATGAAAGAGAATTTGGAAGAAGGTTAGAAAAAGGAATTGATGAGTGATGAACTGCTTGAAAAGTACAGGTAGGTGTGGTCAGAGTTGTGAGTGGTCAATAATGTCAGAAACAGAAGCAATTGATTAGTGGTGCCAGAGTCTATCTGCTAAAAGCTCATAGAATTATTGCATGAAGGACATGGGAGAGTGTAATCTATGAGGCATACGACACACATGGATTTGTGTGCCTGAGTATAGACACAGACATAGAGAGATATATAATGAATTGTGACAAGTGTGTGATCAGTGACCAGTCATGCGTAATCAGGGAGTCCCCCATAGCACCAATTGTTTTTCCAGATAGTTAATGGAAAAAAGTTGGCCTGGATATGTTTTCTCTGTTTTGACATGGAGGACTGAATGATAAATTGGTGATAGTAATTACTGACTATTTTTCTGAATGGCAAGAAGTCCACAAATGAAATGAAGTAAGAGGTGCTAGCTTGATAGGTTTTGAGGAGATATGTTTGAGAGAGAAAGTATTCCACAGAGAAAAGATGTTATGAATAATGGTGCACTGTTACTTTATATAAAATGTTGGATTTCCTCATATTTCACAAAATACAAAATCACAAGACTGTGTTATACCATCCATGAAGGTCAGGGCAGGCGTTAAGGGACCTGTAGGCTCATTTCCATGGACTCTGACCAAGGAAGGAGTCCAGAGGTGCCTTTCCCTGCCCCCAGGGACACCCCCTGCCACCCTCGCCCACCCCTGGAGGACACCCATGGATGGGGGGACCTATCCCAGGTAAGTACAGGTAAGTTGAGGTAAGTATTTATTTTTCTTTTTTTTTAAAGTGGCATTGGGGGCCTAATTTGGGCCCCCCTACACGCCACTGTGCCCAATGACCATGTCCATGGGACAGAAGTGCCCTGGGCATGGCTATTGGGCAAGGGGGCATGACTCTTGTCTTTGCTAAGACAGGAGTCATTTCAATGGGGGTTGTGCATCAAAAAATGGTGCAAGTCCGGTTTGAGGCATGATTTTTGCCACAAACCTGACTTGCACCATTTTTTGACGCACAACCCCCATTTTCCCCTACGCCGGTGCTGCCTGGTGTGAGTCTTTTTTTTTTTTACTCTGACCAGTCCGCAGCGCCGCCTAACGTCATTCCTTAAATAAGGCGTCAGCATGGTGCGTAGGAATGGCGTTAGCCGGCAGTCAAATTAGTGACGCAAACCAGCGTCAGCGCTGGTTTGCGTCAAAAAGTATAAATATGGGCCTAATTTTCTGCATATCGGATTGGTGAGGAAGGGTGAATCTGAGGGCCTCATTTACAAGCCCTGTGGAGCAGGGCGGTAGAACAAGTGTCTGTCTGTGCCATGCTGCGCCACTGAGAAAGGGCAGAAATATGCTGTATCTTGTAGATACAGCACATTTCTGTCTTCTCTCCCTGAGCTGGCAACAAATTGCTGCCTAACATCAATGAGGCACTCTTGCACCATGGTGCAAGGATGCCTGCATTGTGGAGAAGATTGTTTCTGTGCAAGAAGGGACACCTTCTTGCACAAAAACAATAAGGAGAAGAATCATAGAGAGCGGAAAAGAACAGGAAGAAATACATCAATTTCTCCTGGTTGCGTCAATTCTATGCCACCTTCCCAGACTTGCAAATCTGAGAATGGGCCAGATTCCTTCGCGTGAAAACACCTACAGCAACACCCATGAAATGAGCCTTTCACACAGTTTGATGTATGAAAGGGCCCATATTTACAAGGCTAAGAAAAGCAACAGATGGTGGCTTTGTGTGGCCTTGCAAATATGGGATGGCACACAGTGCCACTGTGTTCCACCAGAGTGTCAAAAAAATTACACTCTGGTGATGCAGTGTGCACCGAGGTCCTCATAAATGAGGCCCTAACTTTTACAGTGCATAAAGGATTAGTAAGGTACTTGGTAACACTATGGCCCCATTCCAACATTGACGGGCGGCGGAGGCCGCCCGCTAATGTTGCGCAGCAGAAATACCGCTCCGCGGTCCAGAGACCGCGGAGGGTATTCCAAGTTTTCCCCTGGGCTGGCGGGCGGCCGCCGAAAGGCCGCCCGCCAGCCCAGGGGAAAACAACCTTCCCACGATGAAGCCGGCTCGTAATCGAGCCGGCGGAGTGGGAAGGTGCGACGGGTGCTACTGCACCCGTCGCGTATTTCACTGTCTGCTATGCAGACAGTGAAATACAAGCGGGGCCCTCTTACGGGGGCCCCTGCAGTGCCCATGCCATTGGCATGGGCACTGCAGGGGCCCCCAGGGGCCCCGCGACACCCCCTACCGCCATCCTGTTCCTGGCGGGCGAACCGCCGGGAACTGGATGGCGGTAGGGGGTGTCAGAATCCCCAAGGCGGCGCAGCATGCTGCGCCGCCTTGGAGGATTCATTTGGGCAGTGGGAAACTGGTGGGAGACCGCCAGTTGTCCCGGTCCGACCGCGGCGTTACCGCCGCGGTCGGAATGCCCAAGGGAGCACCGCCGGCCTATCGGCGGTGCTCCCGCCCCCGTTGACCCTGGCGGTTCTGTACCGCCAGGGTCATAATGAGGCCCTATGTGGCCAGATGTCTGTGAGAAATGAAATATGAAAAAAAATCCCTGTCCTACAGTAAAGGACTGTAATAAAGGTCAGTGCAGCAATTATATTTGCTTGTGTGCTCGTTTCATGGTTTCACATAATAAGAAGGTACATTACTATAGTCTTAAGGGGGTGAGATGTGCTGCATTCTTTGAAACTATTTTATATTGCTTTAAACCCTTCGCTGTCAGGCCTTTTCCCCCTCAGGTGCCAGGCTTTATTTTGGGCTATTCGGAGCAGTTTGCGCTTAGGCCCTCATAACTTTTTGTCCATGTAAGCTACTGACGCCAAATTTGTGTCCTTTTTTTCCAACATCCTTTGGATTCTAGAGGTACCCAGACTTTGTGGGTTCCACTGGAGGAGACAAAGAAACTAGCCAAGATACAGCAAAAAGTTTGTTTTTTAACAAAAATGGGAAAAAAGGACTGCAGAAGAAGGCTTGTGTTTTTTCCCTGAAAATAGCATCAACAGAGCATTTGTAGTGCTAAAATCACCTTCTTAATCAATCATAACACGTGGTTGAGCTTGTGGATCCACTGTACAAAAATTGTGGGGTGTAATTAAGGCTCAAGTCTTAATTTCTTAAAAACTAAAGAGCAGATTTAAGAAAATTGGTGCTGCACTAGTGCAGTGCCACTTTGCTTGCTCCCCTTAGTGCCCCCCTACCGCCACCATGTGTGTGTCGTATTTAAAGTATGGCACACCATGACACAAGGTAGGGGGCAATAGCATCCTTTTTTGATGCAATTGATGTACTCTGCAGGAGTAGTGCCAACATTTTGGCACTACTGCTGCAGAGTACTTAGGGGCCTATTATAAATAATGGAAGCCCCCTTTTAACTCCTGATCTGAGCAGGCGTTAAAAATAGCACAAGGAAATATCTTAGATTTCCGTGTGCCATTTTTCCCCCCGCATACATTATGTCTGAGCAAGCATAATGTGGCACAAGGGTTTGCAAAGTGTCGCAATACATGCATTGTGCCACTTTGTAAATATGACACAGGGAAATTCCTCTCTAGCGCTGCCATAACGACTAAAAAATGACGCTCTTGTGGTGATAAGGTGGCCCTAGGGGCTCTTAAATCTGCCCCTAAAAACTTTAAAACTGTTTAATACCCAATCACAAAAAGGATGATTCTGGTTCAAGATCCAACTTTCTGCCACATTTGCTGTAATTCCTTTCAGCCATTCATTTTCCGATAGAAAATTACATGTAGAAAACACAGTTAAGAACCCCACATTTTCTCAGCCCCCCTTGACCCCAGGGGTAGCGTTCAAATGGCAAAATGAGAAGGAATGCTTTTATTCCTCCTTGTTATTTGATTTTTCCATGCATTATGCAGCACACATAGAAATAGCAAAATGCCATTGGTGATTGTTTATGTGCAGGAAGATGTTGCTCCCTGCACAATAACAATCATTCCAAAATGGATCTTTGGTACTTTGCATTCTGCAGCACACATAGAAGTGCCAAATTGCCATTATAGATTGTTTATGTGCAGGAAGGCACACCTTCCTGCACATAAACAATCTATCCCCTCAACACAGACACCCTTGCAGCATGGTGCAAGGATGCCTGTGTTGATGCAGGCAGCTTCATTCAGTGCTGGTGCAGGGGGAAACAAAGGGTGTGCTGTATTCCTATAAATATGGCGCATCTCTGCATTTTAAAAGTGGCACAGCGCAGCACTGCTATTTTTGACGCAGCACGGGGCTGCGCCACTTTTGAATAAATCAGGGCCTCAGTTTTTAATGGAAGATATTTGTAAGTGAAACATTTGTTTCAAAGTGATCTATAGAGCATACTATACTAAAATGTATGTATTTTGTTTTAAAAAAAACATGTTTTGTAAAAATGTGTAAACTTTTGTGGTATACATAGGATGAGTGATTGAATGAGACAGTGTAAGTGTGAAAAGGGTGTTTTTTTGTTATTCAGGTGCCTGGGTGGCTGTGCTCTTTTTGAATATTTCAAAGCTGCCCAAGTCTATTTTTAATTTCTCCCTCTGTTCTGTTGTCAAATGTGCTATTGTATTTGATCCTTTAACCAAGTTGTAACAATCAGGATGTTAGTGGTTTCAAGTATTTATAAATATCAACTTGCTTTTCTAGCCTTGATTTTTTAAGTTTAAATTTAATTTTAATTTTTCTAGAGTGAGTTTCTTCAGTACTACTTTCATTGTCTCCTTTTTTCCACACTAAAATTGCACTGGCTTGGAACGTATCTCACCCTTTATTTCAAAGGTGGTCATTCCTATAACATACTTTGTTTTAATGACCATGTCTACTGCTTTGCTAGACTTCTGCACTGTCAATAGGCGACAACAAGTGGGGAAGGATCTAAACTCATTTTGGTTCTGTACTTTGAACCATTATATTTTTTAACGTAATAAGCAGATACCAAGCACTTGTGCTCTCAGTTTGGAAATTTACCAGAACAGTTATTCAATATACAATTTAAAGTTACTGCCTAAAACAAGCATTTATCAGCATGATTGCTACACATATCCACTATTATGGACTTGGAGCCTGACTTTGCAGACCATACCGGCCCTAAAGGCCCGCTCCAGCGTTAAAGGCCTGAGCCTTTAATTGCCAGAAGAGCCCGCTATGGCGGTCTCTAAGGCTATTAGAACATTCTGCCACAAGAGGGCAGAATGTTCTAATAAATAAAATAAAGTCCTCAAGGAGCCTAAGGGGATTAAAATCCCTGCGGGCTCCGTGAGGCCTTTGTTCACAGCTGTTCCTGTGAACAAAGAGAACACTGGAATGTTGACGCTCCGGGCTTTTACCAGCCAGTAAAAGCCCGGAGCACTCCATTGTCTGCAATGGACATCCCAACATTCCAATGTTCTAATATAGCCTTAGAACCCACCGTAGCGGGCTCTACCGGCTACTAAAGGCCCGCTTCGGCTCGCGCCTTTAACAAGGGAGCGGGCCTTTAATAGCCGGTAGAGCCCGCTACGGAGGGTTCTAAGGCTATCAGAACATTCTGCCATTAAAGGGCAGAATGTTCTCCTAAATAAAACAAATTCCTCACGGAGCCCGAGTGGATTAAAATCCCCTCGGGCTCCATGAGGCTTTGTTCACAGCTCTTGCTGTGAACAAACAGAACATTGGAATGTTGGTGCTGTGAGCTTTTACCGGCCAGTAAAAGCCCGCAGCATTCCATTGGCTGCAATGGAGCTGCCAATGTTCCAATGTTCTAATATAGGGTAAAACAACTTGTCATTTATATTCCATACCTCCCAGTTTATCGACTGGTAGTTTACATCAGCCCTCTAAGCCACAAAACAAGTGTGAGATCAATAATGTGTTGCCAGAACCTATCTATTTATCTACTACTGTGCATAGTAAAAAGGACCTACCCATCTTGAAGCTATCTTGTCGCCTTCCAGTTGAGTTATGCCTGTAGTAGTGAGATTCAGACCTTATGACTTTTCAAAAGGCTCTTTTTTAAATTAGTCAGTGTCCTATCATTCCAGGCAGGTATTGTTATTTTAGACAACAACTATTATTGATGCTGTGTATAAAATGTATGAGGTATAAAAAATTGTAAGTAAGCATCTATCTCCAGCCGGGCTACTGCCCGAACCACGCACCTGCATACTCTTCAACTTGTTAATTTAGATATCATTCAGTAATCCTCTCATGAGACAAGCTGAAATTAAAATGCATTCTGATGAGAAGCAGTTTAGCTGGTTTTCACATCTTTTTTTACTCTAACACATTTTATTTTGACATTCATTTGGAGCTAAATTCTATTGCAAAAAAATGTCAAACACAAACGAGGGCCATACTTACGAGGCCCATGGCGCAGGGTGGTACAGCAAGTGCCTTGCTGTGCCTCTCTGCGCTACCGGAAAAGGGCAAAAATGTGCTGTATCTACAAGATTTGGCACATTCATATCCTCTCCCCCTGGCGCACAGATGGCTGTCATGTGCCAATGATGGCACCCTTGTACCATGGTGTAAGGGTGCCTACTTTGTTGGGATGATTGTTTTTGTGCAGGAAAGGAAACCTTCCTCCACAAAAACAATCACAAGAGGTGTTTTCCTCTTTCTATGTGTGCTGCAGGGACATGTCTCGCCATTGCACCACTTTAATGGCTCCCTTGAGCTGGTTTCATGAGTGTTGAATGGGAACATCCTAAGCAACACCCTTGGAATTCCATAAAGCGTAAAAAAAAAATGCTCTGGTAGTGCAGTGTGCCGCTAGGGCATTCGAGGTCCTGATAGTTTCGCCACATGTGATTAGAGTACCATCACAACGCAGTCAAACATGTTGCTAGTGCTATGACAGAATGTCCTTCTTTGATTCTTGTGGCAATGCCAGCACATCTCCACCACTGACCCACTCATAGGGTTCCACTACAGGTGACACTGATTGCCTTCATAACCATACTTTCAATCTATGAATAGACCCCTCCCTCAAAATAATAAAATTATTATTATGTTACTTTTACCTATATCAAGACAAACGCATATGGCTGTATCTATTTCTCTAAAAATATACGTATAGTTTTTTACAGGAGATTTCAGCCAGCCCTCTTCATCCACTGGTCTGTTTTTCTGGTATTCCAATATTTCTTACACCCACTTCTTCATAGGGCAGTGGGGCAGAACACGTCAGCCACTGGGTAACGCAAGGGTTGTTGCCAGCATTTTGACAAAGTAAGTGCCAGGCCCATTATTTTTTCAGTGCTTGTTTGCGATACCTATTTACGTGATTAACTGACTTAAAAGCAATGCTGTTATATACATTTTTTCCTGGTTTGCACGTCCTTGTGTTAATATCAAAGTTAGGTTTAAATAAATGGTTACCAGGCAGATAGCTTGTGGAGCTCGTGATGTTTACTTCCTTGATCGTACAAGCACACAGTTTGCAGTAATTGCATTAGTGACATTCATTAATGAATGATGGTAGGGATGACAGTTTAAAAATCTACAAAAATGTTGTTGCCTTGGATGAAAAGAGAACGTTTGTCAGTAAAGTCAACAGAGAACATCTAATGTTTACCTCTTTGTCCCATTAGTAGCGTGCATTTTAATCAAGGTATGTTTATGGGGTGGTATGTACTTGAAGCATAGTGAATTTTATCATTCAATAATGCACTGCCTACTTTTATTCCAGGCATTTCAATGTCCTGCAGTGTAATTGTGTATGTGAATCCCAGCATGTCAGTGGCAGCCACCGCATATGTCAAGGAGGGGAGCAGGGTGTGGGGGTGGATATACAATGGGTGAAACATTAAAAGAATAAAGAAACCACTTACCTTGTGCCGCCTGTCTCCCGTCAACATCTCCTGCTACCTAGCTCCTCTTGTGGTGTCCCAGCATTCTCTGGCACACCAGCACAGGCTCCCCAGAAATCCTGGTGCTGCCTACATGCTAAACATAGCACATAAGCACCGTCAGGATTGGTCTGAGCGGCAGTGACTGCTGCTCAGACACAAACCTGAGGTCTGTGCTGTTTCTCTAGCCCATCTATGTTAAAAGGGGCCATTCCAACTTGTAGAGGGACATTTTGACCAGTAGTGAGGGGGATTCGGGAACTACTGGCTGCTCCTCTTGGTCTGCTGTGCAGGATCAGCCACATGGTGTAACTTGACATTGTCAATGGATACAAAGCAATTTTCTTTAGCACCAGCTAACAGTGGTAGAATGACAGTTGTGGTACCGTGTATTCCCAAGACTGGGACCGGTGTACGATAAGAAGGACCAAACTCCATTTTCACAGCAACTTTTTCACATACCAGATCCCCAACTTTAGGAATCCAGCTGGTAGTTGTTACTGGTACAGCCTTAATTCATGAGGAGGCAGCACTGGCAGAAGCGTTGTCGTCATGGAACTGTTGTAATTCCTTTAAGACAGTGACACATTCACTTATGTCAAAAGCTGTTTCTGCCACCTCCACACCAGGGCCATCAAGATCTGGAACATACATTTGAGTTCGGAACAGGCACTCGTATGAAGTACGACCCCCGCAGGGACCTTCTAGGCAGATTGTTAAGCCAACTACAACCCGTACATAAAAATCTGTCTGTTAAGGTTTGCTTTAAATCACGGTTTCATCACTCCACTACACTACTTCCCTCTGGATGAAATAGAGACAAGTAATAGAGTTGAACCCCTAATGAAGCCAGGATGTCCCTGAATGCCCTGAGGTGAAAGCAGGGCCCTGGTCGAAGTGGAAAGCCGCAACTGCATATGTACCAATAAAGACTCGCACATCTTTAATAAAAGTCAGAGCGTCAGCCGAGCATTGTGGCCACACCCATAGAAATCTGGAGCAGGAGTCGACAGCGACTAAAATGTATTTGTATGCACTAACTGGTGTTAGGGGTCCACAATGGTCTAAGTACACACATTGTCTTGGTTTGATGGAAATTAGGAGGGGTGTCTGCAGTGGGCGTCTGACAGTGGAACCCTTAATTTGTTGGCAGATGTCACAACACAGGACATACTGCTTGGCCTGTTTGTATAGACCTGGCCACCAATAAAGTGATTGCAACAATTATATTGTAGCTGCCACACCAGCATGGACAGATGCTACCCCCTCATGGGCTGCTTTAATCAACCCTGATCTTGTGTCTTTGTTGGAGATTACTCAAACCCCTGCGCTTGGTATCTTTATTTCGGCATCTAGGCAGCCTCCCATTCACTAGGAATATTTAGCAGGAAATGCTTTTGGATAGGGCGTGCCTTCAACCGTAGCTTTCACACAGCCCATATGTCATCGTCCAGTTTTGTTCCAGAACGAGTCACTGCAGCAACAGCAGCCGTAGCTACTGCTCATTTGGCTGTTTCATCAGCAGTGTATTTCCAGCAACTTGTATTCCAACATGCTGGTGTCCAAGTGTATGTACAATATCGACTTTTCGTAGCATTTCCTTTAGTTCCGCTACTTTCCCCATAGAAGTCTGTGTTTAATGGTGTTGCCTTTAGAATCTCAGAACCCATTCTGGTGACAGTACTAAAGGTATTCATTGAAGGAATAGATACAGTAATATGAATCACAGACGATCACTGTTAGCTGTGCAGGATCCGTGCGTTCGAGTACCATCACCAGAGCCTTTAGCTCTGCCAGTTGTGCAGTGCAATCCCCTAGGGTTTGCGTGAATGTATGCTGGGGACAAAAGTACTATCCTCCAGCTAGCCACTTACGACTGCACAAGCAGCGGAGTATTGATGTTTTGTGCCTATTGCTGGTTGTGCTGAGCCATTGGTGTACATGACTCTTTGATATTGATCAATAGGCAATGTATTTACCAGAACTGGGTATTCTAGTACATAATGCGGGTGCCTGCGCCAATGCCCAATTGATGGTGTAGGATTCTGCGAGCTCAAATGAAAAAAAGGGGAGAGCAAGAAGGTCTGAAAAGATCTTCCCCATATGGGCAGGTACGGACAAATTCAGGTAGCCAATTCCTTTCGGCCAGTAGAATATCATATATATTTACGACGCGGTCCCAAAAGATTGGGTCAATTGTGTGTTCAATGTCTCCTTCTAACTGTACACCCTATCAGGCGTAGAGATATGCATTTCTGCAGTTTCAACTTGTAAGAAATCATCAGTTGCTTTCAGCTCCAGATGCTCTAGAAGATTCCGGCGAACTATTGTGACTGCTGTCAAATAGCGCTAATGCCCACTTTTTGTTCTCCAATAGAGCCCTCTTCTTGAGTGGCATGTTGAACTGCCACTGCTGCCACTTTTTTTTTTTGGATTGGGGTTTTTGTTGGGGACATTTCTCTTCTTTTTTAACAGAAACTTCTATTGGGCGTTGCAATTCCTGTCTCGGTTTCACGTACTCAGTTCTTAGCTCCGATCACCCACCTCTCTCGCTGCGTTTTTCTGGTGAGTCCTGAAAGGAACGAGATTGGCGTGTATCAGTATATTGATATCTGTCAGGCGTTTTTATATTATCTCTATTTCTGAGATTATATCTATTCTGTGGGGTCTCTGTATGTGAAAATTCTCCCCTTTCTTTTTTATGTGTTTGTTGTTTTTTATTCCAGCGTTTCTTAGTACCCTCAGGAGCTTGCTTGGTAGAATCTTTATTAGATTTACCCTGAACTTGTGGTTTTATGGGTCTGGCCCCCAGACTATCTCGACCAGTGCTAGAGTAGGTCTCCGGGATAATCTTTTGCAGCTATCATTCTTGATCCTGTGGAGGAACGTCCCGGAGCCGCATGCGCACCGCTAGTGCAACTGCTTTCCCTTTAAGGTTACTTAATATTATTGAAGATACAGTGGCAAAATTGCCCATAAGTTGCATCCCCAAGTCAAGCCCTGTATTCGTCTTGAATTTGTTTCAACACTTCTGGTACATTGTCAAGTGTCGTGTATCATGTGTGGTAGTATTGAGCATGGCAAATATTGTGCCCCATGTATTGCAGTTATCTATAGTGGGAACCATCCCAAATGGCAAGCATATAGTTAATATTCTAAGCTTATCCTGAGGTCCCAGTATGGGGAAATACTGTTTCCAGTGCGTTTATTTTTTGAGCTAACCATAACAGAATCTCTTCTCGTTTGGCGGGTACTTTACCCATGATTGAATGTACAGTCACTGGAATTATGCCTGGTGTTACTGCATGTGGTTGCGCCGGAGAAGCACGTCCTGGGTTTGCATTTAGGGGCATATTTATACTCCGTTTGCGCCGGAATTGCGTCGTTTTTTTTGACGCAATTTTGACGCTAAACTAACTCCATATTTATACTTTGGCGTTAGACGCGTCTAGCGCCAAAGTCCATCCGAGTTAGCGTCATTTTTTAGCGTGGACAACTACTTTGCGTTAATGAGATGCAAGGTAGGCGTTCACGTCTAAAAAATCGACTCCGAGGCATGTGCGTCGGATTTATACTCCCGGGCAAAAATCACGCCCGGGAGTGGGCGGGTCAAAAAAAATGACGTACGGACGCTTTTGCGCCGTTTTTTAGCGCCTGCAAAAGGCAGGCGTTAAGGGACCTGTGGGGTCTGAAGGAGCCCAGAGGTGCCCTCCCATGCCCCCAGGGACCCCCCCTGTCATCCTTGCCCACCCCAGGAGGACACCCAAGGCTGGAGGGACCCATCCCAGGGACATTAAGGTAAGTTCAGGTAAGTATTTTTTTTATTTTTTTTTGTGGCATAGGGGGGCCTGATTTGTGCCCCCCTACATGCCACTATGCCCAATGACCATGCCCAGGGGACAGAAGTCCCCTGGGCATGGCCATTGGGCAAGGGGGCATGACTCCTGTCTTTGCTAAGACAGGAGTCATTTCTATGGGGGTTGAGAGTGAAAAAAAAATGGCACAAATCGGGTTGAGGCGCAAAAATTGCCTCAACCTGACTTGCCCCATTTCTTGACGCCCAAGCTCCATTTTCCCCTACGCCGGCGCTGCCTGGTGTACGTCGTTTTTTTTAACGCACACCAGACGGCGCCGGCGGCTAACGCCGGCTAACGTCATTCAATAAATACGGCGCCCGCATGGCGCTTCAGAATGGCATTAGCCGGCGCTAATTTTTTTTTACGCAAAACTGCGTTAGCGCAGTTTTGCGTCAAAAAGTATAAATATGGGCCTTAATGTTTGTATTACAAACTGTACTAATCATCTGTATATTGCCGTCAGCCCAGCATATAAGCGACAGACTTCAGCTGCCATTAGGTTCGCTGCAGCAGCATGAGGCGTATATGTGGCGAATAAAGACCAGGTAGGACTATCATTACATAGAGGACCTAACCTAACATGTAGAAGTTTATAGGTTAGGGCACCATCACATCAATTATTATGTTCTTGATAAGATAGAGGTATTTCAGGATATATTATGCAGATATGTTTGCAGGTATATAGTGATGAAATGTATTTGTGTTCCCATCAGCTGCTGGAAATGTGACCCAAGAATAAAGAAAACTCTGTTCTATAGGCTGGGTAAGCCTCAACAACAAATGTAACTGGAAACTGGACCCCCCCGGGCCGTTAGGCCATGTGCCAATAAATGTGCACTAAGGGGTGGCCACATATTAACTTCAATTGCTACCTGTTGCGGATTCGCCATGATGAATGGTTAATTTTGTTCAGATATAAGCACACCAAATGTCGATTATCCTTTTAATGGTTTAAGCTTGAAAAACCTACAGCGTTAATTAAGTACTCCCTACTAAGCTGAGGAGGAAAATCCTCAATACCACGGACATCTCTGTATAGAGTACTGAGGTGTCTTTGCATGTAGTGAGACAGAGATGCTCAGGAAGACCTGAAAATTAGAACCTGACCAAATATTGGCTGCGCCATGTTGTGTAGGCTCTCATTATTCTAATGAGACTACTGGATTTGGGTGTCATAATTACTTGCACTGTGGGAGACTGAACCCACTACAGTTAACACCTGTTGGCCTGATCCGTGTTTTGCTCCAGCTAACTAGCAGTGCCTCATCTCCACCCAAGAGCAGGGATGATTGGGCAGCCGAACGCATGACACAATTGACTCCTCAGGGAAATCGTGGTCACTCAGATCACATCCGTTTCTCTCAGTTACATTAGTTCCACTCATACAAGGACAATCAGAGGCAGTATATGTTTCAATAAAGTTTTAATGAACCAACTCCATCTTTGATAATAATGCATGTACTGTAATAACTAGGACGAAAAAGCATGACAAGATTAAAATAGTAACAAGGAGAGTAAAGCATAAAAATAACACTACCATATTGTCACTAGAATTATTGAAATAATTCCTACCTATGCTATGTTAGAGCACAGCATTTAAAGCTCTAGTTCCGCCCTTCAGGTTCCCCTGGGAAGACTTCATCCCTCATACCTGAGCAAGAGGCCTGTAGTCTACATAAGCAGCTGTGTCAAAGTATTCAGAAATCAACATGCAGTCATGGTCATCTGGCTGAAATCTCCTTCTAACGTACATGGGTCAAAGTGGTGTTTTTATAATAAACCAGCTGATGTTCAAAGAAAGGATCACTACGTAAGAGTGTGTATGTTTCTAATAACACAAGAGACAAAGCACAATTCCAGTGCTGCATTAGTGTTATTTTTTTACGCTAATGGTATTAGAAAGCCAAAAACGCTGTGCCATGTTTACAAAGTGGTGCAATGCATGCATTGCACCACTTCGTAAACATTTGCACTACATTATGCCGGTGTCAGGCATAATGTATGCAAAGGGGGCATTCCCCCTTTAGGAGGGCCAAAAGAATGGCTCAAGGAAATCTAAAAGATTTCCTTGTGCTATTTTTTCAGCACTTTTGGTGCTTGATGCCAGAGCAGGTGTTAAAAGGAGGCTTCCATTCCTTACAATGGGCCTCTGGGTGCTTTGTAGGCTTAGCGGCAGAATTTGAGATGCTAATCCTGTAAAGCACAGGACTAGCATTAAAAATTCAGATGCTAGTCCCCAAACTACCACCATGCTGCACCGTATTTTAAATACGCCGCACACATGATGGTGTTAGGGGGGACGCTAAGGGGTGCAAGAAAAGTGGTGCTTCACTGAGTGCAAGAAAAGTGTTGCTGACCTGTGTGCAGCACCACTTTTCTTAAATATGCCCCTTTGTTCCTTGAACTAGAAATAAATTGACGTAGCAGAATTACACCAAACTTGGCTTTTAGATAGATCTTTACTTAAGACAATGCCTGTTAGAAATTGTGTTTCTGGTTGTTGGCTAGGGTATACACCTAAGCCAGACAGAACCCACCCACTCTAGTCAGAGCAAAGGAATTACACACTCAAAATAACCCCTGCTCACACCCTTGGTAGCTTGGCACCAGCAGTCAGGCCTATCCCAGAGGCATTGTGTAAAGCAAGTGTACAACACACACAACACATGTGATGCAATAGATACCACAAAGGAAACACAATGCCAAGTTATATAAAAATAAACTGTATTGCATAGAACATCATTAAACCAACCACAACATGTCAGTCATACCTTGCTACACAAGCAGTTGTCAGAACATTACTCAGTTACTAGTGCTCTGCAAAAAGCCAGCAGTAGTCACAAAAAACAAATAGGTTACTAGTTAACCTGCAACATAAGAAGTAGTCAGCCTGTCATGGTTACTAAAATGTACACATCATGGTAAAATGCATATCACCAGAAATGCATAACATGCAGTAAACCCATCATCATAATATGCCAAACAACATCATGAATGCCCATAAAAATGAAACATCAGAAAAGCTCCTGGCATCATCATCACTGTAACAGATTATCATAATTGTACAGAACACCAAAGAATGTCCCTTGCAGAAAACATGGAGGCCATGACCTCCTAATGAGACACAATTACCAAGAGCATATGAAAGGCACTGTAGTGTAATGCACATATCACAACTTCACCCAGCCAGGTAGGTGTATTGCAGGCAGACGGGGCTATGCTTCATTCATCTCATTTCCTGCGCAAGAGTGGTAGAGGCTAATTGCTTTTCTAAACACACATGGGAGGGGCACACATTATCCTACTGAGCCCACCGGGAGGCCTCTCTGGGTATCCCATTTCAGGCCGAACACCAGACAAGTCAGGGGCAGTTGCCAGTGTCCTCGAGGTGTAACTCCCTAGTCAGGAGAGCTATGGATTTCTGTTGAGCTTCCTGGCTCTGGGGGCACAAAGCCCTGTGCTCCCACCCAGCCAATAGGTCTCCTTACCTTCCCACCTGGCCGGCGGATTTCCTCCAGCTGCTCGCACTTGGGGTGAATGTCCAGAGCCCTCCATGACCTCTTGGGTCACTCCGCTCTGTATTCCATGGCTGCTGACTTCCAACGAGCAGGGTGGCGGCTGCGGCCTGAAGTGGCAACATTTCCTGTTCGGTTTTTCTGCTTTGCCCAGGTCGCGTCGGTGAAAGCACTGCAACAGGTGCCTGTCGGTGCTCCTCGCCACGGGGGCACCACCCGGAGCACGATCGCTCCATTCTTCATTCTCCCCATGCTCTGGGATTATCTGCAATGGGCAGCGGTTCGAACAATCAGCAGACATAACACACTCATGTAGGGATACTTCCAGCACTTTCCTCATGCTGACAAAAGCAGTTTGGCAGAGCGCTCATCTTGTGCCAATAAAATCAGTTTGATGCAGCGCTCTCCAGTGCTGTGAGGCCATAAAAGCTGCAGAGGAACAAGGTGACACACCACCCAGCCCCTTGAGACAGCAAAATGGGGCACAGTGTGGAAGGGCCCAAGCAAAGAGGCCAGCCCAAAGGTTGCAGTCATTGGCAGTTCCTCCTAGTTATCCAGCAGGTCACAGGTTAGCACAACTGCAGCAGTACAAAGGTGTCTCCTGGTGAGTCCCTCCACCAGCATCCTGTGTCCAGTTCAGTAGGTGATTAGTGTCTCTAAAAACATGGGGAAAGCCCCTGTACTTATACTCAGTTTTGCACAACTTTTACACAAGGGGGGAGAAGAGGTTCCAACCAGTCCTAACTTGTTCTAGGAGTGTCCCCTCTCTCATCCAGCACAGCTCCAGAACAAGCCTTTTGTTTGAGGCCAGTGTACAGCCTTTACAAATGCAGGTGTGCCCCACCTCTCCTACTCTCAGCCCAGGAAGACCACTGAATATGTAGATGCATCTCTGTGACACCTCCACCCTCCCTGTGTACAGGCTGTCTGAAAAGTATGCACAAAGCCCAGGCTGTCACTCTGTCCCAGATGTAGATTTGAGTCATGCTGCAAAACACCAGAGTCATAAGCACGGAGAAATGTTCCCTTTCTAAAAGTAGCATTTCTAGAATGGTATTAATAAATCCACCTACACCAGTAAGCAGCATTTCTCACTACCATTATAACCATACCAAACGTGCCTACGCTACCCCTCATAGACCAGACAATACCACCTAGACATAAGATAGGTCATCTCCAATGCAATCCTATGAGCAAGGCAGCAACCACAGCAGTGAGAAACCAAATAGGCTGTTTGTCACTACCAGGATAGGCCACACAACCAGGCACATGTCCTGCCTTTTACATGCATAGGAGGGCCTACCTTAGGGGTGACTTACTTGTAGTAAAAGGGGAGTTCCAGGCCTGGCAAGTACGTTTAAATGCCAGGTCCCTGTGGTAGTAAATTGCACGCTCGTCCCTGAAGTAGCAGGCCTAAAAGAGGTTTGAATGGCTACTTCTGTGGGTGGCGCAAGCAGCACTGCAGGCCCACTAGTAGCATTTAAGTTACAGGCCCTAGATATAGGGATACCACTGTAAAAGGGACTTACAGGTAAATTAAATGTGCCAATTAGGTGTAAGCAAATCATACCAACTTTAGAAGGGAGAGCACTTGCACTTTAGAACTGATCAGCAGTGATAAGGTGCTCAGAGTCCTAGAGCCAACAACAAGGGTTCATAAAAAATAGGAGGAGGAAGGCAAAAAGTTAGGGGATGACCTTGTAAAAAGGGCCAGGTCCAACAGTGCCTTTGCTTGATTTGATGTGTTTGCTTGATTTGATCTGTTCAGACGCTTTCCAGAACAAAATGTTTAAGAAGTGTTTTTCTGGGCATTAAGTGGTTAAGTGTTTGAAATATCTTTACAGTTCGAAAGGTGTATTTTTGTTACTCCTATAACATTAGAGCTGTTTGACAGATTCTTAACATGTTTAACAATCTTGGTATTTTTCTTTTTACAGATGTTTCAAGGGGGACCACATTTAAAAGGGGATGTCAAAAACATGTTTATTTGCTAATATATATGGCATCATTTGAGGAATTAATGTGAAATCTGGGAGGCCCTTAGCATATGTAGTTTCATGTTTATTAGGCATGCTTTATACAGATCAATCTGTTGATAATTTCACATGTTAATAACTTTAGTGCTCTTTAATAAATATGTGAGAAATTTGAGAAGCTGCTAACATGATCAGCCAAGTGCAAGAATCTCAAGCTACATGCAGATTCAGGAAAGAAAAAAGTTAAATGGAGTGGCCAAAAGTAGTTTATTTCTAATAATGTTGGTGTAGTTTTACATACTAACCCTTGCCATGTTTAGCTTGTTCATCATATTTTAAGATTCTGTCTAGAGAGGGAACATGTAATGGGGTAGTGAAGGGAACATGTAATTGGGTAGTCAAAAAAATAGTAATTTCCCATTTTACCTACTATAGGAACCCTTGTTCTCCACCACAGAAAGTAACCTTCGGCAGGCTTATAACAAATTGACATGGATCTAAAACTTTACTCTGGGAAGCACCATTGCTTAGTTTGGTGTAAGTCTGTTCAGTGAAATGTAGGACATTAGCATTACTATAATGTATTATTGGGCTTGGAATGGCTGGACCGTTTGTCAGAGGCCAATACCTCAGGTTTACAGACTGTTTGTGGACATAGATTTAAAAATAAAAGCCCACCATTGGACAAGGAAGATTTTAGCTTCCATTGTCCATTTTGAATTTGGGAATAACAAGTTGTGGTGTGTAAGCCCTATAAAACATAGTCCACATAATCAATAGAAATATTTTTAAAAATACCTGCCCATGCCCCAAAGTCAAACTTTGCAATGTATATTTGACGGCTGTGCGTGGAGGGACTTAACAAGGTGCTGCAGTTTAGCAAATTATTAGCAAACTAACATTTTATTGCCCCCTGTTAACAGATTTTCATGAAACATATTCTATGGGTAAGCTATACTCACAGAAAGTCTACCATATTTTGTACTGATCTGTAATACATCACCAAAGATATTAGCAAATAAAAGAATGTTGACCTGCCCGCTCCCTTTAACATTGCCCGATTGGTAGATTTGATTGAAAAACATGGTTCCTGCACTTGGTTTAACCTAGTTAACAGCCTGTCAAATAGCATGCAGCTCAATTAAATATAGCCAATGTTATTAAACAAATAAGCACATTCTTACTCACCCTTTTTATGCCCCTCCTTGATGAATTTGCCAAGATATGAAAAGTGAGCTCAAAATTATAAGTGTCTTCAAACTGAGTTTAGCTCTGTGATAGGGCACCTAAGGTATTTGCCTATGAACAATTTCTATCCCACTCTGTAAATGTTTCCTTCGTTGATTGATTAGCATGAAACCTGACTTAGAGGCCCATATTTATACTTTTTTAGCGCTGCATTTGCGTCATTCTCTGACGCAAAAACGGCGCAAACTTTGAGAATATAATTGTATTTTTTAAGTTTGGGCCGCTTTTGCGTACAAAAATGATGCAAATGCGGCACTAAAAAAGTATAAATATGGACCAGAGTACGCTAAACATGCTATAGGTTTCTCAAATGTCATGCAGATTCACGTGGAGAGTTAGCTCATATGGTGGCAATGTGGTACTAAAAGAACTAAAGTTTATTTAGAGATAGTTTTGATTATGATGCTTCTCCATATCCTTAAAACATCTCAGAAATTCACACAAAACAAAGTAAATGTCCGGATATAGCTATAAAATAATCCTGAAGAAGCACTGCAATTTGCATATTTTGCTTAGGGGTACAATCCACAACTCACAAAATAGCCAGGCAAAACATAACTTGCACATCAAATACTTTGTTTCTGACCTCACCACATTTATACCAATAAATGAAAACATATAAAAAAAACATTAATAAACAAGTAGAACATTTAAACCAATAAAAACATTTTGTGATAGAAAGTAAATACCCTTCTAAAACTTTATGCTGCAATGATTGACTACCCAGCTGATCAGCCCACAACTAGGGCAAAATGGTCCTGGGTTGCTTGTGTTCTGCTTCAGTGAGGAACTGGCTTGGCAGTTTGGGCTGGACTGCTCCTTTTGGAGCAGGGTCAAGTTGATGTGCAAATAGTTGGGTCCAAACTGAGGTGGCATGGTGTTCAAAACAACAAGGGGTTTTGTTACGGCCTCAGTGATTACCAGTGGCTGAAAAAAAAATCATGTATTTAATCTATCACTGTTTTGTGAACTTGTTGTGTCACCCTAAGTGGGACAGGTATGCCCAGACTATGGTCAGATATGGGTCCCAAGCACACTGTCTGTGAAACCAATCTGTACTTGGATGATGAGCCCATATCTATGATGAAACCAGTCTTTGGTTCCTTGTGTTCTGGTTCAGGGACAACCTAGCTTAGCAGTTTGGGCTGGATTGTTCCTATTGAAGCAGGGTCAACATTGATTTGCATCTAGCTCGGCTCAAAGTGAGATTTCATGGTGTACAAAATAACAAGTGGAATGCGAAGTGGCCTGTGTGAGTACCAGTGGCTAAGATTAATTCAAGCATTCCATCCATCACTGTTTTTTATACTGAGATGTCAACCTAAGTGAGACTGGTATGCCCAGATGTGGGTCCCGTACACAATGTGTTACTGGAACACAGCTGTGCCTGGCTGACCTGCCCATAACTATGGCAAAACTGGTCCTGGAATGGTTGTTTTTTGGTTCAGGGAGGTCCTGGCTTGGCAGTTCGGGCTGAACTGTTCCTATTGGAGCAGGGTCAAGACAGATTATCATATAGCTGTGTCCAAACTGAGATGGCATGGTGGTTCCTATTATGGGAGGTTGATTGTGGATGTGAAGGTCTAGTGTTTGCCATATGCGCTGTGAGGTCACGGGGTAGCATCTAGTGAGGGATTGGGTGGACATCTGTTCTTCTCAGGTAAGTGACCCAGGCCCACCAAGTATGGAATAAAACGTTATTAGACTTCCATTCTAACAAAATCACTTTGAGGGCAATGGTGGTCAGAAGGTCAAGTAAATTGAGTTCAAATGCAGAGAGATTGAGAGGAGGGTCTGTGATATGTGGTCCCAGAATGATAAATAGGTTATTTAGCGCAATGGGAGTCTTAAGCATTTTGTGTAATTGGTCAGATGTGTTGCACCAGTAGGAAGCGAGGTGTGGGCAGGAAAAGAACGTATGTTCTTCATTGCCAGGTGATGAGTTACAGGTCCAACAGGCATCAGAATCTTCGACTTTAGTTTGAACAGTTTAGCGGGGTCAAATATAGAGAGTGAACAGCAAAGAATCTAGTTTACATTATCAAAGTTACTATGTTGTTCTGGGTTAAGTTTAAGCCCATTTTAGACCATGCCACTTCATTGAACGGGTGCTAGGTTGTTAGAGAAGAAAAAGGAAGACCATTTGTGAGGTAGTTGGGGGCGACATGGAGCTCTGGTGGTAGAAAGTAGTTTGTAGAGTTTAGAGGTGGCATGACCCTGAGTATCATTTGCAGGTTTTGAATTAGTGATGGGTTACCTAAATGCCCCAGTGTGGAGATTTTTTATTTTTGCCTTGATTTGGAGGAATACATAAACATCAATATTTGGGAGGTTGTGTTTATTTTTCTGTTGGTTGAATGAGAGTGGTTCTGAATCTGCAACAAGAGTTGAAATAGTTAGGATTCCTTTAGAGGCCCATGTCATGACAATGGTAGTTGAATGAGGGGTTTGTAGTATTTTATTATACCATAAGGACAAAGAGGTTGATTTATGAATATTAGATGATTGAATCAACTGTCATCTATGCTGAACTAGTGTCTTTAAATATTTTCATGGAATGTTTGCAAGGTTGATGTGCCATCGTCAGGTTAATTAGTAGTGAAAAGGTTTGGAAAAATTGAAGATTCTAACTCAAGGCACATGGGTCCTTTTGTGGATTGCTTTCAAACCTGCCTGCACTTTGGACTGTTATTTAAGAGGTTTGGTATGCATGCCAGTTTGGGAAATTGCGACCTCCTAATTTGATTGGTTCTCTCTGTTTTTTAGGTTAATTCTGAGTTTTATCTTCTTCCAGAGGAACTGTGAGACAAGTTTATAAATTTTCTGAAATACGTCTTGGGAGAGGCACATGCAGAGCATACTTGATAGGAACTTGACCAGAGGGGACACCATAATTTTGATAGTTTCAAGTCTGTCCCACCATGATATATGCTTGGGATGGACCATGCTGTTAATAGATCTTTCAATTTATCTAAGGTTTTATTTTTGTTAATGGTGATAGATTCAGCCATGTCATTATAGAACCACATTCCAAGGCATTTAATTGTGGATTTTCATTTAATTTAGGGGAGCCAACAACAAAGGGGTTGCAGTAAACATTTAAGGAAATAATTTCAGTTTTTCTATTCAGGGAGTAGCCCAAGAAGTAGGAGGATTGTGTAATAATTGTTGAGATCTCTGTGATGGCCTGAGCTTAGGAAGTTCAAAATAACAAAATGTCATCTGCATATGAAGCAGTTTTGTACAATCAATTTTTGAATATGATGCTGGGTTCTTAGTTGACCTTTTATCCTGATCAAGAGAGGGTCAATAGCTAATTGAAATAGTAAGGGGAATAAAGGACATTCCTGGAGGGTTCCCTGTTGTAAGGAAATCGCTGAGAAAGGTTACCATTAATCCTAATTCTAACTGAGGGATTCTAGTAAAGGGCCATGGCCATCGTAATGAATTTCTTTCCTAGATTGTGTCTTAGAAGGACAGCTTCGAGGTATGGCCAGGAGCCCATGTCAAAAGCCTTCTCAGCATCTAAGGCACTGACGGTTGCTGAAGGGAAGAGTGGGTTAATAAAATGTTCATTGACGTGGGAAAAGAGACAAATGTTGTCACTAGCTGCATGCCCTATACTGAACCCAGACTGGGTAGGATGGACACGTTTTGGAATTAGGGGGTCAAGATGATTGGCAATAATAGTAGCACATATTCCTGCATCTTCATTTATGAGAGAAATGGGTCTGAAGTTTTTAAGGTCAGTGTGGTAACCACTATAGTAGCTTCCGAGGCCATTCGTGATGCTGAGCCCCAGGTCGAAAAGTGAGTTAAAACTAGGTTTAGAGTATCCATGATTGTGTGTGAAAAGGTTTTATAAAACTCAATAGGTATAATGCCTGGGGTTTTACCAAATGGCATTGTTGATTTCTTCTATAATGATTGGGACGGAGATCAATAGACAATTGTTTAATAGGTAAGGTTTGTGGAAATTCTAGGCAGGCATCTCGAGGTTGTTGATTATAGTATACAGTTTTGTATAAAAACATTGAAAAGTCTTGAGTATTGCTGCCATTGATATTTGTGATTTGCCTTGTTCATCCTTAATCAATTGGATAAAGGTAGAGTTACGTTTACTTTTCAGGTAAGCTGCTAGGGATTTTCTGACTTTATTCAAATAGGATGCTTTCTTACCTTTTTGTGAATGGGTCCATAGGTGTGGACGTTTACTAATTATGGAGTTGATTTATTATTTAAGGCGTTTATGGGAAGTTCTAATGGAAGGGTCATTGGATCTCTTGTAGGCTGTTTCCATATATTTAATTTTAGCTGTTAGTTGGTCTAAGGTTAACTTTATTGTTTTATTTTTCTGAGCCATTGGGCTTATGGCAAGTCCTCTAACGTGACCTTTAAAGAGCACCATACTGTTATTGGGGATGAGACAGAGGGGATTATTCTGACCATGGCAGTAATTACCGCCATGGCGGAGGTCGGTGGTAGCACCGCCAACAGGCTGGCGGTGCACCGCTGGGCATTCTGACCGCGGCGGTTCAGCCGCGGCCAGAAACGGAAAGTCGGCGGTGTACCGCCGACTTTCCGCTGCCCGTCTGAATCCTCCATGGCGGCGGAGCGCGCTCCGCCGCCATGGGGCTTCTGACACACCCTACCGCCATCCTGTTCATGGCGGCTCTCCCGCCATGAACAGGATGGCGGTAGGGGGTGCAGCGGGGCCCCTGGGGGCCCCTGCCGTGCCCATGCCAATGGCATGGGCACGGCAGGGGCCCCCGTAAGAGGGCCCCAAAAAGTATTTCACTGTCTGCCCAGCAGACACTGAAATACGCGACGGGTGCAACTGCACCCGTCGCACCTTCCCACTCCGCCGGCTCAATTCTGAGCCGGCATCCTAGTGGGAAGGTTGATTTGCCCTGTGCTGGCGGGCGGTCTTTTGGCGGCCGCCCGCCAGCACAGGACAAATGTCAGAATCACCGCCGCGGTCTTTCGACCGCGGTGCGGTGTTCTGACGGCGGTACCTTGGCGGACGGCCTCCGCCGTCCGCCAAGGTCAGAATGACCCCCAGAGTCTTTTATTATTTGAATAAATTGGGATAAATCTTTGAGAAGTCCCTCTATTAGGTTTGGATCCTCCAGAATTTCTAGGTTCAAGCACCAAGATTCCACTTTTGGGGGAATAGATACGATTTGAGGGGTGTTGGAGATGGCTGCATGATCTGAAATTGTGATAGGTTCTAAGGTGGAAGAACAGGTGTGTTGGATTGAAGATTGGTCAACTAAAATGAAGTTAGTTCTGGAGAAGTAGTTCTGTGGGGAGGAGAAGACTGTGAAGTTGTTGCCAGTAGGATTGTAGAGTCTGAATACATCCAATAGTTTATGAGATGTGCACAAGGTGTGCATTGTCTTATGTGATTGGGGGTTTTGCATTTAAAGGCAGATTGTCTATCTAGTAGTGGATCCATTGGAAGATTGAAATCGTTGCCAAGTATAATGTTACATATGAGCTATAGGTCACACCTTTTCATAGCTACACAATGCATTACAATATTTTCCAATATTATATATGAAATAATATATTGTCAAAAGATATGACTAAAAAAAATTCTTACTTGCTTTTTCAGCATATGATTTCTTTGTGGTTAGACTCTGAGATGTAGGCGCAGCTGAACCTGCTGGGTCCAGGAAAAAGGTAGTGGACAATTGCTCCAAGAATCAGCAGCTCTTGGCAAGAGAATTTTAAAAATTCTAATTTTTGGTAGTATGATGGGAATATCCTTGATATTGTATGCCTCAGGACACTTACAGCATCTATACATAAATGTCTTTCAATTAACAAATAATGTCCAGAAATGAGAAATGTTAAAAATAAGTTAGAATTGACTGTAATTTTGAGTATATACTTTGATGTTGTCTGGCTGATGGATGGACACATCTCACATTGCTATTTATAAAATGTCCACTGATGGCTGATGGGTTGGACGTAATGAGGACATCAAGTGCTGGTGTATTTTAAGTGTTGAATACATGCATATAAAAAGTGATAACATATGTGAACTCAAGTATTAAGTTTATTCACTAACAAGATGACTCTGATATATATGTGATACTTTTATTATTGGTAGCAGTATACTACAAGATACTGAAGTAGTATGAACTAAAACATTTTTTACAAAACATATCCATGGAGATGTTTATAAGTAACACATATCTATATTTACCAATAAATCTGAACAATGCAAGTGTGTATTTATTAACATAAGGACAGCATGATCTAATATATGTTTACATATTACACATTAAAAGTGACATATGAAAAATAAGAGGTTTACATTTATGGAATTCTCTATTAAATATGCCAATGCTTATGGAGAGAGAAATATTGTAATAGTGCATATATTGTCAATGATTTTGTTGAAAACATACCAGGTTCTGCCATCCATCTGTTGTCCATGGGCATGCCTCATTTTGGCACACTGGTTCTAGCAGAAGGGGATATGAAAGCAATTGGTAGATGGGCAGACAATACGGGACCTTCAAAGAACACTATTTAATAATGTACCTGAATACTTTAGATGGCTAAGGAAATACAATGAAGCGTATATAGATTAGATTTGAACTCAAAATGTATAATAATGATGCATATCATCAGGATCATAATTAGACAGCTGCCCCACTTATCACCTCAAGCACCTGAGTCTTTCAGTAGCAGCAAAGATCTGTCGTATTATTGATACTTTTTTTCTAAGACAAGATCTGGGGTGAACATAAGAAAGGGGTAAGAAAGCCTATCTTTAAAAAGACTACCCTGAACTCCCATTCACCTGATAACTTCAGACTGACTTAATTCTACTATACCTCATCAAATTATAAGAGAAAACAGCCACAAAACATCTCCACACCTACATTAAAAGGATTCTGTTCATGTTGCTCAATGAAATTCATCATCATCTTAGCAATAGATGATATCAGAACCCTCATGGACAGTGAAGGATCGGGATTATGCATATCATTAGATCACTTTCTTTCCTTTGAAACTACAGACACTCAATCTCCCCTACAATGATGTATTTTCTTTTTAATTTTTATTGAGCAGGTTGAAAAGACAATACAAAAAGCCAAGGCAGACACAGCATTGTTGGGCATACAGAAAAAAAAAACAGTATGGTGCTCAAGTACATTACAGATCCAACTTTTTTTTCCCTCAGTGTCCTTATTTGGCCCATTTTTATAACTAAAATCTGATACTTAATGTGTGTTTGCGGTGGAAATGCTGATGCATACAATGCTAATGCATAAGTACATTTGTGCTACTAAAGTGATAATGCATAAAGTGCATTTATACTACTAAAGTGCAATGAAACCACTCAAATCAGCCATCATTGATAGCATCCCTGAGAAGGGAATGCATATTTCACTGAACAGAATCTTAACATTAATTCAAATAGCCAAGTATCAAAAAAACACTAACCTCATTTTCATTTACCATCATCATTCAAATCAAGTTTTGGACATATATCTACCCTAGAAATTGCAATAGTGCTATTAAAAGTGCCAGTAACCACAGACCTCTTTTGAACATAAGCCATCAACAGCTGAATAAAACACCTTGATAAATCAGCTTCAAGTTTCTATGGAGGACAACTCTGTAAAAGGCATATCCCTCAAATTCCCCAAAACCTTAAAAGGATGCCTCTCTCTTCGCAGAAGCCTCTTAAAAGATCTTAGTTCTCCTTATTGTTTCTATCCATTACTGAACATTGTGAAAAATTATTGATCTCAACTTTTGCATAGTTAGTGAGTGTGCCATTGAAATTGATGCTGAAATATAACATTGGGGGGTATTTATGAACCCTACACACTAAATGAGAAGAGGCAAATAGCACCAGTGTGATCTTGAGTAACACATTAACCTGAATTGTTTTGCTAACTTCAGAAAAACCCTAAATTATAAAATTGCTGCAGCCTAGAACATATAAAAAATATGTCCCCAATCGCCTCTATCTTTAGCCTTGCATTGGAAGCATTGATTTGGTTGGGATGGATGCATTTTGTAGAGCCTGTACGGTATATAGTACGCTAACCATCTTAAAACAAAAGCCCCCCTTTTATGGTTGGCCGCTCTAAGAGATTCATGACCCAGCTCAGACATAGAGTGCCATTCGCCTATAGTTAGCTAACATTCTGTTTCTCTACAAACTCTTTCTAAAATATCTGCCACTAATAATTATCTAAGAAACTTTCAAGGAAACGTGCACCAATGCCTACACCCAATAGTTTGCACTCACAAAACGAACATGCAGACAGGTAGGTTTCCTCCTCCGTTTCCTGGTAATTTGCTTATAATAAATTGGCTATTTTCCTAAAACTGAGCCTGGGACCCAAGCTATTACTCCAAAATCTCTGGGTTACCTGATCCCATATAATTAACTTCATACTGATATAAAAAAAAAAACACCCAATTTATTAAACCACTTTGCTCCCCGTTGGTGTGTAGTTGGCATCTTGTAGCCGAAAGATAGGTTTCGCTCTCCTGTAGTCGGGAATACGCATGACAAGTTGGAACCCCACACATTTGGAAAACGCTTGCGTGTGCTTTTCAGGCCCCCTTGAGGTCTTGCATTTGGATTTTTTGGGTAGCTTGGGCATCTTCAATAACCATAGAACTTTCCTTAACCATGAGATTTAAAAGAAAACTGTTGAATGCAGTATCTCATAGCAAAAGCTGAATCCAATAGTCTAAGAGGGTTGCCTGATAATACAGTTCTTCAAAATATAAATATGATATCTGTAAAAGGAGATTTATGAAGAGTAATAAAAATAGTGGTCAACATTTTTAATTAAGGTGGCTCTCCCAAACAAAGTGGGTGGTAAAAAAGTCCACATCAAAACTTTAATTTTACCAAGAATTGTACCATAATTCAATTGAAAAAGTTGGGACAAATTATTGGTAACATAAACTCCTAAATGGCGGATGGGGTGCTCGAAAATCAGATGTAAACCATCTGGAAGATGTGGTCTAGATGCATTAAATAATAACATTTCTGTTTTCATCTGTAACCTCCTATACTCGTAAATTCTTTGATTTCATCTATCAATCAGTGTATGTTCAAACTATTTTCCTTTAGATATAGAATAATGTAATCTGCAAATAATTTGATTTTAGATATTCCTTCCAAAGATGGCATAATCAGGTCATCATTTTGAATCCTAATTGCCAAAGTCTCTATAAAAAACTTAAAGAGAAATGGAGACAAAGTGCATCACTTTCTGGTGCCAGAATTTATCTGAATTCTTCAGAGTTAACAGTGGCCTTCTCCTCTGCCCCTACATACAGATTCTTCAATCTACTGAACAATTGAGCTGAAATTCCAGAGTTGTCCAAAAATATGCAATAGAGTCTGCCACTTTACTAAATCAAATGCTTTCTTAGCATTCATCATTAAAATTGCTGCTTTCTCCTTGTTTACTGAAAAATAATCTTTAGGTTGCATTAAAAACTGTATATTAACAGCCATAAGTCTTTTTGGTAGAAATCCACACTGATGTCTGTTAGGCAACCCAATTTGCCCATATTTTCACAAACAACCTATAATCTATATTTAGGAGCTTTATCGGGCGATATGAGCTGGCATGTGAATTGTTTTTGTCTTTTTTAGGAAAACTAGTTATTATCAATTCTTTTGAATGGATTTGGAACGTCCATCCCCTCTCTAATTTGATTGAACAATATTGTTAGGAAAGGAGGCAACTATTTTATGAATATTTTATGTACTTCCGATGGTACAACCACTGTAGTAGCTTTTGCATTAGCCATATAGCCATATTTCTAAGGGCTTTAACCTCCTCAAACTGCTCTTTTTTTTCTGTCAGAGCACGTTTTTGAGAATTCAATAATTGTGGCAGCCAAGTGCCTCAAACTATTGCTCCAGCTTTGCCCGGAGGAAGGCCTCAATGTCCTCATCTATAAACCTATAATGTTGTAGAAATAACTCAGCAATTGCCCCTTCCTCCAATTCGAGACCACCAGTAATGGGATTTTTTTATCTTGTTTACTACCTGACTATTCTTTTTAATTTTTGCAGACGAGGCTAAATATTTCCTGATGTTGATTTTCCTCATACAGATTTTGCTGAAATACTTTCTCTTCCATGCTTTCGTCTACTAAAACAAATTATTCATGTCTTGCTTTGCTTTCTCTAAAAGATCTTGCTTTATTTGATTGTCTGCTGAAACTGTATATTTACCCCTAATTGCCAAGTATTTGTTCAAGGCTTCATTGACTGCTGCTGGAAGCATCTGAATTTTTCAATCCTGAGCATTTTACATCTTGCTTTATTCCCTAAATGTGACTTTAAATGCCTCCCAGACCATAAAGTCAGAATCGGTATTATGATTAATTTCAAAAGATTCTTTTCTAAAGCCTCTCATCTCTTCCACGCAGTTCTGATCTGAAAGCAGTGACCTATCAAAATGCCACCTTGGTCTAGTTTTGGGGATGAACTCACTTCTGTTTGAAGAGAAAGGAAGCTCTGACTTCTGCGTTTCGCCGTTTGAGTAATTGAGAGCCTTATTTGAAACAATTCTAGCAGAAATTTGTGAGATGTGACTTAGAAAAGAGTTAAACTTTTGTCTATGTTGACATGTTTGCCAGTTCCCATGTCAGAATTTTAACTTTTTGGATAAAAAGATCAACTTAGTGAAAAAGTGGAAATTCATCATTTTCAGCCAATAGCAGGCCCATAAAATTGAAATGTTACAGCACAAGTTGACTAGGATAGAGCAACATTCTGGCCAAGTCTCAAGAATAATGCAAGAAGCAGAGCAAAGAATATCTGACCTGGAACATAAAGTGGGGTCAGTTAATGGACATGTTCTGGCAGAGAAGGTTTGGTATCTAGAAAATAAGACGGAAGAAATGAAAAATCATGCAATATGTTCCAACCTTATGTTTATTGGTATGCCGGAAGGGAGTGAATCTCAGGAATCAATCCAGAATGTACCTCAGCTGATGGACACTCTTTTAAGGTAGCATATTTTAGCTGATTCACCAACGACTTGATGATCATGAGGGTTCACAGAGTCCCAGTTCATATGCCACTAAGTGCAAACAATCCTCAAGCAATTCTATTTAACTTTTCAGATTACCGGATTAGAGAGCAGATTGTGTTGACAGTGATTCACAGTAAGTCATTTAAACTAGGAAATAATGCTCACATAAGAGTGGTTCCAGACCTACCAGTAACAGCTGCTCAACGTTAGAAAGCTTTTCGAGAATTGGCTAAAGAGTTTAAGATTAGAGCAATCCAAACAGAAAGTTCTTGCTAATGGACAATTACATGTTTTTCAAATGGTAAAAGATATGCAGACCTTCCTATCCAAAAGGTCAAAGTCCTGAAGTTCAGAATAATATAAGTAATGGTGTTACGGGTTGGGAATGCAGGGAACAGTCTTTATATGTCTATTTAACTGCAATAAGATGTGAGGGGGGATACGCAGTGAATGTTGGCTGCAGTTTCGGGGTACCACTTGAGGTCTGGGGCTAGGGGCCTTGCTGGAGATGGAAGGTAATCCCCTGAGTTAAGGAAGGGTAGGAAAAGGGTGTGGTGGTGGCAGTTGGGGGAGAGCAGCTGAAAAGTGCACAGTAAAACTAAGTCTGAAATTGAGTTTAAATCACTTGAAGTCTACTACAGTGAGTCAGTTGTTGGGTAATGGTAAGTGTTTTAGTTATGTGATATCCGGAAATGTGCTGGGATAAAAAAATGTGAAATGCAGTATATTAAAATTGTTACATGTAACAGGAATTGATTGTGAATAGGCCCAAGAGAGATGCTTTGTTGAAGTGGCTCTCCACTTTTACCCCTGATGTAAACTATCTTTGGGAAACATATTTCAAGAGTAGCACTCCAAAAATGTGTTCATACGGAATGTTCTCCCAAGGCAACCACTACTTCCCTGGACAATGACCTGTAAGCAACTAAAAAGTCTCTAAGTACTGAACAACTACTGTCCAAACAATGATTTTGCCTGAAGAACGATTGCCTGAAGAACGAATTTAAAGGTAAGTTTTTGTTATTTTTTATGGTTTATTTATAAACTGTTTAGAATATATATATATCCCCTTCGCTGCCAGGCCTTTTCCCCCTCCTGTGCCGAGCCTTTTTTTGGCTATTTGGGGCAGTTCGCGCTTAGGCCCTCATAACTTTTTGCTCACATAAGCTACCCACGCCAAACTTGAGTCCTTTTTTTACAGCATACTAGGGATTCTAGAGTTACCCAGACTTTGTGGGTTCCCCAGAAGGAGGCCAAGAAATTAGACAAAATACAGTGAATAGTTCATTTTTTTCACAAAAATGGGAAAAAGGAGCTGCAGAAGAAGGCTTGTGTTTTTTCCCTGAAAAGGGCATCAACAAAGGGTTTGCAGTGCTACAATCACCAGCTTCCCAGCTTTCAGGAACAGGCAGACTTGAATCAGAAAACCCAATTTTTCAACAAAATGTTGGCATTTTACTGGGACATACCCCATTTTAAAAAGAATTTGTGCTTTCAGCCTCCTTCCAGTCAGTGACAGAAATGGGCATGAAACCAATGCTGGATCCCAGAAACCGAAACATTTCTGAAAAGAAGACAAAATTCTGAATTCAGCAAGGGGTAATTTGTGTATATCCTACAAGGGTTTCTTAAAGAAAATAACAACTGAAATAAAATAATTGAAATTGAGGTGAAAAAAACTGCAATTATTCTCTACATTGTACTCTGTAACTTTGTCCTGCAATGTCAGATTTTTGAAAGCAATATACCGCTACGTCTGCTGGACTCTTCTGGTTGCGTATATAGGACTTGTAGATTCATCAAGAACTCTAGGAACCCAGAACCAATAAATGAGCTGCACCCTGCAGTGGGTTTTCATTCTATACCGGGTATAAAGCAATTCATTTGCTGAAATATAAAGAGTAAAAAATAGCTATAAAGAAAACCTTTGTATTTCCAAAATGGACACAAGATAAGGTGTTGAGGAGCAGTGGTTACTTGCACATCTCTGAATTCCGGGGTGCCCATACTAGCATATGAATTACAGGGCATTTCTAAAATAGAAGTCTTTTTTACACACTCTCTTATATTTGGAAGGAAAAAAATTAGAGAAAGA
Organism: Pleurodeles waltl; assembly: GCF_031143425.1. Taxonomy (NCBI): domain Eukaryota; kingdom Metazoa; phylum Chordata; class Amphibia; order Caudata; family Salamandridae; genus Pleurodeles; species Pleurodeles waltl. The sequence goes on from NC_090437.1 coordinate 540,853,806, forward strand.
CAAGGGGCAATAACACTTGTTTTGCTATTCTGCAAATGATACCTCACTTGTGTGGGTAGCCCTAGCGCCCGCAAAAGGAAGTGCCTCAAAACACAACGTGGAGACATCCCATTTTTTGACAGAAAACAGAGGTGTTTTTTGCAAAGTGCCTACCTCTAGATTTTGGCCTCTAGCTCAGCCGGCACCTAGGGAAACCTATCACACCTGTGCATTTTTGAAAACTAGAGACCTAGGGGAATTCAAGATGGGGTGACTTGTGGGGCTCCGACCAGGTTCTGTTACCCAGAATATTTTGCAAACCTCAAAATGTGGCTAAAAAAACAAATTTTCCTCACATTTCGGTGACAGAAAGTTCTGGAATCTGAGAGGAGCCATAAATTTCCTTTCACCCAGCATTCCCCCAAGTCTCCCGATAAAAATGATACCTCACTTGTGTGGGTAGGCCTAGCGCCCGCGTCAGGAAATGCCCCAAAACACAACGTGGAGACATCCCATTTTTTGACAGAAAACAGAGGTGTTTTTTGCAAAGTGCCTACCTGTAGATTTTGGCCTCTAGCTCAGCCGGCACCTAGGGAATCCTACCAAACCTGTGCATTTTTGGAAACTAAAGACAAAGTGGAATCCACAATGGGGTGACTTGTTGGGCTCTGACCAGTTTCTGTTACCCAGAATCCTTTGCAAACCTCAAAATGTGGCAAAAAAAAAAACACATTTTCCTCAAATTTCGGTGACAGAAAGTTCTGGAATCTGAGAGGAGCCACAAATTTCCTTCCACCCAGCGTTCCCCCAAGTCTCCCGATAAAAATGATACCTCACTTATGTGGGTAGGTCTAGCGCCCGCGACAGGAAATGCCCCAAAACACAACGTGGACACATCCCATTTTATGACAGAAAACAGAGGTGTTTTTTGCAAAGTGCCTACCTGTAGATTTTGGCCTCTAGCTCAGCAGGCACCTAAGGAAACCTACCAAACCTGTGCATTTTTTAAAACTAGAGACCTAGATATATAGGGTTGATATAGTAACTGTGCATTATTTTCAAATAAATAGTTTATAAAAATAGAAGATGTAATAATATTATTAATTACAAAAAAAAATCTTTTCATATCTTCAATTTAGTATTTAATTTTTTTTTTTATTGCAAATATTTTATTTGATAAATTTAATAAAGTTTTATTTTTTTATAAACTAAAAAAATGGTAAACATTTTTTGGTAATATAAATATTTATATGTATGTATTATGGTTTTTATAATGATATTTTTAAATATGTAGTCACGATAACAGAGTTTTGTTTAAATAATAACGTCTTTTTTAATTGTATTATTACATTAAAAAATCACAGATATTAGACTGTGCAATTTTTGAACCAATAATAAAAAAAAATTCTGCAAGCATATTCTTAAGAATTTCAAAACACGTTTTTCAGATTTTTTAAACATGTTTATTTATAATTTATTATTTACATATTTTTACAATTTGTTTACACATTTATTTTCATTTTTTTAACCCTTTTCAGTGGTATTTTATACTGTTTACCATGATTTCCTATGAGAAAAGGAGTCCTTTTTCTACCTTTACTCTTTTCCTCTGTTTACGTGGTTTGACGTCTGTTTCTTCAGTTGGTGTAGTGTTGCAGTCAAGATTGGATGCAAGCGGAAACCTCAGGTGGGTAAGTTTAATTAAAAACGTTTTCAGAGTATGTTTATGGGCATTGTTATTGCAGAGATAGAGATCGGAGGTAGTTCTAAGATAGGGAGCAGCTTTTGGAACTTATGATTGTTTGTAATGTTAATTTTTTTATTCCCGTACAGGTTTGCTTAGATATGTTTTTTTTTTTTTCTTAATCTGTTTAGCAGAGTTTGCATTTTTTAAACAATTGTACTGCTGGTTTTTTTTAAATATAATTTACTATTTTCAACCGTAAAGCATGTTTTTTGTACTTGACGGTTTTTCGAATTGTAAATTTTTAAAAATATTTACCATATCTTTAAAACTTTTGTGTTCACTTATGCTTTTAATAATAGTGTGTTTTATTCCGTTGTTATGTCAATTTACGGTATTGTTTTAATATTGTAGTTTTAGGGGATAAAAATGTTAATTTGTCTTAGATAATATTGGGCATTCGAGAAAATGTGTACTTTGGTAAAATATTTTACTTTTTTTGTAAAGTTTTTTTCTTATATAAGGTTTTTTTTCTTCATTCATTTTGCATGACCAATTTTAATTATTTTCAGGATTAATTTTTAAAAAAAATAATAAATTTGCAGTGTAAAATGCTTCTTCTACATCAATATGGAAGAAGAACTCTACAGCCACAGATGCAGAGATGCTGGCATTATTGGGTAAAGACAAAAAAACGGCTAGAGGTAGGGACTTTTTGGCGGGATAATTTAGTTTATAAATAATTTTACAAATCTCAATTTAATTCATGTTATTTTTAAAACTGGCAAGAAATGGTGATATAGGTTAGTATTTGTTAGAAATTTAGTGCTCAACTGTTAAGGTAGTCGGAAGCCGCCATTAAAGAAAATTCTTGTATTTCAACCAAAATCTTTTCTGACATTTCTTTACTTTTTTGGGTTGTGCATGAATTTAGGCTACCTGACAGTGAATGAGCTATCCTCATTTGTTGGAAACTTTTCTCCTTCTTCAAAATTTCCATGAAATGATATAGGTTTGGATGGGGTTTTCCAATTGCTTTGTTGAAGGAGTTTGCCATCCCTCAATGGCATTGTTAGTCTTTACACCACCTTCTAAGCAGGTCATGTGGCAGTTCCACCACTCTATTGGAAATCTTGGTTTTCTTCCATGACCTGATCTGCCTAGGTGTCCAATCCTGGTTTCTTTGAAGTAATTTAGTAATGGTGCCAATTTCTCTTCATTTGCTGTAAAATAGTTTGAATCTATTATGCATATGTAATATTCATCTACTTTGTCAGGCGGTACAAAGCATGACGCAGTTAGTTTTCTTAATTCCAATTGTAGTATGAAGTTTTAGAAATATTCTCTACTCAAGGATGTCTTTTGAATTCTACGCCAATATGCCTGTGAAAAGTGGAAAAATCATCCTTGTATTTATGATTTTGGATACAATTTTATTATTGTGTTTATCGTTGACAATTCAAAATCTATTATTACTTTTCTTGGTCTTTTACTGATTGTTTTGTTTTTGATTACTGATAAAAATTCAGTTTAAGTAGAGGAATGTTTGTCAGGTAACAATGCATACACAATGGGGACTCTTGTGCTTTTGTGTTGCATGAATAGTGTAAATTTGGGTGAATAGATGGGATGTAGATTTAAATAATCCATCCATCATCCAAATTTCACTCATCTTCAGGATAAGTAAGTTATAGGTTGTGCTAAATATTAAAATTCGCTTATGAGGGTTTTCATTGCCATGTGAGAGAAAAGTTTCATTTGAGAAGGTAAATTTTAGTTCTGGGGGATGTTAATATCTTCATTTGATTGTGATGTTACATGTTGGGGACTACTTGCCAGTTTTTCACATTGAAACATTCGTCTAACATACGGTGTTGAAGGCATGCTACCTGCAACATGTATGGAAATACTTTGCACTACTTCCCTTAGTACCTGCCCATAGAAATCATTGAAGGTATGTGCAAAATGTTTAATTTTCTGTACATTTTCTCTCACTTCTGTTTCCATAGCAGAGGCAGAGTGGTTATGCTCTGTTGTCCTAACCACGGTATCTTCCGGAATAACAGCTTTGCCTCTGAAATGTGAAGTGAGGTATTGCACACACCTCCAATGGCTCTTGAGTTCAACAACTCTTTCTCTGCAATAAAGATATCCTTCATACTTCAGAAGTTGGTGTCCTGTACATGAGGTGATATAGGGGGTCATTCCGACCCTGGCGGTCGGTGTTAAAGCGGCAGCCAACCCGCCAACAGGCAGGCGGTCCAAAAAATGGAATTCTAACCCTGGCGGGAACCGCCAACACAGCCCGCCACTTTAACACTCTGACCGCCACGGCGGGGCAAACAAACAGCGCAGCGGTCACCCACCAATCCGCCACATTTTCCGGGGCGGGAGCCCCGCCGATAAAAACATGGCGGAAACAGATCACGAACGGGAAAACGCTCACCTCTATACACTCCACGAGGAATCTGGACAGCATGGAACCCGAATTAAACATCCTACCAGCGATTGTATACCTGCTCCTCTACCAGGAGCACGAACGCCGCCGCAAGAGACAACGGTGAGTACTGCACCTACGACACAGGGGAGGGGGGAGGAGAAAAGATTACGGGCACACACATACGCGACACCCCCCCCCCCAATCCCCACACACCAATGCAGAGCAACAAGTCAGATCTACACCCCCCAAACCCCCTGGAATAATTCAAAGACAAAATAAAATGATCATTAAAATAGAAGTATATTAAAGCATATGTGAACTTAAGTGAAATATTAGATTATTAAAAAAAAAAAATCACAACATGAAGAATATCAACATAGTCCAAAAGTCCGGCACATATTGGCTACATGCCATTGTCCGTGGGCCAATGTGCATAAACACATGGGCAAAGCCCACACACGAAACCCGATTCCATTGGAGAGAACACTGCTGGGGCATCAGATAATAAAACCACAGGCACCTCAGGGGGAAGGGAAGGGGGGCACCTCAGCCACATGAGTCCACAACGCCAGATCCACGAGGGGCCTCCATGCCCACTGTCCCATCCTGGTGAGTGCAAAGCCACAGTCTCACAAGTCTCTACAGTGGGTGGATTGCCCACTGTACCATCATGGGGAGTGCAAAGCCACAGTCTCACAAGTCTCTACAGTGGGTGGATTGCCCACTGTACCATCCTGGGGAGTGCAAAGCCACAGTCTCACAAGTCTCTACAGTGGGTGGATTGCCCACTTTACCATCCTGGGGAGTGCAAAGCCACAGTCTCACAAGTCTCTTCAGTGGGTGGATTGCCCACTGTACCATCCTGGGGAGTGCAAAGCCACAGTCCATCTGGTGGATTACAGACTCCACTGGTTATGGAGGAGGCATGGTGCCCAGAGTGCTTCGTGAAGCCCTGCCCGACACAGATCCGGCCCTGCCAATGGGCCAGCGGTGCCTGAGATAAAGGCCCCAGCGGAGCGGTGCTTGAGATGAAGGCCCCAGCGGAGCGGTGCCTGAGATGAAGGCCCCAGCGGAGCGGTGCTTGACAGGAAGGGCCCAGCGGAGCGGTGCCTGAGATGAAGGCCCCAGCGGAGCGGTGCTTGACAGGAAGGGCCCAGCGGAGCCGTGCAGAGACGGCGGGGCCCAGCGGAGCGGTGCTTGACCGGAAGGGCCCAGCGGAGCGGTGTTTGAGAGGAAGGCCCCAGCGGAGCGGTGCTTGACAGGAAGGGCCCAGCGGAGCGGTGCTTGACAGGAAGGGCCCAGCGGAGTGGTGCCTGAGATGAAGGCCCCAGCGGAGCGGTGCTTGACAGGAAGGGCCCAGCGGAGCGGTGCTTGACAGGAAGGGCCCAGTGGAGCGGTGCCTGAGATGAAGGCCCCAGCGGAGCGGTGCTTGACAGGAAGGGCCCAGCGGAGCGGTGCAGAGACGGCGGGGCCCAGCGGAGCGGTGCTTGAGAGGAAGGCCCCGGCGGAGCGGTGCTTGACAGGAAGGGCCCAGCGGAGCGGTGCAGAGACGGCGGGGCCCAGCGGAGCGGTGCTTGACACGAAGGGCCCAGCGGAGTGGTGCTTGACAGGAAGGGCCCAGCGGAGCGGTGCAGAGACGGCGGGGCCCAGCGGAGCGGTGCTTGACAGGAAGGGCCCAGCGGAGCGGTGCAGAGACGGCGGGGCCCAGCGGAGCGGTGCTTGACCGGAAGGGCCCAGCGGAGCGGTGCTTGAGAGGAAGGCCCCAGCGGAGCGGTGCTTGAGAGGAAGGCCCCAGTGGAGCGGTTCTTCTCACGGCGGGTCCCTGTTCAGCAGTTCTTCTCACGGCTGGGCCCAGCGGAGCGGTGCCTCTCACGGCGGGGCCCTGTTCAGCGGTTCTTCTCACGGCGGGGCCCTGTTCAGCGGTTCTTCTCACGGCTGGGCCCAGCGGAGCGGTTCTTCTCACGGCGGGGCCCAGCGGAGCGGTGCCTCTCACGGCGGGGCCCTGTTCAGCGGTTCTTCTCACGGCGGGGCCCTGTTCAGCGGTTCTTCTCACGGCGGGGCCCAGCGGAGCGGTGCCTCTCACGGCGGGGCCCTGTTCTGCGGTTCTTCTCATGGCGGGGCCCTATTCAGCGGTTCTTCTCACGGCGGGGCCCAGCGGAGCGGTGCCTCTCACGGCGGGGCCCTGTTTGGCGGTTCTTCTCACGGCGGGGCCCTGTTCAGCGGTTCTTCTCACAGCGGGGCCCTGTTCAGTGGTTCTTCTCACGGCGGGGCCCTGTTCAGCGGTTCTTCTCACGGCGGGGTCCAGCGGAGCAGTGCCTCTCACGGCAGGGCCCTGTTCAGTGGTTCTTATCACGGCGGGGCCCTGTTCAGCGGTTCTTCTCACGGCGGGGCCCAGCGGAGCGGTGCCTCTCACGGCGGGGCCCTGTTCACCGGTTCTTCTCACGGCGGGGCCCTGATCAGCGGTGCTTGGCTTGTGTTCCTAGGGAACCAGAAATGGGCAATCATTCCCGCTCAGTCGCCATCCGACCTATCGCTTGCGGGGCCCTCCTGTGTTGGACTCCTGGGCCCGTGGGTGTCCTCCGTCACACCCCAAATGGGGCTGGTGGGGCCCTCCTGGGCAGCTCGCCTGCTGCCGGACTTCTTCGCCCTGCTGCCCTTGCCCTCCTTGGATGAATCTCTGGGGCCCTTGCCTCCCTTGGAAGTTTCTCTGGGGCCCTTGCCCTCCTTGGAAGAATATCTGGGGCCCTTGCCTCCCTTGGTGGATGGGCCAGGTGACGGTGCAAGGCTGGTGTCCTTGGGGGCAGCCGTCTCAGGCCTGTGGTGCCGGCCCTTTACTTTTTTGCTTCTTTTCCCAGGGGGTGGGCTGGCTGTCCCCTTGCTGATGGGCGATGTTCCTGCCCTAGGAGCTGGTGGACTCCAATAGCCCTGAACGATGGTCCTAGTAGGTGCAGGGCTTGTGGTGGCTGAGGTGCTGGTTGGACTCTTACGAGATGGAGGGGGTGGGTCAGTTGTTGGAAAGAGGTCAAGGTTGGAAAGGAAAATCAATTTTGAAAGACAGGGACGGGTAGTTGTAGTGGGTATGGGAGTGGAGGAAGAGGATGTGGTTGTAGGAGAGTCAAGTGTGCTGTCTTTGGGTGCAGGTGCTTGTGACGGAGGCTGTCGTGAGGTGGATGGCTGTTGGGTGGGTGGCTGCCTGCGTTTGTGTGGTTTGGAAGAGGGGGTGACAGACACACTGGGAGAGGACACAGGGGACGTGTAAATGGTAGTGGGGGTGGTGACTGCACATGTACGGACTGTTCTGGTGGGTGTGGTGGTGATGGACGTACTGGCTGATGGTGGTGTGCATGCAGGTGTGAGTGGAGACGTCACAGGGAGGGAGGAGGGAGATGAGGAGGAGGGGGACACAGTGGAGGCAGTGGGTGTTGCTGTGTCTGCATGTGGATGTTGCTTGGGTGAATGCTTGTGTGATCTGTGGTGCTTATGTCTGGATGAGCTGCCCTTGGGTGTTGATGTGTGTGCAGGCTGGTCTGTAGGTGTGTCTGGGATAGGCAGAGGAACAGGGGAGTGGGACTGGGTTGGGGAAGTTGGAGGGGGGAGGCTAGACACAGGGACAATTGCTGCTGTCAGTGCTGAGGCCAGAGCGTTGAACGATCGCTGATGGGCAGCCTGACCCGAATGAATGCCCTCCAGGTATGCATTGCTCTGATGCACCTCCCTTTCCACCCCCTGGATGGCATTCAAAAGGGTAGACTGCCCAACAATGAGCGTCCGGAGAAGGTCAATGACCTCCTCACTGAGGGCAGCAGGGGTAACTGGGGCAGGACCTGAGGTACCAGGGGCGACGGAGATGGCCGGCTTCCTGGCCGAGCGGACACTGGGCGAAAGCTGAGGGGCTGCTGGGAGGGCGGAGCTGGTGCGCTGGGTGGCGGCTGTACCTGTTGTAGCGGTGGGCACGGATGTTGCCGCCACCACAAGGGAGCTCCCTTCCGAGGACTTGTCGGTGTCGCTGACGTCTCCACGGGTCCCCGGTGTAGAGCCCCCCTCGCCCTCCGTCTCACTGGTTAAGTCCGAGTCGGTTGCAGGGCCCTCCGGGCCCATGTGAGATGCAGCTCCCTCGTGCGCCGATGCCACTTCTCCTCCGCCTGATGATGCTAATGCACACATGAGCAGGAAAATCAAGAAATAAGGGGGGGAGAGAAGAAAGAAAGACATGTTGAGTGCATGCATTGGCGGCCCCGTTGGCGGAGAGGACAGACACAGAAGCCCCCTGCACTACGCCGCGCACTCAGGGTACACTACTCAATTCTTGTGACTTGGCCTACAAGTCTATGGACGACAAATGCACACATAGGTGAGCCTGGGCCATGGATAGCTGTACTTAGCACCCTACTGAGGTGGGGGGCGGGGGCACAGGGCCATGTCTAACAGAGGGGCCTAGCCTACAGATACCGCCCTGGCCTAGAGATAGCCACAGCCCTCCTCCCCCACCCAGACGCCTCCGCTGTACACTAATATAGCAGAATGTGCTGATACTCACCCCCTTGTGTCTGCTGTGATGTCCTCACGCGCCCATCCAAATCGGGGTAGGCCACCGCCAGGATCCGGGACATCAGGGGGGTCAATTGAGACTGTCACCCCTCCTAGGTTGGGAGGCCAACCCCAGCAGAGCCTCTGCAGTCTTTCTGCTCCCGCTGCGGATGTCCTCCCACCTCTTGCGGCAGTGGGTGCCCCGTCTGTTGTGGACCCCCAGGGCCGGGACGTCCTTGGCGATGGCACGCCAAATGTCGATCTTCTGATGGGTGCTGACCTATGTGACATGGACAGGGTGGAAAAAGAAATATCATCACTTTTCTGCATGGTCAATGTGAGTGGCCCCCCCTCCCCAACCTTGCCATGTGGCACATGCTCTCATCTGTCGTGCGTTGCTATCCTCATACGCTCGCCTCCCCACCATCTTACATCCACCCCACTCAACACAGGCATAGCCCATACTACGTGCTCCCAGTGTACTTACCTGTTGGTCTGGAGGGCCGTAGAGTAGCGCATACTGGGGGAGGACCCCATCAACGAGTTTATCCAATTCCTCAGATGTGAAAGCAGGGGCCCTTTCCCCAGTCGCAGCAGCCATTGTCTCTTCCAAACCGAGTTCACAGCAGCACTTGCAGTATAGGTCCTCTTCTGTGGATGATCAGGTCTCGAGTGATTAAGCAGTAAGAAAATGGCGGTCACGCCCGCGGCGGTGCGTACCGCGGCGGTGCGTACCGTGACCGCCGGCGCACATCGTCATTGGCTCCTGAGACCCATAGGGTTCTATGTTAACCAATGCTGCTTTGCGCCGCGGTCTTCGACCGCCTACCACCACGGTGTGCCACGCCAGCACATTGACCTCACATCCCATTGTCACACTTCACAGGTCAGGCAGCCGCCATTTCAAGGGCCCACATGGCTGAATTTCTACGGCGTCACACAGGCCTAGGCCTTGTATTGCCACTCATACAAGCCATTCAATGCATAGCGAATCGTGTACTGTGCAAGCTGTGGTTACGTACCTGTGGGTTGCTTGACTCTGTGCTCCATGTTGTCCTTCCTAGGCACCGTCTGGTGGGACTTGCGAGGAGATGGAGGAATCCTCCCGTGTACAGACCGCTGGTGGACCTGTCGACAATGGAAGAACGACATGTCATACTGACATACAGACTTGACCGAGCCACTATACAGGAACTGTGTGCTAGACCTGATGTCCCCCATTCGCCAACCCACAGGGATTCCCCCTCTGGTGCAGGTTCTGTCAGTACTCCATTTTTTGGCAAGTGGATCATTCCAAACAACAGTGGCCATATCATCAGGGATGCTTCAGCCTATGTTTTCTAAGGTTTTGTCCAGAGTGTTGTCTGCCCTGATGAAACACATGCGGAGCTACATTGTTTTCCCTGAGGTGGCCGATTTGGCTACAGTGAAGGGTGATTTCTATGCCCTTGGACATATCCAAAACATCATTGAGTCCATTGATGGGACACATGTGGCCTTGGTTCCCTCCAGTGGCAGTGAGCAGGTGTACAGGAACAGAAAAAGTTATCATTCTATGAATGTCCAGGTGGTCTGTTTGGCTGACCAGTACATCTCCCATGTAAATGCCAAGTTCCCTGGGTCAGTGCATGACGCGTACATCATGCGAAATAGCAGCATCCCTTATGTGATGGAACAGCTACAGAGACACCGTGTGTGGCTAATAGGTGACTCTGGTTACCCCAACCTGTCATGGCTACTTACCCCTGTGAGGAATCCCAGGACAAGGGCAGAGGAACGCTACAATGAGGGCCATGGGCGAACTAGGAGGATTATAGAAAGAACCTTCGGCCTCCTGAAGGCCAGGTTTAGGTGCCTGCATATGACAGGGGGATCCCTAATGTACTCACCAAAGAAGGTGTGCCATATCATTGTGGCCTGCTGTATGCTTCACAACCTGGCTTTGCGACGCCAGGTGCCTTGCCTGCAGGAGGATGGTCCAGATGGTGGTGTTGTAGCAGCTGTGGAGCCTGTGGAGAGTGAAGAGGAGGTGGACGACGGGGACGACACAGACAACAGGGACACAGTGATACAACAGTATTTTCAGTAGCACACAGGTACAACTCAACCCCGCCATTTTACACTTACTTAAAGTCTCCTGCCTCTCTATTGTCTGAGTTCCCCCCCAGTTCCTGTTAACTGAGTTGTGACTTTCCCTTCCGTTTTCAGAGCTGTGGGCCCCACTGTGTGACCTCTGCTTTGTTTGCCCATGGACTACAGCTGTGTGACAGTGGTATGTTGTCATCACAATGTAACTGAACATTTTGGCACCGTTATGTCTAATACATTTGATCAAATTACATGCAGACTCCAGATTTTTTAGTGAAAAAAGTGATTTTATTCAAGTGCTAAATTTATGGAACATGATTGTAAAATGGGGATGGGTGATGGTGGAGTAATGTCCATGGCAGAGTCCAGTTCTCAGTCGCACAGGTGCATTGTCCATATGCCTGTGGAAGGATGGAGCAGGGGCAGATCAAGGTTGGACAGGGTGACAATGTGGGACAGTGGGATGACATCAGGGGTATTGTTTGCTGGTGGGGGTCTTGCAATCCTACTCTGTCTTCTTGTGAGATCTCAGGTTCCGCTTGCCTTCTGCAGGAGGTGGGGTTCTGGTGGCCCGTCGTTGTGTGGGGGCCTCCTGTCCACTAGCGCCGGCGGAGGTGGTAGGCTGTTCCTGGTCCAGGCTAGTGACAGGGGCCCTTTGTGGTGCCACATGGTCCCGCAATGTGGTGACTATCTGGGTTAGGGCCACGACGATGGTCCCCATTGAGGAACTAATGTTCCTCAGTTCCTCTCTGAACCCCATGTACTGTTCCTCCTGCATGACCTGGATCTCCTGGAACCTGGCCAGTACCGTAGCCATCGTCTCCTGGGAGCGGTGGTATGCTCCCATGATGGAGGAGAGGGCCTCTTGGAGAGTCGGTTCCCTGGGCCTGTCCCCCCCCTGTCGCACAGCAGCCCTCCCAGTTCCCCTGTTTCCCTGGGCCTCTGTCCCCTGGACGGTGTGCCCACTACCACTGCCCCCAGGTCCCTGTTGTTGTTGGGGTGGTGGGTCAACCTGGGTGCCCTGTAGTGGTGGACACACTGCTGATTGACGTGTCCTGGAGACAAAGGCATGGGCCCGCTGGGTGGGAGCTGTGCTGGTGTTCCCAGAGGGGGTTAGGTCTGGTGTAGCCTGTGGCTGTCTATGGGGAACCGACTGTCCCGAGGTCCCCGATGGGCCGGGCTGGTCATCAGGGTCCAGGGAGACAGAGCTGCTGTCATCACTGGGGGCCTCTTCTGGGGGTGGGATGGACATATCTGGACCCTCCGTGGCGGTGTGGTGGCGTTCGGGTCCTGCAGGGGTATAAGAGTATGGTTATTGCTTCTGTGTGTGGCATTTCGTGTAATGGGTGGGTGGCCGTGTCCCCCAGTGCTGGCATTCCCTTGTGGGGGCTTTTGTGACGGTGGCTTGTGGGGGTGATGGGGGTGTGCAGTGGGCATGCTTTGGGGATGGATGTCCATGCTTTGGGGAGGTATGCAGGGCTGGGTTTTGGGATGGGTGGGTTGTGATGGCGAGCCATTAGCAAGGAGTCGGTGTGATGGGGGTGGGGGTGAGGGTGGGGGTATGATTTGGCATGCAGGTGGGGTGGGGGGAATGAAGTAGTGAAGATTTGCCTTACCAGAGTCCATTTCTCCGCCTACTCCTGCGAGGCCCTCAGGATGCAGGATGTGCAAGACTTCCTCCTCCCATGCTGTGAATTCTGGGGGAGTAGGTGGGGGTCCGCCGCCAGTCTTCTGCACCGCAATGTTGTGCCTTGATACCATGGAACGCACCTTCCCCTGTAGGTCGTTCCACCGCTTCCTGATGTCGTCCCGATTGCGTGGATGCTGTCCCACAGCGTTGACCCTGTCCACTATTCGTTGCCATAGCTCCATCTTCCTGGCAATGGTGGTGTGCTGCACCTGTGCCCCGAAGAGCTGGGGCTCTACACGTACTATTTCCTCCACCATGACCCTGAGTTCTGCGTCAGAGAACCTGGGGTGTCTTTGGGGTGCCATGGGGTGGTGTGGATGAGGTGAGGGGTGGTGTATGTGTTGTAAAGTGTGGTGAGTGTGGTGGTGTATGGTGTTTTGTGCGTGGAAAGTGTGTGGGTGATGTTGTGATTTGCCTCTGTGTGAGGGTGTACTCTATGCTGTGCTCTCTCTCTCTCTCTGCCCTTCACTCGCAATTGTGGTCGTAGGGGTTTGTGGGTGATGTGGGTGTGTGCTTTATAGTTAATTGGGTGTGTGGGAGTGGTGTGTGTATGTGTCTCAGGTGTGTGTATTTTGAATTAACCAATGTGGCTGTGTTTTGTAAAGGTGTGTGTATTTTGACCTCGGCGGTGTGTACCGCCAATGGAATACCGCGGTTGAAAGACCGCTGCGGGGATTTGTGGGTCGGAATGGCATGGGCGTATTTCTGTTGGCGTGACGGTGGAGGTTTGGTCATCGCCAGTTTCCCGCTGACCTTTGGTGTGGCGGAATATTGTGGATGTCGGGTTTTTGGCGGTTTGCCAGTTGCGGGTCAGAATGACCATGGTGGTTTACCGCACCTGCGGCGGTGTTATGACAGCCTTCTGGCTGGCGGTAAGCGACTTTTACCGCCGAGGTCGGAATGACCCCCATAGTTTGCTTCACCCTTTGATGCTATTCTTTCAAAATTTGTAAGTAATACAAAAAGAAAATTCTTAAATATATGCAGAGTTTGAATTGTAATTATCTGGTGGATTTGGATAGTAAATTTGCCCCTTAGTCACTGTCCAGCACATGTCCTGTGTAAGTACCCGATGGAATTGGATTAGTAATTTTTCCCCCACTAACTGTGCAACACCTGCCCTGAGGTGAGTACCTGGTGTAGTTGAAATAGTAATTTTGACTCTAATCACTGTCCAGTACCTGCTCTGAGGTAAGTACCCAGTGGAGTTTGAATAGTAATTTTGCCCCCAGTCACTATCCAACACGTGTCCTAAGGTAAGAACCCGGTGGAGTTGGAATAATAATTTTGCCCCTAATCACTGTCCAGCACCTTCCCTGAGGTAAGTGTCCAGTGGAGTTGGACTAGTAATTTTGCCCCTATTTTGTCCAGCACCTACGCTGACCTAAGTACATGGTGGAGTTGGAATAGTAATTTTGCCACCAGTCACTGTCCATCACCTGCTCTGAGGTAACTACTCAGTGGAGTGGAATAGTAATTTTGCCCTGTACTCACTTTCCAGTACCTGCACTGAGGGAACTACCCGGTGGACTTGGTATGGTAAATTTGCCTCTTACTCACTGTCCAGCACCTGCCCTGAGGTAAGTTCTTGGTTGAGTTAGAATGGTAATCTTGTCCCCAGTCACTGTCCATCACCTGCCCTGAGGTAAGTACTAGGTGGAGTAATTTTGCCTCTACTAACTGTCCTGCATCTGTCCTGAGGTAAGTTCCTGTTGGAGTTGGAATAGTAAATTTGCGACTTACGTACTGTCCAGCACCTGCTTTGAGGTAAGTTCCCAGTGGAGTTACAAAAGTAATTGTGTCCCTACTCACTGTCCAGCATCTGCCCTGAGGTAAGTACCTGGCAAAGTGGGAATAGTAATTTTGCCCCAGCCACTGTCCAGCACCTGCCCTGAGGTAAGTACCAAGTGGAGTTAGAATAGTAATTTTGTATTTTATCACTGTCCAGCACCTACCCTGATGTAAGTACCCAGTTGAATTGGAATAGTCATTTTGCCCCTAATCACTGTCCAACACCTACCCTAATATAAGTACCCAGTGGAGTTGGAATAGTAATTTTGCCCCTAGTCACTGTCCATAACCTGCCCTGAGGTAAGTACTCGGTGGAGTTGGAATAATAATTTTGCCCTCTACTCACTGTCTAGCACCTGCACTGAAGGAACTACCCAGTGGACTTAGTATGGTAAATCTGCCTCTTACTCACTGTCCAGCACCTGCCCTGCGGTAAGTACCCAGTGGAGTTAGAATAGTAATTTTACTCCCAGTCACTGTCCACCACCTGCCCTGAGGTAAGTACCCTGTGGACTTGGAATAGTAAATTTGCCCTTTATTCACTGTCCAGCACCTGCCCTGAGGTAAATTCCTGGTTGAGTTAGAGTAGTAATTTTGCCCCAGGTCACTGTCCATCACCTGCCCTGAGGTAAGTACCCTGTGGACTTGGGATAGTAAATTTGCCCTATACTCACTGTCCAGCACCTGCCCTGAGGCAGCTACACAATGGACTTGGAATAGTAAATTTGCCTCTTACTCACTGTCCAGTACCTGCCCTGAGGTGAGTTTCCCGTGGAGTTACAACAGCAATTTTGCCCATACTCACTGTCCAGCACCTGCCCTGAGGTTAGTACTCGGTGGCGTTGGAATACTAATTTTTCCCTCTACTCACTGTCCAGCACCTGCCCTAAGGGAACTACACGTTGGATTTGGTATGCTAAATTTGCCTCTTACTCACTGTCAAGCTCCAGTCCAGAGGCACAAATCTAGTGAAACTGGAATAATAATTTTGCCACATGATCACTCTGCAGTAGTTGTGTTCAGCTATGTATACATTATATTTACCATTGAAATCGTTCTTTTTCATATGATACTTACTTGATTTTTTATGGTTTTTTTGTTTACGAGGTCCTTAATTGATTTTTTCAAGATGTTGTTTTTCAAACTTTTGATGTCCTCCTGTGGTTATTTTATTTTTTGGAATCTATAAAAAAATAGAAAACAGTGTACTATTTAGTGTTTCATTTTTTTTATTAATACTTTGGTTACTGTCCAGCACCTGCCCTGAGGTGGAGTTAGAATACTATTTTCTTTCCTGTCTACTGTTCTACACCTGCCCTGAGGTAAGCAAACAATGGAGTCACAACAGTCATTTTGTTACCTGATTACTGTACAACATCTACTATGTGATAAGTACCTTGCGGAGTTAGAATAGTAATTTTGGTTCTTGATTACCGTCCTGCACCTGCCCTGAGGTAAGTACCCAATGGTGTTACACTAGTACTTTTGTCCCATGGTCACTGTTTTGCTCCTGCTCTGAGGTAAGTACGGAGCTGAGTTAGATTTGTCATTTTGCCTCCTGGTTGCTATCCTGCACCTGCCCTGAGGTAAGAATGCAGTGGATCTAGAATTGGAACTTTTCCTCCGCTAACTGTACAGCACCTGTCCTGAGGTAAGTAACCAGCGGAGTTAGAATAGTAAATTTTTCCCCTGTTCCATCTCCAGCAGCTGCCCTCTGGTAAGTACCTAGAAGATTTAGAATCATTATTTTGCCATCTCACTACTGTCCAGTACTTGCCCTCACATAAGTATCTAGTAGAGTTAGAATACTATTTTTTTCTCTGTGTTCATGTTCTTCATCTCCACTGAGGTAAGTACCACGCAGACTTAGAATACTTATTTTACCCACTGGTTATTCTCCTACACCTTTGCTGAGGAAAGTAAATTGCAAAGTCAAAATACTTATTTTGCCCTCTGCTTACTGTCCTGCATCTTTCTTGAGGTAAGTAACTTGCAAAGTTAAAATACTTACTTTGGTATCCAGTAAATGTAAGGTAAGTATCTATTATAATTAGAAAAATAATTTTACCAAATGATCACTGTCCATCTGTTGCCCCCAGTTTTGCAAACATTAGACATAGCATTGAAATTTTTCTTTTTCAAGATCTTTACTTTTCTTTTTTTGGTGGAGGTCTGTATTTGATTTGTGCAAGATGTTGCTTTTCAAACTCTTGAAGTCCTTCTGTGGTTATTTTTTTTGGAATCTATAAAAAGAAAAAGAAAACAGTATTGTAATTTGTTTTCATTTTTTATTTCTTGTTTGGTTGCTGTGCACTATTTTTTATTTTAATTTTACCCCCTGGTTACTGTCCAGTACCTTGTATGAGGTATGTACCCAGTGGAGTTTCAGTACTAATTATCCCCTCGGTGGCCAACCTGCACATGCACTAAGGTAAGTACCCAGCTGAGTTTCAGTAGTGATCTCCCCCCTGCTGCTACCCCTCACATGCTCTGAGGTAAGTACCCAACGGACTTAGGGCCAGATGTATTAAAGCTTTTTGCATTCGCAAACGGTGCGAATCGCAAAAATCGGCCGTTCGCGAATACAAAAATGCCTTTTGCGTTGTATGACAGGCATTCGCAGTCCAAAAATAAGGAATCACTAAAATAGCGATTTATTGCGAATGAGACATGAATTTACATGTTGCAAACTGCGTATCGCAAATAGCAATATGAATTACAGAATCGCTAATTACGAAACGCAAATTGCGACACCGATTAGCGAATCGCAGATAGAGATCCGCTAAATCGGGACGCTATTTGCGATACGCTGATTGCGACACGCAAAAACCGATTCGCAATGCAATGCATCAAAAAATCACAAATTGCAATTATTCGCAGAATGGCCTTTTGCACATGCAATTTACCACAAATTGAAACCAGGTTGAAACCAGGTGCAACCTATATAAAGAGGCCCAGAATGCCTCAGCTGCTCTTCCATAATGGCTGCACTCTACGTCATGGCGAGAAGAATGATGATCTTGGCAGGTTTGAGGAGAGGGAGGAGGAGAAAGGAGCGCATTTTCAGAGTGCGCATTACCCTTTTTGACCAGACTGAGGAGGACATTTATGAGAAGTACAGGTTAAGCTCAACCATGATACTTGACCTGATAGCTGAGCTACATCCCATGCTGTAGGCACAACACACAGGACCAATAGCATACCCACCCATGTGCAGTTATCATGTTCCCTGCACCTACTAGCCTCAGGTAGCTATCAAGGGGTCAGAACAGGAGCTGGAGGAGTATCACAGGGTGCCCTCTCTAGATTTTTCAACACATTCCTCAATGCCATGCTGAGCAGAATACAACTGTACATAACATTCCCCAACACCCCACAGGCATTACAACAAACTAAAATTAATTTCTACCAGATAGTACAGTTCCCACATGTCCTAGGTGCCATCAATGGGACACATGTAGCAATCTGTCCACCATCGGCCAGCGAGTATGAGTATTGCAACCGTAAAAACAATCATTCTATGAACCTACAGGTGATATGCAATGTCTCCTACATCATTACCGATCTCGTGGTCAGATACCCAGGGAGCACACATGACTCGTACATCTTTCACCACAGCGGGATTCACACAAGACTGCTAGCTGAGGAGTTTGGTGAAGGTTATCTACTAGGTAATTTGATAGTTTACAATCTTGCATTGATGTAAGTGTGACGTCAGATATCACAAGTACTCATTTTACTCTCTGTGAATTCAGGAGACAGTGCCTACACTGTGCTCACCTATATGCTGACGCCCTACCTGAGCCCTGCAAGTCCAGCAGGGAGGAGGTACAATGCTGCACATAGGGCAACCTGCATTGTGGTGGAGTGCACTTTTGGGCTGCTGAAGAGCCGCTTCAGGTGCATCCATAAGAGTGGAGGTGTACTACAGTACAGCCCAGAGACTACATGCAAAATTGTGGCCACGTGCTATCTTGCCCAACATAGCAACCACCAGGGGCATACCAGTGGAACTCACGGAGCCGGACTCAGATGAGGATGATGATCCCTTACCACCCCTTACCACCCCTTCAACCAGCAGACAGGAGCAGTGCAGCAGAGGGAAGGCAAAGACGTGCTCACATCAGGCGCAACCATTTTTGATGTAAGTAATGACAACTGCACATCAATAATATGTATTTCTGTATTTAGAATCTTTATTACATTGACTTCAGGTAACAAATGTGTCAATATGACATAGCTATGCACAATAGGCAGATATGAACGATTAACAGTGTCACACTATTAGCAACATAGTATAACTGTTTTGCTACATGTTTAGGTAGTCCCCTGTAGCCCGCAACATCACTTCCTACGTCCACACCCTCAACTTCAGTGCTCAGTGCATATTGCCCTCGCTGCCACCTCTTGTGGCAGGTTCACATGCAGTACTGTGTCTGGCACTGCAATGCCTCGGATCAATCAAAGGGACTGTCAGACTGCTGAGGCTAGAGGACTCTTCACTATCCCCAACACACAGTTCGCTGGTTGTGGCACTGCGTGCTGTTTGCATTGCATCCAGTACATTGGTTATTTGCTCCAATCCCTGTGCAACGTCCCAACTGCAATGTGCCATCTCCACCTGTGTGGTCACCGCACGCCGTGATATCAAGGCTGTTGAACTTGCGAGCCGATTGGCTGATCTACAGAAGCCATCAAACGTTCCTAAGAATTGGTGATGGTGCCTGCAGCATCTCAGTGCAGAGTTCCCCAATGTCGTGTGTCAAATCCTTGGTGTTTTTCAGCTGCTGTTTGCTGTCCCTCAATCAGAGTCTCCAACTGCTTGTGTAGTAATCCCATATTGTAATTGTGAGACACAAACTGTCTGTGCAGTGACCTCATGTGTTTGCATTGCAGGCGCTGCACCTTCAGCATGGAAGCTTGGAGGCCGCCAAAGATTGATGGGTCCTCTCCTTCATCTGTTCACTGTGTGCCTGCATCGTGGCGCCTCTTGAGGGGAGTTGACTGTCATTTGCGCTGGGACTGCTGTCTCCCTGTGGGACTAGCCTCTGGTGGTGGTGTGGGTTCATGTTCTGGCATCTCATCTGAGTCCAGGTTATAGTCTGGGAGTGGTAACACCCTTGCCCTGTGTCTAGTAGGACTTACTGGTATTTGAGTCAGACTGTGGCTGTGTTTCTGCTTCCCACACTTTTTCAGATCCTGCAGCAGCAGGGATCGGGCCATCTGCAAGGACAATGTGCAGCATGACAGTTTTTGCATTATTTCACAGATTTTCGCGTTGTTACTTTAAATGTGCAATTAAATCGTGTCACTATAAGTCATTTGTGGTGTTTCTCTATGCGGCTGACCACTATCTTGCTATTTATGTTGTGTATTCACCTTAGGGTTGTGTACTACCACTCCCATAAGGCACAGTTGTGTTGTATGTAAGATGTGACCAGGACTACTTTTCACTGTGCATCAAGCTAATATCTATTTCCTAAGGGGCATTTTACATGCACAAATGGGGATGCACATAGTTACTGGCCTTACCTTTGCTGGTGCTGGGTGTCCCTGAGGTGTCAGTGTCAGTAATGCCACTGACAGCTTCTGGAAGTAATGTGCTCTCCACCAGGTCTTCCATGAGGGTGGACGGTGTCTGGGTGGATGTTGTATTTAGCAAAGCTGTTCTAAATTTAGGCCAGTTTTTTAAATGTATTTTTAACCAATTTATTGTTTTTTTTTATTTTCGCTGTTTTTGAAAGTTTTTTGTAGTTTTTAATGTAGTGGTTTTGGTATGCGTAGTAATTGTTTTCGTTGTTTAGGTGTATTCTTTTTTAATTGTATTTATTTGTTGTTTAGGCGTCATTGTTGAAAAAGTCATTGTTCAGGCTTTGTCGTTGTTTAGCAGTAGTGGTTTAGGCTATCGTTGTTTAGGACCTAGTTGTTCCATCTCATATTCTTCTCCCAAGCCTATTTTGTCTCAGTGGGGGTTGCAAAGAGGAGTATGGCTATTCTGTTTGCAAATTCCCAGAATGGAACAGTAACGGGAGGTGAATCTGGGTGAAGGCTCAAGTTAAGTATAGGATGGTCAATTTTGTAAATTATTATGGCCCAGTGATGGATGAGACCCACAATCTGGAACAAATCTATGGCCTAGCTATGAAAGCAGAGGGGATATTAGTCATGGGAGGTGACTTTAATTTATACAGCATCTAAAAAAAGATACCTCAAATAAGGCAGAAAACAGCTGAAACCAAAAACAGCTCAGTTGTTAGGAATGATGAAGCAGGATTTTAGGCTAATAGACCCTTGGTGGGCAGACCACATAGAATCTTCACAATACATGTGTCACCCAAGTTAGTTTAGATCAGCCTCTCAATTATATATTTTTCTGATGACAACCACAATGCAATGAGGGGCTGTGGAAATTGTGTCAAATTAATTTTCTGATCAATCAGTAGTTTCTCTTCAAATAGACGTAATGAGTATCAGATTACAGATCAAGAATTCTCCCAAATCATTCCTAACTAGCATGTTCAAAAAGGTTCAATGTGGCCATTTCTCTTATTCCACCACTCCTTTGTGAGGAGGTGTTTCACATGGCTCCACTCTGTTCCTGTTGCTCTTTATTATGTACAGCCAAACTCTCATAAAACTTCTAAACCATTTTAATGTTACCACATATTTCATTGCTGAAACATTCAAACTATCATCAATTTAAAGAATGATGATATCAGTTCTCTTAGAAGCCTACAGGTCATTCTCAAAACTGTTTTCTTCTGGAGAAAATCTAATATTTTAAAGCTACGTTCGGCAAATCTGAAATTCTTCCTTACTCCAATAAGAATGCTTGTTGAGACAAATCAATGTGTCCGCCCAAATTAGGTGAAAGGCCTCAGCCAATCAAGTCAATTCATAGTTTGAGTATTCTCAGTGACTGACATGAAACTTGATCAACAGATTACAAAAGTCTCCCAGACCTTCTTTCTTTATATCAGTATCATAACACACATTTTTTCATGCCGAGAATTCTCACATAAATTCATGATAAAAAATGTCTTAGTGCCTTCACAATTCGATTATGTTAGATGACATTTTTTTAGCCCCCAACTACATCTTGAAATCTAGTATAAAAAATAAAATGATAAGAACCTTATTTGTCTTGTTTTCACTAGCCTCAGTTAACTTAAATTGAGTGCAAAAAAGGGATTGTTTCAAAACATCTTGGGCCTCATACACAAACTCCTTGAGCCACCACTGCATAATTGTTTTGATGCAGTGGCAGTGCTAGCAATGCACTACACTGCTCCATATTTACAAACTGATGCATTGGGCCTAATGTGTCAGTTGTAACACTGTATGTCACATTATATCTGCATCAGGTATAATGTATGCAGGGTAGCCATTCTCATGGAAAAAGCCACTTGGAACTGACGCAATGCAATTTACAACTTTTGACTGTCTCTCTCTATGATTTCACTGAGTCAAAATTTTACCACCTGCTCAGACTTTTTCCAAAGGACTCTCCTTGCATTGCTGGAGTTGCATCAGTTGAATGATGCTACTCCAGAAATGTGTCACTCTAGTGCCAACAGATGCAGCAGAATTTCTGATGCATCTGTGAAAACATGTGCCATGGAGCTTTATATTGTACAGCACATCCATGGTGTCATTAGGGGGTGTACGGCAGGCGCACAAAAATCTGATTTATCGGTGACAATGCACCAGTTTCTTGTAAATGAGGCCCCTTGTATCATATATAGGACCTATCATGACATTGCCCCAACATCTTGTTTTGCAAACCAAAAAAAACTTCCCCTGTCAAGTTGGACTCTGTAAAACAACTGTTGAAAAGGAACATTTATTCTGTGGTGGACCTCTGGCTTTTTTCCTTGAATGTTTATAGGGCTGTGTGCACTTTATCCCTGATAGAGCCCCTGCTCCCACTTTCAACATGATGAAATTGGCACACCCTTAATTGACATAGTTAGGTTTTCTATAAGATCATGCTATATGGTACAAATGGTACAAATGTGTACCTAAGGCCTTTAAATTAAATTTGAGAAGTAGCCTGCAGCGCTCATTGTGCCATTCACTACAGTAACTGTATTAACATGACAGCAGACATACCATTTGTTGCCTGGCTGTGCAATTTTGCACTTCAAATTTGACCTGTCAAAATGTTTATTGTCAAACATGTGGGTACTCCACCCCTTCAACAATTATTCCAATTTCCTACAAAATCTAATTTAGAAGTCCCTTAATTCAAACTCATGAAATGGATGGTTGTAGCCTTTATCACTCTGGGGGCTACCATTTGGAACTCTCACTGAAATCTGATCTCTGACTCCTTTCTTTTAGTTCCTAATTTCACTGACAATTGTATAAGAGCATCCATTAAGATAACTCCAATCATTATGAACACAAAGGTGGGATTAAGCTGATATTAAGCTCTGTTTGAGTGAGAAGGGAGCGCTATATGGGAGGAAAGTGTGATATATATTTTAGAAATGTAATTGTAGATTAGAGGTATGCAGGAGGTACCTTTATAAATATCCCTGACAGATTTGCATCTATGTCTGAGTGTACTTTAACAAATTTGTGTTCCTAAAACATTTACAAGATGACGGTTTCTTCGCATATTTCTGGAAATGTCATTTGACTGTTCCTAAAGGCTCCTGACCAGGTAAAAAGGGTACTTAAATAATTCTGCAAAGACCCATAAAAGTGCATGATTCTAAACTTCCAAGGTAAACCAAGCCTTTGGCTGGCCACTTCCTTAACCATATAGTAGAAATTACTCCTGCACATTGTGTGGCAGAGAAACCCTCACAGGTGAATGCATTTGCTCCTGCCAGGCATCTCATTGTAAGGTCCTGGTTGAAAATATTTCTGGGCATAAAATTATAATTACAACCAAACTTACCTTTGTTAATACAGCCTTATGGTGGTCATTACGAGATTGGCTTTCTTTAGTAAGACTGCTGCAGTGGCGGACTCGAAAGATCTCCATGGTGGTAAAAACGAAGCCGCTGTATTATAAGTGACAAACGGAAACCACCAAAAGAGTAGACACAAATCCTCCACTGCCAGGCTGAATGATGACAGGAGATAGGAGGTCCCACCAACCACACCGCCACACTGACAACCTTCCGCCTTCCAAATTACAACCCACAAATCAGCACAGCGGTCTTTGCACGGCAGAAAATCATTGGTGGTGTGAACCACCCCGGTCGAAATAGCACTTCCACTATAACACTACCATACATTGGACAGTGTGAATACCCCACACCTGATACAGATAAACACACCACACACACACACCACTATAAAACACCCACCCACACATCCCACAATCCTTTGCAACCACATCCACAATCTCACAGACAGCGAGGACCCAAGAAGCCAACACTTAGCACCCACATACCATAGGCACATTTACACTTCACACTCAGCACACACAACCCAACCTCACCACCTACAACACACAAACATCACCACTGCACCCAATCACAACATAACATCACCTCACACAACCACCCACCCCACACACCCCACTAACCAAAAAACACTTCACCCTTTGCACCACCCACCCACAGCAACCACTACACTATCACCATGTCCCCACAAAAACACCCACGCTTCACTGATGGAGATTTGAGGGTCATGGTAGATCAAACCGTCAGGATTGAGCCACAGCTATTTGGAGCACAGATCCAGCAAACATCCACAGCCAGGAAAATTGAGTTATAGCAGAGGATTGTCGACAGGGTAAACTCAGTGAGAAGCCATCCATGCACAAGGGAGGACATCAGGAAGAGGTGGGATGACTTACGGGGGACGGTGAGTTCCATGGTGTCAAGACATCAGATTGCCATCCGCAAGACTGGCGGTAAGCCCCTACCTCCTCCCCCGGAGTTCACAGCATGGGAGGAGAAGGTCCTGACTATCCTGCATCCAGAGGGCCTGACTGGAATACCCGGAGTACTGGAGGCTGGTAAGTCATGTAAACGCCCCTGGCACATTGTACACCCGTACCGCATGTGACCCCAACCCCCTATCACTGCCCACATCCGTCCATTCTACACTGACCCTCAACCACCTCATCAACTGAAACCCTTCCATTCATGTTCATACCACTCCACTAATACCATCCTAACCAAATCCCCCCCCCCCCAAGTTAAAGGAAAGTATACTTGGCTGGACGGCCTACTACTCCCACAATGCATTACTACATACTAACGTATTCTAAAATGTGCACATTCAACATTGGAACGCATGTTTGTATGAGCAAGGAATATGCTACATAATTGTGCAGGGTCATTTCCAACCCATGACAAGGCAAGGACAGTAATGCACCACAAAGGACACAATCCAACATCTAAGCTGAAACCTATGTGAACAAAATACTCCAGCAATGTAAAATTGTACTGTAGCAACTGTCATTGTCATCCCTGGGAAGCACCTAAACAGCAGCATGTACCATGGAATCAGCCTATAATTATAAAAACCCTATACCAACAACAGTCTGGTCTAGCCACAGATGCAACAGACACTGCCACACGGCGTCACATTACCAAAATTGCCAGTCCTCCATAGGAAGGAGGCCCCAATGATGAGTGCAATTCGGGTTGTCTGGATCCGGATGACACACCAGGCCCATCTGGGACATCTGATCAATCCTGCATAACCAGCCTCACCCAGCCCACTGCAGAGGACCCCACACCTGTGGCCACTGCACCTCGGCCAACTCCACGTTCCCAAACCTGTGTCTCAAGGACAGTTCAATCAGCAGTGTGCCCAACAGTAGAGGGACCTGATTCTTCCCCTAACACCAAAGACGATGAAGGTCCTGATGTCACTGGGAGTGGGTAGACTGTGGCATGGCCACAGGCACATGGGGCTGGGGCCAGTGGGAAGGCACCTGTATGCCAAGGAATGAGGCCACCCAGGAAAACGACTGGCCAGGAGGCCATCTCCCGAGTCCTTGGAGCATACCAGTAATCTCAGGACAGGATGGGACAGATACTTACCACATTCCAGGAGAACCACAAGCTGCAGAGGGAACACCACCAGGAGGCCATGCAGCAGTGGCATGCCCTCAGTACCATCATGGCTTCTATTGCAAGGGTGCTGAAGGAACTACCCACCATCCTGCGTGAGTACTCCAACCCCCAGCAAACATGGTCGTCAAGCCAGACACCCTGCAGGAAATGAAGGCAAGACCAATCCCACTGCCAGGAAGTGACCCTCTCCTGAACTGTCTCCCCGTGTGCCACTGAGACACCCTATTGACTCTCCACTGTCAGTGCCCAATTTTCCATTGGCCACTGGATGCTGGACCTGTACTACCCACAGTTGTGCCTACTACTCAGATGATTACAAACACCATAAACCCACTCTTCTCCACTTTTAACTATATTGTCAGAATAAACACCATTGAGCACATGTACTATTTGCGTGCTCGTATTGAGTGACAGACCACTGTTTGCACTCTGAAATCAAAATGTCAAAAAATGCCAGACAAATGTATGTCATGGAAGGGGATGGAAGTGGAGGAAAATGTTCAAAAAATAGGTCTTCCTTCCACAGGATCTGATTTGTTTTCCAAAGGCAGCCAGCAGATGAGGCAGGAAACTGAGGTAACACAATAACATTACCTGTAAATAGTGTAAGGCAGTGGGATCTCAATTTAGGTGCCCACTAAACATGATGTACTCTTACAAAATGGGATTTGAATTACTCAATGTGGATGAATGGAACATTGCCTACAGTGCATGACATACCCCACACTATAACGTATGTCTTTGCCTCACAGCTGACACATCCAAACAATATCCAAAGTTACAATTTTAATGACTGCTTCTTAACATCCTGGGCTGGGAGTTCTGTCAGAGAGAGCCTTACAACTGAGGATATGTTTGTGTCAATAAGCCCAAACGGTAAATCCATGCGAAAAAACTATAAACTGTTTCCGATAAAAGCTGTCACACAAGGTAGTGCAACACTTAGCATTATCAACCATGTTAGTAAGAAAATTTGTACTGCAACATTTGTGCTGAATGTATACTTCATATCCCTTGTTTTCTCATTGTGCACAAATAAGTCAATCACCATCTGAACAGTAGCCATATTACCAGTAAGCAACATCTCATCAGCCACACTGCAGATCAGAACAGTTTCAGATAACAGTTCTTGCATTCATACCTAACTGTCATTGGAATTATTGGAGGATCAGCTAGGATCTTGAGTGCACATCATCCTCATCATCACAATCTTCATCACTGCCATTTGCACCTTCATCTGCCACCGGTACAGCAGCCACCTCCTCCTCCTCCAGTAAAGAAACATGCCTTCTCAGGGCCAAATTGCATAGCATGCAGCAGGCAACAACTATCTGGGAGACCTTTTGCAGAGTGAAGAGCAGGGAAGCCCCAGAGATGTGCAGACATCAGAATCTTGCTTTTAGTAAGACAAGTGTGCATTTAGTCACCCTTCTTGCCCTGCTATAGGGCTCATTAGTTGGATTTTCACCTTCTGACCTGGAATATCTCACTGGTGTCAGCAGCCATGATAGGTTAGGATACCCAGAGTCACCTGTGTAGAAGACATTTGCACACATTGCAATCCGGGAGTGGCATAACGTAATCTGTGAAGAATGAATAGCTAGCTGTGGAAAAACAAAAGAATGGACTCACCAATGATCCAAGCCCATTCCGCTATGTAGTTGTACCATCATGTGTGGGTCATCGCTGTTCCTCAGAATGTGGGAGTCATGCACAGATCCAGGGAACTCGGCCGTCACTTGGGATATGTACTGATCAGTGAGACACACCATCTGCACATTCATAGAGTGATACTTTTTTATGGTTGCTAAATACTTGTTCATTGATCCCGGGAGGGATCAAAATAATTTGTGTGGCATCTATGGTCCCTATCACATAAGGGATATGTGCTACATCATTGAAGTAATCCTTCACAGTCAGCAGGTTGTGGGAACCTCATGTAGCTGTCCATGTGTTTCAGCAAAGCAGACAGTACCTCTTCCAACACAAAACTAAACATGGGCTGTGACATACCTGCTGCCAAGCCCACTGTCACCTGCAAAGAGCCAGAGGCTAAGAAGTGAAGCAGTCATAACATCTGTACTGTTGGAGGGATGGCATAGGGATTACGTATGTCTGGCAGGAGATCAGGCTCCAACCGGATGTACAGTTCCTGATGGTCTGACAGTTCTGATGATACGTCTGAATACTGTGTCTTTCTTCCATGGTAGCAAGGTAGACTGGTGCATTTCTCATTCTCCCCATTGGACGGCACTTAGGCATAGGATAGAACAAAACTGATTACACCTCTTACATTGTTGTTACAAAAAGTACATCATAGAAGCAGAAAACTGGATAAGTTATGTATGGTATTTGATAGATGACACAGGAAAACAGTTATTCACACACTACAGAACTGTGACAACCTATCTGTAAATATCATTGATATACTTGTCACAGGGGGTCTGTACAGAGATGGAAGTCAGAAATGGTATTATTGTCCATAATTCATGTACAGTTGTCAAACTTTGACACATTGAAAAGATGATACATCATACATATTGGCAGGTGACACTCACTTCACTAGTGAGTTTACATGAGTTGACCTCATACATCAAGCAAATGACAATTAACATCAAGCAATGATGCCCTAGGATGACATAGAAATAATTAAAATATATAAAATGGGAGCCGCCTGTCCTGCATGCAGAGACAGATGGAAGTGACCTCATTCCGTTGGTGTTAGTGTCATGGCGGTAGGCGGTCGGAACCGCTGTGCAACTCCTCATTGGTTAACATTGATGTCTATGGGAAACAGGGGCCAATGATGATCACCGCCAGGGGTGACGGTCATGAGCGCAGCGGCTGTGACGGCCATTTTCTATAGCCCAGCTCACCCGACTCCTGAAATTTGAGCAAGTAAGACCTCTACTGTGTGAGCTGCTGTGTTCTGTATCTGCAAGCCACAATGGCACCTCCTGCAGGAGATGCGGCCCCAACCTTTACCCAGGAGGAACTGGAGAAACTGGTAGAAGGGGCTCTACCCCTGTATGGACAGTTGTATGGGACTCCAGATAAACAGGTCAGTACAATGTGGAATACTTATTAGCTAGGGGCGTGTTTGATGGCAAAAGTGTGTGAATACTGACATGGCAAGACTGACTGCTGGGCTTGTGTTGTATGATTGATAATGGCATAGTGTGGACTCATTATGACCATGTGTTGTGCATGCTGTGTGTAGGCCACTGCTGTAGGTGTAATGTAACTCTAAATGATTATCTCCTTTATTCTGTGACTCCCACGCAGGTCAGGGCCCATTAGAAAAAGGGGATATGGAGAGCCATTGTCAAGCAAGTGCAGACCCTGGGGGTCCATAACCATCGGAGCACCCATTGCAGAAAGTGGTGGGAGGACCTGAGACACTGGGCCTGGAAGACCACGAGGGCCCAGCTGGGGATGTCCTCCTCATAAAGGAGGGTCGCCCCTCGGACTCTGACCCCCCTAATGGCCCGCATATTGGTCTGCAGCCTACCGGGAGATAGATGGGCTCTTGAGGGCAGCACAGCAGCCACAAGGGGGTGAGTGCACACTGTTTAATATCAGTTGTATGGGCTTCTATTGTGTCAGTTAGATTACTTAGGTACTAATGATGTGTGTGTACATAAAATCAGATTATAGTCTCTGGCTATTACTTCGACTGTTTAGAAGTGGTGTAAGTTAGCTTTTCAACAACATGCAAGCAGTAATATGTTGGTGCTATACCTCCTTGTCCAATTACGTTTACACACACTCCTATGTTGAGTGATTCTTGAGCCTCAGTTTTCTATCCCTGAGTTTGCTTTCGATAGCCAATGCCAACTTGTCAGGGCTGATATTGGGTAATAGGTACTGTGAGTAGGGAACTTCCACTGTGAAATCATTGCATTGTCAATGGACTTCTGTACATCATAAGCCCTTTACCTACCTGTCCTATATTTTGTGTGCAATGCACTTATTCAGGATTTGTTTTCAAAGTGTCAAAAGTGTCAGATTGGCAATTATATGTGGCTAGTTGATAGTTATTACCATTATAGAACGACTGATGACAGACTACAGCATGTCTAAGCTAGTCGTTTTGTGGTAAATGGGAGGTAACAGCTTGAATATTAGGTAATGTCTACATGACCAATTTTTAGGACAATGTATCATCGTCATTCCTTGCCATGCCAAAACAGGAGTAGAGTACTTGTTGGTGCGTGTACTTGATGGGTAAGTATTTGATCTTTTCTTCCATTTCTTTCTCTCCCACTCTCTCTACCTGTCCTCTTCTATCCTTATGTACATGAGCATCATCAGATGAAGGAGAAGGGGCACCGGCGAGTGGGGAAGCTGAAGCCCACAGGACCCCTGGAGACAGAGTCCACCGACGCCGAAGGGACCAGTGGGACAGAGGGGGAGACTGGTACAGCTACATCATCTTTTGATTCCTCCTCCGATGCAAGCTGCACGGTGGTGGCGGACCCATCTGTGTCAATCCCAGCACCATCCCTGTCCACCAACCCCCTTACCACCACCTCCCTCCTTATGGCTGCCAGCCCAGTTGCCTGTACCCGTTCACCCAGGAGGGTGGGTGTCTCCTTCGCCGCAGGCACCTCTACGCATGCCCCAGTCAGCCCTGCTGCCCTCAATGAGGAGGCTATTGACCTCCTAAGGTCCAACTCTGTGGAGCAGTCAACCATCTGGAATGCCTTCCAGGGACTGGTGTCCCAGATGCAACAAAGTAATGCCTACCTGGAAGGTATTCACACTGCCTTGGCTGACCTGCAGAGATAGTTTCAGGCTCTGGCCTCCTCTTTCATGGCAGCCAGTGTCCCTTCATCCTCCACCCCCCCTGCAGCTACCCGTGCCCAATCCTACACCCTTCTCCCTTTACCCAGAGCCTGAAAGGATCTCTGTAGGGCAGCCAAGCCACTGTGAATGCCCTCCAAGTAGGCATCACATTGCTGCATCTAGGATGGCAGCCCCTTGATGGCATTCACTACGGTTGAATGTCTGCAGAAATTAATCTCAGGACATCAATAACCTCCTCAGTGAAGGCAGCAGGGCGGATTAGGGCAGGGCCTGAGGTGCTTGGGGCAAAGGAGACACCCACCCTCCTGCGTAAGCGGGCACGAGCAACTGGGCGGGGGCTACTGGGAGGGCGGTGCTGGTACGGGGTGGCAGAAGATGATGTAGCTGAGATGGTCCCAGAGGGGTCCACCACCACCAGGGAGATTTCAAAGGAGGTCAGAGTCAGATGTCGTAGCTCCTGTCTCCCTCCAGTGCTCCCCTCGCCATCCAACCCACTAGTCCACTCGACATCAGTGGACTCTGCATCCTGGGTCCGTGGGCTGCAACATCCCCAATTGCTAGTGCCCCTGCTCCTTCGCCAGATGATGCTAATGCACACAAGGACAGGATGAGAAATGGAGAGAGGGTGGGGGAGAAAGAAAGGGAGCACAGGGTCAATTACATCAACAACAGCACATATGGCATACACATCACAACACCTACTGGGACTAACACTGTGCAATATGAACCACAATGACAAACGATTACCTGGAAACAGCTGCAGAAACGAACCCAAACAATACCATCTGCACACCTACTGGGACTCATGAAGCCATGTCTGCCATGGTATGCCAGCTACTTCACCATACCAAATTAACATACCACCCTACATTGTTAATCAGGACTCAACAAGAATAGCAAAACCTCCATATTGGGGCATCCACTGACTAGAACCTTACACCCAAACACTGTAGGAGGCTGGCCTGGTTTGTAGTGCGTACCTTGGGTACTTACAGCTTATGCCAGGTCCAGTTATCCCTTATTATTGAAGTAGTAGTGTTCTAGTAGCTTTGGCTGATAGAGGTAGCTAAAACAGAGCAGCTTAGGCTGAACTAAGAGACATGCAAAGCTCATACAATACCACTCATAGTTACACAGTACTTGTACACAAGTAAAGACAATACTCAGTTTTACCAAAAATAAAGGTATTTATTTGGGGTGAAACAGTACCAAAAATATCTTAGAGACAATACTCCTTCTGGAGGTAAGTATTGTACACAATATACACACTAGACACCAACATTAGACAAGTAAATAGTCATAGAACAATGCAACCAGTAGGAAATCCTATAGAATGCAATGGGAGAAAATAGGTCTAGGGGCAACACAAACCATATACTAAAAATTGGCATGTAAATCACAAATTCCCCCCTAGACAAGTGTAGTGTGTGCGGAATCACTGGGAGAGTAAGAATACAGTAAAGGTAAGTAAATTACCCCATCCCAGAGCCCAGAAAAGCAGGAGTAAAATACTGCAAGTTTCCTTAGGACCCACTACACCTCGTTTTGGGGATTTTGCAGCAGCCAACCAAGTCTGCAAAGAACAACTGCTGGATTATTGGACCTGAAGACCTGCAAAGGAAGGGGACCAAGTCCAGAAGTCAAAAGAAGTTTCAGGAAGGACAGGAGCCCCTGCCAACCCAGAAGAGGGTGCAAAAGAAGAGTCCCCAGTTAGTCGAAGACTACATAAATGTCCCCTAGGAAGATTCCAGCAGGTTCCTGCATGATGCAAAAGATGTCCCACGGCGTGAAGATTGTTGCAGACAAGATTTCGTGTTGGAAAGCGCCAACAAGCCTTGGCCACAACAAAAGTGTGTTTTCCATCAAAATGCCACTGGATGGACCCAGGAGGGACCTGGGGGGCTCAACTCAGTGTGAGGAGGAAGAGGGGCTCTCAGCATTTTAGAAAGCCCTCAGGATGCCAGCCAGCACCGCTATAAGCCACAGGATCTGGGTTCAAAGGAGGTGCAAAACACGGTTGATGCAGCACAACAAAAGGTCTCACACCACTGGAGAACAACTCAGTGAGTTGAGCATCACAGGGTGGGGTGCTGGGGACTGGGGACAGGCTGTGCACAAAGGAACTTTGCACAGAATGCACAGAGGCCTCAAGAGGTGAAGAAGACATAATACACAGGGGTACCGTTGTTCTCAGGGAAAGCAAAGTCTTAGCTCCTCCAAATTTCACAAGCAGGACCTCAGGACAGTCTATGTCGATGATGTCCACCCTTTGTGTCCTTAGGAGCACGCTCATTGTTGTGAGAGGAGTCCCAGGGTACTGGTCATCGCCTTGGAAGGAGCCTGCTTGGAGCAGGGGAGTGACTCCATCACTCCACTGGAGATTTCTTTGGTCCTTCTGGTGCAGGATGAAGACAGGGAGTCCCCAAAGCATGCACACCATGGAAACTGTTGCAGTTGCTGACTTGGAACTGAGGTTGCTGAAGAAAAGTGTCTCTTGTAGACACTTTGTTGTAGTTACAGCATTTCTTGGAGCAGGCTGCGGTTGATCCAAGGTCAGAGGAGTCTGAACTTGTTGCAGAGGATTCCTAAAGGAAACTTGCAAGCAGAATCTGAGGAGAATCCAGAGGAGAGACCCTAAATAGCCCTGAGAGGGGGATTGGCTACCTTATCAGGTAAGGACCTATCAGGAGGGGTCTCTGATGTCACCTGCTGGCACTGGTCACTCAGAGCCCTCCAGAGTGCCCCCACACCTTGCAAAGCAAGATGGCTAAAGTCTGGGACACACTGAAGGAGCTCTGGGCACCACCCCTGGTGTGGTGATGGACAGGGGAGTGGTCACTCCCCTTTCCTTTGTCCAGTTTCCCACCAGAGCAGGGTAGAGGGGGTCCCTGAACTGTTGTAAACTGTTTTATGCAAGGAGGGCACCATCTGTGCCCTTCAAAGCATTTCCAGAGGCTGGGGGAGGCTACCCCTCCCCAGCCTGTAACACCTATTTCCAAAGGTAGAGGGTGTAACACCCTCCTCTTAGAGGAAATGCTTTGTTCTGCCTTCCTGGGACTTGGCTGCCCAGACCCCAGGAGGGCAGAACCCTGTCTGTGAGGTGACAGCAGCTCTAGCTGCAGTGCAAGCCACAGAGAGCTGGTTTGGCAGTACTGGGGGTCCACAGTGGAGCCCTCAAGATGCATGGAATTGGCTCCCCAATACCAGATTTGGAATGAGGGGACAATTCCATGATCTTAGACATGTTACATGGCCATATTCAGAGTTACCATTGTGACGCTACATATAGGTATTGACCTATATGTAGTGCATGCGTGTAATGGCATCCCCACACTCAAAAAGTCTGGGGAAATGGCCCTGAACTGTGTGGGGGCACCTTTGCTAGTGCAAGGGTGCCCTCACACTTAGTAACTTTCACCTAACCTTCACCAAGTGAAGGTTAGACATATAGGTGACTTATACGTTTCTAAAGTGCAGTGAAAATAGCTGTGGAATAACGTGTGCGTTATTTCACGCAGGCTGCAATTGCAGTCCTGTGTAAGGGTTTGTCTGATCTCCCAATGGGTGGCCAATGAAATGCTGCAGCTCATATGGATCTCCTGGAACCCCAATGCCCTGGGTACCTAGGTACCATGTACTAGGGGCGTATAAGGGGGGGTCCACTGTGCCAATAGAAATTGATAAATGAAGTCACTGGCCTACAGTGACAAATTTAAAAGCAGAGAGAGCATAAACACTAAGGTTCTGATTAGCAGAGCCTCAGTGACACAGTTAGGCACTACACAGGTATACACATTA
Source organism: Pleurodeles waltl (assembly GCF_031143425.1). Classification (NCBI taxonomy): domain Eukaryota; kingdom Metazoa; phylum Chordata; class Amphibia; order Caudata; family Salamandridae; genus Pleurodeles; species Pleurodeles waltl. The sequence continues at coordinate 540,887,660 of NC_090437.1, forward strand.
GGTCACAATCTATGAGCACTGGCGTCCTGGGTAGCAGGATCCCAGTGAGACAGGCATAACATACTGGCATATAGGTTTTTATCTATGAGCACTGGGGTTCTGTCTAGCAGTATCCCAGTGACACAGTAAAAACACACTGACATACACTCACAAACAGGCCAAAGATGGGGGTAACCATGTTAGAAAGAGGCTATTTTCCTACAAACACCATGACAGGCAACAGAAAAGAATACCACAAAAGTTGTACTCATCCCCTTGTGGTTGCTGTGCAATCCAACTCAGGATTGACCACAACCAATATGCGGGCCATTAGTGGGGTCAGGGTCTGACGGGCACCCCTCCTTCATTGGGAGTCCGTCCTCAGCTGGACCTCTTCAGTCTTCTGGTCCTTGCGTCTCAGGTCTCCCACTGTTTCCTGCAGTGGGTGCTCTGCTGGCTATGGACCCCCAGGGTCCGCACATCGTTGGCGATGGCATGCCACAACCCTTTCGTCTGATGGGTGCTGAAATGCATTGGGAACAGAGACAGAGAGAAACCATGAACTTAATACTCCATTCTGTAACAGAAATGGCTTACATACTGCATAGATATCACATAAAGCCCACACATGTCCCGTACCTCTGCATACACATTGCATGCAGCAAAAATAAAATCCTCAAATAACACGTTGCCAGCACACACATACATCTTCATACAGTCATGTCACATCCAATGTACCCATACAACTGTCCATACAAGGGTAGGACCCCATCCACAAGCTTTTCAACTCCTGCGATGTGAAGGCTGGGGCCCTTTCCCCTGTACCACAGCCCATCGCGGGTTCCAGACACAGGACACAGCAGCACACGCAGTGGAGGTGTTGATCTCTAGATAGTCAGGAATCAAGTGAAGTGGGACTGAGAAAATGGCAGTCATTTCCACGGCAGTGAACACCTTCACCGCCGGCGTTGATCATCATTGGTTCCTGTGCTCCATAGACCTCCATGTTAACCAATGAGGAGTTGCACAGCAGTGCAGACTGCCTTCCGCCATGACACCAAATGCCAGCAGAGTGAGGTCACTTCCACCTATCCATGCATACAGGGCAGGCGGTTGTCAATTCCCAATGTTGGTACTCATGGTGGTCAATTTAATGTGCCTCATAGGTACCAATGGTACCCACCACAACTATTCCAGTCAGCTACATACATACATACTCAATGTACTTCCTGTAGTCACACACATCTCATGTTTGGTTTACTTAGATACCTACCACTGTGAGGAGGAGGCAAGCACCCGTGTAGAGACCCCTAGTGGACTTGGCTACACTAGAGGAGTGGCACATCATTATTACTTATCGTCTGGAGAGGGCCACAATTACTGAGCTGTGTCAACAATTGGAGCTAGATCTGATTCCTGCTATCTGTAGCACTACAGCAATACCAGTTGCAGTACATCTACTGTCAGTGCTCCAATTCCTGGCAAGTGGTTCCTTGCAGGTGACTGTAGGCTTGGCTGGAGGAACGTCACAGCCAATGTTTTCAATTGTGTTTGGAAGAGTTTTGGCTGCCTTGCTAATTCACATGGGTAGCTACATCTCATTCCCCCAGAGTGAGGATTTGCCCTGTGTGAAGGCTGGATGCTATGCCATAGGACACATACCACATGTGATTGGGGCCATTGACGGGACCCATTTTGCCTTGGTCTCTCATAGGACAAATGAGTAGGTCTACTTGAATAGGAAGAGTTACCACTCTATAAATGTCCAGATGGTGTGCCTTGCTAATCAATACATCTCTTACGTCACTGCCAAGTTTCCTGGAACTGTGTATGATGCCTATGTGCTGAGAAAAAGCAGCGTCCCACAGGAGATGGCATGACTACAGAGGGAGAGAGTGTGGCTCATAGGTGAGCTTGAGTCTTCACCCAATGTATGTTAATGTATGCCAACTGAAGTTGTACTCTGTTCCATTGTACATGTGTAATGTGTGTCCCTCACTACTTCCAGGTGACTCTGGCTACCCAAACCTGTCCCGGCTGTTTACACTAGTCAAGAATCCAAGGACAGGGGCAGAAATTTGGTGCAATTAGGCACATGGGTGTACCAGGAGCGTGATTGAAGGTACATTTGGGCTACTGAAAGCCAGGTTCCGGTGCCTCCATGTAACTGGTGGATCCCTATACCATGCCCTTAAGAAGGTCTGCCAGATAGTGGTGGCTTGCTGTATGCTGCACAATTTGGCCTTCAGATGTCATGTGCCCTACCTGCAGGACGAGGGGGAAGACAATGCACTTGTGGCAGCAGAGGACACTGTAGACAGGAGAAGGAGGAGGATGTGGACAACAGGACACAAATGATACAGCAGTACTTCCACTGACACTTAGTTAAGACTGTATTATTGTTCATACATCCATTACAGTCAAGTGCTGCGTGGCTGCTGTGTTGTGCCAAGCACTACCTCTAATCCTCAATTGACTGTCACTTATACTTTCCCTTTTTGCAGATGTTGGTGCGGTCACAACTGTGTACTAATGTGATGAATGCAGACTGATTACACACATTTGTTGGATTAATTCACACATTACAGGACATTTGCACAGGATAATACAGTTTGAAACATTGCATATTGTTGTATGATAAAGCACAGAAACTTCAGTTGTATTTAAGGGTGTTTATTGTGTTGACAAAAAGGATGGTGCAATAGGGTGGGGTGATAGTGGACGAAAATGTCTGTGTAGTGGCCTAGTTGGTTTGTTGCACAGGTCCAGTATCCATGGGGGCATAGGAAAAGGAGCAATGGCAGTATAAAGTGACCAAGGTGTCTCAGTGGCTAACAAGGAGACATTCAGGAGGTGCTCATTTCCTTGGGGTGGTTTGGGTCTTGGAAACAGTTTCTGGTGTCTATCTGGGTTGCAGGGAACATTTGTGGGGTGGTTCTTCCACTGCAGAGGGCTGGGTGCTGGTTGCATGTGAGTCCTGTGGCAAGTCCTTCTGTCAACTAGCTACAGCAGATGTGGAGGGCTGGTTAGTTCACTGGCTAATGGAAGGGGCCCGGTGTGGTGTTGTGTTGTGTACTCATGCATGATGGTACCATGTTACCCAGCACCCCTGCAATGGTGACCATGTTGGCAATTAAGCCCTGCAACTGCTGCATGACCTCCTGGCGGTGTACCCCCTGCAGCAGCCCCTGCAAGATGGTTATTACCTGACCCATCCTGTCATGGAATTGTTTGTAGGCCCCCAAGACATGTGTGAGTGCCTCCTGGGCAGTCAGTTACCTGAGTTGGGCCTCCCCTGGTACACAGCTAACCTCCCACTGGCCCTGGACCACTGTGCCTGTGTCCCCTGAACAGTGTGCCCACTCCCACTTACACCAGGACCTTCATTGTGTTGCCTGTGTGGTTACAACTCAGGTCCCTGTACAGGTGGGCACACAAGTGATCAACGTGTCCTGGGGACAGAGGTTTGGGGGCATTGGGTGGCTGCAGTGGTGTTGGAGTCGGATGGGAGGATCCTGTGGTAGACTGGGTGTGGGATGTGGAAGCTGACTGACCAGTAGTGCCAGATGGGCCAGGGAGATCATCCAGATTGGGGCATCCAGAGTTGCTGTCATAACTGAGGGCATCTTCTGGTGGGGGACTGGGTTGCCGCGGCACATGCTCACCACTGACATTGGCTGGGGTACCTGTGGACATGTGAAAGATTTGTTACAGTCATTGTCTGTCACATATTTAGCATTTCTTGCTTTCCCTGTGGGTTGGGTGTTGTGCTACCACCTTTGGTTGGTGTATGGTGGTGGATTGTGGGATTGGTAGTACTACATGCTGACCATGCATTACTGTTATGTGTGCATGCTGTGCTGGGAGGGGTGTGCTTGCAGTGGGTAGGGCATGCAGGGGTATACAACTGAGGGTGGTTATGGGGGTGGTTCACTGTATGGGATAGAGAGGGGTGAAGGGAATGAGGGTGAGGGGGTGACATGTCATGCAGGTATTGGTGGTGGTAGGGTAGTAATGGTGACTTACCAGTGTCCTGCCCTCCAGTGATACCAGTGAGGCCCTCTGGATGCAGGATTGTCAAGACTTTGTCCTCCCATGCTGTGAACTATGAGGGTGGAGGTGGGGGTTCATCACCTGTCTTCATGAGGGCAGTTTGGTGCCTGGAGGCCACTGCATGCATCTTCCCCTGTAGTTCATTCCACCTCTTGCAAATGTTGTCTCTTGTGCGGTGATATGTTCCCATGGAGTTCCCCCTTTCCACGTTCCTATTCCAGAGCTCCATCTTCATGGCAATGGATATCTGCTGGATCTGTGCACCAAACAGCTGTGGCTCTAACTTGCCAATTTCCTCCACCATCACCCACAACTCCTCATCTTTGAAATTAGGATTTTTCTGTGGGGACATGCCTATTCTTTGGTGGGTGTAGTGTATGTTGTGCAGAGTGTGATAGGTGTTGGGGTATGGTGTGTGGTGTGTGATGTGTGTGAGATAAATAGGTGGCTGTTGTTTGTGTGTGCAGTTCTTGTATGATATTTTGCTGGCAAGATGTAGCTTGATTTTCATGTTTGCAAAGGATTGTGGGTTGTGTTGGGGTGTGTTTTATAGTGCTGTTGGTGGGTATGTATTGTGTCTGTTGCAGGCATAATGGGAAGGGTGGTGGGTCCGACACTTTTTCGTCTCCGTTGGGTCTGGCAAAATTGTTGTTGTGGCTGGTTTCTGTTGGGTTTGTGTTTGTGTGTCATAATCTGGCGGGCAGATTGCTGCCTCCGTGGCAGTTTGTTGGCGGATGTTACCATGGCAGTCTTCAAAAAAGGCCACCAATGTCATAATGAGGGCCATAGTAGTTTAAACCTAAAATCCACCCACACATAAATGTAGGCAGGTATAGATACTCTCTTGCCGGCATAGATACTCTATTGCCATTGTGACAAAGCATCTAAGCCACAAGGATATAAACCGGCCTCATAAATTTTCCAGAGAAGCCATGAACAATATATACATAATGTTTGAAAAGAAATAGATGTGAAAAATACATCTATCCAATTCTATAATGCTTCTATCATGGCTTATGATGACTGCAAGTCACATTACTTTAATATAATACTTGTTAAATCACTGCCATTAACTACTTTCCGTTTCAACAAAACTTAGACAAATGCAATAAACTGGTTGCAGCATAACCATTCACTTCTCAGGCTAATTAACACTATATTAATGTGGTAAATTATGGAAATTCCTCACACTGTTAAATTACAATATTGATAATTTATTCCTGTTAATGAGGTGACAACATCATTTAAGTGTGCAGGATATACATTGCAGGTGGCAGGTGACAACACTGTTCTAAAACAAATTCTCTCTTCACTCTGTTGTTTTCTGAAACTATACATTAACAAGCATAAAAAGAGACATGTTTTCTCGAATGTTTTTGGTATAATTCTTGCACCACATGTGTGGTTTTCTTGAAATTTCTGACTATGGACTGCCGCCCTTTCTGTGTTGCCTTGAATCAAAAGGGAGAATGAGAGAAAAAATATACCATATGCATTAGGCTATGATGATTTTTTTCTATCCCTATGCACTCGCAAATGTTTGGTCACCATGAGCCAACGCATGCTCCCTCGCACCATACTGCAAAGACGCCTCCATACTCTAAATCATAGGTTTTGACTGGAAGTACAAAAAACTATCCTTTATTATTTTCCCACTTTAAATGAGTTTTGTATAATGCATCACACATGCAAATTTCTGAAAATAAGAATAAATGAAAAAATATTCTTATTACACCTGACTTGAGGAGGGTTAAGGTTTTGCACACGTCTGTATATGAATGGTAGTAGTTGAGCATGTGCCTCCAAAAACATGTACCAACCATGGACCACCACTTGATACAGAGTAGTACATAATTGTTGAATGTGCAGCTGTTCCTATAAGGCAGCTTCTTTCTCTGGTTCACTATATATTAAAGGAGAGAAAGACGCAGTTTAAGGGTTCTACCTGCATGTGCCAAGAGAAATGAGATATTCATTCTTGTTGCTTGATGTTTGTTAGGAATAGAGCAGTTGAGTAAAATCAATTTCCCATTTCTTAGGAATAAAACATTAATTGTTAAGAATTACCAACTCTTCAGAAACAAAAGAAATAAAAAGTGAACAAATGTTTACATGGTATTCAGAAAAAGAATGCAAATTATTATTAAAACTGTAGTTGTTCAAAAATATCTGCTGTAGCATGACGAAATTGTCCTTTCAGTATACCAATGTAATAGTGTATTGAATTTAGTTTAGTGAGATTATAAATGAGACAATTTTAGATCTTTATGATGTTTACCGATAATTTGCACCGGTAGTTGTGTTAAAGGTCATCCTTTTTTGTCACCTTTATTGATCTCCAGAAAAGATACTTCTCCAAGCATAACGTGCTTGGTTATAGTTTTTAGTTGCTGGCAGCTGAATCTGCTTACCAATATAAGTATAAGCAACAGTAGTTAATTTGTTAAAGTGTATTACAGTAGGTAGACTATTGATCACAATCAGTTTGCCTGTGACCTTCGGACCTACATCCTGGTTCACTTAACGTACATACAATGCAGTTCATACTTTTGCTGACATGTTAAATTTCTGCGTACTAATTCATATCTTATCTTTTCATACAACTCTCAAAAAACTCATAACATAATAGGACATTCAATGAAATTACATCAAATGAGTGAGGTAGTTCCACACTTGGCAATGCTTAAAATGTCACAAGGTACCTCCAGACGTATAAGTGCCTTGTTGGCATCCTACATTATATTGTCTAAACTATCCATTATAAATTCTCCTAGTGCTCATTCTAGATATTCTGAGTATAGAACAGTTTTACATCTGAATGGTCTGCAATGCAATGCAGATAGAACCAATTGATGAATTAGAAAATATGCACAAAAGGTACTCCAATTACCCTGTGGCTCTTTGTTTGTAGCATCTATGCTCACTTATAGAGGACTTTTCCACTGGTGTATCTGTCCTGACATAAACCTGGAAAGTGTTAAATTGATGAATCCTTCATTTGTGGTGACCTCAGGGCAAGTTTAAAATTGCCATGGAAAAGGGGGTGCACGTGCATTTAGCAAATTAACTAATGTTCAAGCACCAAAAGGAAATGTATGAAATAGTTGAGAGATAAAGTACAATTCTTGTCCATCTGTGTGTGTTTTTCACTAGAATCTTACTAGAGTACCTGGTTACATCAATAATGTATGTTCTTCTTGGACCTTGGATGCCTACTGTCGCTTTCACATTAGATATTTATATCAATAACATGGTCTTTCAGAAGAGAAAAGTAGTCTCCAAGAATCTGGTTGCATAGTAGCGTGTGCCTTTAATCAATATCTCGCACCACAATATTAAGATTTGCACCCATAGGCAACACTTCAGTGAATTAACAACAATGTCTGGGGCAATACAGACAACAGAGAAGGGGACTCTGGATCCAGGATTCTTCCAACTGTATTTATGTAAAAGCAATGGCAGGTACTCACCCACTTCTGTAGGTAACTACATGAGGGTAGTGATGGAGGTGTATTATTAAAATACCACTTGGAACATAGAACAAACAAAGTGCATAATCAACTTGGATCTGAGAAGATTAGAAACAGTATTTATCACAAAATGATATCTCAAGACATTGTAGAACCAAGTTATAAGACTGCACGTCTTTCAATATTAAGAGATCTCAAAGTGATGCATGTACCTCACAATGATATTCTGCATTATCACAATGCCTGGCATGTAGTTCTAAATAAGTTGTGGCTAAATCTACCAGTCATTACATTAGCTAAGCACGATTAGAGTCTCATTATAAAAACAGGTTTAACCCTTTCACTGCTGGAATGTTTGTGCTCTGCTAGAGCTTTTTGAAATAAAATCTGCATTGGTTTCTCAAGGACATGTACCTCTTGAGTGTCTTTGTACACCTTTTCAAACTATGGGCCTTAGAGATCCCTGCATTGGGACCGCTATGGCCATTACAGCCTGCAGGACCACCAAGCCTTTAATGGTGATTCCACTGCCATGGAAAGCTCGGAGGTCAGGCAGGTATGGGGCCCAAAATGGAGGGTGAGGCAGGGGTTCAGGGGCACACTGTGTCCTTTGTAAGATGTGGTGCATGAGCACAGTCCGCTCATTGTGCCGATCGGTAAGGATGCTTGGCTGGCTGTAGCTCCATAATATAGCCCGTCTCCCCAGGCCAGTCACACCAGCCCCCTGGGGAACTCGTAATCTGGTGGTGTTGAGACTGTCGGCCTGTGGCCATTCGAAAGACTGCCACCATGGCAGTCTAGCAGTCCGATCGTCAAAACTGCAATGAGGCCCTGTATGTTTCTTATTGGGACAGTCAGGGTTATGTATTGGTGTATTAATCACATCAATACATCATTACAGTGTGAAAATATAATGAAAATGAGTCTAATTTTTTAGCAAATTTGCTCATTATTCTAGTGTAATTCTCAAACAGGCCACCATAATTCTTGGAACGCTAAGGTAATGTTTACATAAATATCTACATCCCAGTTATAACCAATGTGCATAGGTCTTTCTACTGAACGTAGTCTTAACAATCAATTCTATGATGTTAGAGTAGATCACAAAATTATGGCTGAATCACTGTTTATGGTACACTGTTCATTTGATAACGTACCAAACTCAGAATTATATGGGAAGTACAAAATATATATATTTTCTATATTTGCATACCATGCTTCAATTGGCTGTTTAGCAGAATAATCTGAATATGACTTTTTTTAGCATTTTTTCCCAAAACATGGTAATGCCCTCTGGGGTCCCTCACAGAGGAGCATATTTCTATATGGTAAGAGTGACCAAGGGCAATAAAATGGGTGTAGTGAATTTTGAACATGGGAAAGAAGCTGCAAGTGAAATCCCAGTTTTGAGTATCTGTCTCCCCTCACAGATATCACCCTCGGGCTCATGGAAATATAGCACAACCATACTCTTTTAACATCTACACATCCTAAGGTTCTGTCTCTGGGACCCAGACCCCCTCACTCTTATTGCTGGGCTGCAAGACTGCACTTAACATCAAGTCCATCAGATTATCAGCATATTTTCCAAATAATGCTTTTTCCCTGTAACCTGCCTTAAATGAAAATATGTAAAAAGAACAGATGATGGACGGAATGTGGAACAAATCAAACATTCACCTCTGGTCACAGATCTGGGTTTAATCCATTAGTTATTTTGCTTGCCATGCCATTCCAGTTTGGACCCAGCCATATGCAAATCAGTCTTGACCATGTTCCCCATGGGAACAGTCCAGCCCGAAATGCCATGCCAGGTCCTCCCAGGACCAGAAACAAGCATCCTGGAACCAGTTTTGGGGTTTCATCCCTCCTCAGCCAGGCTAGCTTGAATCTGGTGCCATTGCAAGCATGAGAACCACGTCTGGCCATACCCTTGCCACTTAGGGCAACAAACGCTAAAAGAACAGATGGTGGACAGAATGTGGAGCAAATCAAACATTCACCCAAGTCATAGATTTAGGTTTAAACAGAAACATATTCCAGCCAAGATTTGTTCATTTCAGTCTTCCGCATGTAGGGGGTACCAGATCTATTCATGTTTTAGTGGTTGTATGTGCCTACTGGTAATAACTGGGTGCAGTGTATTTTGATAATTAGGAAATGAACTCCAAGTGGGATTCTAGTTCAGGTTACCTTTCCTTTGGAAACATATATAAACACTGGAATTCATAGAAAATACTATGCTTATATATCTTTAACATCTACACATCCCAAACCTTTCCTAACCCGATTGTCTAGTGTGGATCACACAAAATTTGATGTTTGCCAGATTTTTGGCATTTTATCCTAAAACGTTCCAATCCCAACCTCATTGTTGCAGGACTGTAACTTTGTAAAGGCTTAAATCAAACTTTATTCCACTTGATCTGCTGAGCATAAGTGTCAGACGTGAAAGGTTTTTCTACAGATGTTGGTGCCCAGTGGGATAAACTGGATGCAGTGCATTTTGGAAATTTGGAAGCCTGTAAGAAAAATGCTGGTTCATAGTACATTTACTTTTGTTAACAGATATCTGGGCTTTATGGAAACATACAAGACCTGTAACATTGGGTGCCAGACCTTTCTCACACTGATAGGTTGATCACAAACGTACATTGAGTATGACATTTGTCAGATTATTTGCATTTTTTCCCAACATATTGTGATTCTCTTAAGCTTCCCTTGCACAGAAACATACAACATACAATTACCATATTTTAAACTGTGGGCCTTATTTAGAGTGTGGAAAACAGAATATTCCATCATAGATGTGGTGGATATACCACCAGCTATCTGAAGCGCAGACAAATGATACCGTGTGGCACACGTAGTACAGAAGGCAAGCTACCCAGCATGTTTTGACAAATTCTAATGTTCCTCTGAGTCTCCTGAGCATGAAAGTTCCAGACATGTATGGTTTCTCTGCGTTCGGAGTACCCACATGCAATAACTGGATGATGTGCTTTATGAAAGTTTGTAAAGCAGCTGCATCTGAAATGCTAGTTTAGAGTAGCTGCATTATGGTCATAGACCACTATGCACAAAAATTGGGAAAGTCAAAAACATGTAGCAATTTATTTATATGAACACATTTAAAATTGGTTCTCTTCAGGTTATGCAACCCTATGTGGCACACCATAGCAGGTATTGCATAAAAAAAAGAGGCAAAGAAACAAACTGTGACATCACGAATTGTATAGATTCAAGAAAGTCACATTCCTTATTAAAAAGAAAGCAGTACTGCACCTAAAAAAGCAATGTTGTCAATTCACAAGGATCAAAAATACTTTTTGACTAAGTTACTGTGACCCTTGTGAATTGGGAAAATTGCCCAGAAAAGGCATCAAAAAACTGTGCTTAACCATCTTGTAGCTTGGTACAAATCAGTCAAACATAAATTAGAGGCAAAGTGTAATGTATTTATGAAGTTCTCAAACTGTAATGAAGTGAAAATACAACACAAGAAAAATCTCAAACAAATTTAAAAAATAGAGTTAATTAAAAAATATAATGACAAAAATGACAAAATCCAATCAATAGAACCAGAGTTATGATTTTTTTTTTTAGTTTAAGGTTCAAAATAACTCCAAAAAGTGTTAACTGCCAACTGATGCCATCGGATTGCACTTAACCAGTCAAAAGTTAACACTGAATGTGATAAGGCACACAGTAGATACAGGGACCAGGTTTTCTCCAGTGAAAAGTTTTACCTTCAGACATAGGGGGTCATTCCAACCCTGGCGGTCGGTGTTAAAGCGGCGGCTAACCCGCCAACAGGCTGGCGGTTTAAAAAATGGAATTCTGACCCTGGCGGAAACCGCCAACAGAGACCGCCAATTTAACACTCCGTCCGCCATGGCGGGACAAACAAACAGCGCGGCGGTCACCGCCAACAGACAGGCGGGAGTCAATGTACCGCCCACCCTATCACAACCCACCAATCCGCCACCTTTTCCGGGGCGGTAGCCCTGCCGATATAAACACGGCGGAAACAGACATTTCAAACGGAAAACGCTTACCTCCATACACCCCACGAGGAATCTGGACAGCATGGAACCCGAACTACACATCCTACCAGCTATTGTATTCCTGCTCCTCTACCAGGAGCACGAACGCCGGCGCAGAAGACTGCGGTGAGTACTGCACCTACAACACAGGGGAGGAGAAAATGTTACGGGCACACATACGCTACACACCCACCACCATCCTCACCCACTACAACACACACATCAATGCATAGCAATACATCACTGTTACAACCCCCAAACCCCCGGAAGAATGCGAAGACAAAATGAAATGATCATAAACAGTCGAATATATTATATTATCGGCATATAAAAATATCACACATTTTTAACTAAAATAGACATAAATATTCAAAGTCCGATAATTTTAGCTGTCATTGTCCGTGGACCACTGGGCCCAAATCACATGGGCAAGGCCCACACAGGATACCTGACACCAACGGAGAGAACACTGCAGGGGCATCAGATAGAAAAACTACAGGCACCTCAGGGGGAAGGGAAAGGGGGGCACCTCAGCCACATGAGTACACGACGCCAGATCCACGAGGGGCCTCCATGGCCACTGTCCCATCCTGGGGAGTGCAAGGCCACAGTCTCTCAAGTCTCTAGGGTGGGTGGTTTGCCCACTGTTACATCCTGGGGAGTGCAAAGCCACAGTCTCTCAAGTCTCTACAGTGGGTGGTTTGCCCACTGTTACATCCTGGGGAGTGCAGTCTCTCAAGTGGATGACAGTGTCCACAGGTTCTGGAGGGGGACTGGTGCCCAGAGTGCTTCGTGCAGCCCTGCCCGACACAGATGCGGCACTGCCCCTTCCGCCAATGGGCCAGCGGTGCTTGAGATGAAGGGCCCAGTGCAGCGGTGCTTGAGATGATGGGCCCAGTGCAGCGGTGCTTGAGACGGCGGTGCCCAGCGGAGCGGTGCTTGAGATGAAGGGCCCAGCGGAGCGGTGCATGAGATGAAGTGCCCAGCGGAGCGGTGCTTGAGATGAAGGGCCCAGCGGAGCGGTGCTTGAGATGAAGGGCCCAGAGCAGCGGTGCTTGAGACGGCGGTGCCCAGTGCAGCGGTGCTTGAGATGAAGGGCCCAGCGGAGCGGTGCTTGAGATGAAGGGCCCAGTGCAGCGGTGCTTGAGACGGCGGTGCCCAGCGGAGCGGTGCTTGAGATGAAGGGCCCAGCGGAGCGGTGCTTGAGATGAAAGGCCCAGTGCAGCGGTGCTTGAGACGGCGGTGCCCAGTGCAGCGGTGCTTGAGATGAAGGGCCCAGCGGAGCGGTGCTTGAGATGAAGGGCCCAGTGCAGCGGTGCTTGAGATGGCGGTGCCCAGCAGAGCGGTGCTTGAGATGAAGGGCCCAGCGGAACGGTGCTTGAGATGAAGGGCCCAGTGCAGCGGTGCTTGAGACGGCGGTGCCCAGTGCAGCGGTGCTTGAGATGAAGGGCCCAGCGGAGCGGTGCTTGAGATGAAGGGCCCAGTGCAGCGGTGCTTGAGACGGCGGTGCCCAGCGGAGCGGTGCTTGAGATGAAGGGCCCAGCGGAGCGGTACTTGAGATGAAGGGCCCAGTGCAGAGGTGCTTGAGTTGGCGGTCCTTGCCCTGTTCAGCGGTCCATGCCCTGTTCAGCGGTGCTTGAGTTGGCGGTCCTTGCCCTGTTCAGCGGTCCTTGCCCTGTTCAGCGGTGCTTGAGTTGGCGGTCCTTGCCCTGTTCAGCGGTCCTTGCCCTGTTCAGCGGTGCTTGAGTTGGCGGTCCTTGCCCTGTTCAGCGGTGCTTGAGTTGGCGGTCCTTGCCCTGTTCAGCGGTGCTTGAGTTGGCGGTCCTTGCCCTGTTCAGCGGTCCTTGCCCTGTTCAGCGGTGCTTGAGTTGGCGCTCCTTCATTGCCCAGCTGGGCTGTGGCTGGTGCTCCTTCATTGCCCAGCTGGGCTGTGGCTAGCGGGGCCATCCTGCGCAGCTGGGCTGTGGCTGGCGGGGCCCTCCTGGGCAGCTGGGCTGTGGCTGGCGGGGCCCTCCTGGGCAGCTGGGCTGTGGCTGGTGGGGCCCTCCTGCACACCTGGGATGGGGCTGGTGGGGCCCTCCTGGACAGCTGGCCTGCTGACAGACTAGTTGGGCTTGCTGCCCTTCCCACCCTTCCCTGGTCGTCTGTGGCCCTTTCCCACCTTTGGCGGTGTGCCAGGTGGCACCCCACTTCCAACCGGAGCCAGGGTAGGGATTTTGGTCCCTGGTGTCCTTGGCCTCTCGCGCCGGGCACTGGTGATCTTTGGGTGTTTTTCCGGGGGTGGGCTGGCCGTGCCTTGGCTCCTACCAGAACTAGTTGCCCTTGAGGGTGGGGGACTCCACAGTCCATGGACAACAGTCTTGATCGGTCCTGGTTTGGTGGTGGCTGAGGTGCTGATTGCAGTCTTACTCGATGGACAGGGTGGGGGAGTTGTTGGAAAGAGGTCAAGTTTGGAAAGGAAAATCAATTTGAAAAGAGAGGGACGGCTAGGTGTAGTGGGTATGGGAGTGGAGGAAGAGGAAGAGGATGTGGTTGTAGGAGTGTGAAGTCTGGTGTCTTTGGGTGCAGGTGCTTGGGCTGGAGGCTGTCGTGAGGTGGATGGCTGTTGGGTGGGTGGCAGCCTGCGTTTGTGTGGTTTGGAAGAGGGGGTGACAGACACACTGGGAGAGGACACAGGGGACGTGTAAATGGTAGTGGGGGTGGTGACTGCACGTGTGTGGAGTGTTCCGGTGGGTGTGCTGGTGATGAACATAGTGGCTGAAGATGTTGTGCATGCAAGTGTGAGTGGAGACGTCACAGGGAGGGAGGAGGGAGACGAGGAGGAGGGGGACACAGTGGAGGCAGTGGGTGTTGGTGTGTCTGCATGTGGATGTTGCTTGTGTGAATGCTTGTGTGAAGTGTGGTGCTTATGTCTGGATGAGCTTCCCTTGGGTGTTGAGGTGTGTGCAGGCTGGTCTGTAGGTGTGTCTGGGATAGGCAGAGGTACAGGGGATTGGGTCTGGGTCGAGGAAGTTGGAGGGGGGAGGCTAGAGACAGGGACAATTGCTGCCATCAGTGCTGAGGCCAGAGCGTTGAACGATCGCTGATGGGCAGCCTGACCCAAATGAATGCCCTCCAGGTATGCATTACTCCGGTGCACCTTCCTTTCTACACCCTGGATGGCATTCAAAAGGGTAGACTGCCCAACAATGATGGTCCTCAGGAGGTCAATGACCTCCTCACTGAGGGCAGCAGGGGTGACAGGGGCAGGGCCTGAGGTGCCTGGGGCGAAGGAGATGCCCCCCTTCCTGGGTGAGCGGGCACGGGGCAAACGCTGAGGGGCTGCTGGGAGGGAGGTGCTGGTGCGCTGGGTGGCGGCTGTACCTGTTGTTGCGTGGGGCACGGATGTTGCCGCAACCACAAGGGAGCTCCCTTCAGAGGACGAGTCGCTGCCACTGACATCAGCACGAGTCCCCGCTGTGGAGCTCCCCTCACCCTCCGTCCCACTGGTGTACGAAGAACCCATTGCATGGCCCTCCAGGGCCATGTGGGATGCAGCTCCCTCGTGCTCCGATGCCACTTCTCCTCCGCCTGATGATGCTAATGCACATATGAACAGGAAGACCACAAAAAAGGGGAGAAAGAAAGACATGTTGAGTGCATGGATTACCGCTACCGTTGGCGGAGAGGACAGACACAGAAGCCCCCTGCACTACGCTGCGCACTTGGGGTCCACTACGCAATCCGTGGGACATGGCCTACAAGCCTATGGACGACAACTGCACACATAGATGACACAGGGCCATGAATAGCTGTACTTGGCACCCTACAGAGGTGGGGGGCGGGGACACAGGGCCATGCCTTACGGAGGGGCCTAGCCTACAGAAATCGCCCTGGCCTAGAGATACCCACAGCCCACCTCCCCCACCCAGACACCTCCACTGCGAGCAAAGTCACCAGAATGAGAGTGTACTCACCCCCTTGTGTCTGCTGTGATGTCCTCACGCGCCCATTCAAATCGGGGTAGGCCACCGCCAGGATCCGGGACATCAGGGGGGTCAATTGACGACTGGCACCCCTCCTATGTTGGGAGGGCATCCCCAGCAGAGCCTCCGCCGTCTTCCTGCTCCCACGTCGGATGTCCTCCTACCTCTTCTGGCAGTGGGTGCCCCGTCTGTTGTGGACCCCCAGGGTCCGGACGTCCTTGGCGATGGCACGCCAAATAGCGATTTTCTGGTGGGTGCTGACCTATGTGACATGTACAGGGGGAGAAAAAAAATCAGCACCTTCTGCATGCTTGATATGAGTGGACCCCCATCCCCACCCTTGCCATGTGGCCAATGCTCTCATCTGTCGTCTGATGCATGCCTCAATCGCTCCCCTCCCCACTATCTTTCATCCACCCGACTCAACCCAGGCATTGCCCACAAAGCATGGTCCCAGTGTACTTACCTGTTGGTCTGGAGGACCGTAGAGTAGCGCATACTGGGGGAGGACCCCATCCACGAGTTTCTCCAATTCTTCAGAAGTGAAGGCAGGGGCCCTTTCCCCAGTCGCAGCAGCCATTGTCTCTTCCAGACCGAGGTCACAGCAGCACTTGCAGTGTAGGTCCTCTCCTGTGGAAGATCAGGTATCGAGTGATTAAGCAGATAGAAAATGGCGGTCACGCCCGCGGCGGTGCGTACCGCGACCGCCGGCGCACATCGTCATTGGCTCGTGAAACCCATAGGATTCTATGTTAACCAATGCGGCATTGCGCCGCGGTCTTCGACCGCCTACCGCCACGGTGTGCCACGCCAGCGCATTGACCTCACATCCTATTGTCACACTTCACAGGTCAGGCAGCCACCATTTCAAGGGCCCACATGGCTTAATTTCTACTGCGTCACACATACCTAGGCCTTTCCTCAACACTCATACAAACCATTCAATGCATAGTGAATCGTGTTGTGTGCAAGCTGTGGGAACGTACCTGTGGGTTGATTGACTCTGTGCTCGCTGTTGTCCTTCCTAGGCACCGTCCGCTGGGCAATGCGAGGAGATGGAGGAATCTTCCCGTGTACAGACCGCTGGTAGACTTGTCGACAATGGAGGAAAGACATTTCATACTGACACACAGGCTTGACCAAGCCACTATACAGGAACTGTGTGCCCAGCTGGAGGCAGACCTGATGTCACCCAACCGCCAACCCACAGGGATCCCCCCTCTAGTGCAGGTGCTGTCAGTACTCCATTTCTTAGTAAGTGGGTCATTTCAAACTACAGTGGCCATATCATCAGGGATGTCTCAACCTATGTTTTCCAAGGTGTTGTCCAGAGTGTTGTCTGCCCTGCTGAAACACATGAGGAGCTACATCATTTTCCCTGAGGTGGGGGATTTGCCTACAGTGAAGGGTGATTTCCATGCCTTTGGACATATCCCCTACATCATAGGTGCCATTGATGGGACACATGTGGCTTTGGTACCCCCCAGCAGGAGTGAACAGGTGTACAGGAACAGGAAAAGTTATCATTCGATGAAGGTACAGATGGTCTGTTTGGCAGACCAGTACATCTCCCATGTTAATGCCAAGTTCCCTGGCTCAGTGCATGACGCCTACATCCTGCGGAATAGCAGCATCCCGTATGTGATGGGTCAACTCCAGAGGCACCGGGTGTGGCTATTAGGGGACTCTGGTTACCCCAACCTGTCCTGGCTACTGACCCCAGTGAGGAATCCCAGGACCAGGGCAGAGGAATGCTACAATGAGGCCCAAGGGTGGACTAGGAGGGTGATCGAGCGAACCTTCGGCCTCCTGAAGGCCAGGTTCAGGTGCCTCCATATGACAGGTGGATCCCTAATGTACTCACCAAAGAAGGTGTGCCAGATCATCGTGGCCTGCTGTATGCTTCACAACCTGGCTTTGCGCCGCCAGGTGCCTTTTCTGCAGGAGGATGGTCCAGATGGTGGTGTTGTAGCAGCTGTGGAGCCTATGGAGAGTGAAGAAGAGGAAGCCGGAGAGGACGACATAGACAACAGGAACACAGTAATAGAGCAATATTTTCAGTGACACACAGGTAAGAGTACACACCGGCATATTACATTTACTTAAAGACTACTACCTCTCTACTGTCTGACCTTTTCCCCCAGTGTATGGTAACTGAGTTGTGACCTTCCCTTCCGTTTTCAGAGCTGTGGGCCCCACTGCGTGACATCTGTTTGTTTCCCCATGGACTACAGCTGTGTGACAGCGGTTTGTTGGCATCACAATGTGAATAACAATTTTGGCACTGTCATGTCTAATACATTTGTTAAAATCACAGACAGACTCCAGATTGTTTATGTGCAATAAGTGTGTTTATTCAAGTGCTCTAAATTGGATGGGTGGTTGCAAATCGGTGAGGGGTGATGGTGGAGGATTGTCCATGGCAGGTTCACAGGTGCATTGTCCAAATGCCTATGGGAAGTGGAGCAGGGGCAGTTTAAGGTTGGACAGGGTGACAATGTGGGACAGTGGGATGACAATCAGGGCGGTATCCTTTGCTGGTGGGGGTCTTGACATGTTACTCTGTCTTCTTCCTGGATCTCAGGGCCCGCTTGCGGGGTGGTTCTCCTTCTGCAGGGGTTGGGGTTCTGGTGGCCTGTTGGTCTTCTGTCGGGGCCTCCTGTCCACTAGCGCCGGCGGAGGTGGTAGCCAGTTCTTGGTCCATGCTAGTGTCAGGGGCCCTTTGAGGTGTCACAGTGGTCCGCAATGTGGAGATTAACTCATACAGGGCCACTACGATGGTACCCATGGCGGTACTGATGTTTCTCAGTTCCTCCCTGAACCCCATATACTGTTGCTCCTGCAGAAGCTGGATTTCCTGAAACCTGGCCAGGACCGTCGCCATCGTCTCCTGGGAGCGGTGGTATGCTCCCATGATGGAGGAGAGGGCCTCGTGGAGAGTGGGTTCCCTTGGCCTGTCCCCCCCCTGTCGCACAGCTGCCCTCCAAGTTCCCCTGTTTCCTTGGGCCTCCGTTCCCTGGAGCGTGTGCCCACTACCACTGCCCCCAGGTCCCTGTTGTTGTTGGGGTGGTGGGTTAGCCTGGGTTCCCTGTAGTGGTGGACACACCGCTGATTGACGTGTCCTGGGAACAGAGGTATGGGCCTGCTGGGTGGGTGCTGTGCTGGTGTTCCCAGAGGGGGGAAGGTCTGCTGTGGCCTGTGCCTGTCTGAGGGGAACCGACTGTCCTGAGGTCCCCGATGGACCGGGCTGGTCATCTAGATCCAGGGACACAGAGCTGCGGTCATCACTGTGGGCCTCTTCTGGGGGTGGAGGGGACATTTGTGGACCCTCGTGCGCGGTGACCTGGCGTTCGGGTCCTGCAGGGATATAAAAGTATGGTTATTGCTTCTGTGTGTGCCAATGGCATGCAATGGGTGGGTGCCCGTGTACCCCAGTGCTGGCATTCCTTTGTGGGGGCTGTTGTGACTGTGTTTTGGGGGGGGGGTGGTGGGTATGTGCATTGGGCATGCTTTGGTGATGGGTGTCCATGCTTTGGGGCCGCATGCAGGGCTAAGTTTTGGGATGGGTGGGTTGTGATGGTGAGACATTTGCAAGGGGTAGTTGTGATGGGGGTGAGGGTGAGGGTGGGGGTATGAGTTGGCATGCAGGTGGGGTGGGGGGGATGAAGTAGTGAAGATGGGACTTACCAGAGTCCATTCCTCCAGCTACTCCTGCGAGGCCCTCAGGATGCAGGATGTTCAAGACCTGCTCCTCCCATGTTGTAAAATCTGGGGGAGGAGGTGGGGGTCCGCCACCAGTCCGCTGTACCGCGATGTTGTGCTTTGATACCATGGAACGCACCTTCCCCCGTAGGTCGTTCCACCGCTTCCTGATGTCGTCCCTATTTCTTGGGTGCTGTCCCACAGCGTTGACCCTGTCGACTATTCTGCTCCATAGCTCCATCTTCCTGGCAATGGTGGTGTGCTGCACCTGTGTCCCGAACAGCTGGGGCTCTACTCAAACGATTTCCTCCACCATGACCCTGAGTTCAGCATCTGAGAACCTGGGGTGTCTTTGAGGTGCCATGGGGTGGTGTGGATGATGTGTGGGGTGGAGTGTGAGTGATAGGTGGGGTGCTATTTAGTGGTGTGTTGTGTGAGGTGCGTGGAAGTTCTGTGGGTATTGGTATTGTGTGCCTGTGGATGCTTGGTAGTTGACTGTGGTGTCTCTCTCTCGCCTTCTCTCAGAATTTCTGGTCGTAGGGGTTTGTAGGTGATGTGGGTGAGTGTTTTATATTGTATTGGGTGTGTGGGAGTGGTGTGTGTATGTGTATCAGGTGTGTGTATTTTGAATTGTCCAATGTGGTAGTGTTTTGTACGAGTATGTGTATTTCGACCGCGGTGGTGTGTACCGCCAATAAAATACCGCGGTTGAAAGACCGCCGCGTGGATTCGTGGGTCGTAATGGCATGGGCGTATTTCTGTTGGCGTGACGGTGGAGGTTTGGTCATCGCCAGTTTATCGCTGACCTTTGGTGTGGCGGACTTTTGTGGATGTCGGTATTTTGGCGGTTTGCCTGTTGTGGGTCAGAATGACGGTGGCGGTTTACCGCGACCGCGGCGGTGTTATGGCGATCTTCTGTCTGGCGGTAAGCGCCTTTTACCGCCGAGGTTGGAATGACCGCCATAGACTCTGGAAAAGTAGTCAAAAATCCTCAGAGAAGCAGGGCACCAGCTTGTAGCTGGGTTCAACACTGTTGGAAAGCCACTGGACAACAACTTGGGGAAGCTGTTGATTTTGGGGGTGAAAGCTCAGAGTGGGAGAAATTTGAATTTCATTTTGGCCGGATAATTTTCATGCCTTCATCCAGTGTATATTTTTACCTTCACACTAAGGGACATATTTATGAAACATTCATGCAGCGCCATGCAGAAGCCACCTTGCTCTGCTGCATGAAAGGAAAAGGGCAGGAAGATACCTTATATATCATTTTATGGCACATTCCTGTCCCTTTCTTGCACTGGTGCACAATGTGCTGCCTAGCGCCAACACAGGCACCCTTGCACAATGGTGCAAGGGTGCCTGCATTGCAGATCAGATTATTTATTTGCAGGAAGGGACACGTTCTGGCACAAACCCAATCCTCTGAGGCATTTTCCTCTTTCTATGTGTGATGCAGCACAAACAGAAAGTTTACATATAGAAATCACACATAGAAAGAGGAAAAAGCAAGGAGAAAACAAGATATTTTTCCTCATTAGCCTCACCTGGGGAAGTGTAGCATTTTGACACACTCCCAGGTCTACCAGTAATAGTAAATCTGGGAATGTGCTAAAATCCATGGGTAGATGCATGGGAAAACCCACACTCCTCCCATGGAATACCTCACTTGGTCAGAGTAATGCATAGTATCAATTTGTACTGTGTTGCGTTACTCTAGATCTAACAAGCCATGCAGGGCCTTGCAAGTTGGCCTTGAGTGGCTTGATAAATCTGACTTAGTAGTTGCATCGCCCTTGTGTTCCCTTGCGTGACACAAGGGCGAGGCAACTTGTTGAGAAATCTGCCCCTAAGTAACTTTTTTGGAGCTCAGATTTTTTGAGCAGGGAAAGTCTGCAGACTGTAGACGAAGAGGGCTCCACAAGCCTGGACACCTTGTCTGTGAGCTCCGGGTGATTTGAATTTGCTGCGGTAGAGATTAGCTTTGGTAAGATGGTCCCAGTCCCCTGTTGGTTTACAGAGAAAAAGGTTTTAAGTCCCAGGTTTCAGGAAACTTCAGGAATAGTACACTTTGACTCCAGTTAAGGGTCTAAGATCTTTGGGAACAACACTTGGAGGTCAAGACTCACTCTAACAAAGCCCTTCATCCGGGTCTTGGGCAGGTCCAGATGTACCTAGTCATCTGGGAATATAGGAAAAGGCCTCATGTAGCTTGTTCTGTCCCTGTAGCACAAACACGTGGTCAGCCTTCTGACCCTTAAACTTCACTTCTTCGTCCTAGGTAGACAAGGGTGATTAGGTCCGGCCTTCAAGGCTCTTCTCATGACACAGAAAGCAGGCCCAGTCCTCTTCTGTTCTTTCACTAGTCCAGAAGGAACAGAGGACCTGGGGTGCCATGTATATGCCAAGAGCCAGTTTGTGATTTGTAATTATTGGAAATTATTAGCCACTCTCTATTCAATAGGGCAAAGGTTCCCACTTTTACAGTACCACCTGTGTGTTTTACTGTAAACTATTCCACAGTGCCCCACTTTACCTATGTGCAACATAGCAGAAACCTTCCACTGGTTAGGGATTCCTGTGCCCATCCAGAGATGTGGCAATGATAATGGGCAAACTCTCCCTTGTGGTCACTCTAAACTATATCATGGGCAGGCTCTCCACCCTCTTCTGGGTTTGCAACCAAGTTGATTAGGAAGAGAAAGAGAAGCAGGCCTTGGTGTCAGCTATATCTGCCAGTGACATGGTATGCAATCTTGAAGCTCAGGAAAGTGCTAATACATCCTGATCAAACAAGAAATACACTTCTCCACATCAAAGTAATTTCTACTGTTTGAGACAAATAAACATAGCACCACAAGAGAACCGTTTGGAATTGGGTTGCTGGTTGACTGGGGTATGAGCCCTGGTCAAATAGCAACCTCAACTCTAGTCAGGGTAAGGTCCAGGCAAACCTTAAATTAACCTGTGATCACCCTCTGGTAGCTTGGCAGAGAGCAGTGTGTGAAGCATTTCTGCAACACTTCAAAACATAAAACAGTGAAAAAAATCACACAAAAAGTTTCCAGGTTTGAAATATAGACCACGATTTAATAAATAAGACAAGACCAAAATGACACAAATCCAGTTAGTAGAACCAGAGAAATTGAATTCTACATTTTGAGTAAAAATAGCACCAAGAAGCATAAAGTGCTTTTGGGGATTTTGCATCGTGCCATACCAGGACAAAGTCAGACGTTCATGCTGAAGGCCATGGAGCGTGGGCCAGGTACAGGGATTCAAATAGGCCCACTGACTCTTTCTAGCATGGTTACACCCATGTTTGGATTCTTTGTGAGTTCTTGTCCGTGTGTTTTTACTGTCTCACTGAGATCCTGCTAGCCAGGGCCCCAGTGCTCATAGTTTAAAACCCTATTTGTGAGTGTGTTTGCCTGTCTCACTGGGATTCTGCTAGCCAGGACCTCAGTGCTCATAGTTTGTGTCCTATGTGTGTTGTCAGTATGTTTAACTGTGTCACTGAAATTCTGCTAACCAGAACTCCAGTGCTTATGCTCTCTTCACTAACCAAATTTGTCACTACACTTTAGTGACTCCATATTCAAATTCTGATTGGCACACTGGAGCCCCCCCTTATAACTCCCTAATATATAGAACCTAGGTACCCGGGGCATTAGGGTTCCAGGACATCCTTATGGGCTGCAGCATTTCTTTTGCCACCTATAAGGAGCTCATACAAACCTTTCAACAGGACTGCCAATGCAGTCTGAGGGAAATAGTGCACACACTATTTCACAGCCATTTTACACTGCACTAAATAACTTATAAGCCACCTATAAGTCTAACCTTCATTTACTGAAGGCTAGGTGCAAAGTTACTATGTGTGAGGGCATCCTAGCAAAGGTGCCCCCATGTTGTCCAGGGTCAATTCCCCGGACCTCGTGAGTGCAGGGATACCATTATACGTGTGCACTACATGTATGTCAATATATATATGTAGCTTCACAATGGTAACTCCGAATATGGCCATGTGAGGTGTCTAAGATCATGGAATTGTCCCCCCCATTCCAAATCTGATATTGGGGAGCCAATCCCATGCACACTGGGGGCTCCACCATGGACCCCCAGAACTGCCTAACCAGGTCTCTGAGGTTTCCACTGCAACCCCAGCTGCTGCCACCTTACAGTCAGGTTTCTGCCCTCCTGGGGACTAAGCAGCTCAATTCCAGGAAGCCGGGACAATGCATTTCCTTTGGGAGGAGGGTGTTACACCCTCTCCCTTTGGAAATAGGTGTTACAGGCTTGGGAGAGGTAGCCTCCCAGAGCCTCTCGAAATCCTTTGAAAGGCACAGATGGTGCACTCCTTGCATACGCCAGTCTACACTGGTTAAGGGACCCCAGTCCCTGCTCTGGAGCGAAACTGGACAAAGGAATGGGGGGTTACCACTCCCCTCTCCATCACCACCGCAGGGGTGGTCCCCAGAGCTCCCCCAGATTGTCCCAGGCATTAGCCATCTTGGATTTCAAGGTGTGGGGACCCTCCGAAGACCTCTGACTGGTCAGTGCCAGCAGGTGACATCAGACACCCCTCCTGCATACCTGGGTAGGTAGCCAATCCCCGTCTCAGGGCTATTTATGGTGTCTCCTCTGGGTGCTTCCTCAGATTCAGTTTGCAATATTCCTCCAGGACTCCTCTGCATACTCTGCTTCCGCTTCTGACCGTTGGATCAACCGCAGACTGTTCCAGGAACTGCTGTAACTGCAACAAAGTATCCAGGACGATTCCTGTGACCTGCAACTTCAGCTCCAGCCAGATTTTGCAAAAGTTTCCAAGGTGTGCATACTCTGAGGACTGCCTGCCTTCACCCTGCACCAGAAGAATTGAAGGAATCTCCAGTGGAGTGATGGAGTCACTTTCCTGCTTCTGCAGGCACCCTTCTGTGATGACAACCGGTACTCTGGGACTCCTCTCCTGATGACGTGCATGCTCCCTGGAGCACAGGTGGTAGACCTAAGTGACCCAGACTGTCCAAAGGTCCAGCAGTCCAAATTTGGTGGAGGTGAGAGCTTGCCTCACTGTGCTGCAAAAGTACCCCTGTGCTCTGCGTCTTCTGCAGCTCCTTGGGCTTCTGTGCACTTCATCTAAGAATCGTTCATACACAGTATAGCCCAGTTCCGCAGCAGTCCATCCTGTGATGAGGAGCTCACTGAGTTGTTCTCCAGTGGTGTGGGACCTTCCAGTGTAGTGCTGCGACGACCGCACTTTGCATCTTCTTTGTCCCTGAGTTCTGGGACTACTGTGTGTGCTGCCTGATCATCTGAGGACTCACTGAAGTGCTGCGAGCCCCCTTTGTCTCCTCAGTCTAAGTTGAGACCGCCAGGTCCCTCCTGGGTCCAGGCTGCTCCTTTTTGATGCAAACCACGTACTTGCTTGAACCAAGGCTTGTTGGCAGAATCCAGTGATGCAAACAGCCTGCATCCAACAACTCGACGTGGGACATCACCTGCACCAAGTAGGAACCCAAAGCCATGTTCTTTGGTGATTGACTGTA
Source organism: Pleurodeles waltl (assembly GCF_031143425.1). Classification (NCBI taxonomy): domain Eukaryota; kingdom Metazoa; phylum Chordata; class Amphibia; order Caudata; family Salamandridae; genus Pleurodeles; species Pleurodeles waltl. The sequence continues at coordinate 540,912,421 of NC_090437.1, forward strand.
CTTTTCTTCTTACCGGAGAATACACTGTGGCACCATCCTCTAGGTTGGCAGGGGCTCCAGTCATTCCTATGCTCCTCTTCGACTTCTGGACTTGGTCTTCTCTCTCCACAGGTCTTCAGGTCTAGGGATTCATTGTTTGTTGCTTGCAATCTTGCTTGGTTCTTGAAAAATCTCTTATCATGACTTGTAGTCTGGCCTGAGGAAACTTGATGTACTTTACTCATGCTTTTTGGTGCTCTGGGTTAGGGTACTTTACTTACCTCTGGTGTTTTCTTACACTCCCAGCACCCTACTGCACACTGCACTTGCCTAGTGGGGAATTGGTTATTCACATTCCACTATTTTAGTATATGGTTGTCTTTGCCCCTAGGCCCATTGCAATCTATTGTATTTTCTACTGTTTGCTCTATTCTATGACTGTTTAATTACCTGATTTTGGTTACTAGTGTATACATTGTGTATAATACTTACTTCAAAAAGGAGCATTGCCTCTAATATATTTTTGGCCTTGTGTAATTAAAATAAAGTACCTTTATTTTTGGTAAAACTGACTATTGTCTTTTATTGTGTATAAGTACAGTGTAACTATAGTGGTATCGCAGTAGCTTTGCATGTCTCCTAGTTCACCCTAAGCTGCTCTGCTACAGCTACCTCTAGACAGCCTGAGCTGCTAGAACACTGCCTACATTTGACTTATAAGGGATAACTGTACCTGGTATAAGGTGTAAGTACCTTAGGTACCCACTACCAACCAGGCCAGCCTCCTACAGGAAAGTACCTTAAATCCTGGTTGCAGAGCATTGCATGGATCTGCGACGAAGATGTGTTGCGCAGCCAAGGAAATGCATCAGTTCCAGGTTGCTTTGAGGCTGCGGTGTAAGGTTCTATTGCATCAATGTTGAGGATCCTGTTGATGGGACTTGTGGTGTAAAAGCTAGTGTTAAGGATGCCTTCTGCAGTCGAGGTGATGCATCGGTTCTAGTGAGTGGTGAAGCTGTGATGCTGTGATGCTGTATTGTGACATCATTGTCGAGGCTGCCATTGATGGGAGATGCAAGGAGCTTTTGCTGGGAAAAGGAGTTGTGAAGGGCAGCTCCAGAGACGATGTGTCAAACCCATGATGCAGGATGTGGTGGTAATGCAAGTCTTTTGCGAAGAGTTCAATCCATGCAGCAGCGGTTACACACTCATTCTGCTCGAGGATACACCACTCAGCCAAGGAGATGTGTCTGATCTGCTCCGCAAAGCATCGGTCAGAAAGGAAGAAGCATCAGCTCTGCTGGCAAGCACCTTAGGCCCACTTCCAATGCTCCCAGACTGGGGTGGCACCACTTGGCAGAGTACACCCACAGCTGGCAGAGCCCAGGTCCAGAGGCAGCATGGTTATGTCTTTTATTTCCCCAAGACTTCAGAACATGAGGCCAGCCAACTAGCCCTTGGAATCACTCTAGATTCTGGGTTCAAGTGATGCAGGTCCGGTCCTTCTCACCCACATAGAGATCAGCAGGTTAGCACCGTAAAGCAGGAGTTCAGCATAGTGCAGTTCAGCTGAATGTCAGTCCTTCAGCAGCACAGCAGTGATTCTTACTGTAAGAGTATCTACAGGTCCAGAAGTGTACGAAGTGGAGGTGTCTGAGGTCCAGTTCTTATACCTAATGGGGCCTTTCAATTGGGGGAGACTTTTAAGACATGCCTTGAAGGGCACATATGTTCTGCCTTCCCTGCCATTGCTCCAGACTAACTAGGTAGGGTATGCAGCCCTTTGTGTGAGGACAGGACTCAGCATAATCAGGTCTAAGTGAGGTTGGGCCCAGTTCCTCTCCCGATTTTGCCAGAATGGCCAATGTAGTCATACCTAAGCTCCTGCTGTTTGTGGCCATCTAGGGGGAGTAACACAGCCGAGATGTCACCCACCACAGACATGTAATAAGAGAAAGGAAGCAGGCACCAAATGGCTAAAATAAGAAAATTCCAACTTTCTAAAAGTGGCATTTTCAGGCTTGCAATTTAAAATCGGACCACACTATAACGTAGAATCTTAAATTGTAATTCCAGAAACACCAAACCTGAAAGAATTATCTCTTCCTGTTTGGAAATTATGCTTATACATTGTAGTAAGATAGCTCTGATGTTATTCTATGGGAAAGATAGGCCTTGCAGAAGTGAATAATTAATTTGAGAGTTTTTCAGCCCCAGGTCCTGAGAAAGTGTAAAATGTCCTGATTTTTAAATGTATTTTACCCTGCCCTCTGTGCTGTCCAGGGCCTACCCTATTTAGTAAAAAGTAAGGTAGGGGCCTGAAAAAGGGTTATTTGTCAGGGTGACCTGGCAGTGTAAAACGGCACATACCAGCTCTGCAATGGCAAGCCTGAGCCATGGTTTGAAGCATACTTAAAGGGTGGCACAATCAATGTGGCAGGCCCACTAGCAGCATGTGATTTATAGGCCCTCTGCACATGTAGTGCACTTTACTAAAGACTTATAAGTAAATTAAATATGCCAATTAGGGATAAGCCAATACTGTCATATTTGGAGGGGAGAGCACAAGCACTTTAACACTGGTTGCAGTGGTAATGTGTACAAAGTCCTTCGTACTAGCAGAATCAAGGTCATAAAAGTGGAGGAGGGAGGCAAAAGGTTGGCTGGAATACCACCCTAAAGCTGTCAGGTCTAACACGTGTCCCCCAAGCTGAAAGTGGGGATAGCTACACAACCCCGTGGGAGTTCTCTTCACCAAGGCAGAATAACCTGGAGAGAACATCAGCATTGGCATGGTCTGACCCCGGACAGTGTTCAAATATAAAGCCAATGCCCTTTAGTGAGTTAGACCACCTCAGCAGCTCGGGATTTTAACCCCCCCCCCCATATGCATGAGCTATCTGAGGGTCCAGTGATCTGTATGAACCCAGAATGAGTCCCAAACATGTATGGTCCCAACTTCTTCAACCCCCAGACCACAGAGAAAGCTTCTCTCTTATCTATGCTCCACCTCTCTTCCTGTGGAAGTCACCTCCTACTAATGAAGACTACCAGTTAGTCTAGATCCTTCTCACACAACTGTGCTAAAAAGACCCATTGCCACTCTCTGAAGCATCTGTCTGTACTATGAATTCTTTAGAGAATTCAGGAGCCTTGGTTATGGGTGCTGTACACTTGGTCTCCTTGGGAGTAGCAAAGGCCTTCTAGAAAGCCTCTGCCCAGATCACCAGTCTGGACTGTTTCCCTGAAGTCAGCTTTGTTAAGGGGGCCACAATGGTATTGTATCCCTTGATAAATATTCAGTGTAAGGTCTAGGAAAGCCCTGACTTCAGTCTGAGTTTTAGGAGGTTGAGAGGCCATGATAGTCTCCATCTTGGCCTGGAGGGACTACATCGTGCCCCCACCTACCAGGTGACCCGGATATACTATGGAAACCTACACTATGTGGACTATTCTGGCCTTGATAGTCAGGCCTGCCTGCTGAAGGACCTGAATCACATTCTGGAGGTGGTGCAGGTGTTCCTCCCAGCTGGAACTGTATTCAATAATGATATCCATGTATGTGGCATAAAAAGCCTCCTTACCAGCTAGGACTTCGTTAACCAACCTCTGAAAGGTGGAGGGGCCACCTTCAAGCCAAGCAATAGTAGTAGCAATTCAAAAGTGGCTCTCTGGGGTTGAGAATGCTGACTTCTCTTTGCCCCTTCCATCAGCCACTACCCTGATGTCAAATCAAAGGTAATGAGGAATCTGGCAGCACCCAGCAGTGTCTGGAAAAAATATGAGAAACAAATACTATGCGGCAGAAATATGATGTCAAAAATTTTGAGACTTAAAATATGTTGTGGGCAGTAAAATCAAAAGTAAAAATATCATTTTCAGGGGTGTTTTTAATATTAGTGTCAAATATATCAATGTAGGAAATATCATTGGATATAATATCATTTTTGTGTTAATTTGCATGTAATCTATTGTGTTTTTTGATTCTATATGATTATATTATTTTTAATTTTGTTTAGACAACTTTTTACTTATCAATTAATTAAATTGTTTAAACGTGTATACTAATTGTTTTAATGATTTCAACTATTTTTTTTTTTTTTTTAGTAGCACAATTTTGTGTTATTAGAGGATAAGGTTAGGGAATTTTTTTTAAAAAAACATATAGTTTTAATGTTGAATGTTATGTTATTTATTTTAAAGATATACAAATTAGTTGTTTTGAACTTTAAAATTATTATTTTTTTCAATTTGTATGTTATCTGAGATATACTTTAATGGAATTTTCTTTATAAAACCCAACATGAAATATTTTTTAAATAGTTTTAAACATTTTAATAAAGTAGTACATTTAGAAATATTTTGAAGTTTAAAAAAAATTCCATTATTTTTAGATTTTTTTTATAATTGTGCAAATATTTGATAAAACATTATATTATACGAATGCAATAAATATTTTTTTAAATATTATGGTGGTCATTACAACCCTGGCGGATGGTGTTAAAGCTGCGGTAATACCGCAAACAGGCCAGCGGACAAAAAAAGGGAATTATGACCGTGGCGGAAACCGCCAACATAGACAGCCACTTTAACACTCCGACCGCCACGGCGGTACAGACAAGCAGCGCGGCGGTCACCGCCAACAGACAGGCGGAAGACAATGTACCACCCACAGTATCACAACCCGCTAATCCGCCACCTTTTCCGGGGCGGATTCACCATGGATAAAAACATGGCGGAAACAGCTTTTGCAATGGGAAAACGCTCACCTTAACACACTCCACGAGGAAGGAGGCCACCATGGAGCCCGAACTACAAATACTCCCTGCGCTTGTCTTCCTGCTCCTCTATGATCACCAGCAACGTAGGCGCCGAAGACAACGGTGAGTACTGCACCTACGACATAGGGGAGGGGGGAGGCAAAAGTCAGGGGGACACACACGCAACACCCCCACCCCCAACCCGACCCTCACCCACTACAACACACACACCAATGCATTTCCAAACAGCACAGTAACAACCCACAAACCCCCCGGAAGAATGTAAAGACAAAAGGAAATCAGTTCAAACATTGTAATGTATCAAAATACAGTAACCAACTGTATACAGATATATATAAACATTCGAAAATCATACATCACGAGTAGTACTGCAGGTATGCACATATCAATGTCCGTGGACCAATGGGCCCAAAATGCATGGGCGAGGCCCACACTAGATACCTGTCCACAAACGGAGAGAACACTACAGGGGCATCAGATAGAAATACAACAGGCACCTCAGGGGGAAGGGAAGGGGGAGGGCACCTCAGCCGGATTACAGCACCACGCCAGATTCACGACGGAGCTCCATGCCCATGGATGTATCCTGGGGAGTGCAAAGCCACAGTCTCTCAAGTCTCGACAGTGGGTGGGTTGCCCACTGTACCATCCTGGGGAGTGCAAAGCCACAGTCTCTCAAGTCTCGACAGTGGGTGGGTTACCCACTGTACCATCCTGGGGAGTGCAAAGCCACAGTCTCTCAAGTCTCAACAGTGGGTGGGTTGCCCACTGTACCATCCTGGGGAGTGCAAAGCCACAGTCTCTCAAGCGCATGCAGGTCTCCACTGGTTCTAGAGGGGGACTGGTAAGCAGAGTGCTTCATCCGGTGAAGGACAGACAGAGTGGATGCAGGTCTCCAGTGGTTCTGGAGGGGGACTGGTGCCAAGAGTGCTTCATCCTGTGAAGGACAGACAGAGTGGATGCAGGTCTCCACTGGTTCTGGAGGGGGACTGGTGCCCAGAGTGCATCACGCTCCCCGTGACGGTCCCAGTTCCGTCACTGTCCCAGCTGCACATGGGCTAACGATGCTTGATTTGGCGATCTTTGCCCTGTTCAGCGGTCTTCACCATGGCGGTCTTTGCCCTGTTCAGCGGTGCTTGCCTTTGCTGTCTCTGACCTGTTCAGCGGTGCTTTGCCATGGCGGTCTTTGCCCTGTTCAGCGGTGCTTGCCTTTGCTGTCTCTGACCTGTTCAGCGGTGCTTTGCCATGGCAGTCTTTGGCCTGTTCAGCGGTGCTTTGCCATGGCGGTCTTTGCCCTGTTCAGCGGTGCTTTGCCCTGTTCAGCGGTCTTCACCATGGCGGTCTTTGCCCTGTTCAACGGTGCTTGCCTTTGCTGTCTCTGATCTGTTCAGCGGTGCTTTGCCATGGCGGTCTTTGGCCTGTTCAGCGGTGCTTTGCCCTGTTCAGCTGTCTTCACCATGGCGGTCTTTGCCCTGTTCAGCGGTGCTTGCCTTTGCTGTCTCTGACATGTTCAGCAGTGCTTTGCCATGGCGGTCTTTGGCCTGTTCAGCGGTGCTTTGCCTTGTTCAGCGGTTTTCACCATGGCGGTCTTTGCCCTGTTCAGCGGTGCTTGCCTTTGCTGTCTCTGACCTGTTCAGCGGTGATTTGCCATGGTGGTCTTTGGCCTGTTCAGCGGTGCTTTGCCATGGCGATCTTTGCCCTGTTCAGCGGTGCTTTGCCCTGTTCAGCGGTCTTCACCATGGCGGTCTTTGCCCTGTTCAGCGGTGGTTGCCTTTGCTATCTCTGACCTGTGCAGCGGTGTGTGGCATTACGGTCCCTCAGTGCCCAGCGGGGCTGTGGCTGCCGGGGCCCTCCAGGTCACTGACGCTGGTGGTGGTCTCCGGACCAGTGACGATACTGCTGCCCTCCAGGGCACTGACTCTGGCGGTGGTCTCCTGACCAGTGATGATACTGCTGCCCTCCAGGGCACTGACTCTGGCGGTGGTCTCCGGACCAGTGACGATACTGCTGCCTGACTCTGGCGGTGGTCTCCGGACCAGTGACGATACTGATGCCCTCCAGGGTACTGACTCTGGCAGTGGTCTCCTGACCAGTGACGATACTGCTGCCCTCCAGGGCACTGACTCTGGCGATGGTCTCCGGACAAGTGACGATACTGCTGCCCTCCAGGGCACTGACTCTGGTGGTGGTCTCCTGACCAGTGACGATACTGCTGCACTCCAGGGCACTGACTCTGGTGGTGGTCTCCGGACCAGTGACGACAGTGCTGGCGGTGGCGTCAGGGCCGGCGGGGAGGATGGCGCCCTTCTCCGCCGTGCTGCTCTTACCAGACTTTGGAGACTTCTTCTGCCCCTTCACCACCTTGGGAGGAGTCACAGCTGACTCAGCACTCCCCCCGGGACACTTGTGAGCTGTTTTGCTGGCAGGAGTCTTCACCCTCTCCCGTCGGCCACTTTCCAACTTAAGGTGCTTTACAGGGGGTGGACTGGCAGTGCTTTGGCTCCGTGTCACACTGGCTGCTCTGGTGGCCGGTGCACTCCACACACCTTTAACACGCACCACTGGTACCTGACTTTTTTTGGCTGAGGTGCTACTACGGGACCTATGAATTGGAGGGGTGGGGGTGGTGGAAAAGAGGTCAACGTTGCTGAGGAAGAGTTTCTGACGAACACTGGGATGGGTAGCTGGAGGGGATCTGGGAGTGGAGGAAGAGGAGGTGGTTGTAGGAGGTGTAACTTTAGGTGGTTTGGGTGCAGGTGCAGGTACTGGAGGCTGTTGTGAGGTGGATGGATGTTGGGTGTGTGGGTGCCCGCGTTTGTGTACTTTGGGAGGGGGCGTCACAGACACACTGGGAGTGGACACAGGGGACATGTAAATGGTGGTGGGGTGGTGAGTGCAGGTGAGCGGGGTGTGGTGCTGGGTGTCCTGGTGCGAGTCCTAGTGCCTGTAGATGTAGTGCATGCAGGTGAGAGTGTAGACAACACTGGGAGGGAGGAGGGAGACGAGGAGGAGGGGGACACAGTGGAGGCAGTGGATGTTGCTGTGTCTGTATGTGGGTGATGTTTGTGTGTGTGCCTGTGGGTTGTGTGGTGCTTATGTTTGCCTGAGCTACTTTTGTGTTTTGAGGTGTGTGCATGCTTGTCTGATGGTGTGCTTGGGATAGGCTGGGGTACAGGGGACTGGGTCTGGGTGGAGGAAGTTGGAGGGGGGAGGCTAGACACAGGGACAATGGCTGCCATCAGTGCTGAGGCCAGAGATTGCAGGGTTCGATGAAGGGCAGCCTGACCAGAATGAATGCCCTCAAGGAATGCATTACCGTGTTGCAACTCCCTTTCTACACCCTGGATGGCATTCACAATGGTAGACTGCCCAACAGTGAGTGACCTGAGGAGGTCAATGGCCTCCTCACTGAGGGCAGCAGGGGTGACTGGGACAGGGGCTGAGGTTCCTGGGGCGAAGGTGATGCCCACCCTCCTAGGTGAGCGGGCACGGAGCGAAGGCTGAAGGGCTGCTGGGAGGGCGGTGCTGGTAGGGGGGGTGGCGGCTGTACCTGTAGAAGTGGGGGGCACAGATGGTGCCACCACCACAACGGAGCTCCCATCGGCGGACGAGTCCGTTTCACTGTTTGGTGATCCGGTGACCGACGTGAAGCTCCCCTCGCCCTCCGTCCCACTGGTGTATTCAGAGTCTGTGGTGTGGCCCTCCATGGCCATCTGGGATGCAGCTCCCTCGTGCTCCGGAGCCACTGTACCTCCGCCTGATGATGATGATGCACAAAAGAACAGGGAGAGCACAAAAAGGGGGGGGACGACAGAAGAAAGACAGGTTGAGTGCATGGCTTACCGCTACCGTTGGCGGACAATACAGACACAGCAGCCCCCTGCACTACGCCGTGCTCTTGGCCTCTACAGATGCAATTCCTGGGATCTGGCCTACATGGCTATGACTGTCATCTGTCCACATAGATGACACAGGGGCATGTATACCTTTACTTGGCACTCTACAGAGGTGGGGTGGAGGGCCACAGGGCCATGCCTTACAAAGAGGCCTAGCCTACGTAACTCGCCCTGGCCTAGGGAAACCCACAGCCCTCCTCCCCCACCCAGACCCCTCCACTGCGCGCAGAGTCCGCAGAATGAGAGTGTACTCACCCCCTTGTGTCTGCTGTGATGCCCTCAAGCACCCATCCAACTCCGGGTAGGCCACCGCCAGGATCCGGAACATCAGGGGGGTCATGGTGCGACGGGCACCCCTCCCACGTTGGGAGGCCATCCCCAGCTGAGCCTCCGCCGTCTTCTGGATCCAGCGGCGAATGTCCTCCCATCTTTTACGGCAGTGGGTGCCCCGTCTCTGGTGGACCCCCAGGGTCCTGACGTCCTTGGCAATGGCACGCCAAATGTCCTTATTCTGGTGGGCGCTGACCTTCATGACATGTACAGGGGAAGAAGAGAAGTCATTCCCAACTGCACCGTCGAAGTGAGTGGCCCCCATCCCTACCCTTGCCATGTGGCACATGCATTCACAGTCCTTCATGGTCGCAGAACTCTGCCCCCTTCCTACTGACATCCAGCCCTCTCCACCCAGCATAGCCCATGCAACGTGCTCCCTGTGTACTTACCTGTTGGTCTGGAGGACCGTAGAGTAGCGTGTACTGGGGGAGGACCGCGTTGACTAGCTTCTCCAACTCCTGAGCAGTGAAGGCAGGGGCCCTTTCCCCAGACGCAGCAGCCATTGTCTCTTCCAGACCGAGGTCACAGCAGCACTTGCAGTGTAGGTCCTCTCCTGTCGAAGATCAGGTAATGAGTGATTGAACAGATAGAAAATGGCGGTCACGTCCGCGGCGGTGATGTCTGCGGCGATGCGTATCATCACCGCCGGCGCACTTCATCATTGGCTCCTGGGACCCATAGGGTCCAATGTTAACCAATGCAGCATTGTGCCGCGGTCTACGACCGCGACGGTGTACAACGCCAACGCAGATACCTCACATCCCATTGTCCCACTTTAGAGGTCAGGCAGCCGCCATTTCAGGGGCCCACATTGCTTCATTTACTACTGCGTCACACATACCTAGGCCTACACTCAACACACATACAGGAAGAGTTTTGTATTTGGTGTCGTTTTCTGTGTAGCTGTGGGTACATACCTGGGAATTTGTTGACTCTGTGGTCGCTGTTGTCCTTCTTAGGCACTGTCAGCTGGGACATTTGAGGAGATGGCAGAATCCTCCGGTGTACCGACCGCTGGTGGACCTGTTAACAATGGAGGAACGACATTTGACCATCACCTACAGGTTTGACCGTGCCACAATGCAGGAACTGTGTACCCAGTTGGAACCAGACCTGATCTCACCAATCAGCCATCCCACAGGAATACCCCCTGAAGTGCAGGTGCTATCAGTGCTCCATTTCCTTGCAAGTGGATCATTTCAAACAACTGTGGCCATGGCATCAGGGATGTCCCAGCCTATGTTTTCCAATGTGTTGTCCAGAGTGTTGTCTGCCCTGCTGAAACACATAAGGAGCTACATCGTTTTCCCTCAGGTGGAGGATTTGGCTACAGTGAAAGGTGACTTCTATGCCCTGGGACATATCCCCAACATCATAGGTGCTATTGATGGCACCCATGTAGTTCTGGTCCCCCCACGCAGGAGTGAACAAGTGTACAGGAACCGGAAGAGTTATCATTCGATGAATGTACAGATGGTATGTTTGGCAGACCAGTACATCTCCCAGGTAAATGCTATGTTCCCTGGCTCAGTGCATGACGCCTACATCCTGCGGAATAGCAGCATCCCGTATGTGATGGGTCAACTCCAGAGGCACCGGGTGTGGCTATTAGAGGACTCTGGTTACCCCAACCTGTCATGGCTACTGACCCCAGTGAGGAATCCCAGGACCAGGGCAGAGGAACGCTACAATGAGGCCCATGGGCGGACTAGGAGAGTGATAGAAAGGACCTTCGGCCTCCTGAAGGCCAGGTTCAGGTGCCTCCATATGACAGGTGGTTCCCTATTCTACTCACCAAGGAAGGTGTGCCAGATCATCATCGCCTGCTCAATGCTTCACAATCTTGCTTTGCAACGCCAGGTGCCTTTTCTGCAGGAGGATGGTCCAGATGACAGTGTTGTGGCAGCTGTGGAGCCTGTGGACAGTGATGAGGAGGAAGCTGAGGAAGAAGACATAGACAACAGGGAGTCAGTCATACAGCAATATTTCCAGTGACACACAGGCGAGAACAATTTTTTTACTATTACATTCACTTTCACACTTCTACCTCTATCCTGTCTGTCAATTAGAAGCAGTACTTGGTAACTGAGTTGTACATTTCCATTACGGTTTCACAGGTGTGGGTACCAACGTGTGTCATCTGCTTGCATCCTTCATGGACTTGTGATGTGTGACATAGGTATGTTGGCATTGCATTTGAAAACGCATTTTGTCACTGTCATTGCTAATACACATTTTCAAAATCACAGACTGACTCCAGATTGTTTTGTGGTTCAAAGGTGTTTATTGAAGTGCTAATTATTGGAGGGGGTGGTAAAAAGGTGATGGGTGATGGTGGAGGAATGTCCATGGCAGAGTCCAGTCTATTAGTCACTCAGGTGCACTGCCCATATGGGCATAGGAAGTGGAGCTGGGGCAGTTCCAATCTGGACAGGGTAACAAAGTGAGACAGTGGGAGGACAATCAGGGTGGTCTCATTTCCTGTCGGGGGTCTTGCCATCTTGCTCTGTCCTGTTCCTGGATCTCAGGGACCGCTTGCGGGGTGGTTGTCCATCTGCAGGGGGTGGGGTGCTGGTATGGTGGTCCTGTGGCGGGGCGTCCTGTCCACTAGCGCCGGCGGAGGTGGTGGGCAGTTCATCGTCCATGCTAGTGTCAGGGGCCCCTTGGAGTGCCACAGTGTCCCTCATGGTCTTTTGTATGTCCTTCAGCACCCCTACGATGGTGCCCAGGGCGGAGCTGATGGTTCTGAGCTCCTCCCTGAACCCCAAATACTGTTCGTCCAGCAGGCGCTGGGTCTCCTGAAACTTGGCCAGGACCGTAGCTATCGTCTCCTGGGAGTGGTGGTATGCTCCCATGATGGAGGAGAGGACTTTGTGGAGGGTGGGTTCCCTTGGCCTGTCCGCCCCCTGTTGCACAGCAGCCCTCCCAGTTCCCCTGTGTTCCTGTGCCTCCGTCCCCTGGACCGTGTGCCCACTACCACTGCCCCCAGGTCCCTGTTGTTGTTGGGGTGGTGGGTTACCCTGGGTTCCCTGTAGTAGTGGACACACCGCTGATTGACGTGTCCTGGGTACGGAGGTATGGGCCCGCTGGGTGGGTGCTGTGCTGGTGTTACCAGAGGGTGGAAGGTCAGTGTTGGGCTGTGCCTGTGCAAGGGGAACCGACTATCCCGAGGCCCACGATGGTCCGGGCTGGTCATCTGGATCCAGTTGTCCAGAGCTGCTGTCGTCACTGTGCGCCTCTTCTGTGGGTGGAGTGGAGATGTCTGGACCCTCCTGTGTGGTGACGTTACGTAGTGGTCCTGCAGGGGTATAAGAGCATGGTTATTGCATGTGTGTGGGTCATGGTGTGCAATGGGTGGGTGTGCGTGTACCCCAGTGCAAGCATTCCTGTGTGGGGGCTTGTATGATGATGGTTGGGGGGTTGTTATGGGTATGTGCAGTGAGCATGCTTTAGTGCTGGGTGTCCATGCTTAGTTGTGTCATGCAGGGCTTGGTGTTGGGATGTGTGGTTTGTGTTATTAGTACATTAGTGAGGAGTTGGAGTGATAGGGGAGGGGGTGAGGGTGGGGGTGTGTGATAGCATGCAGGTAGGGTGGGGGATATGATAGTTAAAATTTGACTTACCAGTGTCCATTCCTCCACTGACTCCTCCGAGGCCCTCTGGATGCATTGTGGTTTGTGTTATTAGTACATTAGTGAGGAGTTGGAGTGATAGGGGAGGGGGTGAGGGTGGGGGTGTGTGATAGCATGCAGGTAGGGTGGGGGATATGATAGTTAAAATTTGACTTACCAGTGTCCATTCCTCCACTGACTCCTCCGAGGCCCTCTGGATGCATGATGGTCAAGACCTGCTCCTCCCATGTTGTTAGTTGTGGGGAAGGAGGTGGGGGTCCGCCGCCAGTCCGCTGAATCGAGATGTTGTGCCTGGAGGAGGAGCTAAGGGTCATGGTGGAGGAAATCATCTGGGTAGAGCCACAGCTATTCGGATCACAGGTGCAGCAGACGTCCATTGCAAGGAAGATGGAGCTATGGCGGAGAATGGTGGACAGGGTCAACACTGTGGGACAGCACCCCGGATGGTCCTTTCTATAATCCTCCTTGTACACCCATGTGCCTCATTATAACCTTCCTCTGCCCTTTTCCTGGCATTCCTCACTGTGGTCAGTAGCCATGAGAGATTGGGGTAACCAGAGTCACGTGCAAATATCGAGGGACAACTGTTAGACACACACTAACCCTTAGGGACAACCCAATACCCAGATACTTGCTCATAGTGTGTGGGGACCTTTGGCTCACCTATTAGCCACACCCGGTGCCTCTGGAGTAGACTCATCACGTATGGGATGCTGCTATTCCTCAAGATAAAGGAATCATGCACAGAGCCAGGATATTTGGCATTCACATGGGAGATGTACTGGCCCGCCAAACACACCATCTGCACATTCATAGAGTGATAGCTTTTTCTATTCCTGTAAACCTGTTCATTTCATCAGGTCTGTCTCCAATTGGACACACAGTTCTTGGATTGTGGCACCATCAAGTCTGGAGGTAATGATAATGTGTCTGTCCTCCATTGTCACAAGGTCCACCAGGGGTCTGTACACCGGAGGATTCCGCCATCTCATATTCTGCCTCAGCGGTTTAAGCCTATGAAAGAGAATGGTGAGCAGAGGGTCATATTCAGACATCTATTGCACTAATGATGATTTGTTTACTTTACAGAAACAAAATGTGAATCTGACAATCAGTTGCTGTGCCAATGTCTGCTATGCCGAAGTTAGGTGACATGCCCTGTGCCCCCTTGAAATGGCGGCTACCTGACCTGAGAGGAGGGACAAGTGGAAATGAGGTAATTGTGCTGGCGTTGTGCGCCGTCGCAGTAGGCGGTCGATGACCGCCGCGCAAAATCGCATTGTTTATCATTGGGGCCTATTGGTCCCAGGAGCCAATGGCAATGTACGCTGGTGGTGACAGTACGCACCACCGTGGACCTCACTGCCATCTTCTATCTATTCACTCATTTGCTACCTGAACTTCAACAGGAGAGGACCTACACTGCAAGTGCTGCTGTGACCTGTGCCTGGAACCAACCATGGCTCATGTGTCTGGGGAAAGAGCTCCTGCCTTCACTGCGGAGGAGTTGGAGAAACTGGTGGATGGGTTCCTACCCCAGAATACGTTACAGTACGGTCCTCCGAACAAACAGATGGGCACACTGTGAGCATGATGCGTGGGCCATGAATGTAGGGATTGCTGTGTGTGTAAGCCACATGTACGGGGCAGAGGCGTCCGGGCCAGAGTGCAGCATGTAAGGTGGTCAATGTATGTGTGTCAGGGGATGTGTGGGATCTGGTGGGCAATGAGTCTGACAGTCCGGACGGGTGACTAATTCCCTTTTCTGCTGTCTTTTCCCTGCAGGTCAGCACCCACCAGAAAAAGGGTATTTGGCATGCCATCAGCAAGGAGGTGCGGACACTGGGGGTCTTTGACAGGTGGAGCACCCACTGCCGCAAGAGGTGGGAGTACCTGCACCCTTGGGCAAAGAAGACGCCGGTGGCCCAGCTGGGGCTAGTCTCTCAATGAGGAAGGGGTGCCCGTCGCACCATGACCCCCCTGATGTTTTGCATCCTGGTGGTGACCTATCTGGAATTGGATGGGTGCTTGAAGGCATTACAGCATCCACAAGGGGGAGAGTACGGAATCTAAAACCTGACTTTGGATGCATTAGGAGGTACCTGGGTGGGGGATGTGAGCTGTGGGTGCCCCTAGGCCAGGGCGAACATGGCAGGGTAAGTCCCTTGTTGGGCAGGTTCTGGAGCACTCCTACCCCAATAGTGTAAGTGGGCATCTACTACTGGGCAGGGTCCTGTGGGTTTCTGGTGTGCAGCTGATGGCGTTAGGCATTGTACCCCATGGGCTGGTGACTGTCTTAGTAAATGGTTGGGCATGGCCTAGTGCATAGGGCTCCTCCCTGTGTGTTGTGTATGCCAACGGTAGTGGTATTGCTGGCATTGACCAAGTGTATCGTCTGTCTCTTCCCCCCCTTTTTGTTTTGTCACCCTGTCCTTATGTGCATTAGCATCATCTGGTGGAGGAGCAGAAGCCCCGGTGATGGAGGGAGCTGCATCCCACATGAACCTGGAGGCCGAATCCACCAAGAGTGAGGGCACCAGTGGGATGGAGGGTGAGGGGAGCACAATGACAGGGACAGAAGGGGACACCACAGACAGCGAATCTGTCAACACCAGGGCAGTGCGCGCTCTATTGGCGACTAGAATGCAAAAACCCAGCATTCTCAAAACAATGTAATGTATGCATTGTGCAGATATGTTGTTGTTTAACCTTTTGCATTGCAGAGTTCAATCCTAAAGACTTATTTTAATGTGCTTACAAATGCTGTTCATTTGAAATGTATTGCTGCAGGCTTTCGGAGTGTGTTAGGGTGTGGTCCCTTTCCAGGGCCTTCTAGAGACTTTCCCTGCAACATGCCTGGGTGCGGTTGTGGGCTGGGCCAAGACTCTATAAAAAGGAGCCAGCCCAGCTCCAAGTGCTCCCTATTCAGAGGTCCCAGTGCAGAGCAGCAGCTACTTCCTGTGCTCCTGTCCCGGTGGCCTATTTGATGTTCCAGACATCTGACTTTCATTCTTCATTTGGAGATCCTTGTTCTGGACGGTAAGACGGTGGTTGGGCTGGCCTCCCGACGCCGTTAACGAGAACTCTCATGTTCTTGGGCCTAATTCTTTTATGATTTGACAGAGTACTTTGCGTGTGTGAAATATGCGCTTGAGTGTTTGTGACATTTGCAGGGTGACTTGTGAATCAGCAAGACGCGCGATTCGTTTCATGATAATTTAATCTTGTTATTCATTGCACGCTACCATTTCTTGACATTTGCACAGTGGCTTAAGAATCGTCAAGACGCGCAATTCGTTTTATGGTGTTTTAACTTTGTTGTTCATTGTGCGCTACCATTTCTTGACATTTACATGGTGGCTTAAGAATCGGCAAAAGAAGCGCGATTCGTTTAATTGTACTTTGATCTTGTTATTCATTGTGAGCTGTTATTTCTTGGCATTTACATCGTGGCTTACGAATTGGCAAGATGCGCAATTCGTTTAATGATGATTTGACTTCGATATTCATTGCGTACTACCATTTCTTGGCATTTTTCATGGTGACACTCGAATCGGCAAGACGCACGATTCTCTCCTTGAGTTTAATTCATGCTGCTTATTGTATGCCACTATTCTAAGATATTTAACATGTAATATTCGAGTTGACAAGTTATGTGATTTGTTTTCCTGAATCCATATTGTGTTATTCATGGTGCACAATCCTTTTATGGTGTTTACTATATATATATATATATATATATATAAATCTACAATATGCGCAATTTGTGTTGAAACATTTTAAGAGTACACAGAAGATCAGAGTTTCTAGATGAAATAGTGTATGGTCCTAGTATGCATTCTCAAAAAAGGATTTAAATGACTGGTTTAAAATTTAGTCAGAATGTTTTTCTGATTCTCATGTAAAGGAAAGTACTTGAATAAGAAAGTTTTCATTTAATCCATCTTGGTTCCCTTACAGGTATCCGGCCATCTTGAAACTTAGTCATTTTAAACTTAATTCTTAGATTGTTCATGTTTTCAGAATGACTATGCTTAGAATCATAGTCTAGTATTTATTTCAGGAGATATAATTTTCCTATTGTGTGTTCTAACCGTTTTCTTACTACAGGTCTCCTTCCCAGATGTTTCCCTTCCTAATCCCCTTCTCCCCTATTGAACTCTCTTAGCCTCTGTGATTTATCTATCAGAGTCTTGGAGCTGTTCAGTGATGGACGTGTTGGGAACGTGCGCAGACCCCGAGGACTTGGTGACTCTGACAGAATAGTGAACCCACAAATTATTATCCTCTTGGTTTGTGTATGTTCTCAGCATGGCCACGCTGGACGAGTTAGTCAAGGCTATCACCCAGCTCCAGGCAGAGGTGGTATCATCCAAAGAATTGACAACTAGCTTAGCTGAGAGAGTGAGTCAGTTGCAAGATGAGGTAGAGAAGAAGGAACAAAGTCCCACAGGTGTGTCCTGGCCAGGTACTTCTTCTCAGGCTTCTGGAAGTAACCCGACAAACATTTCCCTAAATGTTCCTTCCGCAATTCCTTTAGCTCCCCCAGAACATTTCTCAGGTGACCCTTTGAAAGCGCAATCTTTCCTGGTTCAAGTGGGACTACACTTCACTTGCAGACCACATACTTTCCCCGATGCCCAGTCCAAAGTAGCTTTCTTGTTATCATATTTGGCTGGGGATGCAGCTACTTGGGCAATTCCTCTTGTGCGTAAAAACAGTCCCTTGTACAACTGGAGAAATTTTGTTTGTGAGTTTGAGAGAGTTTTTGATCGTAGAACTGTAACACAGTCAGCAGATCGTGAATTATTAGATTTACGCCAAGGGAATCAAGACCTAGTGTCGTATTTAGCCAACTTTAACCAGCTGGTTGCCGAGACATCCTGGCCTGAAGAAAAACAAAGTGGTCTTGTTTTACAAGGGACTCAAAGAGGAACTAAAAGATATCTTAGCGCAAATCGACCCACAACCTACAGACTGTCAAGAATTAATAAACCTTGTCTTGAGGCTTGATCATCGTTTAGCAAAACGTAAAGGAACGCGCAACAAGATTGAAAAATATTCATGCCGTGTTCATGATAATAGAGATCAAGAACTCTGAAAGAGAGAATGCTGGAATCAATGGAAATTGGAACCATCAGAAGACCTTTGACCAAAGATGAAAAGGACCTACGCAGAAAAAATTGACAATGTCTTTATTGTGGGCGGAAGGGTCATTTTGCCAAAGATTGTCCAATCAAACCAAAGAACAAGCATGGTTCAGTTCAGAAGGTCGCAGCCAAATGCACCAGTCGAGTTGGAAAACTAAAACACCCGAGATGCAGAGAAGGGTTGCTCTTGGGTGTCACCATGGACCCTTCACAATCAGGACATCTTAAACTGGAAATAATTGTTTAGGTCAAGAAAAAAATCTATTTAAAAAAAGCTCTAGTCGATTCTGGGGCTACTGGGAACTTTGTTGATGTCCAATTGGTTCGTGCATGGGGGATCCCATGTATTGAAAAGAAGACCCCAGAAATCATCCAGGCAGTCGATGGAAAACTCTTGACTGGAGGTCCAGTAACTCTTCAGACTATCCCCTTGTCGATGATTTGTGAAGATAAGAATCAAAGAAAGAAACATAAAGAGAAAATCATTCTTGATGTGATCCATGCTCCACAATATGGGATTATCCTCGGTTTGCCATGGTTAACTCATCACAATCCAGAGATCAATTGGGCAGAACGAAAAATCGTGTTCTCATATGCGCTATGTAACGAACAATGTCTCCAAAAGATTCAAGTATCAAAAGTTTGAACTCTTACATAGCTACTGCCGCGGAGAAAGTAATTCAGCTGCCCAAACAGTATTCATCTTACAAAGATGTATTTGAAGAGAAAGGAGCAGAGACTCTACCTCCTCATAGATCTTATGACTGTCAAATTGATCTAGCTCCAGGCGCGATACTTCCCAACTGTCATGTGTATGCCCTGTCAGAACATGAAAATCAACATTTATGAAAATACCTAGATCCATTTTTGGAGAATGGCTTCATTCACCCCTCTAAGTCTCCTGCAGCTTCGCCTTTGTTTTTTGTTACAAAAGCTAATGGAGAACTTCGAACTTGCATCAACTATAGGGGTTTGAACAAAGTCACCATCAAGAATAAATATCCTTTACCCCTAATTCCGGTATTATTGGAACAAGTAAAGAGAGCAAAAATCTACACGAAGCTTGACCTTCGAGGTGCTTATCATTTGGTCAGAATGAGAGAGGGTGACGAATGGAAAACAGCGTTCAAGACAAGATATGACCTTTTTTAATACACCGTCATGCCTTTTGGTCTGTGTAATGCTCCAGCAGCATTTCAATTTTTCTTGAATGACGTTTTTAGAGAGTACCTCAACATATTTGCCATAGTCTACATCAATGACATTTTGATCTACTCTGACAATGAAAACGAACATGTCCAACATGTCAAGAAAATTCTTGCAGCCCTTCGAAAGCACCATTTATATTGCAAACTAACCAAGTGTGAGTTTCATGTTACCACAGTTGAGTTTTTAGGGGTTATTCTTACCCCTCAAGGTATGGTGATGGCAGAAAATAAAGTAAAAGCTGTATCTTATTGGCCCACCCCAAAGACTGTTCGTGATGTAAAATGTTTCCTGGGGTTTGCAAATTTTTACCGGAGATTCATAAATCATTTCTCCCAGACAGTGCCTCCAATCACTAAGCTACTGAGAAAGAAAGAAAGAAAGAAAGAAAGAAAGAAAGAAAGAAAGAAAGAAAGAAAGAAAGAAAGAAAGAAAGAAAGAAAGAAAAGTTTGTATGTTCCCCAGAAGCTGATCAAGCCTTCTCAACTTTGAAGAAAGCTTTCTCCACCGCCCCAGTCTTCACTCATCCTGATGCAAATCGACCTTTCATGATGGAAGCTGATGCTTCAGATGTAGCAATAGGAGCCGTCTTATCACAACGAAATAAAGACACTGGTCAACTTCATCCGGTAGCTTATATGTCTCGGAAGTTGAACGAAGCCGAACAGAACTATGTCATTGCTGAAAAAGAGCTTGTGGCGATTCGTGACACCTTTAAAGAATGGAGACATAGGGGGTCATTCTGACCCTGGCGGTAATTACCGCCATGGCAGAGGTCGGCGGTAGCACCGCCAACAGGCTGGCGGTGCACCGCTGGGCATTCTGACCGCGGCGGTTCAGCCGCGGCCAGAAACGTAAAGTCGGCGGTGTACCGCCGACTTCCCGCTGCCCTTGAGAATCCTCCATGGCGGCGGAGCGTGCTCCGCCGCCATGGGGATTCTGACACCCCCTACCGCCATCCGGTTCCTGGCGGGTCTCCCGCCAGGAACAGGATGGCGGTAGGGGGTGCTGCGGGGCCCCTGGGGGCCCCTGCAGTGCCCATGCCAATGGCATGGGCACTGCAGGGGCCCCCGTAAGAGGGCCCCACGAAGAATTTCAGTGTCTGCTTTGCAGACACTGAAATTCGCGACGGGTGCAACTGCACCCGTCGCACCTTCCCACTCCGCCGGCTCCATTCTGAGCCGGCGTCCTCGTGGGAAGGGTGTTTCCCGCTGGGCTGGCGGGCGGACTTTCGGCAGTCGCCCGCCAGCCCAGTGGGAAAGCCAGAATGACCGCCGCGGTCTTTTGACCGCGGAGCGGTCTTTCGGCGGGAACCGCTTGCCGGGCGGCGACCGCCGTCCGCCGCCGTCAGAATCACCCCCATAATTTGTTGGGTGCCAAATACACTGTCACAGTATATACTGATCATCATAAACTTCAATTCATGAGTTCCGCCAGACTTTTGACCCCTGGGCAATTACGCTGGATGCTGTTTTTTGCCGAATTTGATTTTGTAGTAACTTTCCGGGCTGGTAAAGATAATCGCAAAGCTGACGCCTTGTCCCGTCAAAAGTCTAACACGTAGCCTCCAGAGCTATCATTGCTCCTGACAAGGTTCTATGTATCATAAAAACTGAAGATTTCTTTGAATAAATTTGCAACTCTTTCACTGTTGAAAAATGGCAAACATGGGCCCAAGCAGATCCCAAAAGGTCAATCAAGCAAGGACTACCCTTTCATGACGCTCGATTGTTCGTACCCACTACCAAACTTCGCAAGATAGTGTTTCATTGGTTGCATGTTATACCGATGGCAGGTCACCCAGGTACTCCTAAAACTCTTGAACAGATCCAATGCTATTTTTGGTGGCCTACCCTAACAAAAGATGTAAAAGCAATGGTAAACAACTGCGAAGTTTGTGCTCGCATTAAAACAAGTCATTCAAAACCAAAAGGTTGTTACATCCGCTTCCAACCCCAAGTCGTCCATGGGAGCACATTTCTTTAGACTTTATTACCGGTCTGCCAGTGGTTCAACAGCATTCAGTAATTCTGGTGATAGTAGATAGTCTCACGAAATATGGACATTTCATTGCCTGTAAAACATTGCCCACTTCTAGTGAACTGGCAACTATTTTACTGAACAGAGTGGTTCATTATCATGGACTGCCAAAAGTTATCCTCTCTGATCAGGGGTCACAATTTGCCTCCAATTTCTGGAAGACATGGTGTAAAACACTCCAAGTGACATCTACGCTATCTACTAGTCACCATCCTCAAACAGAGGGTCAAATTGAGAGACTAAATCAGACTTTGAAACAATACCTATGTGCCTACGCTGAAAAGGCACTTCATTCTTGGACATCTATGCTCTGGTTAGCTGAGTTAGCTTACAATAACTAATTCCACACTTCTATTGGTGTTACACCCTTTTTTGGTTTATTTGGCTATCATCCTGACACCCTGTCCATCACAATTCCTCAAGAAAGTTCTCTTACTCCAGCTGAGTCAGAAACTATTCAGCATTTGCATCAAACCCAGAAACTGATTCAACAGCATTTAGAAAAAGCCAAACAAAAATACAAAAGGCATTATGACAAGAAACATTGTGAGGGACCGCAATATAAACCAGGTGACAAAGTGTGGCTTTCCACAAAACATATAGACTTCAAGAAGAAGCACATGTTTAATCCCAAATTTATAGTTCCTTACACAGTCCTTCAGCAAATCAATCCAGTAACCTATAAACTACAATTGCCCAGATCCTTATGGATTCATCCAGTGTTCCACACTTCCCTATTGAAAAGGGAAGTCCAAAAGTTCCACTCTCATCCAGCTCCTGTTCTAGTACAGGGAGAAGAAGAATATGAAGTTAAGAAAGTGTTGGATTCTAAACTATGAGGGCGTAATCTATGGTACTTAATCTCATGGAAAGGTTATGGTCCTGAAAGTAACTCATGGGTTTCCGCATCTGATGTTCATGCTCCAGTACTTGTGAGACGCTTTCATTGTCTTAATCCATGCAAACCAGGCCCTAGAGCGCGTCTGGGAGAGGGGAGTACTGTCAACACCAGGGCAGTGCGCGCTCCTATTGGCGACTAGAATGCAAAAACCCAGCACTCTCAAAACAACATTATTTATGCATTGTGCTGGTATTTTGTTGTTTAACCTTTTGCATTGCAGAGTTCAATCCTGAAGACTCATTTTTAATGTGCTTACAAATGCTGTTCATTTGCAATGTATTGCTGCAGGCTTTCAGAGTGTGTTAGGGTGTGGTCCCTTTCCAGGGCCTTCTATAGACTTTCCCTGCAACATGCCTGGGTGTGGTTGTGGGCTGGGCCAAGACTCTATAAAAAGGAGCCAGCCCAGCTCCAAGTGCTCACTATTCAGAGGTCCCGGTGCAGAGCAGCAGCTACTTCCTGAGCTCCTGTGCCGGTGGCCTATTTGATCTTCCAGACATCTGACTTTCATTCTTTATTTGGAGATCCTTGTTCTGGGCGGTAAGACGGTGGTTGGGCTGGCTTCCCGACGCCGTTAACGAGAACTCTCATGTTCTTGGGCCTAATTCTTTTATGATTTGACAGAGTACTTTGCGTGTGTGAAATATGCGCTTGAGTGTTTGTGACATTTGCAGGGTGACTTGTGAATCGGCAAGACGCGCGATTCGTTTCATGATAATTTAATCTTGTTATTCATTGCACGCTACCATTTCTTGACATTTGCACGGTGGCTTAAGAATCGGCAAGACGCGCAATTCGTTTTATGGTGTTTTAACTTTGTCGTTCATTGTGCGCTACCATTTCTTGACATTTACATGGTGGCTTAAGAATCGGCAAAAGACGCGCGATTCGTTTAATTGTACTTTGATCTTGTTATTCATCGTGAACTGTTATTTCTTGGCATTTACATCGTGGTCTACGAATTGGCAAGACACGCGATTCGTTTAATGATGATTTGACTTTGATATTCATTGCGTACTACCATTTCTGTGCATTTTACATGGTGACAGTCGAATCGGCAAGATGCACGATTCTCTCCTCGAGTTTAATTCATGTTGTTTATTGTATGCCACTATTCTAAGATATTTATCATATAATATTCGAGTTGACAAGTTATGTGATTTGTTTTCCTGAATCCATATTGTGTTATTCATGGTGTACAATCCTTTTATGGTGTTTACTATATATATATGTATATATATAAATCTACAATATGCGCAATTTGTGTTGAAACATTTTAAGAGTACACAGAAGATCAGAGTTGCTAGATGCAATATTGTATGGTCCTAGTATGCAGTCTCAAAAAAGGATTTATATGACTGGTTTAACATTTAGTCAGAATGTTTTTCTGATTCTCATGTAAAGGAAAGTACTTGAATAAGAAAGTTTTCATTTAATCCATCTTGGTTCCCTTACAGGTATCCGGCCATCTTGAAACTTAGTCATTTTAAACTTAATTCTTAGATTGTTCATGTTTTCAGAATGACTATGCTTAGAATCATAGTCTAGTATTGATTTCAGGAGATATAATTTTCATATTGTGTGTTCTAACCTTTTTCTTACTACAGGTCTCCTTCCCAGCTATTTCCCTTCCTAATCCCCTCTTCCCCTCTTGAACTCTCTTAGCCTCTGTGATTTATCTATCAGAGTCTTGGAGCTGTTCAGTGGTGGACGTGTTGGGAACATGCGCAGACCCCGAGGATCTGGTGACTCTGACAGAATCCTCCTCCGATGGAGGCTCCCTGGTGGTGGTGGACACCTCTGTGCCCACCCCAACAACAAGTACAGCCGCCACCCCCCTACCAGCACCGTCCCCCCAGCAGCCCCTCAGCGTGTTTCCTGTGCCCGCTTATCCAGCAGGGTGGTCATGTCCTTCACCCTAGGCACCTCAGGACCTGCCCCAGTCAGTCCTGCTGCCCTCAGTGAGGAGGCTATTGACCTCCTGAGATCCCTCACTGTTGGGCAGTCAACCATACTGAATGCCATCCAAGGTGTCTAGAGGCATTTGCAACAAATAAATGCATACCTGGAGGGCATTCACTATGGCGTGGCGGCCAACAGAGAGCATTTCAGGCTCTGGCCTCCACATTGATGGCAGCCATTGTCACTGTCTCCACCCTCCCCCTCCAACTTTCTCTACCCAGTCCCAATCCCATCAACCCCAGCCTATCCCAAGCACACCTTCAGACCAGTGATCACCCAAATCAGTACACAGAAGTGGCTCAGGCAAACACAAGCACCACACTTCATCTCACAGGCACTCACACAAGCACCATACCCATGCAGACATACCAACATCCACTGCCTCCTCTGTGTCCCCCTCCTCCTCTTCGTCCACCTCCCTCCAAGTAGCATCTCCACTGACACCTGCATGCAGTGCATCTTCATCCACTACCTCCATCACCAGCACATCCATCACAACACACCCCTCACGAGCAGTCACCACCCCCTCAACCATGCACACGTCCCCTGTGTCCTCTCCCAGTGTGTCTGTGATCCCTCCTCCCAAAGTACACAAACACAAGCACCCACCCACCCAACAGCCATCCACCTCACAACCCATGCACCTTCACCCAAACTCAGCAGACAGACACCTCCTACAACCACTCCCTCTTCCTCCACTCCCAAACCCTCTCCCTCTTCCTGCCCCAGTGTGTCTAATAAACTTTTCCTGGCAAACATTGACCAATTCCCTACCCCTTCCCCCCGTCCTTCCCCTCTGGCCAGGGTGGCCATAACCCGGGCCAGCACCTCAGCCACCAAGTCAGCGTCCGCTGTGGTACCTGCAACTCACAGAGGCTCAAAAGGGGCTCCTGTCAGGCCAGCCGGTGTGCCACTGACCCCTGCAAAGGACCAAACCATTCCACTACCTGCCAAGGTGAAGAAGGATACAACATGCAGCAAGGGCAAGGAGCACGACCCACCCAGCAAGGCCTCCTCCAAAGCACCAGCTGCCAGAACCAAGGTCACAACAGCATCTGCCAAGGTGAGGAAGGGGCAGAAAACCCAAGGCAAGGCACTTCAGGCATTGGAGGCTACAGGTGAGGGCCTGTTGGCCACCAGCAGAACCGCCAGCCCCACCATCTGCACCGCGGGCAGCATCGAAAGCATCCCCCTGCAAGCACCGCCTCCTGCACTGCCACCTGCACCGCTGCTGCAACCACTACTGTCAGCAGCAGCATGCCCAGTGGCCAGCCATCCGAGGCTGCAGGAGAAGGGCTGGTGCCTCCCTTCACCACTGGCAGCACCGGCACCTGCACCACGGGCAGCACCGCCAGCATCCCCACCGCAAACACCGACGCAAGCACCACCACCTGCACTGCTGACAGTAGGACCACTACCATCAGCAGCATCTCCAGTGGGCGGAATGTGAACTGCCACATCCCAAGTGCTACGTCACTGGCCACAAGGCCCCCTCCAGAACCAGTAGAAGAAGGCATCCACTCAGACCCTCCTTGGCAGGATGAAGCAGACTGGGAATAAGCCCCCCTGCCAGAACAAGTGGAGATATGCATCCACTCACCCTTTCCTTGGCAGGATGAAGCACACTGGGCACAATGCCCCCTCCAGAACCAGTGAAGAAGCCATCCACTTCAGAGACTGTGGCTTTGCACTCCCCAGGACCAAGCAGTGGGCAAACCAACCACTCCGGAGACTGTGGCTTTGCACTCCCCAGGACCAAGCAGTGGGCAAACCACCCACTTGAGAGACTGTGGCTTTGCACTCCCCAGGACCAAGCAGTGGGCAAACCACCCACTAGACAGACTGCAGCTTTGCACTCCCCAGGACCAAGCAGGGGGCAAACCACCCAGTGGAGTGACTTGAGAGACTGTGGCTTTGCACTCCCTAGGACATCGCTGTGGGTATGGAGACCCCTCGAGAAGCAGTGGCGTTGTACCATCTTCTGGCTGAGGTGCCCCCCTTCCCCATTCCTCTGAGGTGCCTGTGTATTTTCGTCCTGATGCCCCTGCAGTGTTCTCTCAGTATTGAGGCAGGAGTCAAGTGTGGGCTTGGCCCATGTTTTTTGGGCCAGTGGCCCACGGACATTTGGAAAGGACAATGTACGGCCTTATGTACATATTGTATATTTTTGTAAATACTGTTTTTATATTCGTTATGTATATCTGCCCATTTCTAATATATCAGTGATTGGACTCTATTCCTTTTGTCCTTGCGTTCTTCCAAGGGGTTATGGGTGTAAATGTTATGTAGTTGCATCCGTTTGAGTGTATGGTGTTGTGGGTGAGGGTGTTGGTGGGGGTGTTGCGTGTTGCATGTTTGTGTGTCACTCTCTTTTTTCTCTCCCCCTCCCCTGTATAGTAGGTGCAGTACTCACCGTGGTCGTCGCCGCCGCCTTTGATATTCCTGGTAGATGAGGAGGTAGATCAGCATGGGCAGGACCTGTAACTCGGGCTCCATGGCGTCCTGGTTCCTCATTGAGTGTCGAAAGGTGAGTGATTTCCATTAAAAACACTGTTTCTGCCATGCTTTTAATGGTGTTGGTATCACCCCGGAAAAGCTGGCGGATTTGCAGGTTGTGATGAGGTGGGAGGTACATTGTCTTCCACCTAGCTGTTGACGGTTACCTCTGCGGTGTTTGTTGCTACCGCCGTGGCAGTCGGAGTGCTAAAGTGGCTCTCTATGTTGGCGGTTTCTGCCGTGGTCGTGATTCAATTTTTCTTACCGCCGGACTGTTGGCGGTATTACCACCGCATTAACACCGACCGCCACAGTTGTAATGAGGGCCTAAATGTTGTATTTAATAATATGGTAGGCAAAAATGTATTTAGAACTATCCTTTTAGAATATTAACTATTTAATGGCCAGTGCCTACCCACATGTTAGTATAGATTAGAGGGGGAATAGTTAATGTCACCCCTTTAGTGTCATACACCTTCCCAAAGTTGATTGGGATTGGAGTGTGACCAGTAAATGTCACCTCTTTAATGTCCAATACCTTCCTCAAGTTAATTTTGATTAAAATAGGAATAGTAAATATCACCACTTTGGCATCTAACACCTTCCCGAACGTTGGTTTAGATTGGAGTAGGAATGGTAAATGTTACCCCTTTGGTGTCCAATACCTTACCCAAGTTTGTTGAAATTGGAGTTGAAAAAATAAGTGTCACACTTTAGTGTCCCACACTTTCATCTAGTTAGTTTACATTGGAGCAAGACCAGTAAATGTTACTTACCCCTCTCATGTCCAACACCTGCCATGAAATTGGTTTAGTTTGGAGTGGGAATAATAAATGTCACCCTTTAATGTCCAATATCTTCCTCAAGTTGGTTTTGATAGGAGTAGGAATAGTAGATGTTACCCCCGTTAGTGCCCAACACCTTCTCCAAGTTTATTTATGTTGGACTGGGAAAAGCAAATATCACCCCTTTAGTGTCCAACACCTTCCCCGCATTGAATTACATTTTATTTGGTATAGTAAATGTCATCTCTTTAATATACAACACCTTTCTCAAGTTGGTTTAGTTTTAAATGGGAATACTAAATGTCACCACTTTAGTGTCCAACACCTTCTGCAAATTGTGAAGTAGAAATAGCGAATGTGACCCCTTTAGCATCCATTGCCTTCACCAAAATTGGTTTAGTTTGGAATGGTAATAGTAAAGGTCATCCCCTTATTGTCCAACAGCTTCCCCAGGGTTAGATTAGAGTGGGAATATTAAATGTCTCTTCTTTGTTGTCCAACATCTTTCTCAAGTTGACTTAAATTGGATTGGGAATAGTATATGTTACCCCTTTAATATCCAACACCTTCCCGAAAGTTGGTTTAGATTGGAGTAGGAATAGTAAATATTACTCCTTTACTGTCCAATACCTTACCCAAGTTTATTGAAATCAGAGTAGGAATAATACGTGTTATCCCTTCAGTTTCCCACACTTTCTCTCAGTTGATTTACATTAGAGCAAGACTAGTGAATCTCACTTACCCCTCTATTGTTCAACACCTTGAAATTGATTTAGTTTAAAGTGGGAATAATAAATGTCACCTCTTTAATGTCCAGCCCTTTCCATTTTCCAACTTTTATAATATATTTTTAACAATATTTCAACATATTGGGCCTGATTATGAGTTTGGTGGTCGGACAGCCAGGCCGCCATAGTGGCGGCTGCCAATAAAACACCATGTTGGTTGTCTGATTACAAGGTACACAGGCAGGTCTGGCAAAAGCATGTAAAATAAAACACACAGCCAGTACCATTGAGTGTGGGGAAATAGGTTGTCCGACCACCAGTACGGACAGCCTGTCAACGTATTACAATTCAAAAGTCCCAGCGATGGACCCCCATGACGATCCCCCAATGGTGGTCTAAACCACTGCGGTTCGTGGTCAACAAAGTAATACACAACACCATATTGGATGGATCTGAAAATAACACAGCTGACACACATTGCCACACTAGCAAAACACACCATAAAACACATCCCTTCACAAAGTAAAATCTTTTGCATCTACAACACCAAACACAGAAGCCAGAGCACATCAAGAATCACCAAACCATAGATCAGGCACCCCTACAATTTTTTCACAGCACATATTCCACACCCTCAACACACTCAAATTTCCAATCATATCCATTTGCACTTACCAGCCCCATTAACTCACCATCACCTGTTCATTTCCCACCACTTATTTTTTAATCCGCACCAAGTCAACCCAGAAAAATCCTTGTTTCACTGAAGATGAGTTATGGGTCATGGTGGATGAAATCATAAGAGTAGAACCACATTTATTTAGAGCACAAGTGCAGCAGACTACTATTGCCAGGAAATTGGAAATGTAGCAAAGGATAGTTGACAGAGTGAGTTATGTAGCCCCACCCCACGCAGAAGGGACAACACTAGGAAGAGTTGGGATGACCTCAAGGGAAAGGTAGGTTCCATGGCATCCAGGCCCCAGCTGCATGTCCAGAAGGCTGGCTGTGGTACACCTTCCTCCCTTATAACTCACATTCTGGGAGGAGAAGGTCTGGGCCATCTGCATTTTGAGAGCTTTACAAGAATACCAGGGGGAGAGGAGTCTGGTTAGTCACAACACAAATATATCACCAAAATACATTGTCATCCATGCTCACTGATCACCTTTTGCCACTTATCAGCCCAGTGTCTACCTGTCCATAGATCCCAGTCTGGCATCCCAAATGTGAAGCAGACTCACTTGAAGGAAATAACGTCACTGCATAGTATGTGTAGTACAAGGATTGACAGCACTACAATTACCAGCAGGGACTGTTCTACAAAAACAAAAAAGAACAGTGTATCCTACTCACAGTCACAGCAGGCAATGGTCCCCTAACTACAAGCAACAAAACTGTGTCCACCCAAAATACACCTGTGAACCAAATCATCAGTGAAGTGTACTCACCTGGGAAGAAACCATCAGTATAGTGTGTGTAATACAGGGAGATGGCTGCAACTCACAGGAGGCTCCATATCTGTCACTCCATATACCAGTCCAGTGTATACTTACTAATATACCTTTATTTGGGACATCACACATGAAGTGTTCGCACCTGGGTGTATGACATATAACATGTGCATGAAGTACAGGAAGTTACATGACTGCTAATGCCAGGAGGCTCTGTCTCCCCAAATCCAAACACAAGCCCAGTGGGCACCTGTTTAAAAATCCTTGCTCATTAACTTGCAATGGAAGTGTACTCACCTGAGAGGATGACCTATGTATACTGGGTGCAGTACTTCGAGTAACATGACTATAGATTCCAAGAGGCTCAGTCCCTGTAACTCCAATAACCAGGCCAGTGTCCATTTGGCATTGTGTATCTGTCTCTGAACTCACAAATGAAGTTTACCCGTCTGGAAGGGACCGACACACAGATCATTCTATACTCTGTGATGTGGCTAACCACCTAGACCTATCTACAGCAGCTAAGCCAATATGAAAATATGGTGGACAAAGAAGGACAGCTCAACCTGTGTGCAACAAAATAATGACAAAATCAAAGGCCTCAAGATGCATCACCTGAATGTTATTGGCAGCAGACACATTCACAGTGCACTGACCACATGATGGAAAAAATCACATATCTAACAAACTTGTGTGTCTGCCTCCATTATAGTCAACTAGGCCAAAAGATAGTCTAATCCAAAGTCTGCCTAGCCACTGTTTTGCCTACACAGCTGGCAAGATGTAAGTCTATGCCCATCCTCCAAAGTGATAATGTACTCATACATTCTGCAGCTGGTTGACTGAAAAGGAATTGGTATTTTATTCATTTCCAGGTAAATACAATTGATAGCATCTGTACCTGTCACATAAAGTAAACCTGCAAATCCAATGTGAACATGGCCTTTGCGAAATGTCTCTGTAAACGGTTGGAGGTAGATGCCACAATACAACCTGTAACATTGTATCTCTCACATTAACAGGACTAGCTGCAATTTGGGAACACTGAGCCCACTCAAGAGACTGCCACTACCCCCTTGGATGAAGCACTCAGTGAGGACAACACTCCTCGACGTCTGGACATTGAGGAAGCTTCTACCCCATTAGGGCAACTTGATCAAATGACACCAGGGAGCCTCACCTTGACGACATCAAGGGGCATATTTATACTCTGTTTGCGCCGGAATTGCGTCGTTTTTTTTGACTCAATTCCGACGCAAAACTAACTCCATATTTATACTTTGGCGCTAGACGCGTCTAGCGCCAAAGTCCATGGAGTTTGCGTCATTTTTTAGCGTGGACACCTACTTTGCGTTAATGATATGCAAGGTAGGCGTTCCCGTCTAAAAAATTGACTCCGAGGCATGTGCGCCGTATTTACACTCCCGGGCAAAATTCACGCCCGGGAGTGGGCGGGTCAAAAAAAATGACGTCCAGCCGCTTTTGCGCCGTTTTTTAGCGCCTGGTCAGGGCAGGCGTTAAGGGACCTGTGGGCTCGGAAGGAGCCCAGAGGTGCCCTCCCATGCCCCCAGGGACCCCCCCTGTCACCCTTGCCCACCCCAGGAGGACGCCCAAGGCTGGAGGGACCCATCCCAGGGACATTAAGGTAAGTTCAGGTAAGTATTATTATTTAATTTTTTTTGTGGCATAGGGGGGCCTGATTTGTGCCCCCCTACATGCCACTATGCCCAATGACCATGCCCAGGGGACAGAAGTCCCCTGGGCATGGCCATTGGGCAAGGGGGCATGACTCCTGTCTTTGCTAAGACAGGAGTCATTTCAATGGGGGTTGGGAGTCGAAAAAAATGGCGCAAATCGGGTTGAGGCGAAATATTTGCCTCAGCCTGACTTGCCCCATTTTTTGGCGCCCAAGCTCCATTTTCCCCTACTCCGGCGCTGCCTGGTGTACGTAATTTTTTTTCACGCACACCAGGCAGCGCCGGCGGCTAACGCCGGCTAACTTCATTGAATAAATACGGCGCCCGCATGGCGCTTCAGAATGGCGTTAGCCGGCGCTAATTTTTTTGACGCAAAACTGCGTTAGCGCAGTTTTGCGTCAAAAAGTATAAATATGGCCCCAAGTACTTCCAGCCTGGATGCCCATCGGAAGCAGATATTCGCCCTCAACCTGTGTCCTGAGGACTGTGACAACCATTTTGTGCCCCCCAGTCCAGAATTCTGAGTCACAGCAATACACCTCCGACAATGATGGTCCTGGAACCAGTGGTAGGAGCAAGCTGTGCAAAGCGCACAGACATGTGGGTGTACGGTGCACAGGAGGGATGTTATGGGCTGGTGGCATGAGGCTACTGGGGATGGTCCTGGCCAGGACACCATCAGCCAAGTCTTAGGATCCTACCAAGAATCCCAAGGCACGATGGACCAGGTACTGATAGGGAGATCAAGCAGCTGCAGAGGGACTACTATCATGAGTCTCTGGGAAAGTGGGAGGCCACCAACACAATCCTGGCCTCCCTATCAGGTGTGTTCATGGAGATCAGCAGAACCCTAATCGGGGACCGTGAGCAAAACCACAACTTTTCCTTTGGCCAGTCAACACCAATCCCATCAACATCTGTGACAGCCACTGGAAGGGAGGCGCAGTCAGGGGAAGGACCCTCCTCAGATAACTATGCCCCGTAGCATCAGACCCCCTTCCCCTGCAAACAGGGAAACCCAGCCAAGCATTCAGGAGGTGCAGATGGCACAACACCAACCACTGGTAGCAAGTGACCCCTTCCTGAAGGAACTCCTCTGTGTGCTAAATATTTAATCTGTTGACTGTTCTTTGACCACCTTCCATTCCCTATGGTAGTACAACACTGGACTTTGGACTTCAAATGTTGCAGCATTTACTAATATGATTACATCCACCATGATTGATTCCTCCACTTTACTTTTCTATTGCATCACTCAATTATTTCCTGCACCCATGTCAATAAACTCACCTATCACTAAAACATTGCCTGCTAACTTCTTTTCCTCATTTCTAAATGTGGAAATGTAAGCCCACGTGATGCACAGGATGGTAATGGAAGGAGGGATATGTCTCAGGTAGTGGTATGCTAAGGATTACTTGCAACAAAATGATACAAGTGTCTGGTCACACCAAACATTTTATTGCACTGTCCAGCACATAGGCTGTTGAAATGTCTAGAATGTTGCAGCCACAAAGGGCTGAACCTTATTTAGCCAGGCTAGATATCCCAAGGTACCATCCACAGACCACAGTAGAAAGGGCTTTGCAAGACCTCGTACCTTAGAATAGGCTTGTGGATGTTGTCACCAGCTTATCACATACGAAAACAAGGTCTGCCAACAGAGTATACGCCATGGCACAGACAGAGGGCAGTATAACAGCCCCTGATCATAGGTCTATCCCATTACAGTGACCAAGTATCTGGTGGTGTGATATATACCTATGTCAGTGTTGTGGCCCAAGCACTGTGGCCTGCAATGATGAAACACATCTACAGTGACAAAAATGTCATATTGGATTATTGTCTACACAGTGTGAAGGGAAAATGCATGGATTGCACTTGATGAGAACATATTTCAAGGCCATATGATCACACACATGAGACTATTGGACCAACGCACCATATCAAACCAGTGTATTCTGTAGTTCAGAATTCCAAAAAAACACTGTCCAAGCTGCATTGGCACAGGACTCATACACCCTACATCTATGATCAACATTACCTGGATCAATCCACGTCCAGTTCTTATGTCTGAACAGCAACAGATACCTGCCAATGCCACAACTCTGAAATGCCCACATGAGAATGGCATGGTGAAGGTACCTGATTAAATATAATACAAGGAGGTCACCCAGAAAAGTTGATATCTATGATCAAACCTCATATCAAACATCAGTAGATCCACTTTCATTGGAATGAGATTGACAAAAACAAAGCAGATAATCAATGTAGTGAAATGTCCAAGTCTGACTTAACAATCAAACCTTGGATATACATACTGCAAAGCATAAAATCCCATCCCTTGGTTTAAAAACCCTACTCAACACAGCTTGACAGCTACAGTTCCTCATACAGTCACAGTAATCACATGACATTGCATACTTTCGCCCAAATAAAGCAGTGAATGATGAGATCTGCCCGCAAGTCTTCACTTTCCTCTTCATCACTGTCATCTTCACTTGTCATTTAAGGATTCTCACCTGATGGCACTGCTACCTCCCCCTCACCTGGAATGTGTGGGTTAGCTCTCCGCAGGCAATGTTGTGCAGCATGCAGCAGGCTGCAATGATCTAACAAACTTTTTCAAATAAGCAGAGAAGGGCTGCACCTGTCTTGTCCAGACACCTAAATCTGGCCTTCAGGAGCCCAAAAGCCTGCCAAACGACATGCTGTGTTCTACCATGGGCATCATTGAAGTGGACTTTCCCTGGCGTAGTTGGGTTCCTCACTGGCTCACTCTCTTCTGCCACTCCCTCATCTGTCACCAGAAGCATGCTCACTTCAGGCCTCTTCAAGGTAGAGTTCAGGCCGTTGATATGGAGCACCCTTAACGGGTCATAGGAGCCTGGAGATCCACCAGGTAGGTGCACTCTCCTTTCTGCTCCTTCACTTCCTAAGAGCCTGTCCAGTGGTCCTGAAGAGCTCTGGGATCTACTGGCTCCATGACCTATACTATCTGGCCAGGTTAAAACTCTACAAGAGTGTTCTTCTGGCAGTACAGAGCTTCATTATTTCTTGACTGGCCTCAAGATTGCTCTTTGCTTTCTTCCAGAATTGATGCATCTGGTTGTGGAGGGCCAGCATGTAGCTGACCACATTCTAGGGGGTTTTCCTGAGAGCTTTCTCCCACACCTCCCTGACAAGGTTCAGAGGTTCCCTAATAGGGTGGCTATAGAAGAGTTCAAAGGAGCTAAACCTTACTCCTTTCTGTGGCACCTTCCTGTAGGCAAAGAGAAGGCATAGAGGGAGTAATTCCCACGTATGCATCATGGGCTCAGGTAGGCCAATTATCATGCCCTTCTAGGCCTTGCTGAATCTCTTCACAAGACCAATGTTTTCGGGGTGACAGAGTGTGATTTGTTTGTATGTTATCCCACACTCATCCCACATGGACTTCCTGTGTGCTGGCATGAAGTTATTGACCTTGTCAGATACTACCTAATTAGGAAACCCCATATGGATAAGGATCTCCAGAATCACTCTAGACACCACAGTTGCAGTCACTGACCTCATAGGGATGGCCTCTGGGTAGGGGGTGGCATGGTCCACCAAGATCAGGACATACCTGTTGCCTATGGCTGTCCTGGGGTCCAGTGGTCCAATAATGTCAATACCTAGTCTTTCAAAGGGAGTTTCAATGACACGTAATGGGGTCAGGGGAGCATTGTGCCCTTTCCCTGAATTCCCACTGACCTGGCAGGTGGGACAGAACCTACAGAATGTATCTAAAGCTGTCTTCTTCCAGGGCCCATACAAGTGGACAAAAAGCTGGAAAAGGTCTTGTCTTGCCCTAGTTGTTCTGCCAGGGGTATATCATGTCAACACCAGTAGGAAGGTCCTGTATCACAAGGGATCCACAAGCACATGGGCTGCCCCGTACCAGCAGCCTGTAAAGGAGATCATTCTTCCAATAGATTGTGTGATCCCAATAGGTGTCACCTGATGCCTGGGCTGTGGCTTGCTGCCTCAAGGCCTCTAGACTGGGGTAGTCCTTCTGCTTCTTTTAGAACTCCACCCTGGTGGACCCACCCTCAACTTGCCAGCCAGCAAGCTCAGGCAGGTCATCTGTGGAGGCAATGTCCTCCTTGTGTTTAAGGGATAACATCCTCCACTTCCACTGCAGGCAGTTCCTCAGAAGGGTCTGCTGTGGTCTCACCTAGTATAGTGTGAGCTTATGCCAAGCCCTCAGCTCCTTTTGCAACTCCACCTTCGTCATGGTGCTTTTGGTAGGAAGTACAACCTCCTTACAGAAGTTGTTGAGATGGAGCACAGAGTATACCTCCGTATTGGCAAGTTCAAATTAAATTCTTATTGGTGCAGATTTAGATCCAGCAGAGAGTGACATGATTTTGTGAAAAACCAAAAAAGCCAATCAGGGAGAATTGAAAATTCAAATTTATCTTAGATGTGGAGTGATAATGTACACCAAATCACTGTATGATTCTTCACAAACAGAAGTCCTTATCCCACCGCTGCAACCAATGTTAGAATTTGGGTTAATGTTTGACTGGGGAATGAGCCCAAGTCAAGTAACAACCACAACTCTAGTCAGGATAAGGTCCAGGCAAACCCTAAATTAACCTGTGCTCACCCTCTGGTAGCTTTGTACAGAGCAGTCAGGCTTAACTTCGAGGCAGTGTGCAAAGTATTTCAGCAACACTTCCAACAGTAAAACAGTGAAAACACCACACAAAAAAATTACAGACCAGGTTAGATAAACAGATCCAGATTTAATAAATAAAAAAATACCAAAACTGGGAAAATCCAATTAGTCAAACCACAGAATGCTTTAAATAAAAATAGTGCAAAGAAGCAAGAAACGCTATTGGGTATTTCTAGTCATGCCAGATCAGGACAAAGTCACAAGTTCAGGCTGACTACGATGGAGTGTGGACCATCTACATAGATGTAGTAAGGTCTGTTGAATAAAGAGCCTTAAATCCTGATTACGAAGTGCTGCGTGAATCTGCGTTGATGATGTGCAGCACAGCTGAAGCAATACTTCAATTCTGAGGGGCAGTGAGACTGTGGTGTGAGGTCCCATTGCATCGATATCGAGGATCCTGTTGACAGCACTTGCAATGCGAAGACCAGTGTCAAGGATGAGTAGTGCCATTGGGGCGATGCTCCCATTCAGAAAAGTGGTGAAGCTGCAACACAGAATTTTGTGATTGTCGTCAAGGTTGCTGTGGACAGGAGATGTGAGGAACTTTTCCTGGGAAAACCATTGCACAGTGGCAGTTCCAAAGGTGGTATGTTGGACCTAAGATGTGGGATGTGCCAGCAATGCAAGTATTTTGCGATGGGTCCAATCCACGCAGCACCCATGATGCGTTGGTTCTGCTCAAGGTTGCTCCGATTAGCCAAGGAGAGGAGTCAGTTCTGCTCAGAGATGCATCACTTAGCAGAGAGAATACATTGGTTACAGTGGCATGCACCGTAGGCCCACTTTCATTGGTCCAGTACTGAGGTGTTACCACTTGGCCGGTTAGGCTCAAAGCTGTCAGACTCCAAGTGCATACGCAAGGTAGGTGGAAGAATTTTATGTCCCTAAAACATCAGTTCAGGAGTTTAGCTAACTAGCCTTTGGAGTCACTCAGTGTTCTGGGTTCAGGCGGAGTGGAGCAAGTCAGTACAGCAAAGCAGGAGTGCAGCAGAGTGCCGTCCATCAGAGTCATAGTTGTTCAGGATCACAGCACTCCTTCTTCTTGTAAGAGTATCCACAGGTCCGGAAGTGTACTGAAGTAATGGTGTCTGAGGTCCAGTTCTTATACCCTGTGGTGTCTTAAAGTGAAGGAAAATTCAAAGACATACCCTTAAAGGGCACAGATGTCCTATCCTCCCTGCCATGACTTCAGTCTAACTAGCGGGGTTATGCAGCCCTTTGTGAGGAGGCAGGACATAGCCTATCAGGTCTAAGTGAGACTTGGTCCAGCTCCTCCCTACCATCCTGCCAGGATGCCCCATCAAGCCCTACCTAAATCCTCAATGCGTGCGTCTGTCTAAGAGGAATACCTAAGACCCTCTGTCACCCACTCCAGATGTGATCAGAGACCGGCAACAGACACCAAATGGCTAAAGTAAGAAAATGACAGCTTTATAAAAGTACAGTTTTCAGAATTGCAATATAAAATCTGCATTCTAAAGACACCAAACTTCAAAGAAGTATTTCTTCCCATTTGGAAATTACACTTATGAATTGTAATCAGGTAACTCCAATGCTATCCTATAGGAGAGATGGGCCTTGCAGTAGTGAAAACAAATTTAAGAGTTTTTCACTACCAAGACATGTAAAACTTAAAAGCATTTCTCCTGCTTTTTAAATAAATTCCACCCTGCCATCAAGGCTGTCAGGAGCCTTCCGTAGGGGTGACTTATATGTTTAAAAAAAGGAAGGTTGGAATTTGGCAAAAGGGTTATATTGTCAGGTCGACATGGCAGTGTAAAACTGTACGTACAGACTCTGCAATGGCAGGCCTGCACCATGTTTAGAGGGTGACCTATGTGGGTGGCACAGTCAGTGCTTTAAGCCCATAAGTATCATTTTACATACAGGCCCTGGGCACATGTAGTGTACTTTATTAGGGATTTATAAGTACATTAAAAATGCCAAATGGGGAAAGGCCAGTACTATCTAGAAGAGAAAGAACACAAGCACTTTAGCACCGGTCAGCAGTGGTAACGTGCACAGACTCCTAGTACTAGCAAAAATAAGGTCAGAAAAGTGGAGGAGGCAGTCACAAAGTTGGGGGGGGGAACCAGGCTAAGGCCGTCAGGTCTAACAAGTGCCATTAACAGTCAGGTGGTAGTAAGGTACATTTTGCTAAGGGAGAAAAATGACAGCTTTCTAAAAGTGTAATTTCTAAATTAGCAACATGTAATATGGCTTGTCTCTTAAATTCAATTTTAGATTGCTATTCAAATGAATCCTTGAATCATGGTTCTAGTAGCTCTCAAACTGTAGATAAACATAATTTGGTATGATGTAAGCTAGTGTTTTCCTATTGGAGCGCTAGGCTTGCCACAGTGAAAAAACGACTTGGAAGGTTTGCACTGACAGGACACATAAAAAAATTAATTTACATGTCCTAATTTTAAAATACCATGTTCAATGCTCTATAGAAATGTAAGTGTACCTTATGGGTGACTTATAGGTATTAAAAAAGAGGTTATACGCCAGGCAAAAGGTTTATTTTCCCTGGTCGCAGGCAGCAGGTGCAGTCTTAGAGACGCATCTAACAGTGCTACTGTAGTTGGAAGTATATTGAGTGTTGCAGACCACTGGTAGCATTTAATTCACAGGCCCTAAGTATATGAAGTTAAGGCCCATATTTATACTTTTTTAGCGCTGCATTAGCGCCATTTTTTGACGCAAAAACAACGCAAACTTGCAAAATACAATTGTATTTTGCAAGTTTGCGCAGTTTTTGCATTAAAAATAGGCGCAAATGCGGCGCTAAAAAAGTATAAATATGGCCTCAGTGTGCCAATTAGATATATGACAATTTACATATGCTTACAAGGGAGAGCATAAGAACTTTACCTCTCATTGCCAGGTGTACAGTGCACTGAGTCCTGTGGCCAGCAAAAATTGGGTTCAGTCAAAGGAGGTAAAATCTGGGTGAATGCCACACAGAGCATGGTTATCTAGACCAATAACAGTTCTATCACTGGCTGTCAGAACACCCTTGCCCTGATTGGCTGGCTGTGACAATATGCTGAACAGAAACATTTAATACAAAAAATGGTCCCTAAGGGGGAAGTATGAACCTCACTTCCTTGGCAGCCATATGTCAACATCAGAAAGATTGTTTTTTAGCAAGAAACAGATCAGTTCTCTTCAATTCATTTTTTTTTTTGAGAAACAAAAAAAGTTGAATTTCTCTTTTCAGACCTTCAATGGCAATGTGTTGCTTCCAACAATGCAACAGCACAGAGAAAGTGAGATTATCTCCCCTGGTCCTGATGATGACTCATTTGTAAGTAAATCTAGGGGGATGAAGCATCAACATCTGCAAGGTAGTAGTGGACTGCTTTTAATTTGATTTGGAACATGTTACTTTGTTTCAGAGTGTAATTTAACAATCAGTGTATCGACATCAGTCACAGGTTTTTTACATATGTTTGTTCTATAACACTTGCACACATGTTACTCACTTATGTCACTCTCACTGTGCTGTTGCATTGTTGAAAGCATCACATTACCAGATAATGTTTGAAAAGAACAATTTAGCTTTATTTGTTTTCCTTAAAAAACTATTTGAATAAAATGATTTCTTTTTTTTTTGCTAAAAAACAATGTTTCTGATGGTGATATATGGTTGCCAAGGAACTTGAGGCTCACACTTCATCATAAGGGACCATTGTTTTCATTATAACTTGTCCAGCCCTGGTCCCAGGATTACTGGTTGCACCTTTTTTCTTGAACAATTGTTAGATTGTCAATAATTTACCCCAAAACACAGCAGTTTAGTTCAGTCTTTTTTTTTACACAGGAACATATTCCTTTGAAGGCTTAACCCAAATTTGTGTTCCCCTCAGTCTTTTAAGGAGGGGATTATCAGGCACATGAGTGTCTTTTCCATGGGCTTGTGTGGGGATCCATACACTAGACCCCTGGTAACGTTTTTGATGGAGGAGATACAATGAGTGATGTCTGAAACATTTGTACTCAGGGTTGTAGGGAAGACAATGTCACCTGCGAACTCCAGATATTTCTGAAAACTAGACAGAAAGAGGAATTAATGGTGATGTGACTTGCATGGATCTCATCATCTTTACTACCCAGATACGGGTAAATAAAATCACAATTCTTCCTTTTTCTGTGATAGAAAACTTAGGAAAATTAGGCAAATGGCATATATCCTACCATCCAATGTTCTCACGCATTTTCTCACATTGACACTTTATTGACTGCATATGTCATATATTTGGCTTGTTCCTGTCAGTTGTGATAGGCCCACCCACACAGGTTAGGTAGTTTGGAAATGCTGTGGTGTACATGGTATGTTAGTTCCTACAAAATACAACATTACATCACAGATGTGAAGAGCTTCTGTTTTGTTTACTCCCTGGTTGACCTGTGCAGGGCAGTCATACTGATAAAAACTAATGGTATACAAACAAGTCACAGCAACCAGGACTCTTTCTGGTATCAAGTGTTCAGAAATGTCTGAGGTTGTTAATTTTGCCCATAAGAAGAGGCAGGTGCTGGTGTGGTCTCCTCGCTGGGCATTGAGACTTGTGTGTGTGTGTATGTGTTGGCACTCCCGAATTAGGATTTTTCTGATGCTATTTGGGAATTTTCTGAAGATAAAAAAACAATACATTTAGGTTCCTCATTGTGGCAGATATCTGTGTGTGTTTTTGTGTGTCTGTGACCCAGTGAAGAGATGTGTGTTCATGGGTTTTCCTGAGGTTAAGAAAAAATCTAAATAGTGTCAGAGTTCATCAGCGGGACACTCATGTGTGTGTGTCTTTGTGTGTGCAAGCATGTGTATGTGTGTGAGTTCTTTGGCTTTTCCTGAGAAAATGCAAACAGCATCCATTTCCTCACTGTTTGCTGGGGTGCAGGATCTTGGTGTCTGTGCCCCAGATAAGAGCCAGACATTGTTTCAATTTTTTCTTAAGCTAAATAAGGTCCTAACAGCTCTCCATTGATCTCTGATGAGGCGCCAATACACAGCTCCTTCATCTCACAGTGCTTCTCAAATGAAGAGCAGCATTAGCAAAGACGAACCTGACTCAAAAGAGAGTGTTGGAGGGGCAGGCTACACATCCCAAGTTTTCTCCCACCAACAAATAAAAGTGTCTTAAGCTGGTGAGCATGGCTAGAGGGAAGCTGATATTAACAATATCTGCCCGTAAAACCTCCTCTAGCCCCACCTAACACCTCAATCCTTGGTTGGTACTAGGATAGGCTAAAAACCCTGTCCTACACCCATCTGACATGTATGCAACATCACCAGTAATGTCACACAGACATTATTGAGCAGCTCAGAAGTGTGTACCATACTGCCTCATTAAAGAGTGTAGAGATACCCAGAAAGGACCAGCAACTTGCAAACTCCTTTTTCTCATCCTCAACCAGTGAGGGATGTTGTCCCCTTTTTGGGGGATAATTGTGTTGGACCTCAATCTTTTTGCAAGGTAAACCGCAGCTTTTTGCCTTCTGTTGCTGAACCCATTTTCTTTGGCATTATGGCTCTTTGCACTTTTTTCCTGCTAACCAGTAGTAAAGTGTTTGTGCTCTCTTCTTAAAACATGGTACAATTGACACCTACATAATTGACATTTGTAACGTACATAAACAACTCTAGTAGTTGGTACTACATGGTATCTAGAACCTGTAAATTAAATGCTACTAGTGGGCCTGCAGCACTCATTGTGCCGGCCATTAAGGTAACCTTTGAAAACATGTCTCAGGCATGCCTTGCAGCCTGTGTTTTGAACTGTCATTTGACCTGGCAAATTAAACATTTTTTCCTAGCCTAACCCTTTCTTTTTAATATTTCTAAGTCACTCCTAAGGTAGGCCCTAAAGGCTACTAGGGCATTGTGCATTGCATTGAAAAAGCGAAACATGTGAACTTAAGTCTTACAGTGAAAAACCTGTAAAGTCATTTTCACTGTGGTAACGCCTAACTCCCATTGACTAACACTGGGTTGCCCATTACATTTAATATGCACTAACTTTGTAGTGGGAACAGATAGAGAAATGCTGTTTACACTCCAATGAATTGTATTTAAATGTATTTTTAATCCTTTTTACTGGTAAGGTCAGCTTTTAGGGTAGAAATCTGAAAATGATACATAAAAAATGTTGCCCTGATTATTTGTGCTTTCTTTCAGCACCCTGGGTAATATAACTGTGAATTTCCATGATCTAGGTGTTTATCTAATGATTCCAGAAAGGGGTTTATGTGTGGACAGGATAAGAAAGGCTGCCAGGGTGACTGGGAGGGGCTGTACACATTTCCACTTAAACTTCAAAGTGCCTTGCCTCCTGCACACAAAAAAGAACTTGACAACTGAGTTGCCCTGTCTTTCATCATCCCAAAACATTTGGAGCCTTGACAGTGGAAGAACTTTCCAGAGCCTGATATGGTGCTAGGAATGGGAGTATCCCACACAAATGCCAGCACCTGGTATAAATATTGGACCTCCAGAGCCACTTGATATAGAAGAAGCATTGCTGTGCTGCCAGAGGGCTGTCCTTGCCTTGTGAAGGGCTGGCTTGAAACCTGAGAAGAGAGACTGGACCAGTTTAGCTTTATCCCATGTTAACCAGAGTGACTCCAAGGGTGAGTTGACTCACCTCCTGTGTGAGCCACAGAGGCCTCCCTGCAACTGTCCAGCTGAGCTGATTCAACTGGACCTGCCAGACCTGCAACTGGACCTGCCTGAGCTCCGCTGACCTCTGCTGGAGCGTGTCCATATCCCTAAGAGATGCCTCCCTACGTCCTGGAACTTTGGTTGACAACATCTGCAACATCTGACCTGCTCTTCTCTCTATATTGATGACCATCTGCAACACCCAACCTGCTCTTCACACTACAGACATGACCATCTGCACCTCTCAGTCTGCTCCTCATGACTTCCTCCAGAGTTAACGGAATTCTTTGCACTGGACTTTGAAGGTAACTTTTCAGATGGGCTAGCCCAGTCCATGTATCCGACCCATGTTCCATTTTGGTCAGCCTGAATTTGTGACTTTCCTCTGATCTAGGTTGACGAAATGACTGCAAGTAGCACTTTGTGCTTTTAGGTGCTAATTTCACTTAATATTTTTTAATTGTTTATCTACAATCCTACTGATGAATTTTTTCTCATTCTGCCATAATTTTAATTTGTTAAAACGTACTCTATTTTTCTAATTTGGCTTGACATTTTCCTTGTGTTGTGTTTTAAATGTATTACCGGTTGTGTGCTGCATGAATACTTTATACATTGCCTCTAAGTTAAGCCTGAATGTTTTTGTGCCAAGCTACCAGACGGCTAAGCACATGTTGATTTAGTGACTTTTGTGGTTCACCCTGACAAGGACTGTGAATGTTGCCTGAGTGGACCTTCCACCCCCATTATTCACTGACCCACTTTCTTACAGCTCACCAGGAGTTGTGGCTGGTCTTTTGCCCTGTTGTATTATAGATATTTGTTGGGAGATGGTTTATTAGCAGGGGTTGGTAGGGACTCAGCACTAGTAATTAGGTCACAATCACAATATAAGGTCCAGTCAAAGTATCAGTAAATTGATCCCTTGCTTAACCCTTGGTATTGGCAAAAAGCAGGCAGGCTTAACTTAGTTGACAGGTGTGTAAAGCATTTAAAAACAACAGTACTTTAAATAAGTAAGGCACAACACACAATAAAAATCCAACACCAATTTATAGAAATTGAAATATGTTCATGATTAAAATGACATCAAAACAACAAAAATACAATGTAGGGAACCATAGA
The DNA here is from genome assembly GCF_031143425.1 of Pleurodeles waltl. Classification (NCBI taxonomy): domain Eukaryota; kingdom Metazoa; phylum Chordata; class Amphibia; order Caudata; family Salamandridae; genus Pleurodeles; species Pleurodeles waltl. Next base: position 540,955,958 of record NC_090437.1, read on the forward strand.
TGTGAATTTTTAAAGACTGAAAGTAAAACCAGCGCTTTGAAGCAAATAGCTCTCAAAGGGTTGAAACAGATTGTGCGGGCCTGGGATCTGGGGCAAAGTCAAGAGTTCTGTTCGCCACTTTTACACTTACTTCCAGAAGTGTTTCTTGATGCAGAAAATTGGTCCACAACACCAATCCAACGTATCACAATCCCGAAGTTGCTCCTTGGGACATTAGGAGCACAATTCCCACATTGTACCTGGCCAAATCCTCAATCCTTGTGGCAGGTGTTGATGCAGATGACTCTTGGTGCCTCCTTTATACCTGTCGCTTACAGGGAGTCTACCCTGAATCCTTTAGAAGCTAAGTAAAGTCCTCTTTTGTGAAGCCCAGAGTGTACAGCAGGTTCTTCCCTTGTGAGTGCATTATTTCCCAGTGCAGACCAGGGGTTCAGCAAGGCAGTTCTTCTTCTTCTTCTTCTTCTCCTTCTTTTTCTTCTTTTTCTTCTTTTTTCCAGGCAGGGATCGTTGGGCCTCCACCACACCAACCCAAGGGTCTAAAAGCTCTGAGATGGAGGCTGTCCAGCAGGAGTCTTCTTTATGGAGATAGTGCAGGTAATGCTCTGTTGACCTGTTGCTATCAAGGGGTCCCCTTCTTCACTTCATGAAGCCAGGCAAAGTCCTTAGAGCTATAGTTCCTCGGTGAGCAGCAAATGCTGTCTTCTGGAGTGCAGTCCTTTGGGGTGCAGCCCAGGGTTTCAGCAGGATGGTCCTTCTACACTTTGAAGTTTCAGCCAGAGATCTGAGTTGCTGTGCAAATCTCCAACATGTATTCAGTGTTCCTGGGCTGGCATGCATGGGGACACCCCTGACCAATGGGATGTAGGGTGCCACCCTCTGGAGTGTCCACTTCCTGCGAAGTGTGGCAAAAAGCTAACCCAGGAAGCACCATTGTTCCAAAATCCAAGCTGTAGCATCTTTCTCCTGGATGGTAAGATCCAGCTAGGCTCTCCTACGGGGGGGATGACACTGTGTCCTGTCCTAAGTGTGATATTACTAGGGGCCCGATTCACAAAGGTAAACTGACTTTTGGTCTAAACTTAGACCAAACATCTACGTTTACTACTTTGGGAATTCACAAAGGTCATTTATGAATAGTACCTTTAGGTCCGCACTCGGGCGTGATCTCTACCCCGAGTTCAGACTTAAATATACTACTTGTAAATGCTCTTTGTGAATTTCCAAAGTCATAAACTTAGACGTTTGGTCTACGTTTAGACCAAATGTCTAAGTTTACCTTTGTCAATAGGGTCCTAGGTGTGTTAAATACCTCCTATTGTGAGTTTTCAACATGACATTGTGGCATAGTATGCAGAGTGTTTTTATTATCATACTGAGTTTTTCGTTTTTTCCGGTTCTTCCCCGATATTTTATTAAGGCTTGAGCTTCTGGAATCTATCAGAGGAAAACTGTGACGGTGTGATAGTTATCACACAACTCGTAATTCCGATAGATGCGCATATACCTATTTGCCCAGGGACTGCAGTTTAGCCTTGAACTTGTAACAAAAGCCTACTTGTTTTTTTTTAACTGTGCTCCACTTAAAATAGGTTGTGTTGTTATGAAAACTGAAATGTCATAACATGATATGACAAAATATGACACTGCCATAACATGATATGACAAAACATAAAACAATATAACATAACATAAACAAAACACTGCGACAAAGCTTCACAGAAAGCGACACAACACAAAGTTTCATATGACACAACCCAAAACTACGTAATGTAACAACAGCCAAATAATGTATCATATCATAACATTACTTAGCATAATATAACCAAACATCAGAACAACACAGCCGCAACATCAAAAACACATCACAACTAACATAACATAAAATAACTCATAACACAGCACTGCATAATATAACAATTTCCAAAATGCTACTTCCCAGTTACTATTTTAAGGTAAGGACACTTGTCCGCCAAGGACAGCACAAGTATCTTATCTCAAAACCTAAAGAAGCAACCTCCAATTAAAACATACTCCCTTTTCTCTGTTACATTATTAATCTGTATTTTATCAGCTCCTGAAACATTTCTATAAAACACTGTCACACTGTTTGTGTGCTTTAGACATGTAGGGATAACCAGCGACCTGCAGTTTATTAAAAGACTCGCTGTTTCTTAACTCTTCAAAAGATCAGTGCAATTTAATTTACAGGCTTTTACAGCACTATGCCAAAAATAAACTCAAGCAGGCCAATATTACAATTGGTTTCTTAAAGTCAACAAAATGTGCTGTTATGATTTAGAGAGTTCGCAGGCCAATTATGAGTCTTTCCTCAGAAAGTCCAATTTCACTTCCGTGGACAAAACATCCTTGAACAAGAAAATTAATGTTCTCTGCAGTCTGAGATGATTTGGGTTAATGCATCTTTCTGATAGCCTTCCAGCCTGCAAATTAAGTTTTATATTTTCAGATATCGGGGCCCAAAGGGCTGTTCATTTGGAAGCAGTTCAATAATTACCATTTCTATCTAACCATCCTTCCACCATCGTTTCTTTCATATTAGTTTTCAAGGTCTGAGAGTTCACAGCAGTTTTTCGAGCTCGAGCGGAATACGCGCAATGCGAAAAACGGCGTCATTCCCGGCCACAGGGACTCAATGGTAGTGACATATAAGACAACCCGGTTTTAAATATCCCCTCTGCAAATTCCTTCGGGCTGTGTGTCAGCAGCATATTTAGCACCCTTGAAAGGGGAAAACGCTTTCTTTTTTATCATAATGCTTTTATTTATTTAAAAACTATCGTCCTCACTATAGCCATCTGACAAGCACCAGCTCATTACCATGAAGATCCCACAGCACAGCGGAAATCTATCATACATACTGAGCAGCAGCTACGTCGGGCCGAGGCACTTGGGGGCATATTTATACTCCATTTGCGCCAAATTTGCGTCGTTTTTTTCGACGCAAATTCGGCGCAAAACTAACTCCATATTTATACTTTGGCATTAGACGCGTCTAGCGCCAAAGTCTGAGGAAAAAGCGTCATTTTTTTGCGTGAACGCCTTCCTTGTGTTAATGAGATTCCCGTAAAAAAAAATGACTGCGACGCAAATGCGTCGTATTTATACTCCCGGGCAAAAATCACGCCCGGGAGTGGGCGGGCCAAAAAACCACGCATTTGCGCCGGATTTTAGCACCTGGGTCAGGGCAGGCGTTAAGGGACCTGTGGGCTCAAAATGAGCCCACAGCTGCCCTCCCATGCCCCCAGGGACCCCCCCTGCCACCCTTGCCCACCCCAGGAGGACACCCAAGGATGGAGGGACCCATCCCAGGGACATTCAGGTAAGTTCAGGTAAGTATAAATATTTTTTTTTAAATATTTTTTTTGGGCATAGGGGGGCCTGATTTGTGCCCCCCTACATGCCTCAATGCCCAATGACCATGCCCAGGGGACATAAGTCCCCTGGGCATGGCCATTGGGCAAGGGGGCATGACTCCTGTCTTTACTAAGACAGGAGTCATGTAAATGGCGTCGGGGCGTCGTAAAAAATGGCGCAAATCATGTGGAGGCGATTTTTGGGCGTCAACCTGACTTGCACCATTTTTAAGACGCCCTAACGCCATTTTTCCCTACGCCGGCGCTGCCTGGTGTACGTGGTTTTTTTCCACGCACACCAGGCAGCGCCGGTCTGCTAGCGCCGGCTAACGCCATTCAATAAATACGGCGCCCGCATGGCGCTTCAGAATGGCGTTAGCCGGCGCAAAACTTTTTGACGCTAAACTGCGTTAGCGCAGTTTAGCGTCAAAAAGTATAAATACGGGCCTTGCTTCTTCTGTTGAAAACTCTCTTCATGCACGCTGCTTGAAATGCAAAGGATACTGCGCAGCCTGCGTCGAATAATTTTTGAAACAGAGTCGGAAGGATTGTTATGAACGCAATATGTAATTTAATCATAAGAACAAATCATCTCGGAAGTCTATCACACCGCAAAGGTAGAAAATGATGCGTATCTCTGCTAGCTGTTGGAAAGGACACATTTTGCAATGTACTTAGATTGTACTTTGATTCTAGGATGTAACCCTATACGAATGACCAGGCACGGCCCCAACCCCCTCTCCCCCCCACCCAGCTCGCATTATTAGGCGCCCCATGGGCAGAAGCCCAATCAATGCGAGCCAGTCCTCGATGCTGCCGGAGGAGATCGTGACGTCGCGTGGGAGCATTAAAGGAGATGTAGAGGAGAATTGGTCTCTCTCCCCCCGTCACACGATGACACCACACCAAAGACGTTTACCCAGTAGATGTCATTGTTACACAGTGCTGCTTCTGAGGTTGGCTTCTGTATGGCATTACGTTTAGGCAGTGCTTTAAATAGGCCGTTACTGTCCGGTATTGGGTACTGGCACTTTTTTTATAATGAGAGGGAGAGTACCTGCACTTCTCAAGAAAAACATTGGGGGGTCATTACAACATTGGAGGTAAAAGCTGCTTACAGCCGTGCAGAAGACCGCCAATACACCACCGTGGCTGTGGAATTCCGCCACAGCTATTGTGACCCACATCTCGGAATCTGCCGAAATTCAGACACCCACACAAGTCCGCCACACCAAAGGTCAGTGTTAAACTGGCGAAAACAAAACCTCCACTGTCACGCCAACAGAAACATGCCCATGCTATTACGACCCACGAATCCATGCGGCGGTCTTTCAACCGCAGTATTCCATTGGCGGTACACACAGCCGCGCTCAAAATACACACACATCTCCAAAACACCGCCACATTGGACAATTCCAAATACACACACCTGAGACACATACAAACACCAATCCCACACACCCAATTCAATATAAAACACATACCCACATCACCCACAAACCCCTACGACCAGAAATTTTGAGGAAGCCGAGAGACAGAGAGCACAGCAATTGAGAACCCCACCACACAGAGGCACACAACACCATCACCCATACAACAATCCACGCACAAAACACCACACACCACTACACATCAACACTTACACCACCCCACACATCACCCACACCACCCCATGTCACGCCAAAGACACCCCAGGTTTTCCGAGGAGGAGCTCAGGGTCATGGTGGAGGCACACCTCCATAGCCAGGAAGATGGAGCTATGGCGCAGAATCGTGGACAGGGTCAACGCTGTGGGACAGCATCCAAGAAATCGGGAGGACATCAGGAAGAGGTGGAACGACCTACGGGGGAAGGTGCATTCAGTGGTCTCCAGGCACAACATCGCGGTACAGCGGACTGGCGGCGGACCCCCACCTCCTCCCCCACAACTAACAACATGGGAGGAGCAGCTCTTGACCATCATGCATCCTGAGGGCCTCGGAGGAGTCGGTGGAGGAATGGACACTGGTAAGTCAAATCTTAACTATCATATCCCCCACCCTACCTGCATGCTATCACACACCCCCACCCTCACCCCCTCCCCTATCACTACAACTCCTCACTAATGTACTAATAACACAAACCACCCATCCCAACACCAAGCCCTGCATGACACAACTAAGCATGGACACCCATCACTAAAGCATGCTCACTGTACATACCCATAACAACCCCCTAACCATCATCACACAAACCCACACACAGGAATGCTTGCACTGGGGTACACGCACACCCACCCATTGCACACCATTACACACACACATGCAATAATCATTCTCTTATACCCCTGCAGGACCACTACCCAACGTCACCACACAGGAGAGTCCAGACATCTCCACTCCACCCACAGAAGAGGCCCACAGTGACGACAGCAGCTCTGCCCTACTGGATCCTGATGACCAGCCCGGACCATCGTGGGCCTCAGGACAGTCGGATCCTCTTGCACAGGCACAGCCCAGCACTGACCTTCCACCCTCTGGTAACACCAGCACAGCACCCACCCAGCGGGCCCATACCACCGTACCCAGGACACGTCAATCAGCGGTGTGTCCACCACTACAGGGAACCCAGGATAACCCAATACCCCAACAACAACAGGGACCTGGGGGCAGTGGTAGTGGGCACACGGTCCAGGGGATGGAGGCACAGGAACACAGGGGAACTGGGAGGGCTGCTGTGCGACAGGGGGCGGACAGGCCAAGGGAACCCACCCTCCACGAGGCCCTCACCTCCATCATGGGAGCATACCACCACTCCCAGGAGACGATGGCTACGGTCCTGGCCAAGTTTCAGGAGACCCAGCGCCTGCAGGACGAAAAGTATTTGGGCTTCAGGGAGGAGCTCAGAACCATCAGCTCCACCCTGGACACCATGGTAGGGGTGCTGAAGGACATACAAAAGACCATGAGGGACACCGTGGCACTCAAAGGGCCCCCTGACACTAGCCTGGACGATGAACTGCCCACCACCTCCGCCGGCGCTAGTGGACAGGACGCCCCGCCACAGGACCACCACACCAGCACCCCACCCCCTGCAGATGGAAAACCACCCAGCAGCGGTCCCTGAGATCCAGGAACAGGACAGAGCAAGATGGCAAGACCCCCGCCAGGAAATGAGACCATCCTGATTGTCATCCCACTGTCCCACTTTGTTACCCTGTCCATACTGAAACTGCCCCAGCTCCACTTCCTATGCCCATATGGGCAGTGCACCTGTGTGACCAATAGACTGGACTCTGCCATGGACATTCCTCCACCATCCCCCATCACCATTTTACAACCCACCTCCATTTTTGAGCACTTAAATAAACACCCTTGAAGCACAAAACAATCTGGAGTCAGTCTGTGATTTGGTAAATTTGTATTATCAATGACAGTGTCAAAATGCGTTCTCAATTGTAAAGCCAACATACCTCTGTCACACATCACAAGTCCATGAAGGATGCAAGCAGATGACACACGTTGGTAACCACACCTGTGAAACCGTAATGGAAAGGTACAACTCAGTTACCAAATACTGCTACTAAATGACAGACAGGATAGAGGTAGAAGTGTGAAAGTGAATGTGATAGTAAAATAAAATGTTCTCACCTGTGTGTCACTGGAAATATTGCTGTATGACTGACTCCCTGTTGTCGTTGTCTTCTACCTCAGCTTCCTCCTCATCACTGTCCACAGGCTCCAAAGGCTCCACAGTTGCCACAACACCGCCATCTGGACCATCCTCCTGCCGAAAAGTCACCTGGCGACGCAAAGCACGATTGTGAAGCATCGAGCAGGCGATGATGATCTGGCACACCTTCCTTGGTGAGTAGAATAGGGAACGACCTGTCATATGGAGGCACCTGAACCTGGCCTTCAGGAGGCCGAAGGTCCGTTCGATCACCATCCTAGTCCGCCCATGGGCCTCATTGTAGCGTTCCTCTGCCCTGGTACTGGGATTCCTCACTGGGGTCAATAGCCAGGACAGGTTAGGGTAACCAGAATCCCCTAATAGCCACACACAGTGCATCTGGAGTTGACCCATCACATACGGGATACTGCTATTCCGCAGGATGTAGGCATCATGCACAGAGCCAGGGAACATAGCATTTACCTGGGAGATGTACTTGTCTGCCAAACATACCATCTGTACATTCATCGAATGATAATTCTTCCGGTTCCTGTACACCTGTTCACTCCTGTGGGGGGGGACCAGTGCTACATGGGTCCCATCAATAGCACCTATGACGTTGGGGATATGTCCAAGGGCGTAGAAGTCACCTTTGACTGTAGCCAAATCCTCCACCTGAGGGAAAATGATGTAGCTCCTTATGTGTTTCAGCAGGGCAGACAACACTCTGGACAACACGTTGGAAAACATAGGCTGGGACATCCCTGATGCCATGGCCACTGTTGTCTGAAAAGACCCACTTGCAAGGAAGTGGAGCACTGACAGCACCTGCACGTCAGGGGGGATTCCAGTGGGATGGCGGATTGGTGACATCAGGTCTGGCTCCAACTGGGTACATAGTTCCTGGATAGTGGCACGGTCAAACCTGTAGGTGATGATCAAATGTCGCTCCTCCATTGTCAACAGGTGCACCAGCGGTCGGTACACCGGAGGATTCCGCCATCTTCTCAAATGTCCCAGCTGACGGTGCCAAGGAAGGACAACAGCGACCACAGAGTCAAAAAATTCCCAGGTATGTACCCACAGATACAGAGAACACTACACAAAACACAAAACTGTTCCTGTATGTGTGTTGAGTGTAGGCCTAGGTATGTGTGACGCAGTAGTAAATGAAGCCATGTGGGCCCCTGAAATGGCGGCTGCCTGACCTCTACACTGGGACAATGGGATTTGAGGTATCTGCGCTGGCGTAGTACACCGTCGCGGTAGGCGGTCGTAGACCGCGGCGCAATGCTGCATTGGTTAACATTGGACCCTATGGGTCCCAGGAGCCAATGATGAAGTGCGCCGGCGGTGATGACACGCACCGCCGCGGACGTCACCACCGCGGACGTGAGCGCCATTTTCTATCTGTTCAATCACTCGATACCTGATCTTCGACAGGAGAGGACCTACACTGCAAGTGGTGCTGTGACCTCGGTCTGGAAGAGACAATGGCTGCTGCATCTGGGGAAAGGGCCCCTGCCTTCACTGCTCAGGAGTTGGAAAAGCTAGTCGACGGGGTCCTCCCCCAGTGCGCGCTACTCTACGGTCCTCCTGACCAACAGGTAAGTACACAGGGAGCACGTTGTATGGGCTATGCCTGGGTGGAGAGGGCTGGATGTGAGTTGGAAGGGGGCAGAGTTCAGGGAACATCAAGGAGTGTGAATGCATGTGCCACATGGCAAGGGTAGGGATGGGGGCCACTCACATCGACGGTGCAATTGGTAATGACTTCTCTTCTTCCCCTGTGCATGTCATGTAGGTCAGCGCCCAGAAGGACATTTGGCGTGCCATCGCCAAGGACGTCTGGACCCTGGGGGTCCACCAGGGGCCCCCGCACCCACTGCCGGAAAAGATGGGAGGACATTCGCTGCTGGAGCAAGAAGACGGCGGAGGCTCAGCTGTGGATGGCCTCCCAACGTGGGAGGGGTGCCCATCGCACCATGACCCCCCGATGTTCCGGATCCTGGCAGTGGCCTACCCGGAGTTGGATGGGCGCTTGAGGGCATCACAGCAGACACAAGGGGGTGAGTACACTCTCATTCTGGGGACTTTGCGCGCAGTGGAGGGGTCTGGGTGGGGGAGGAGGGCTATGGGTTTCCCTAGGTCAGGGCGAGTTACGTAGGCTAGGCCCCTCCATAATGCAGGCCATGTGTCACTCCACCCCACCTCAGTAGAGTGGCAAGTATAGGTATACATGCCCCTGTGGCATCAATGTGTGCAGATGTCCACCATAGCCATGTAGGCCAGATCCCAGGAATTGCATCTGTAGAGGCCAAGAGCACGGCGTAGTGCAGGGGGCTGCTGTGTCTGTATTGTCCACCAACGGTAACGGGTAGCCATGCACTCAACCTGTCTTTCTTCTGTCGTCCCCCCCCTTTTCTGCTCTCCCTGTTGTTTTGTGCATCAGCATCATCAGGCGGAGGTACAGTGGCACCGGAGCACGAGGGAGCTGCATCCCACATGGCCATGGAGGGCCACACCACAGACTCTGAATACACCAGTGGGACGGAGGGCGAGGGGAGCTTCACGTCGGTCACAGGATCACCAAACAGCGACACGGACTCGTCCGCCGATGGGAGCTCCCTTGTGGTGGTGGCACCCTCTGTGCCCCCCACTTCTACAGGTACAGCCGCCACCTCCCCTACCAGCACCGCCCTCCCAGCAGCCCCTCAGCGTTCGCCCCGTGCCCGCTCAGTCAGGAGGGTGGGCATCACCTTCGCCCCAGGCACCTCAGGCCCTGCCCCAGTCACCCCTGCTGCCCTCAGTGAGGAGGCCATTGACCTCCTCAGGTCACTCACTGTTGGGCAGTCTACCATTGTGAATGCCATCCAGGGTGTAGAAAGGGAGTTGCAACACGGTAATGCATTCCTGGAGGGCATTCATTGTGGTCAGGCTGCCCTTCATCGAACCCTGCAATCTCTGGCCTAAGCACTGATGGCAGCCATTGTCCCTGTGTCTAGCCTCCCCCCTCCAACTTCCTCCACCCAGACCCAATCCCCTGTACCCCAGCCTATCCCAAGCACACCATCAGACAAGCATGCATACACCTCAACACACACAAGTAGCTCAGGCAAACATAGGCACCACACAACCCACAGGCACTCACACAAGCATCACCCACATACAGACACAGCAACATCCACTGCCTCCAATGTGTCCCCCTCCTCGTCGTCTCCCTCCTCCCTCCCAGTGTCGTCTACACTCTCACCTGCATGCACTACATCTACAGGCACTAGGACTCGCACCAGAACACCCAGAACCACACCCCGCTCACCTGCACTCACCACCCCACTACCATTTACACGTCCCCTGTGTCCACTCCCAGTGTGTCTGTGATGCCCCCTCCCAGAGTACACAAACGCGGCCACTCACACTACACCACCCACCCACCTCACGACAGCCTCCAGTACCTGCCAGTACCAGCCACTGCCAGCCTCCAGTATCTGCACCTGCACCCAAATCACCAAAAGTTACACCTCCTACAACCACCTCCTCTTCCTCCACTCCCAGACCCCCTCCAGCTGCCCATCCCAGTCTTCGTCAGCAACTCTTCCTCAGCAACGTTGACCTGTTTGCCCACACCCCCACCCCTCCAATGGATAGGTCCCGTAGTAGCACCTCAGCCCAAAAAAGTCCAGTACCAGTGGTGCGTGTCAAAGGTGTGTGGAGTGCACCGGCCACCAGGGCAGCCAGTGTGACACGGAGCCAAAGCACTGCCAGTCCACCCCCTGTAAATCACCTCAAGTTGGAAAGTGGCCGACGGGACAGGGTGAAGACTCCTGGTGGAAAACCTGCTCACAAGGGTCGCAGGGGGAGTGCCGAGTCAGCTGTGCCTCCTCCAAAGGTGGTGAAGGGCCAGAGGAAGTCTGCACAGTCTGGGAAGAGCAGCATGGCGGAGAAGGGCGCCATCCTCCCCGGCGGCCGGGACGCCACCGCCAGCACTGTCGTCACTGGTCCTGAGACCACCGCCAGAGTCAGTGCCCAGGTGGGCAGCAGTATTGTCACTGATCAGGAGACCACCGCCGGAGTCAGTGCCCAGGAGGGCAGCAGTATCGTCACTGGTCAGGAGACCACCGCCGGAGTCAGTGCCCAGGAGGGCCCCGGCAGTCACAGCCCCACTGGGCAATGAGGGACCGTCATGCCACACACCAATGCACAGGTCAGAGACCGCCATGGCAAAGCACCGCTGAACAGGGAAATGACCGCATTGGTGAAGACCGCTGAACAGGGCAAAGCACCGCTGAACAGGGCAAAGCACCGCTGAACAGGTCAGAGACCGCCATGGCAAAGCACCGCTGAACAGGGAAAAGACCACCATGGTGAAGACCGCTGAACAAGGCAAAGCACCGCTGAACAGGTCATAGACCGCCATGGTGAAGACCGCTGAACAGGGCAAAGCACCGCTGAACAGGGAAAAGACCGCCATGGTGAAGACTGCTGAATAGGGCAAAGCACCGCTGAACAGGGGAAAGCACTGATGAACAGGTCAGAGACCGCCATGGCAAAGCACCGCTGAACAGGGAAAAGACCACCATGGTGAAGACCGCTGAACAGGACAAAGCACCGCTGAACAGGGCAAAGCACCGTTGAACAAGTCAGAGACCGTCATGGCAAAGCACCGCTGAACAGGGAAAAGACCGCCATGGTGAAGACCGCTGAACAGGGCAAAGCACCGCTCAACAGGGCAAAGACCGACATGCCAAAGCACCGCTGGACAGGAAAAAAAACGCCACATCAAGCATCGTTATCCCATGTGCAGCTGGGACAGTGACGGGACAGGAACCGTCACGGGGAGCCTGATGCAGTCTGGGCACCATTCCCCCTCCAGAACCAGTGGAGAAATGCATCCACTCCTTCTGTCCTTAACAGGATGAAGCACTCTGGGCACCAGTCCCCCTCCAGAACCAGTGGAGACTGTTATCCACTTGAGACACTGTGGCTTTGTACTCCCCAGGATACAGCAGTGGGCAAACCACCCACTGTAGAGACTTGAGAGACTGTGGCTTTGCACTCCCCAGGATGGTACAGTGGGCAAACCACCCACTGTAGAGACTTGAGAGACTGTGGCTTTGCACTCCCCAGGATGGTACAGTGGGCAAACCACCCACTATAGAGACTTGTGAGACTGTGGCTTTGCACTCCCCAGGGTTGCACAGTGGGCAAACCACCCACTGTAGAGACTTGTGAGACTGTGGCTTTGCACTCCCCAGGATGGTACAGTGGGCAAACCACCCACTGTAGAGACTTGGGAGGCTGTGGCTTGGCACTCCCCAGGATGGTACAGTGGGCAAACCACCCACTGTAGAGACTTGAGAGACTGTGGCTTTGCACTCCCCAGGATGGTACAGTGGGCAAACCACCCACTGTAGAGACTTGTGAGACTGTGGCTTTGCACTCCCCAGGATACATCAATGGGCATGGAGCCCCGTCGTGGATCTGGCGTGGTGCACTCATCCGGCTGAGGTGCCCCCCCTTCCCTTCCCCCTGAGGTGCCTGTTGTATTTCTATCTGATGCCCCTGCAGTGTTCTCTCTGTTTGTGGACAGGTATCTAGTGTGGGCCTCGCCCATGCATTTTGGGCCCAGTGGTGCAAGGACATTGATATGTGCATACCTGCACTACTTCTCGTAATGTATAATATTTTGATTGTGTATATATATCTGTATATATTTGGTAACTGTATTTTGATACATTACAATGTTTGAACTGATTTCCTTTTGTCTTTGCATTCTTCCGGGGGGTTTGTGGGTTGTTACTGTGATGTTTGGAAATGCATTGGTGTGTGTGTTGTAATGTGCGAGGGTGGGGTGGGGGTGGGGGTTTTGCGTGTGTGTCCCCCTGACTTTTGCCTCACCCCTCCCCTATGTCGTAGGTGCAGTACTCACCGTTGTCTTCGGCGCCGTCGTTGCTGGTGTTCGTAGATGAGCAGGAAGACAAGGGCAGGGAGTATTTGTAGTTCGGGCTCCATGGTGTCCTCCTTCCTCGTGGAGTGTCTTAAGGTGAGCGTTTTCCCATTGCAAAAGCTGTTTCCGCCGTGTTTTTATCCACAGTGAATCCGCCCCGGAAAAGGTGGCGGATTGGCGGGTTGTAATACTGTGGGCGGTACTTTGTCTTCCGCCTGTCTGTTGGCAGTGACCGCCGCGCTGCTTGTCTGTACCGCCGTGGCTGTCTTTGTTGGCGGTTTCCGCCACGGTCATAATTCCCTTTTTTTTCCACCGGCCTGTTTGCGGTATTACCGCAGCTTTAACACCGTCCGCCAGGGTTGTAATGACCCCCATAATACTTTTCATTGGCGAGTACGAGCACTTCTCAGAAACGAGCAGGTACTCTGATACAGAGTACCTGCACTTCTATTTTTCAATTTCAACCACTGCATCTAGGCAACTGAAGGCAATCTGTCCCCATGTTGCATGGGCTCGGAGGGAAATCAAGATCTATCATGCTGAATTCAACATTCCCCAACTTCTTTGGAGATACATTCAATCCTTTGGGGCACACAAGGGGTCAAGGTTTAGGAAGTCAGCATGCTGGCAGTTCAATAAGAAGGAATGTCTCAGAGGCTGCAAATCTAAGTTCCCGTGCTTATACTGCAGGATCCAAGGCTACCCAGAAACCAAGGCCCATATTTATACCCTGTTTCCACTGAATTAGCGTCATTCATTTTGACGATAATTCAGCCCAAACTTAACTCCACATTTATATTCTGATGCTAGACCCGTCTAGCGTCAAAATATTGGAGTTAACATCATTTTTTGGATGCGTGAAACCTTACGTCAATGAGATGCAAGGTAGGCGTTCCTGTCCAATCAAGCAATGGCAAAGCCAATAAGTCTCGCCTATGGGTGAGCTATTGGCTTTTGCATCGGATGGGGGCAGTGAAGATGAGGTCGGGTGGGGGGCGATAAACAGGAGGTGGGTGGGGCAGTGAATGGGAGTGCGGATTGGGTGGTTAATGGGAGAGTGGCTTGGGGTGGTGAACAGGAGAGCGATGCGTGTGGTGAATATGGGGTCACGTTGCTGTTGAATGGGAGGGCTGGAGAATGGTGGGTAAAAGTGTTGGCAAAAAAGTGTTCCCCCCAAAAAAGGTGCAATTACTTCAAAAAGAACAGATCCTGAGCAGATATCTGGTGTACATCAAATCAAGGAAAGGGAAAAATCATTTAATGAATAGTCAGCCTGGGTTGCACAAAAAGCATCATGTTTTCCCAGTTCTGAAATGGCGAAGAATAGTGACTGATCTTCCAGACTGAAAAACGTTTTACAATGATGGGGAGATACTTATATCTACTTTATTTAAAAAATGTTTGCTAATGGACTATTATAAGACAGATCAAGCAATGCTAATACCAGGAAGGAAATGCAAATAAACTTGTTAAATATGTCACTTGGCTCAGATGAGCATTAAAAGAACCACATTCAAAATACGATGGTGAGTTTTGATTTCTTTACATGTAAAAATATATTTACAGCTTCTTTGCACACTGAAACAGCTTGTTCTTCACAAGGAAGATCTGGTATCCAGTGTGCATGAAAAACACAACATGCATTGTGAATGACTTTTTTGGACTATTCACCCTTAAAATATGGACTTTACTATGCCCCACCAAGAAAAGGAAAGCTTATTTCCTAGTGTAAAAGTAAAAGCCTGTCCCTTGAATGAATGAAAAGTATAGACCTGCTTAGTGGAACATCCCAGAAACAATATATTTGCATTGCAGATATGAACCCCAGAGGGCATGGCGTAATGGGGAAGCCAGTTCAATCTCAGCATCAGCTAAATATCCTAATAAAAATTCCTCACTGTTAATATTTTTTTTCTGTCCCGGAGTTTGATTAACAGTGTTTTCACCTTTATATTGTGACATTGGAAACACAGGTACTGTTTGTCAAAGGATGACTGTGCACATTTAAATTTGTAATTGCATATAGTTGATGTGGTTTACATGAGCACCAGTTTCTTTAGAGGCAGACACATTTATTTTTATTCATGTAGAAATTAAGCAACTTGCCCAAAAACACAGGATGTTGAGCCTTCAGCCAAGACTTAAACACTGTCCCAAGCCTCAAAGTTGGAAGTTGAAGTAGCACATTTTTTTGCCTTTGCATAACACATTTAAAATGTGAAGGATGTGTATTCCACCTGTAAATATATTTTGAAAATGAAATTCAGTTATAAAGCCGATGAAATGGACTTCTATACTTTTAATTGGAGAGTACCGGCACCTCCCAGAAGCAAGCAGGTACTCTGCACTTTTATTTTTCCATTTCAAGCACTGCCTATGAATAGCTCATATATAACAATGTAAACAAAATCCAATCAATTAACCCAGGGTCACTGGGAGAGGCTCTCGGTTTGTAAATCCCATGCCCATGGCCTCCAGGGCAGTAACCAAATGCCTGGTAGAATAAACGCCTGTAGCATGAAGGGCAGTGTTCGGCTCTGGAAATGTGCTCAACAACCCTCTCTCTTTTTTTCTGACCAGGTGCCTATTCAACAGTGGTGTTAATAGGTTAAAACAGAGATGATATTAGTTTTACTGTGCAGCCTTCTAATAATGCTTTATTTTAGCAGCTCACATGATTTATGTCACAAATGTTGTGTCAGCTTTTAACACTATTTATTGATTAGATAGTTCACTGTTTCTCTCTGGCCCCCACATTAAAATAAGCACGATAAACCAGTTGGTTTCTTTTACAGTTATATAACCCTTGCTGTGAAAAATAGATATAAATCACAATGTTTTACTAATTTTATTACAGACAGATGCATTCATTGTTTGTTGCGCCCACCGAGAGTCGAACATGGTTCCCCATCTTCAAATGAAGCCGCTGTGGCTGTTATGCCACATCCTCTCTCTGTCGCTTAAAAGTCTTAAAACGGGAAGGAGGTGTAGTCAATATGTAAATAAAGTTAAATTATGAAGGTCCCATGACGACAATGTTAAACGAATAAAACCAACACACGCCGCCTAGCAGATAGGAAAGAAATACCTGTAAAAAGTGGACACATGCTACCTCTACAAACACAAAAACGAAACATAAGTCAATCTAAATGCAAGTTGTTATAAAGCTTTAAAAAGGCGACACGTGTTGAAAATGCAATAAAGATACTTCACCAGATTACACTTTTGAAACACAGTCTTTTTGAGGTTGGCAGGGGTGAAAAAGGGTTGAAGGAGGTTGTGGAAGAGCACCATGGTGTGACGTCAAACATTTAGGGTACCTTTAGCACCTTGCCAGATTTTAAAACTCTAACACATCTTTTTTGAAGGGTATGGGTGCTACAGGATGAAGTCAGGCCTGCTGGAAGGGGGATGAATACAGAGACTGCTTCCCTGTATCAAAGAGTCAATTAGCTTAGCAGCTGTTAAGACAGATATCACTGTTGTTGCCAACTGCATGTTTTGTTTTGTAAATCAGTCTGTTTTAGTTGCTGCATTTGTTGCTTTAACGCCGTACCCACTATTTTTCGCTTAATATTTGTATAGTCTGAAAGAGATGAAGTTTGCAGCCTTGCAGACAGAATGACATGAGCACCAATTGCATTTTAGTCATGGTGAAATTAAGTGATTTGCTCTAAATCACAGGAGTTTGAGCCCTCTGCCGAGATTTAAACAATGTCTCCCAGGATCAAAGTCGGCCTCTGTAACTGTTATGGCACATTCTCTTTTTTTGCATAACATTTGTAAAATGTGAAGAAGGTGAAGTTCACATGTAATTGTATTTAGAAAAGGAAGCTCCAGTGATAAAGTGAAATGCACGTAAGTGAAGCATGTATATAATACTGTAAACAAAATCCAATCTACCCAGAGTTACTAAGATAGCTTCTCTGTTGGTAAATACTGTCACTTGGGGAGACCACGTGGTGTAATGGCCAACTCTGCTGACCTTCGAGCCAAGGAATCAGGTTCCAGTCTCTGTGTTGCTCAAGATCCTGTGATCATGGGCAAATCACTTAATCTTCCTGTATCAACAAAAATAAGAATGTAACCTGTGCTCCTAAGATAAAGCTGTACCTTCCCTTTGTGGTACTTTGAACATTGCTGTGCTAAAGGCAAGAGGTAAGATTTTTCTGGTTCTTCAGACTTGGGGTGGGAGGGTGTGGTTCTAAAAATTCTGGACCCATGTAATTTACTTTGCCACAGCAGTACGATTTTAGTATCAAAAGACCGATAATGACTAGTACACTAAGCATGAGCATTTTCGCTCAATTCCAGCAGCGTTTTCACCTCGAAATCGCCATTTTCGTCCTGCACTCGTGGCTCCCATTTTATACACAGCAGCCATTTTTAAAAGTTGCCCTCACATAGGCTTATAATACAGTCAGATTTGATTCCAAGGACACGTACACCTTGATTGACTTCTCTCTGGCCTGGGCAAGCAGGAACCATTGCCTCAGGCCAAACCTGTTTGGTCAGTCCCTCTCCCAGTGGCCGAATCAGATAGCATCAAGGCACACCAGGCCATAAAACCCTTATTATCGCTCACACACCCTGCCTAACTTGCTCACACCTGCACCTGCTCTTTTCTTCTTCTTACTTTACGAGGGGGAGGTGCCCGTTTTTATTAGGGGTCCACACTTATCTGATGTCAAATACTAGGCCTTGCCGGGTAATTTATTATGGGTTGGATGACATGAAATATAAGGTTTCATCATGACACTGTTTTTTCCTTTGTAGTGAAAACATGTGAATGACCAACCAAAATGTCAAGAATGTTTGCCTGAAGCTTAAAAAAACTGTATATAAGGAAACCTGACTTTGCATTGAAACACAGTCTCCTGAGAACATACAAATCGTGCTGTTGTACTTCTAGGACACTTGTCAATTGGTTGCAGCCAATAAATTCGATCTTTGACTTCACCTAGAAGACTCTGAGTTTCTGTAGTCTGAATCAGGAAAGTACCCGAGGTCTTTGGGTGTACCCTGGCACCGCTGGGTTACCGGATCAGTACCGGTTCTGAAAAACCCAGTACCTCAGTTGGCACCCAAACGTGGGGCGATACCAGCGGTACCGGTCCAAGGCTGAGGTCTGTGGGGAGCTTTGTGTGAAAATTCTGGAGGAAGGCCGCCACTTCATCGACCCCTGCATGTCGACGTGGTCCGAAAGTCTTTGCTGCGAGGTTCCCCGCTTCCCGACGGCTATGAAGGACTGCTGCCCTGGCTATCGCCCTGATTTGGACCCTTGATGTTTGGTAGAGCGAAACGATAAGACGAGTCTTCTGGTGACGTCATCGATATTTTCAGTTAAGTATAAGTGGAGCGTCTCCCAGTCCTTAGTTGGACACTTGGTTTGGTCCTTAGTTGGACACTTGGTTTGGTCCTTAATTGGACATTTGGTTTGGTATCCCTTTGGGATCACTTTGATTTTGAACTTGCAAGTACCAAAGCCGAAGGACTCGTGTATTCACGAGACTATCGTAAACGATAATCCTTTGAAGTTTGAAGCTAGACTAGTGAGCGAAGATGCCTGGTCTTAGCAGACTTGGAAATTTGTTTTGTCTTGGTTGTAAAAGGGACTCCCGGTTGGAGGACTCATGTCCGGTTCCTCCGATTGGAACTCCAACCTATGAACTATATGTGAAGCACGGAGTAGGCCCCATCACGTTTAATAAAGTATGGGTCCGCTATTCTTGGAAATAATTGAGAAAAGTTTTTTTTCTTTTTTTCTTGTAAATATGACTTACAACTAGGATCTGCAAATGGTTCTGTAAGTAAATTACGACGGCGCTATTTATGAAAAATGGCTAAAGCGCGCTGTATTGTGTGTCCTGAGTGTTTTCTGTTTATATCTGAAATGAGCTCAATGTGTGTTTGTGGGTCTTCTTGATGTTTTCAGTTTGTTAAGTAAAATGTTGGTTAATTAATATTAAGTAGAAACTTAGAAAAAATCCAGAAATGAACCATGTGATGTGCTAACATAGCTATATGTTGCTCTTTAATTTATAGAATGAGCAATTGTGCACATATACAAAACTGCGGTTAAATGCTTAATAAATTAGAAAACACATTCAATAGATATAAATAGGGCCCCCCCCAAAAAAACGAAATTATCTATTTTCAATTCAGCCAGCACTTTCCCAGTTAAACATGGGTGGAATTTTGCATAACCTTCCTTTTAAATGAAAGTGGCGCAAAAATGTGACGCATTTCAAGTTAGGCTTATGCGCTTAGGCTTGTGAGTTAATGTATCCCAAATAATAGGCAAGGGATGCAGCTTGCTTTTATATGTGGAATTATCAAAAAAAAAAAAAAAAGAATAATTGGGTTCTTATTTTTTTTTAAAAAGAAAATTATTAATTATGGAAAAATTATTTTAAAAAATAAGTGCCTTTCAAAATCGTTTTTTAATATTTATAAAGCTTAATACCTATACTATGACCTCCTAACATTAAAATTTAATTTAAGTTATGTTGCACCGCTAAAATGACATTTGTATGTGCAATTTTCCCTTGGCGCAGGAGCAAACAAGCTAATTTCTATAAAGTATAAGTTAATATTTTCAATGGCTGACTCATGGATTGTGTAATAGACATTCTGGTAATGCATATTATGCAAGAAAATTGTAGGATATTGATTTTTTAATGCCTAAAATATCAAAGTCGATTTTGGGCAAAAGCACTGTTTAAACTGCATTTTCTTTCATTCAGAGTACTTTTTAAAGTGTCTCAGGCTTCAGTAAATGCATACATTTAGGTTTGATATATATTTGCAGGTTGTGCCTTCTTATGATTCAATGAGTCAATGTGCCAGTACAAAGGCTTGTTTTAATATCAAGGTTGAAGGTTCTAACTTCAGCTGGGCCTACTGAGACGTTCATTCATTCGAGGTTGATGAAATATGTACCATTGCATGGGATTGCAACAAGCATTTATTCTAACAACTGGTATGTGTGTTATTAAGGTTTGTGAATTATTCACAGTAAATGTAGTTTAATAATCTGGAAATAGAGATCATTTTTTTAGCGCCTAAAAAGGATTTTTTTTTTTTTTTAAATAGAGTGAATTATTGCAGGTTAGAAGGAAAATAGAAAGGCCTACTGTCTTTGACAGATTCAGAGTGGCAGAAGCTAGGAGAGCTACGGAGGCTGGCTCAAGTCATGCTGCTGAGATGCTATCTTTAGTTTTCCCATAAACAATGGAGGAGGCTGTCGTGTTGACACTTGTGACCTTTTAAATTAGGGCCTTGTCTCTGTAAAATGCAGAATGACCCTAGGCCTCTAAAAGTGGGATTTCTGGTTTCTCCAGAAGAACATCAATACAATTAAAGAACTTAATTCCAAAGGGAAAATATAAAAAAAAAGGGGTTTCTTCGAATGTCCCAACATCATGTTAAATGCTCTGCAGAACTGATACATTTGTGTCTCCGCTCTAAAAAAATAAAATGATGCCTGCTAGTTGCTTTTATTTGACAGAAAACGAAGTGTTGCATTAAGTCTTAGACAGAAAATAAGATGCAGCCCTTTTTTTTTTAATTTTGAAGGCTACATGCCTTAATGAGAACGATTTGCCAATTAAGACTTATTTTTCACAGTGGAAATTGTAGGTGCCAAATTAATATGGAGTGTCAGTGTAACAATTTTTACTTTTAGAAAGGTAAAACTAAGGTGGCTTGATGTTGCGAAGTAACTGACAAGAGGGTAACAGTTAAGTAATGGAAATTTATTTTCATGTATTTGGTCCTATCATGAATTGTTCTTGCTGGTCCTGTATGTTAGAAGAGAAACAGTAAAGTTATATTTGACAGCAGATTTCCATTGCCTGGTGATCTACTGTCAAAAGGAGGGTAAGGATTTTAAACCTGACAAATTAAACAGGCCCAAATATTGGGTTTTGGGCTGCAGGTTTACAGTGCATAAAGTACATGACATGGTGTTGTGTGTCACCGCTTATTCACACATGCTATTGTTTTGTCTATGCTTTTTGTGCTTGATACACAGCAAGTATATCTGATGGCTTGACGTTTTGTGCGTTTTTATTATTTTTTATTTGTTTTTTGCATGTTTGTTGCTGCTTTTGATACTATTACAAGCTCCCCTGTGTTGTGAGGGGATGGTCATGACGATGCCCATCGCTACGCAACAGTTGGTTGAACTTGTTCTGGTTACTAAATTCCACAGATAATGATATTTCATGCTGTGAACATAAAAGACAACACTTCACCAGTGAATGTCTATTTGGCTATAATGGTATTGAAGGAAAATAAAAAGAGATATACAGGATCAAAGTGTGTCACCTGCAGTTAGTCACGTTACTGCCCCTTCCCTTAAAGGAACAGGCAGCCCTACATTTATGTATCCTTGATTGGACCTAAGGATGAAATTATAGATCTGTGACTCAAGGTGGCCTAATTTCTATATTACATTAGTTAATGATGTTCTGTTTCCTAAGTAGCATATGGCTTTCGTTCCTTAAAAGAAAACCAGGTTTTCATTTTTTCCTGAAGAAGGAACTGAAACATTAGCTAGGAGTACCGTATATGGTGTAGTCGCCAACGGTAGAGTTAAAATTTGTGTAACTTTGGCCTTTGTGTATCACCCGTACTCTTGGTGTTGTGTCACATGCCTGACTATCACCCAAATAATTTTTTTTGTTCTTTCTATAGATTTTTTCTTTGGTTACTTCCCCTGACCAATGTCGCACCATGCTTAGTTATTGAGATTTTAGCTATGTCCTAGTCCCATTTCTCTTTTTCGAATTCCTTTCACCAGTCAGCCCTTTTATTATTATTGATGTATTGTTCAGGTTCACATTTCCAGACTGCAGTGATGTACCAGGGACCCCCATGTTATGTATAATTCCCTTTGGTATGACCAGACTGGTTTTCGAGAATTTGCCTGCTTCAATGTTTTCCAGCCTGACTGTCAGGGTAGCGATAGACTGGTTAACTGACTCAATATTATAGTAAGACAAGTTTTCCATCTCAATAGGAAATATCTTATGTTTACCTTTTTGAACATGACGAATTTTCAATGTCTATTTTAATTTGGTTTTCGGTTCCCTTCTGTTCCTGCTACTTTAATTTTTTGTGGGATAAGATGTGTCCTAATCATGCAAATATCAGGACCCTCTAGTTCTTGTCTTTTTGTTTGCACATTTGACTATTAGCCTGTGTATTGCATAGTGCACCTGATGCACAGTTTTTAAAGGAAGGTTTCTACATGTCCCTGATAATCGGTATCATGTGATTTCTCTATTGAGATGTTCTAAGGTAAGGAGGAACACCTAGACTTAATCATTGAGGCAAATATGTGTTTACCCCATTAGACAATGCCACTGTGTGAGGAAATCCATTCAGATAGAATTCTCATGTAGCTATAGATGGCAGAGAATAATGGAGAGAACTGAATTAAAGATGCTACAGACCCTGTTTTGCCCTTCTGCCTTTGTCTTTGTATTTTATGCCCATGGTGTATGGCTACTCCTTTGAAGATTGCAGACCACCTGCTTGCAGTCCCCTTGTTAAAAACCATGAACTGTTTTTGTACTAAGTTGAAGGAAACTAACAGCTGTGGCACACTTCCTACGTCACTAGATTCTGCGGGTATCAAGTCATAATAACCTGCAGGACATTGATTTAAGCCTAATTCCCATCAGTGACAGCTACAGATGAAAGACGGACGTCTTGGCCCTACAGTCTCAGCACCCAGGAAGTAGCAAAGCTGGACAGCGATCGCCAGCGCATGATATCGTACTTGCTCCATCAGACGGCGTTGGACATCACAAAACCAAAGTTTCAGTGTAAAAAAACTAAAGAGAAGGATTCCTGTTGTTGATGGCAGAGCTGTTTTGAGGTTTCATTTCTCTACCTGTCATGTGCTGGTAACCTCTGACAGTGTGCAATCCCTTGAGCCCCTTGGCCTGAGTTTTGGCCACACACCCCCTTTTCTTTGCTCCAACGGAAGAAGGGCAGTGCACCGGAGATTTCAAGTTTGGAAAAAGGCACTATATTGTGGTGCCCATGAAAGAGCAGCTTGAGCGTCCTCTGACACTAAATAATGAGTGTTGGAGTCTGAAAGTGCTGCTGAGCTTGAGCTATTTTCCAATTAATGGTGCTTGCGTCTGCACGAGATGATTTGTGCCCTTGATCAATGAAGAGCACATTGTTTGTAGTGTCTGCCACAGAGGAGAGACACTGGTGCATTGCTTTAAGACATTGAGACTTTCGAGTGAGCTGTGGGTGTTTGCCAGGAGGGCACTCCAACTAAGCAGTACTTTTCTCACGAAGAGGCCTGAATTGAGAGGCCCATGCGAAAGAAAACAACAAAAGAAAATTTGATGGACAATAGAAGCCTGCCAGAGAGGCTTTTTGAACGGACTCTGGGCATAGTTGGTTTCACAAGAGGTTTCCGTGTGATTGTATAGACTAGGTGTTAGGAGACTGATTGTTTTGCTGGCATTGTTTTAAAGTACTATTCTGTTTAGTAAAAGCAGAATAAAGTCCATTTTCTGTGGAAAGAGTACCCCCTTTTCACCTTAGAGCATTGATGAGAGTCACCACTGTTCCACCTGAACATACAAAAATTACTGAAATGCAGAGGAGCCCTAAAAATGTTACTAGATAATTTTAGGATTTGCTTTTTGGTTAGGGTTGTGAAAAATTATTATTTCATTTGTAAATAGTGGTCACTACTTTCTCCCGTTGTCTATATGTTCTTAATAACGTGTTTTCTAGTGTCTTTTAAACATGACGTTGTCATTTATGGGTAGGATTGTTTTTCTCTACTCAATTGACTTCTGCACCCACTTCCCAACCTATGTCTTTTCCTACTATTGTTTCTTTGCACTCTTTTCACCCTTTTCCTGAACATGAGCAGGTTAGAAGATCAGAATTCGTAAGCAATTCTTTTGTACAGCTTCTGCATCAACACTAGTTAGTAGTGAACATCACTAATTGTTGGGTGTGTGATCTTATGCCACCTACTGCAGATAGAGGTATTCCTTATTTTGTCCTGCCATATGTGGCCTTTTTGTGCTACTTCATGTTCGAGGAGACCTGTCCAGAGAGAGTTACCAAGTACTAGAATTTTGCTCCAGCAACATCTCCATGGCCTTATAAACATAGACCTGGACTCAGATTAGCATGAGAATAGGTTTATTGCCTATGTAAGGGCAAAAGGAGGGTTTGTGGTTCTAAAAATTCTGGACCCATGTAATTTACTTTGCCACAGCAGTACGATTTTAGTATCAAAAGACCGATAATGACTAGTACACTAAGCATGAGCATTTTCGCTCAATTCCAGCAGCGTTTTCACCTCGAAATCGCTATTTTCGTCCTGCACTCGTGGCTCCCATTTTATACACAGCAGCCATTTTTAAAAGTTGCCCTCACATAGGCTTATAATACAGTCAGATTTGATTCCACGGACACGTACACCTTGATTGACTTCTCTCTGGCCTGGGCAAGCTGGAACCATTGCCTCAGGCCAAACCTGTTTGGTCAGTCCCTCTCCCAGTGGCCGAATCAGATAGCATCAAGGCACACCAGGCCATAAAACCCTTATTATCGCTCACACACCCTGCCTAACTTGCTCACACCTGCACCTGCTCTTTTCTTCTTCTTACTTTACGAGGGGGAGGTGCCCGTTTTTATTAGGGGTCCACACTTATCTGATGTAAAATACTAGGCCTTGCCGGGTAATTTATTATGGGTTGGATGACATGAAATATAAGGTTTCATCATGACACTGTTTTTTCCTTTGTAGTGAAAACATGTGAAAGACCAACCAAAATGTCAAGAATGTTTGCCTGAAGCTTAAAAAACTGTATAAAAGGAAACCTGACTTTGCATTGAAACACAGTCTCCTGAGAACATACAAATCGTGCTGTTGTACTTCTAGGACACTTGTCAATTGGTTGCAGCCAACAAATTTGATCTTTGACTTCACCTAGAAGACTCTGAGTTTCTGTAGTCTGAATCAGGAAAGTACCCGAGGTCTTTGGGTGTACCCTGGCACCGCTGGGTTACCGGATCAGTACCGGTTCTGAAAAACCCAGTACCTCAGTGGCACAAAGGGTGGTGGGAAGATACAGTAAAGGGAGAGGTGGGAATTGCAAGGGAGTGGGCAACATTGGACTCCACTATATAAAAAAATAATTATTTTAAAAGTTTACATCTGGTAAACGCGTCCTTACAAAAATGCAAAATTAGAAGTGGCCTGCTTGCAGGGCACGACAATACTTAGTAGTTGCCTTTGGAGCTATTAGCAAGGACTGATCTGTACATAATATTAAAATGTATACCTTGAAACCATGTTTGTGATAGAAGTTCATCCAAATGCAAACGTGACACTTAATTAATGAAAGCAAAACTTTCACCTAAAGATTCGTAGAAGTTGCGCCCACTAAACAGCTGTATGGTTGTTTTAGTTTATTTACGTGTATTTCCATGTTTTTTTTAGGTGATGCATGAATCCAAAATTTGAAAACATATAGGGTGCAGTTCACAGGGAATGAGTGACTCATTATAACAATGAATATTTGTTCGCTAGAGTGAAAGACCTGTAATAGCTTTTAGTATATTCCTCACTGTTAACAAATCCTTTTCTATCTCGGAGTTTGATTAAAAGTGGTGTTCCTGCGCATTTGAATTTGTAACTGCATATAGTTGATGCGCTTTTAAAATAAACAACTAACGCTGCCTTGCCAATGTGGAACAGAAAACAAAAGAGAAAAAACAAGTGGTGTTAACGTTTTACCAATAGCATTTACCAACAACACCCATGGAAGAAGCCCTTCCAAGCATAGAAATAACCAACGGAAATTCAGTTGCCATGAAACAATTAGATAATAAAACATATGCTGCCTTGCAGCTGCTACTGAAAGCACAAAATTAACACGAACAAGATGAAAATTAACATGAACAAGATGTCTTAAAAGTTCACCAATGACACACGAAAGATCTATCCACGCAAACGCAAGTAAACATTTACAAAAACGTTTGAAAGCTTTACAGATGACAGATGGACAAGATTACAGATTTGCAGTTACAAAAGTAAAGCCAGTATATTCACTAAGGACACAAGAAAAAGCCTTCCAACAAATAAACATTTTTTTAGTGAACAGAAGAAACATAGCAACAGCATGAAAATAAAACAAGAGGGAAGTGAAAACAAACCAATAATGGGAAATGCTTTGCAACTAAGAAAAAAGTAGGCCGAAGACACATGCTATAACAATGAATGGTGTATTTATCTAGTGCTGGGACTATGCTCTCAGGGAGTGGTAAAAATAGGAAAAGGCATGACAAATGCATGCCATCAGCAAATAGGAACAAAAATAATAAAGTGAAGATGAAAACAGCCAGAAAGTAGGGGGCGGGCGATATGAAACCCCACAAAGTAGAAAACAACAAGTCGCTAGGCGACAGCGCAAGTGCTGTCTAGGCTTAACCTAAAAATGACTCTAAGCCCCTAGTGCCATATTTATCCACCCTGGGCAAAAAAGACGCACAGGTGGGAGGCGGAGCCAAAAAATGATGTTAACTCTGATTTGCGTTAAAGTTTAATACCTGGGTCAGACCAGGTGTTAAAATGAGGCAAACACATCACTACTTCAGGAAAACACATAGAAGCAACATCAAAAACCCACAGGACAAGATGGAAGTGCTACTGCTCCAGCTTGCGAGATGATGCAGAGGACAGTAACAACAACAGCAACCCTCCACCACCATAACGTGCCCCACAAGGCAATGCAGAAGGCAGGAGAGAGTATTCAGAAACAGGACAATCCTCCATGGCCTCAGGGAACAAGACATCATAAGGACATGTAGACTCAACCGGCAAGCCATACTACACCTGCTCCACTACATTGAACCACAATTCACAGCCAGCCTGCAGACCCCACACAACATACTACCTGTGACAAACCTGTTAGCTGTCCTGCACACGCTGGCAATTGGCTCATTTCAAACAACGGGCGCCTTGGTTGTTGGTGTGTCACAGCCGTCATTCTCTGCGTTCCCGCAAAAGGTGTAATACGCAATCATCTCCCTGACACCCCACCACATCAGCTTCCCCAACACCCAGCAAAAGCAGCAGGAGATAAAACAGGAATTCTACCAATTTCATGGCTACCCGCATGTGCTTGGTGCAATTGACTGCACCCATGTCTGACTTGTGCCACCTGCAGCAACAGAGCACATATACCGGAATCACACGCATTCCATCAATGTGAAGATCATCGTGGACCACCGGGAACTATTTACAAACATTTTGGCCAAGTATCCGGGAAGTGTGCATGATGCCTACATTTTCTATCACAGCAGGAACAACAAACACTCTGGTAACACCAGCACAGCACCCACCCAGCGGGCCCATACCTCCGTACCCAGGACACGTCAATCAGCGGTGTGTCCACCACTACAGGGAACCCAGGATAACCCACCACCCCAACAACAACAGGGACCTGGGGGCAGTGGTAGTTGGCACACGGTCCAGGGGACAGAGGCACAGGAACACAGGGGAACTGGGAGGGCTGCTGTGCGACAGGGGGCGGACATGCCAAGGGAACCCACCCTCCACGAGGCCCTCACCTCCATCATGGGAGCATACCACCACTCCCAGGAGACGATGGCTACGGTCCTGGCCAAGTTTCAGGAGACCCAGCGCCTGCAGGACGAACAGTATTTGGGCTTCAGGGAGGAGCTCAGAACCATCAGCTCCACCCTGGGCACCATGGTAGGGGTGCTGAAGGACATACAAAAGACCATGAGGGACACCGTGGCACTCCAAGGGGCCCCTGATACTAGCCTGGACGATGAACTGCCCACCACCTCCGCCGGCGCTAGTGGACAGGACGCCCCGCCACAGGACCACCACACCAGCACCCCACCCCCTGCAGATGGAAAACCACCCAGCAAGCGGTCCCTGAGATCCAGGAACAGGACAGAGCAAGATGGCAAGACCCCCGCCAGGAAATGAGACCGTCATGATTGTCATCCCACTGTCCCACTTTGTTACCCTGTCCATACTGAAACTGCCCCAGCTCCACTTCCTATGCCCATATGGGCAGTGCACCTGTGTGACCAATAGACTGGACTCTGCCATGGACATTCCTCCACCGTCCCCCATCACCATTTTACAACCCCCCTCCATTTTAGAGCACTTAAATAAACACCCTTGAAGCACAAAACAATCTGGAGTCAGTCTGTGATTTGGTAAATTTGTATTATCAATGACAGTGTCAAAATGCGTTCTCAATTGTAAAGCCAACATACCTATGTCACACATCACAAGTCCATGAAGGATGCAAGCAGATGACACACGTTGGTAACCACACCTGTGAAACCGTAATGGAAAGGTACAACTCAGTTACCAAATACTGCTACTAAATGACAGACAGGATAGAGGTAGAAGTGTGAAAGTGAATGTGATAGTAAAATAAAATGTTCTCACCTGTGTGTCACTGGAAATATTGCTGTATGACTGACTCCCTGTTGTCGTTGTCTACTTCCTCAGCTTCCTCCTCATCACTGTCCACAGGCTCCAAAGGCTCCACAGTTGCCACAACAGCGCCATCTGGACCATCCTCCTGCCGAAAAGTCACCTGGCGTCGCAAAGCACGATTGTGAAGCATCGAGCAGGCGATGATGATCTGGCACACCTTCCTTGGTGAGTAGAATAGGGAACCACCTGTCATATGGAGGCAGCTGAACCTGGCCTTCAGGAGGCCGAAGGTCCGTTCGATCACCCTCCTAGTCCGCCCATGGGCCTCATTGTAGCGTTCCTCTGCCCTGGTCCTGGGATTCCTCACTGGGGTCAATAGCCAGGACAGGTTAGGGTAACCAGAATCCCCTAATAGCCACACACAGTGCATCTGGAGTTGACCCATCACATACGGGATACTGCTATTCCACAGGATGTAGGCATCATGCACAGAGCCAGGGAACATAGCATTTACCTGGGAGATGTACTGGTCTGCCAAACATACCATCTGTACATTCATCGAATGATAATTCTTCCGGTTCCTGTACACCTGTTCACTCCTGTGGGGGGGGACCAGTGCTACATGGGTCCCATCAATAGCACCTATGACGTTGGGGATATGTCCAAGGGCATAGAAGTCACCTTTGACTGTAGCCAAATCCTCCATCTGAGGGAAAATTATGTAGCTCCTTATGTGTTTCAGCAGGGCAGACAACACTCTGGACAACACGTTGGAAAACATAGGCTGGGACATCCCTGATGCCATGGCCACTGTTGTCTGAAAAGACCCACTTGCAAGGAAATGGAGCACTGACAGCACCTGCACGTCAGGGGGGATTCCAGTGGGATGGCGAATTGGTGACATCAGGTCTGGCTCCAACTGGGTACATAGTTCCTAGATAGTGGCACGGTCAAACCTGTAGGTGATGATCAAATGTCGCTCCTCCATTGTCAACAGGTCCACCAGCGGTCGGTACACCGGAGGATTCCGCCATCTTCTCAAATGTCCCAGCTGACGGTGCCTAGGAAGGACAACAGCGACCACAGAGTCAAAAAATTCCCAGGTATGTACCCACAGATACAGAGAACACTACACAAAACACAAAACTGTTCCTGTATGTGTGTTGAGTGTAGGCCTAGGTATGTGTGACGCAGTAGTAAATGAAGCCATGTGGGCCCCTGAAATGGCGGCTGCCTGACCTCTACACTGGGACAATGGGATTTGAGGTATCTGCGCTGGCGTAGTACACCGTCGCGGTAGGCGGTCGTAGACCGCGGCGCAATGCTGCATTGGTTAACATTGGACCCTATGGGTCCCAGGAGCCAATGATGAAGTGCGCCGGCGGTGATGACACGCACCGCCGCGGACGTCACCACCGCGGACGTGACCGCCATTTTCTATCTGTTCAATCACTCGATACCTGATCTTCGACAGGAGAGGACCTACACTGCAAGTGGTGCTGTGACCTCGGTCTGGAAGAGACAATGGCTGCTGCATCTGGGGAAAGGGCCCCTGCCTTCACTGCTCAGGAGTTGGAAAAGCTAGTC
The DNA here is from genome assembly GCF_031143425.1 of Pleurodeles waltl. Lineage (NCBI taxonomy): Eukaryota > Metazoa > Chordata > Amphibia > Caudata > Salamandridae > Pleurodeles > Pleurodeles waltl. The sequence continues at coordinate 540,985,998 of NC_090437.1, forward strand.
GACGGGGTCCTCCCCCAGTGCACGCTACTCTACGGTCCTCCTGACCAACAGGTAAGTACACAGGGAGCACGTTGTATGGGCTATGCCTGGGTGGAGAGGGCTGGATGTGAGTTGGAAGGGGGCAGAGTTCAGGGAACATCAAGGAGTGTGAATGCATGTGCCACATGGCAAGGGTAGGGATGGGGGCCACTCACATCGACGGTGCAATTGGTAATGACTTCTCTTCTTCCCCTGTGCATGTCATGTAGGTCAGCGCCCAGAAGGACATTTGGCGTGCCATCGCCAAGGACGTCTGGACCCTGGGGGTCCACCAGGGGCCCCCGCACCCACTGCCGGAAAAGATGGGAGGACATTCGCTGCTGGAGCAAGAAGACGGCGGAGGCTCAGCTGGGGATGGCCTCCCAACGTGGGAGGGGTGCCCATCGCACCATGACCCCCCGATGTTCCGGATCCTGGCAGTGGCCTACCCGGAGTTGGATGGGCGCTTGAGGGCATCACAGCAGACACAAGGGGGTGAGTACACTCTCATTCTGGGGACTTTGCGCGCAGTGGAGGGGTCTGGGTGGGGGAGGAGGGCTATGGGTTTCCCTAGGTCAGGGCGAGTTACGTAGGCTAGGCCCCTCCATAATGCAGGCCATGTGTCACTCCACCCCACCTCAGTAGAGTGGCAAGTATAGGTATACATGCCCCTGTGGCATCAATGTGTGCAGATGTCCACCATAGCCATGTAGGCCAGATCCCAGGAATTGCATCTGTAGAGGCCAAGAGCACGGCGTAGTGCAGGGGGCTGCTGTGTCTGTATTGTCCACCAACGGTAACGGGTAGCCATGCACTCAACCTGTCTTTCTTCTGTCGTCCCCCCCCTTTTCTGCTCTCCCTGTTGTTTTGTGCATCAGCATCATCAGGCGGAGGTACAGTGGCACCGGAGCACGAGGGAGCTGCATCCCACATGGCCATGGAGGGCCACACCACAGACTCTGAATACACCAGTGGGACGGAGGGCGAGGGGAGCTTCACGTCGGTCACAGGATCACCAAACAGCGACACGGACTCGTCCGCCGATGGGAGCTCCCTTGTGGTGGTGGCACCCTCTGTGCCCCCCACTTCTACAGGTACAGCCGCCACCTCCCCTACCAGCACCGCCCTCCCAGCAGCCCCTCAGCGTTCGCCCCGTGCCCGCTCAGTCAGGAGGGTGGGCATCACCTTCGCCCCAGGCACCTCAGGCCCTGCCCCAGTCACCCCTGCTGCCCTCAGTGAGGAGGCCATTGACCTCCTCAGGTCACTCACTGTTGGGCAGTCTACCATTGTGAATGCCATCCAGGGTGTAGAAAGGGAGTTGCAACACGGTAATGCATTCCTGGAGGGCATTCATTGTGGTCAGGCTGCCCTTCATCGAACCCTGCAATCTATGGCCTAAGCACTGATGGCAGCCATTGTCCCTGTGTCTAGCCTCCCCCCTCCAACTTCCTCCACCCAGACCCAATCCCCTGTACCCCAGCCTATCCCAAGCACACCATCAGACAAGCATGCATACACCTCAACACACACAAGTAGCTCAGGCAAACATAGGCACCACACAACCCACAGGCACTCACACAAGCATCACCCACATACAGACACAGCAACATCCACTGCCTCCAATGTGTCCCCCTCCTCGTCGTCTCCCTCCTCCCTCCCAGTGTCGTCTACACTCTCACCTGCATGCACTACATCTACAGGCACTAGGACTCGCACCAGAACACCCAGAACCACACCCCGCTCACCTGCACTCACCACCCCACTACCATTTACACGTCCCCTGTGTCCACTCCCAGTGTGTCTGTGATGCCCCCTCCCAGAGTACACAAACGCGGCCACTCACACTACACCACCCACCCACCTCATGACAGCCTCCAGTACCTGCCAGTACCAGCCACTGCCAGCCTCCAGTATCTGCACCTGCACCCAAATCACCAAAAGTTACACCTCCTACAACCACCTCCTCTTCCTCCACTCCCAGACCCCCTCCAGCTGCCCATCCCAGTCTTCGTCAGCAACTCTTCCTCAGCAACGTTGACCTGTTTGCCCACACCCCCACCCCTCCAATGGATAGGTCCCGTAGTAGCACCTCAGCCCAAAAAAGTCCAGTACCAGTGGTGCGTGTCAAAGGTGTGTGGAGTGCACCGGCCACCAGGGCAGCCAGTGTGACACGGAGCCAAAGCACTGCCAGTCCACCCCCTGTAAATCACCTCAAGTTGGAAAGTGGCCGACGGGACAGGGTGAAGACTCCTGGTGGAAAACCTGCTCACAAGGGTCGCAGGGGGAGTGCCGAGTCAGCTGTGCCTCCTCCAAAGGTGGTGAAGGGCCAGAGGAAGTCTGCACAGTCTGGGAAGAGCAGCATGGCGGAGAAGGGCGCCATCCTCCCCGGCGGCCGGGACGCCACCGCCAGCACTGTCGTCACTGGTCCTGAGACCACCGCCAGAGTCAGTGCCCAGGTGGGCAGCAGTATTGTCACTGATCAGGAGACCACCGCCGGAGTCAGTGCCCAGGAGGGCAGCAGTATCGTCACTGGTCAGGAGACCACCGCCGGAGTCAGTGCCCAGGAGGGCCCCGGCAGTCACAGCCCCACTGGGCAATGAGGGACCGTCATGCCACACACCAATGCACAGGTCAGAGACCGCCATGGCAAAGCACCGCTGAACAGGGAAATGACCGCATTGGTGAAGACCGCTGAACAGGGCAAAGCACCGCTGAACAGGGCAAAGCACCGCTGAACAGGTCAGAGACCGCCATGGCAAAGCACCGCTGAACAGGGAAAAGACCACCATGGTGAAGACCGCTGAACAAGGCAAAGCACCGCTGAACAGGTCATAGACCGCCATGGTGAAGACCGCTGAACAGGGCAAAGCACCGCTGAACAGGGAAAAGACCGCCATGGTGAAGACTGCTGAATAGGGCAAAGCACCGCTGAACAGGGGAAAGCACTGATGAACAGGTCAGAGACCGCCATGGCAAAGCACCGCTGAACAGGGAAAAGACCACCATGGTGAAGACCGCTGAACAGGACAAAGCACCGCTGAACAGGGCAAAGCACCGCTGAACAAGTCAGAGACCGTCATGGCAAAGCACCGCTGAACAGGGAAAAGACCGCCATGGTGAAGACCGCTGAACAGGGCAAAGCACCGCTCAACAGGGCAAAGACCGACATGCCAAAGCACCGCTGGACAGGAAAAAAAACGCCACATCAAGCATCGTTATCCCATGTGCAGCTGGGACAGTGACGGGACAGGAACCGTCACGGGGAGCCTGATGCAGTCTGGGCACCATTCCCCCTCCAGAACCAGTGGAGAAATGCATCCACTCCTTCTGTCCTGAACAGGATGAATACTCTGGGCACCAGTCCCCCTCCAGAACCAGTGGAGACTGTTATCCACTTGAGACACTGTGGCTTTGTACTCCCCAGGATACAGCAGTGGGCAAACCACCCACTGTAGAGACTTGAGAGACTGTGGCTTTGCACTCCCCAGGATGGTACAGTGGGCAAACCACCCACTGTAGAGACTTGAGAGACTGTGGCTTTGCACTCCCCAGGATGGTACAGTGGGCAAACCACCCACTCTAGAGACTTGTGAGACTGTGGCTTTGCACTCCCCAGGGTTGCACAGTGGGCAAACCACCCACTGTAGAGACTTGTGAGACTGTGGCTTTGCACTCCCCAGGATGGTACAGTGGGCAAACCACCCACTGTAGAGACTTGGGAGGCTGTGGCTTGGCACTCCCCAGGATGGTACAGTGGGCAAACCACCCACTGTAGAGACTTGAGAGACTGTGGCTTTGCACTCCCCAGGATGGTACAGTGGGCAAACCACCCACTGTAGAGACTTGTGAGACTGTGGCTTTGCACTCCCCAGGATACATCAATGGGCATGGAGCCCCGTCGTGGATCTGGCGTGGTGCACTCATCCGGCTGAGGTGCCCCCCCTTCCCTTCCCCCTGAGGTGCCTGTTGTATTTCTATCTGATGCCCCTGCAGTGTTCTCTCTGTTTGTGGACAGGTATCTAGTGTGGGCCTCGCCCATGCATTTTGGGCCCAGTGGTGCAAGGACATTGATATGTGCATACCTGCACTACTTCTCGTAATGTATAATATTTTGATTGTGTATATATATCTGTATATATTTGGTAACTGTATTTTGATACATTACAATGTTTGAACTGATTTCCTTTTGTCTTTGCATTCTTCCGGGGGGTTTGTGGGTTGTTACTGTGATGTTTGGAAATGCATTGGTGTGTGTGTTGTAATGTGCGAGGGTGGGGTGGGGGTGGGGGTTTTGCGTGTGTGTCCCCCTGACTTTTGCCTCACCCCTCCCCTATGTCGTAGGTGCAGTACTCACTGTTGTCTTCGGCGCCGCCGTTGCTGGTGTTCGTAGACGAGCAGGAAGACAAGGGCAGGGAGTATTTGTAGTTCGGGCTCCATGGTGTCCTCCTTCCTCGTGGAGTGTGTTAAGGTGAGCGTTTTCCCATTGCAAAAGCTGTTTCCGCCGTGTTTTTATCCACAGTGAATCCGCCCCGGAAAAGGTGGCGGATTGGCGGGTTGTAATACTGTGGGCGGTACTTTGTCTTCCGCCTGTCTGTTGGCAGTGACCGCCGCGCTGCTTGTCTGTACCGCCGTGGCTGTCTTTGTTGGCGGTTTCCGCCACGGTCATAATTCCCTTTTTTTTCCACCGGCCTGTTTGCGGTATTACCGCAGCTTTAACACCGTCCGCCAGGGTTGTAATGACCCCCATAATACTTTTCATTGGCGAGTACGAGCACTTCTCAGAAACGAGCAGGTACTCTGATACAGAGTACCTGCACTTCTATTTTTCAATTTCAACCACTGCATCTAGGCAACTGAAGGCAATCTGTCCCCATGTTGCATGGGCTCGGAGGGAAATCAAGATCTATCATGCTGAATTCAACATTCCCCAACTTCTTTGGAGATACATTCAATCCTTTGGGGCACACAAGGGGTCAAGGTTTAGGAAGTCAGCATGCTGGCAGTTCAATAAGAAGGAATGTCTCAGAGGCTGCAAATCTAAGTTCCCGTGCTTATACTGCAGGATCCAAGGCTACCCAGAAACCAAGGCCCATATTTATACCCTGTTTCCACTGAATTAGCGTCATTCATTTTGACGATAATTCAGCCCAAACTTAACTCCACATTTATATTCTGATGCTAGACCCGTCTAGCGTCAAAATATTGGAGTTAACATCATTTTTTGGATGCGTGAAACCTTACGTCAATGAGATGCAAGGTAGGCGTTCCTGTCCAATCAAGCAATGGCAAAGCCAATAAGTCTCGCCTATGGGTGAGCTATTGGCTTTTGCATCGGATGGGGGCAGTGAAGATGAGGTCGGGTGGGGGGCGATAAACAGGAGGTGGGTTGGGCAGTGAATGGGAGTGCGGATTGGGTGGTTAATGGGAGAGTGGCTTGGGGTGGTGAACAGGAGAGCGATGCGTGTGGTGAATATGGGGTCACGTTGCTGTTGAATGGGAGGGCTGGAGAATGGTGGGTAAAAGTGTTGGCAAAAAAGTGTTCCCCCCAAAAAAGGTGCAATTACTTCAAAAAGAACAGATTCTGAGCAGATATCTGATGTACATCAAATCAAGGAAAGGGAAAAATCATTTAATGAATAGTCAGCCTGGGTTGCACAAAAAGCATCATGTTTTCCCAGTTCTGAAATGGCGAAGAATAGTGACTGATCTTCCAGACTGAAAAACGTTTTACAATGATGGGGAGATACTTATATCTACTTTATTTAAAAAATGTTTGCTAATGGACTATTATAAGACAGATCAAGCAATGCTAATACCAGGTAGGAAATGCAAATAAACTTGTTAAATATGTCACTTGGCTCAGATGAGCATTAAAAGAACCACATTCAAAATACGATGGTGAGTTTTGATTTCTTTACTTGTAAAAATATATTTACAGCTTCTTTGCACACTGAAACAGCTTGTTCTTCACAAGGAAGATCTGGTATCCAGTGTGCATGAAAAACACAACATGCATTGTGAATGACTTTTTTGGACTATTCACCCTTAAAATATGGACTTTACTATGCCCCACCAAGAAAAGGAAAGCTTATTTCCTAGTGTAAAAGTAAAAGCCTGTCCCTTGAATGAATGAAAAGTATAGACCTGCTTAGTGGAACATCCCAGAAACAATATATTTGCATTGCAGATATGAACCCCAGAGGGCATGGCGTAATGGGGAAGCCAGTTCAATCTCAGCATCAGCTAAATATCCTAATAAAAATTCCTCACTGTTAATATTTTTTTTCTGTCCCGGAGTTTGATTAACAGTGTTTTCACCTTTATATTGTGACATTGGAAACACAGGTACTGTTTGTCAAAGGATGATTGTGCACATTTAAATTTGTAATTGCATATAGTTGATGTGGTTTACATGAGCACCAGTTTCTTTAGAGGCAGACACATTTATTTTTATTCATGTAGAAATTAAGCAACTTGCCCAAAAACACAGGATGTTGAGCCTTCCGCCAAGACTTAAACACTGTCCCAAGCCTCAAAGTTGGAAGTTGAAGTAGCACATTTTTTTGCCTTTGCATAACACATTTAAAATGTGAAGGATGTGTATTCCACCTGTAAATATATTTTGAAAATGAAATTCAGTTATAAAGCCGATGAAATGGACTTCTATACTTTTAATTGGAGAGTACCGGCACCTCCCAGAAGCAAGCAAGTACTCTGCACTTTTATTTTTCCATTTCAAGCACTGCCTATGAATAGCTCATATATAACAATGTAAACAAAATCCAATCAATTAACCCAGGGTCACTGGGAGAGGCTCTCGGTTTGTAAATCCCATGCCCATGGCCTCCAGGGCAGTAACCAAATGCCTGGTAGAATAAACGCCTGTAGCATGAAGGGCAGTGTTCGGCTCTGGAAATGTGCTCAACAACCCTCTCTCTTTTTTTCTGACCAGGTGCCTATTCAACAGTGGTGTTAATAGGTTAAAACAGAGATGATATTAGTTTTACTGTGCAGCCTTCTAATAATGCTTTATTTTAGCAGCTCACATGATTTATGTCACAAATGTTGTGTCAGCTTTTAACACTATTTATTGATTAGATAGTTCACTGTTTCTCTCTGGCCCCCACATTAAAATAAGCACGATAAACCAGTTGGTTTCTTTTACAGTTATATAACCCTTGCTGTGAAAAATAGATATAAATCACAATGTTTTACTAATTTTATTACAGACAGATGCATTCATTGTTTGTTGCGCCCACCGAGAGTCGAACATGGTTCCCCATCTTCAAATGAAGCCGCTGTGGCTGTTATGCCACATCCTCTCTCTGTCGCTTAAAAGTCTTAAAACGGGAAGGAGGTGTAGTCAATATGTAAATAAAGTTAAATTATGAAGGTCCCATGACGACAATGTTAAACGAATAAAACCAACACACGCCGCCTAGCAGATAGGAAAGAAATACCTGTAAAAAGTGGACACATGCTACCTCTACAAACACAAAAACGAAACATAAGTCAATCTAAATGCAAGTTGTTATAAAGCTTTAAAAAGGCGACACGTGTTGAAAATGCAATAAAGATACTTCACCAGATTACACTTTTGAAACACAGTCTTTTTGAGGTTGGCAGGGGTAAAAAAGGGTTGAAGGAGGTTGTGGAAGAGCACCATGGTGTGACGTCAAACATTTAGGGTACCTTTAGCACCTTGCCAGATTTTAAAACTCTAACACATCTTTTTTGAAGGGTATGGGTGCTACAGGATGAAGTCAGGCCTGCTGGGAGGGGGATGAATACAGAGACTGCTTCCCTGTATCAAAGAGTCAATTAGCTTAGCAGCTGTTAAGACAGATATCACTGTTGTTGCCAACTGCATGTTTTGTTTTGTAAATCAGTCTGTTTTAGTTGCTGCATTTGTTGCTTTAACGCCGTACCCACTATTTTTCGCTTAATATTTGTATAGTCTGAAAGAGATGAAGTTTGCAGCCTTGCAGACAGAATGACATGAGCACCAATTGCATTTTAGTCATGGTGAAATTAAGTGATTTGCTCTAAATCACAGGAGTTTGAGCCCTCTGCCGAGATTTAAACAATGTCTCCCAGGATCAAAGTCGGCCTCTGTAACTGTTATGGCACATTCTCTTTTTTTGCATAACATTTGTAAAATGTGAAGAAGGTGAAGTTCACATGTAATTGTATTTAGAAAAGGAAGCTCCAGTGATAAAGTGAAATGCACGTAAGTGAAGCATGTATATAATACTGTAAACAAAATCCAATCTACCCAGAGTTACTAAGATAGCTTCTCTGTTGGTAAATACTGTCACTTGGGGAGACCACGTGGTGTAATGGCCAACTCTGCTGACCTTCGAGCCAAGGAATCAGGTTCCAGTCTCTGTGTTGCTCAAGATCCTGTGATCATGGGCAAATCACTTAATCTTCCTGTATCAACAAAAATAAGAATGTAACCTGTGCTCCTAAGATAAAGCTGTACCTTCCCTTTGTGGTACTTTGAACATTGCTGTGCTAAAGGCAAGAGGTAAGATTTTTCTGGTTCTTCAGACTTGGGGTGGGAGGGTGTGGTTCTAAAAATTCTGGACCCATGTAATTTACTTTGCCACAGCAGTACGATTTTAGTATCAAAAGACCGATAATGACTAGTACACTAAGCATGAGCATTTTCGCTCAATTCCAGCAGCGTTTTCACCTCGAAATCGCCATTTTCGTCCTGCACTCGTGGCTCCCATTTTATACACAGCAGCCATTTTTAAAAGTTGCCCTCACATAGGCTTATAATACAGTCAGATTTGATTCCAAGGACACGTACACCTTGATTGACTTCTCTCTGGCCTGGGCAAGCAGGAACCATTGCCTCAGGCCAAACCTGTTTGGTCAGTCCCTCTCCCAGTGGCCGAATCAGATAGCATCAAGGCACACCAGGCCATAAAACCCTTATTATCGCTCACACACCCTGCCTAACTTGCTCACACCTGCACCTGCTCTTTTCTTCTTCTTACTTTACGAGGGGGAGGTGCCCGTTTTTATTAGGGGTCCACACTTATCTGATGTCAAATACTAGGCCTTGCCGGGTAATTTATTATGGGTTGGATGACATGAAATATAAGGTTTCATCATGACACTGTTTTTTCCTTTGTAGTGAAAACATGTGAATGACCAACCAAAATGTCAAGAATGTTTGCCTGAAGCTTAAAAAAACTGTATATAAGGAAACCTGACTTTGCATTGAAACACAGTCTCCTGAGAACATACAAATCGTGCTGTTGTACTTCTAGGACACTTGTCAATTGGTTGCAGCCAATAAATTCGATCTTTGACTTCACCTAGAAGACTCTGAGTTTCTGTAGTCTGAATCAGGAAAGTACCCGAGGTCTTTGGGTGTACCCTGGCACCGCTGGGTTACCGGATCAGTACCGGTTCTGAAAAACCCAGTACCTCAGTTGGCGCCCAAACGTGGGGCGATACCAGCGGTACCGGTCCAAGGCTGAGGTCTGTGGGGAGCTTTGTGTGAAAATTCTGGAGGAAGGCCGCCACTTCATCGACCCCTGCATGTCGACGTGGTCCGAAAGTCTTTGCTGCGAGGTTCCCCGCTTCCCGACGGCTATGAAGGACTGCTGCCCTGGCTATCGCCCTGATTTGGACCCTTGATGTTTGGTAGAGCGAAACGATAAGACGAGTCTTCTGGTGACGTCATCGATATTTTCAGTTAAGTATAAGTGGAGCGTCTCCCAGTCCTTAGTTGGACACTTGGTTTGGTCCTTAGTTGGACACTTGGTTTGGTCCTTAATTGGACATTTGGTTTGGTATCCCTTTGGGATCACTTTGATTTGGAACTTGCAAGTACCAAAGCCGAAGGACTCGTGTATTCACGAGACTATCGTAAACGATAATCCTTTGAAGTTTGAAGCTAGACTAGTGAGCGAAGATGCCTGGTCTTAGCAGACTTGGAAATTTGTTTTGTCTTGGTTGTAAAAGGGACTCCCGGTTGGAGGACTCATGTCCGGTTCCTCCGATTGGAACTCCAACCTATGAACTATATGTGAAGCACGGAGTAGGCCCCATCACGTTTAATAAAGTATGGGTCCGCTATTCTTGGAAATAATTGAGAAAAGTTTTTTTTCTTTTTTTCTTGTAAATATGACTTACAACTAGGATCTGTAAGTAAATTACGACGGCGCTATTTATGAAAAATGGCTAAAGCGCGCTGTATTGTGTGTCCTGAGTGTTTTCTGTTTATATCTGAAATGAGCTCAATGTGTGTTTGTGGGTCTTCTTGATGTTTTCAGTTTGTTAAGTAAAATGTTGGTTAATTGATATTAAGTAGAAACTTAGAAAAAATCCAGAAATGAACCATGTGATGTGCTAACATAGCTATATGTTGCTCTTTAATTTATAGAATGAGCAATTGTGCACATATACAAAACTGCGGTTAAATGCTTAATAAATTAGAAAACACATTCAATAGATATAAATAGGGCCCCCCCCAAAAAAACGAAATTATCTATTTTCAATTCAGCCAGCACTTTCCCAGTTAAACATGGGTGGAATTTTGCATAACCTTCCTTTTAAATGAAAGTGGCGCAAAAATGTGACGCATTTCAAGTTAGGCTTATGCGCTTAGGCTTGTGAGTTAATGTATCCCAAATAATAGGCAAGGGATGCAGCTTGCTTTTATATGTGGAATTATCAAAAAAAAAAAAAAAGAATAATTGGGTTCTTATTTTTTTTTAAAAAGAAAATTATTAATTATGGAAAAATTATTTTAAAAAATAAGTGCCTTTCAAAATCGTTTTTTAATATTTATAAAGCTTAATACCTATACTATGACCTCCTAACATTAAAATTTAATTTAAGTTATGTTGCACCGCTAAAATGACATTTGTATGTGCAATTTTCCCTTGGCGCAGGAGCAAACAAGCTCATTTCTATAAAGTATAAGTTAATATTTTCAATGGCTGACTCATGGATTGTGTAATAGACATTCTGGTAATGCATATTATGCAAGAAAATTGTAGGATATTGATTTTTTAATGCCTAAAATATCAAAGTCGATTTTGGGCAAAAGCACTGTTTAAACTGCATTTTCTTTCATTCAGAGTACTTTTTAAAGTGTCTCAGGCTTCAGTAAATGCATACATTTAGGTTTGATATATATTTGCAGGTTGTGCCTTCTTATGATTCAATGAGTCAATGTGCCAGTACAAAGGCTTGTTTTAATATCAAGGTTGAAGGTTCTAACTTCAGCTGGGCCTACTGAGACGTTCATTCATTCGAGGTTGATGAAATATGTACCATTGCATGGGATTGCAACAAGCATTTATTCTAACAACTGGTATGTGTGTTATTAAGGTTTGTGAATTATTCACAGTAAATGTAGTTTAATAATCTGGAAATAGAGATCATTTTTTTAGCGCCTAAAAAGGATTTTTTTTTTTTTTTAAATAGAGTGAATTATTGCAGGTTAGAAGGAAAATAGAAAGGCCTACTGTCTTTGACAGATTCAGAGTGGCAGAAGCTAGGAGAGCTACGGAGGCTGGCTCAAGTCATGCTGCTGAGATGCTATCTTTAGTTTTCCCATAAACAATGGAGGAGGCTGTCGTGTTGACACTTGTGACCTTTTAAATTAGGGCCTTGTCTCTGTAAAATGCAGAATGACCCTAGGCCTCTAAAAGTGGGATTTCTGGTTTCTCCAGAAGAACATCAATACAATTAAAGAACTTAATTCCAAAGGGAAAATATAAAAAAAAAGGGGTTTCTTCGAATGTCCCAACATCATGTTAAATGCTCTGCAGAACTGATACATTTGTGTCTCCGCTCTAAAAAAATAAAATGATGCCTGCTAGTTGCTTTTATTTGACAGAAAACGAAGTGTTGCATTAAGTGTTAGACAGAAAATAAGATGCAGCCCTTTTTTTTTTAATTTTGAAGGCTACATGCCTTAATGAGAACGATTTGCCAATTAAGACTTATTTTTCACAGTGGAAATTGTAGGTGCCAAATTAATATGGAGTGTCAGTGTAACAATTTTTACTTTTAGAAAGGTAAAACTAAGGTGGCTTGATGTTGCGAAGTAACTGACAAGAGGGTAACAGTTAAGTAATGGAAATTTATTTTCATGTATTTGGTCCTATCATGAATTGTTCTTGCTGGTCCTGTATGTTAGAAGAGAAACAGTAAAGTTATATTTGACAGCAGATTTCCATTGCCTGGTGATCTACTGTCAAAAGGAGGGTAAGGATTTTAAACCTGACAAATTAAACAGGCCCAAATATTGGGTTTTGGGCTGCAGGTTTACAGTGCATAAAGTACATGACATGGTGTTGTGTGTCACCGCTTATTCACACATGCTATTGTTTTGTCTATGCTTTTTGTGCTTGATACACAGCAAGTATATCTGATGGCTTGACGTTTTGTGCGTTTTTATTATTTTTTATTTGTTTTTTGCATGTTTGTTGCTGCTTTTGATACTATTACAAGCTCCCCTGTGTTGTGAGGGGATGGTCATGACGATGCCCATCGCTACGCAACAGTTGGTTGAACTTGTTCTGGTTACTAAATTCCACAGATAATGATATTTCATGCTGTGAACATAAAAGACAACACTTCACCAGTGAATGTCTATTTGGCTATAATGGTATTGAAGGAAAATAAAAAGAGATATACAGGATCAAAGTGTGTCACCTGCAGTTAGTCACGTTACTGCCCCTTCCCTTAAAGGAACAGGCAGCCCTACATTTATGTATCCTTGATTGGACCTAAGGATGAAATTATAGATCTGTGACTCAAGGTGGCCTAATTTCTATATTACATTAGTTAATGATGTTCTGTTTCCTAAGTAGCATATGGCTTTCGTTCCTTAAAAGAAAACCAGGTTTTCATTTTTTCCTGAAGAAGGAACTGAAACATTAGCTAGGAGTACCGTATATGGTGTAGTCGTCAACGGTAGAGTTAAAATTTGTGTAACTTTGGCCTTTGTGTATCACCCGTACTCTTGGTGTTGTGTCACATGCCTGACTATCACCCAAATAATTTTTTTTGTTCTTTCTATAGATTTTTTCTTTGGTTACTTCCCCTGACCAATGTCGCACCATGCTTAGTTATTGAGATTTTAGCTATGTCCTAGTCCCATTTCTCTTTTTCGAATTCCTTTCACCAGTCAGCCCTTTTATTATTATTGATGTATTGTTCAGGTTCACATTTCCAGACTGCAGTGATGTACCAGGGACCCCCATGTTATGTATAATTCCCTTTGGTATGACCAGACTGGTTTTCGAGAATTTGCCTGCTTCAATGTTTTCCAGCCTGACTGTCAGGGTAGCGATAGACTGGTTAACTGACTCAATATTATAGTAAGACAAGTTTTCCATCTCAATAGGAAATATCTTATGTTTACCTTTTTGAACATGACGAATTTTCAATGTCTATTTTAATTTGGTTTTCGGTTCCCTTCTGTTCCTGCTACTTTAATTTTTTGTGGGATAAGATGTGTCCTAATCATGCAAATATCAGGACCCTCTAGTTCTTGTCTTTTTGTTTGCACATTTGACTATTAGCCTGTGTATTGCATAGTGCACCTGATGCACAGTTTTTAAAGGAAGGTTTCTACATGTCCCTGATAATCGGTATCATGTGATTTCTCTATTGAGATGTTCTAAGGTAAGGAGGAACACCTAGACTTAATCATTGAGGCAAATATGTGTTTACCCCATTAGACAATGCCACTGTGTGAGGAAATCCATTCAGATAGAATTCTCATGTAGCTATAGATGGCAGAGAATAATGGAGAGAACTGAATTAAAGATGCTACAGACCCTGTTTTGCCCTTCTGCCTTTGTCTTTGTATTTTATGCCCATGGTGTATGGCTACTCCTTTGAAGATTGCAGACCACCTGCTTGCAGTCCCCTTGTTAAAAACCATGAACTGTTTTTGTACTAAGTTGAAGGAAACTAACAGCTGTGGCACACTTCCTACGTCACTAGATTCTGCGGGTATCAAGTCATAATAACCTGCAGGACATTGATTTAAGCCTAATTCCCATCAGTGACAGCTACAGATGAAAGACGGACGTCTTGGCCCTACAGTCTCAGCACCCAGGAAGTAGCAAAGCTGGACAGCGATCGCCAGCGCATGATATCGTACTTGCTCCATCAGACGGCGTTGGACATCACAAAACCAAAGTTTCAGTGTAAAAAAACTAAAGAGAAGGATTCCTGTTGTTGATGGCAGAGCTGTTTTGAGGTTTCATTTCTCTACCTGTCATGTGCTGGTAACCTCTGACAGTGTGCAATCCCTTGAGCCCCTTGGCCTGAGTTTTGGCCACACACCCCCTTTTCTTTGCTCCAACGGAAGAAGGGCAGTGCACCGGAGATTTCAAGTTTGGAAAAAGGCACTATATTGTGGTGCCCATGAAAGAGCAGCTTGAGCGTCCTCTGACACTAAATAATGAGTGTTGGAGTCTGAAAGTGCTGCTGAGCTTGAGCTATTTTCCAATTAATGGTGCTTGCGTCTGCACGAGATGATTTGTGCCCTTGATCAATGAAGAGCACATTGTTTGTAGTGTCTGCCACAGAGGAGAGACACTGGTGCATTGCTTTAAGACATTGAGACTTTCGAGTGAGCTGTGGGTGTTTGCCAGGAGGGCACTCCAACTAAGCAGTACTTTTCTCACGAAGAGGCCTGAATTGAGAGGCCCATGCGAAAGAAAACAACAAAAGAAAATTTGATGGACAATAGAAGCCTGCCAGAGAGGCTTTTTGAACGGACTCTGGGCATAGTTGGTTTCACAAGAGGTTTCCGTGTGATTGTATAGACTAGGTGTTAGGAGACTGATTGTTTTGCTGGCATTGTTTTAAAGTACTATTCTGTTTAGTAAAAGCAGAATAAAGTCCATTTTCTGTGGAAAGAGTACCCCCTTTTCACCTTAGAGCATTGATGAGAGTCACCACTGTTCCACCTGAACATACAAAAATTACTGAAATGCAGAGGAGCCCTAAAAATGTTACTAGATAATTTTAGGATTTGCTTTTTGGTTAGGGTTGTGAAAAATTATTATTTCATTTGTAAATAGTGGTCACTACTTTCTCCCGTTGTCTATATGTTCTTAATAACGTGTTTTCTAGTGTCTTTTAAACATGACGTTGTCATTTATGGGTAGGATTGTTTTTCTCTACTCAATTGACTTCTGCACCCACTTCCCAACCTATGTCTTTTCCTACTATTGTTTCTTTGCACTCTTTTCACCCTTTTCCTGAACATGAGCAGGTTAGAAGATCAGAATTCGTAAGCAATTCTTTTGTACAGCTTCTGCATCAACACTAGTTAGTAGTGAACATCACTAATTGTTGGGTGTGTGATCTTATGCCACCTACTGCAGATAGAGGTATTCCTTATTTTGTCCTGCCATATGTGGCCTTTTTGTGCTACTTCATGTTCGAGGAGACCTGTCCAGAGAGAGTTACCAAGTACTAGAATTTTGCTCCAGCAACATCTCCATGGCCTTATAAACATAGACCTGGACTCAGATTAGCATGAGAATAGGTTTATTGCCTATGTAAGGGCAAAAGGAGGGTTTGTGGTTCTAAAAATTCTGGACCCATGTAATTTACTTTGCCACAGCAGTACGATTTTAGTATCAAAAGACCGATAATGACTAGTACACTAAGCATGAGCATTTTCGCTCAATTCCAGCAGCGTTTTCACCTCGAAATCGCTATTTTCGTCCTGCACTCGTGGCTCCCATTTTATACACAGCAGCCATTTTTAAAAGTTGCCCTCACATAGGCTTATAATACAGTCAGATTTGATTCCAAGGACACGTACACCTTGATTGACTTCTCTCTGGCCTGGGCAAGCTGGAACCATTGCCTCAGGCCAAACCTGTTTGGTCAGTCCCTCTCCCAGTGGCCGAATCAGATAGCATCAAGGCACACCAGGCCATAAAACCCTTATTATCGCTCACACACCCTGCCTAACTTGCTCACACCTGCACCTGCTCTTTTCTTCTTCTTACTTTACGAGGGGGAGGTGCCCGTTTTTATTAGGGGTCCACACTTATCTGATGTAAAATACTAGGCCTTGCCGGGTAATTTATTATGGGTTGGATGACATGAAATATAAGGTTTCATCATGACACTGTTTTTTCCTTTGTAGTGAAAACATGTGAAAGACCAACCAAAATGTCAAGAATGTTTGCCTGAAGCTTAAAAAACTGTATATAAGGAAACCTGACTTTGCATTGAAACACAGTCTCCTGAGAACATACAAATCGTGCTGTTGTACTTCTAGGACACTTGTCAATTGGTTGCAGCCAACAAATTTGATCTTTGACTTCACCTAGAAGACTCTGAGTTTCTGTAGTCTGAATCAGGAAAGTACCCGAGGTCTTTGGGTGTACCCTGGCACCGCTGGGTTACCGGATCAGTACCGGTTCTGAAAAACCCAGTACCTCAGTGGCACAAAGGGTGGTGGGAAGATACAGTAAAGGGAGAGGTGGGAATTGCAAGGGAGTGGGCAACATTGGACTCCACTATATAAAAAAATAATTATTTTAAAAGTTTACATCTGGTAAACGCGTCCTTACAAAAATGCAAAATTAGAAGTGGCCTGCTTGCAGGGCACGACAATACTTAGTAGTTGCCTTTGGAGCTATTAGCAAGGACTGATCTGTACATAATATTAAAATGTATACCTTGAAACCATGTTTGTGATAGAAGTTCATCCAAATGCAAACGTGACACTTAATTAATGAAAGCAAAACTTTCACCTAAAGATTCGTAGAAGTTGCGCCCACTAAACAGCTGTATGGTTGTTTTAGTTTATTTACGTGTATTTCCATGTTTTTTTTAGGTGATGCATGAATCCAAAATTTGAAAACATATAGGGTGCAGTTCACAGGGAATGAGTGACTCATTATAACAATGAATATTTGTTCGCTAGAGTGAAAGACCTGTAATAGCTTTTAGTATATTCCTCACTGTTAACAAATCCTTTTCTATCTCGGAGTTTGATTAAAAGTGGTGTTCCTGCGCATTTGAATTTGTAACTGCATATAGTTGATGCGCTTTTAAAATAAACAACTAACGCTGCCTTGCCAATGTGGAACAGAAAACAAAAGAGAAAAAACAAGTGGTGTTAACGTTTTACCAATAGCATTTACCAACAACACCCATGGAAGAAGCCCTTCCAAGCATAGAAATAACCAACGGAAATTCAGTTGCCATGAAACAATTAGATAATAAAACATATGCTGCCTTGCAGCTGCTACTGAAAGCACAAAATTAACACGAACAAGATGAAAATTAACATGAACAAGATGTCTTAAAAGTTCACCAATGACACACGAAAGATCTATCCACGCAAACGCAAGTAAACATTTACAAAAACGTTTGAAAGCTTTACAGATGACAGATGGACAAGATTACAGATTTGCAGTTACAAAAGTAAAGCCAGTATATTCACTAAGGACACAAGAAAAAGCCTTCCAACAAATAAACATTTTTTTAGTGAACAGAAGAAACATAGCAACAGCATGAAAATAAAACAAGAGGGAAGTGAAAACAAACCAATAATGGGAAATGCTTTGCAACTAAGAAAAAAGTAGGCCGAAGACACATGCTATAACAATGAATGGTGTATTTATCTAGTGCTGGGACTATGCTCTCAGGGAGTGGTAAAAATAGGAAAAGGCATGACAAATGCATGCCATCAGCAAATAGGAACAAAAATAATAAAGTGAAGATGAAAACAGCCAGAAAGTAGGGGGCGGGCGATATGAAACCCCACAAAGTAGAAAACAACAAGTCGCTAGGCGACAGCGCAAGTGCTGTCTAGGCTTAACCTAAAAATGACTCTAAGCCCCTAGTGCCATATTTAAAAAGACGCACAGGTGGGAGGCGGAGCCAAAAAATGATGTTAACTCTGATTTGCGTTAAAGTTTAATACCTGGGTCAGACCAGGTGTTAAAATGAAGCAAACACATCACTACTTCAGGAAAACACATAGAAGCAACATCAAAAACCCACAGGACAAGATGGAAGTGCTACTGCTCCAGCTTGCGAGATGATGCAGAGGACAGTAACAACAACAGCAACCCTCCACCACCATAACGTGCCCCACAAGGCAATGCAGAAGGCAGGAGAGAGTATTCAGAAACAGGACAATCCTCCATGGCCTCAGGGAACAAGACATCATAAGGACATGTAGACTCAACCGGCAAGCCATACTACACCTGCTCCACTACATTGAACCACAATTCACAGCCAGCCTGCAGACCCCACACAACATACTACCTGTGACAAACCTGTTAGCTGTCCTGCACACGCTGGCAATTGGCTCATTTCAAACAACGGGCGCCTTGGTTGTTGGTGTGTCACAGCCGTCATTCTCTGCGTTCCCGCAAAAGGTGTAATACGCAATCATCTCCCTGACACCCCACCACATCAGCTTCCCCAACACCCAGCAAAAGCAGCAGGAGATAAAACAGGAATTCTACCAATTTCATGGCTACCCGCATGTGCTTGGTGCAATTGACTGCACCCATGTCTGACTTGTGCCACCTGCAGCAACAGAGCACATATACCGGAATCACACGCATTCCATCAATGTGAAGATCATCGTGGACCACCGGGAACTATTTACAAACATTTTGGCCAAGTATCCGGGAAGTGTGCATGATGCCTACATTTTCTAACACAGCAGGAACAACAAACACTCTGGTAACACTAGCACAGCACCCACCCAGCGGGCCCATACCTCCGTACCCAGGACACGTCAATCAGCGGTGTGTCCACCACTACAGGGAACCCAGGATAACCCACCACCCCAACAACAACAGGGACCTGGGGGCAGTGGTAGTTGGCACACGGTCCAGGGGACAGAGGCACAGGAACACAGGGGAACTGGGAGGGCTGCTGTGCGACAGGGGGCGGACATGCCAAGGGAACCCACCCTCCACGAGGCCCTCACCTCCATCATGGGAGCATACCACCACTCCCAGGAGACGATGGCTACGGTCCTGGCCAAGTTTCAGGAGACCCAGCGCCTGCAGGACGAACAGTATTTGGGCTTCAGGGAGGAGCTCAGAACCATCAGCTCCACCCTGGGCACCATGGTAGGGGTGCTGAAGGACATACAAAAGACCATGAGGGACACCGTGGCACTCCAAGGGGCCCCTGACACTAGCCTGGACGATGAACTGCCCACCACCTCCGGCGGCGCTAGTGGACAGGACGCCCCGCCACAGGACCACCACACCAGCACCCCACCCCCTGCAGATGGAAAACCACCCAGCAAGCGGTCCCTGAGATCCAGGAACAGGACAGAGCAAGATGGCAAGACCCCCGCCAGGAAATGAGACCATCATGATTGTCATCCCACTGTCCCACTTTGTTACCCTGTCCATACTGAAACTGCCCCAGCTCCACTTCCTATGCCCATATGGGCAGTGCACCTGTGTGACCAATAGACTGGACTCTGCCATGGACATTCCTCCACCGTCCCCCATCACCATTTTACAACCCCCCTCCATTTTAGAGCACTTAAATAAACACCCTTGAAGCACAAAACAATCTGGAGTCAGTCTGTGATTTGGTAAATTTGTATTATCAATGACAGTGTCAAAATGCGTTCTCAATTGTAAAGCCAACATACCTATGTCACACATCACAAGTCCATGAAGGATGCAAGCAGATGACACACGTTGGTAACCACACCTGTGAAACCGTAATGGAAAGGTACAACTCAGTTACCAAATACTGCTACTAAATGACAGACAGGATAGAGGTAGAAGTGTGAAAGTGAATGTGATAGTAAAATAAAATGTTCTCACCTGTGTGTCACTGGAAATATTGCTGTATGACTGACTCCCTGTTGTCGTTGTCTACTTCCTCAGCTTCCTCCTCATCACTGTCCACAGGCTCCAAAGGCTCCACAGTTGCCACAACAGCGCCATCTGGACCATCCTCCTGCCGAAAAGTCACCTGGCGTCGCAAAGCACGATTGTGAAGCATCGAGCAGGCGATGATGATCTGGCACACCTTCCTTGGTGAGTAGAATAGGGAACCACCTGTCATATGGAGGCAGCTGAACCTGGCCTTCAGGAGGCCGAAGGTCCGTTCGATCACCCTCCTAGTCCGCCCATGGGCCTCATTGTAGCGTTCCTCTGCCCTGGTCCTGGGATTCCTCACTGGGGTCAATAGCCAGGACAGGTTAGGGTAACCAGAATCCCCTAATAGCCACACACAGTGCATCTGGAGTTGACCCATCACATACAGGATACTGCTATTCCACAGGGTGTAGGCATCATGCACAGAGCCAGGGAACATAGCATTTACCTGGGAGATGTACTGGTCTGCCAAACATACCATCTGTACATTCATCGAATGATAATTCTTCTGGTTCCTGTACACCTGTTCACTCCTGTGGGGGGGGACCAGTGCTACATGGGTCCCATCAATAGCACCTATGACGTTGGGGATATGTCCAAGGGCATAGAAGTCACCTTTGACTGTAGCCAAATCCTCCATCTGAGGGAAAATTATGTAGCTCCTTATGTGTTTCAGCAGGGCAGACAACACTCTGGACAACACGTTGGAAAACATAGGCTGGGACATCCCTGATGCCATGGCCACTGTTGTCTGAAAAGACCCACTTGCAAGGAAATGGAGCACTGACAGCACCTGCACGTCAGGAGGGATTCCAGTGGGATGGCGGATTGGTGACATCAGGTCTGGCTCCAACTGGGTACATAGTTCCTGGATAGTGGCACGGTCAAACCTGTAGGTGATGATCAAATGTCGCTCCTCCATTGTCAACAGGTCCACCAGCGGTCGGTACACCGGAGGATTCCGCCATCTTCTCAAATGTCCCAGCTGACGGTGCCTAGGAAGGACAACAGCGACCACAGAGTCAAAAAATTCCCAGGTATGTACCCACAGATACAGAGAACACTACACAAAACACAAAACTGTTCCTGTATGTGTGTTGAGTGTAGGCCTAGGTATGTGTGACGCAGTAGTAAATGAAGCCATGTGGGCCCCTGAAATGGCGGCTGCCTGACCTCTACACTGGGACAATGGGATTTGAGGTATCTGCGCTGGCGTAGTACACCGTCGCGGTAGGCGGTCGTAGACCGCGGCGCAATGCTGCATTGGTTAACATTGGACCCTATGGGTCCCAGGAGCCAATGATGAAGTGCGCCGGCGGTGATGACACGCACCGCCGCGGACGTCACCACCGCGGACGTGACCGCCATTTTCTATCTGTTCAATCACTCGATACCTGATCTTCGACAGGAGAGGACCTACACTGCAAGTGGTGCTGTGACCTCGGTCTGGAAGAGACAATGGCTGCTGCATCTGGGGAAAGGGCCCCTGCCTTCACTGCTCAGGAGTTGGAAAAGCTAGTCGACGAGGTCCTCCCCCAGTGCACGCTACTCTACGGTCCTCCTGACCAACAGGTAAGTACACAGGGAGCACGTTGTATGGGCTATGCCTGGGTGGAGAGGGCTGGATGTGAGTTGGAAGGGGGCAGAGTTCAGGGAACATCAAGGAGTGTGAATGCATGTGCCACATGGCAAGGGTAGGGATGGGGGCCACTCACATCGACGGTGCAATTGGTAATGACTTCTCTTCTTCCCCTGTGCATGTCATGTAGGTCAGCGCCCAGAAGGACATTTGGCGTGCCATCGCCAAGGACGTCTGGACCCTGGGGGTCCACCAGGGGCCCCCGCACCCACTGCCGGAAAAGATGGGAGGACATTCGCTGCTGGAGCAAGAAGACGGCGGAGGCTCAGCTGGGGATGGCCTCCCAACGTGGGAGGGGTGCCCATCGCACCATGACCCCCCCCGATGTTCCAGATCCTGGCAGTGGCCTACCCGGAGTAGGATGGGCGCTTCAGGGCATCACAGCAGACACAAGGGGGTGAGTACACTCTCATTCTGGGGACTTTGCGCGCAGTGGAGGGGTCTGGGTGGGGGAGGAGGGCTATGGGTTTCCCTAGGCCAGGGGGAGTTACATAGGCTAGGCCCCTCCATAATGCAGACCATGTGTCACTCCATCCCACCTCAGTAGAGTGCCAAGTATAGGTATACATGCCCCTGTGGCATCTATGTGTGCAGATGTCCACCATAGCCATGTAGGCCAGATCCCAGGAATTGCATCTGTAGAGGCCAAGAGCACGGCGTAGTGCAGGGGGCTGCTGTGTCTGTATTGTCCGCCAACGGTAACCGTAAGCCATGCACTCAACCTGTCTTTCTTCTGTCGTCCCCCCCGCCCCCTTTTTCTGCTCTCCCTGTTCTTTTGTGCATCAGCATCATCAGGCGGAGGTACAGTGGCACCGGAGCACGAGGGAGCTGCATCCCACATGGCCATGGAGGGCCACACCACAGACTCTGAATACACCAGTGGGACGGAGGGCGAGGGAAGCTTCACGTCGGTCACAGGATCACGAAACAGCGACACGGACTCGTCCGCCGATGGGAGGTCCCTTGTGGTGGTGGCACCATCTGTGCCCCCCACTTCTACAGGTACAGCCGCCACCTCCCCTACCAGCACCGCCCTCCCAGCAGCCCCTCAGCGTTCGCCCCGTGCCCGCTCACTCAGGAGGGTGGGCATCACCTTCGCCCCAGGAACCTCAGGCCCTGCCCCAGTCACCCCTGCTGCCCTCAATGAGGAGGCCATTGACCTCCTCAGGTCACTCACTGTTGGGCAGTCTACCTTTGTGAATGTCATCCAGGGTGTAGAAAGGGAGTTGCAACACGGTAATGCATTCCTGGAGGGCATTCATTGTTGTCAGGCTGCCCTTCATCGAACCCTGCAATCTCTGGCCTCAGCACTGATGGCAACCATTGTCCCTGTGTCTAGCCTCCCCTCTCCAACTTCCTCCACCCAGACCCAATCCCCTGTACCCCTGCCTATCCCAAGCACACCATAAGACAAGCATGCATACACCTCAACACACACAAGTAGCTCAGGCAAACATAGGCACCACACAACCCACAGGCACTCACACAAGCATCACCCACATACAGACACAGCAACATCCACTGCCTCCAATGTGTCCCCCTCCTCGTCGTCTCCCTCCTCCCTCCCAGTGTCGTCTGCACTCTCACCTGCATGCACTACATCTACAGGCACTAGGACTCGCACCAGAACACCCAGAACCACACCCCGCTCACCTGCACTCACCACCCCACTACCATTTACACGTCCCCTGTGTCCACTCCCAGTGTGTCTGTGACGCCCCCTCCCAAAGTACACAAACGCGGCCACTCACACACCCAACATCCACCCACCTAACGACAGCCTCCAGTACCTGCACCTGCACCCAAATCACCTAAAGTTACACCTCCTACAACCACCTCCTCTTCCTCCACTCCCAGACCCCCTCCAGCTACCCATCCCAGTCTTCGTCAGCAACTCTTCCTCAGCAACGTTGACCTGTTTGCCCCCACCCCACCCCTCCAATTGATAGGTCCCGTAGTAGCACCTCAGCCAAAAAAAGTCCAGTACCAGTGGTGCGTGTCAAAGGTGTGTGGAGTGCACCGGCCACCAGGGCAGCCAGTGTGACACGGAGCCAAAGCACTGCTAGTCCACCCCCTGTAAAGCACCTCAAGTTGGAAAGTGGCCGACGGGACAGGGTGAAGACTCCTGGCGGAAAACCTGCTCACAAGGGTCCCAGGGGGAGTGCCGAGTCAGCTGTGCCTCCTCCAAAGGTGGTGAAGGGCCAGAGGAAGTCTGCACAGTCTGGGAAGAGCAGCACAGCGGAGAAGGGCACCATCCTCCCCGGCGGCCGGGACGCCACCGCCAGCACTGTCGTCACTGGTCCTGAGACCACCGCCAGAGTCAGTGCCCAGGAGGGCAGCAGTATCGTCACTGGTCAGGAGACCACCGCCGGAGTCAGTGCCCTGGAGGGCAGCAGTATCGTCACTGGTCAGGAGACCACCGCCGGAGTCAGTGCCCAGGAGGGCCCAGGCAGCCACAGCCCCACTGGGCAATGAGGGACCGTCATGCCACACACTAATGCACAGGTCAGAGACCGCCATGGCAAAGCACCGCTGAACATGGAAAAGACCGCCATGGTGAAGACCGCTGAACAGGGTAAAGCACCGCTGAACAGGGCAAAGCACCACTAAACAGGTCAGAGACCGCCATGGCAAAGCACCGCTGAACAGGGAAAAGACCGCCATGGTGAAGACCGCTGAACAAGGCAAAGCACCGCTGAACAGGTCAGAGACCGCCATGGTGAAGACCGCTGAACAGGGCAAAGCACCGCTGAACAGGTCAGAGACCGCCATGGCAAAGCACCGCTGAACAGGGAAAAGACCGCCATGGTGAAGACTGCTGAACAGGGCAAAGCACCGCTGAACAGGGCAAAGCACTGATTAACAGGTCAGAGACCCAGGATGGTACAGTGGGCAATCCACCCACTGTAGAGACTTGTGAGACTGTGGCTTTGCACTCCCCAGGATACATCAATGGGCATGGAGCCCCGTCGTGGATCTGGCGTGGTGCACTCATCCGGCTGAGGTGCCCCCCTTTCCCTTCCCCCTGAGGTGCCTGTTGTATTTCTATCATATGCCCCTGCAGTGTTCTCTCCGTTTGTGGACAGGTATCTAGTGTGGGCCTCGCCCATGCATTTTGGGCCCAGTGGTGCACGGACATTGATATGTGCATACCTGCACTACTTCTCGTAATGTATAATATTTTGATTGTGTATATATATCTGTATATATTTGGTAACTGTATTTTGATACATTACAATGTTTGAACTGATTTCCTTTTGTCTTTGCATTCTTCCGGGGGGGTTGTGGGTTGTTACTGTGATGTTTGGAAATGCATTGGTGTGTGTGTTGTAATGTGCGAGGGTGGGGGTGGGGGTGGGGGTTTTGCGTGTGTGTCCCCCTGACTTTTGCCTCCCCCCTCCCCTATGAAGTAGGTGCAGTACTCACCGTTGTCTTCGGCGCCGCCATTGCTGGTGTTCGTAGACGAGCAGGAAGACAAGGGCAGGGAGTATTTGTAGTTCGGGCTCCATGGTGTCCTCCTTCCTCGTGGAGTGTGTTAAGGTGAGCGTTTTTCCATTGCAAAAGCTGTTTCCACCGTGTTTTTATCCACGGTGAATCCGCCCCGGAAAATGTGGCGGATTGGCGGGTTGTAATACTGTGGGCGGTACTTTGTCTTCCGCCTGTCTGTTGGCAGTGACCGCCTCGCTGCTTGTCTGTACCGCCGTGGCGGTCGGAGTGTTAAAGTGGCTGTCTTTGTTGGCGGTTTCCGCCACGGTCATAATTCCCTTTTTTTTCCACCGGCCTGTTTGCGGTATTACCGCAGCTTTAACACCGTCCGCCAGGGTTGTAATGACCCCCATAATACTTTTCATTGGCGAGTACGAGCACTTCTCAGAAACGAGCAGGTACTCTGATACAGAGTACCTGCACTTCTATTTTTCAATTTCAACCACTACATTTAGGCAACTGAAGGCAATCTGTCCCCATGTTGCATGGGCTCGGAGGGAAATCAAGATCTATCATGCTGAATTCAACATTCCCCAACTTCTTTGGAGATACATTCAATCCTTTGGGGCACACAAGGGGTCAAGGTTTAGGAAGTCAGCATGCTGGCAGTTCAATAAGAAGGAATGTCTCAGAAGCTGCAAATCTAAGTTCCTGTGTTTATACTGCAGGATCCAAGGCTACCCAGAAACCAAGGCCCATATTTATACCCTGTTTCCACTGAATTAGCGTCATTCATTTTGACGATAATTCAGCCCAAACTTAACTCCACATTTATATTCTGATGCTAGACCCGTCTAGCGTCAAAATATTGGAGTTAACATCATTTTTTGGATGCATGAAACCTTGCGTCAATGAGATGCAA
This sequence comes from Pleurodeles waltl, assembly GCF_031143425.1. Classification (NCBI taxonomy): domain Eukaryota; kingdom Metazoa; phylum Chordata; class Amphibia; order Caudata; family Salamandridae; genus Pleurodeles; species Pleurodeles waltl. The sequence goes on from NC_090437.1 coordinate 541,011,895, forward strand.
CGTCGGCGTTCCTGTCCAATCAAGCATTGGCAAAGCCAATAAGTCTCGCCTATGGGTGAGCTATTGGCTTTTGCATCGGATGGGGGCAGTGAAGATGAGGTCGGGTGGGGGGCGATAAACAGGAGGTGGGTGGGGCAGTGAATGGGAGTGCGGATTGGGTGGTTAATGGGAGAGTGGCTTGGGGTGGTGAACAGGAGAGTGATGCGTGTGGTGAATATGGGGTCACGTTGCTGTTGAATGGGAGGGCTGGAGAATGGTGGGTAAAAGTCTTGGCAAAAAAGTGTTCCCCCCAAAAAAGGTGCAATTACTTCAAAAAGAACAGATTCTGAGCAGGTATATGGTGTACATCAAATCAAGGAAAGGGAAAAATCATTTAATGAATAGTCAGCCTGGGTTGCACAAAAAGCATCATGTATTGCCAGTTCTGAAATGGCGAAGAATAGTGACTGATCTTCCAGACTGGAAAACGTTTTACAATTATGGGGAGATACTTATATCTACTTTATTTTAAAAATGTTTGCTAATGGACTATTATAAGACAGATCAAGCAATGCTAATACCAGGTAGGAAATGCAAATAAACTTGTTAAATATGTCACTTGGCTGAGTTTTGCTTTCTTTACATGTAAAAATATATTTACAGCTTCTTTGCACACTGAAACAGCTTGTTCTTCACAAGGAAGATCTGGTATCCAGTGTGCATGAAAAACACAACATGCATTGTGAATGACTTTTTTGGACTATTCACCCTTAAAATATGGACTTTACTATGCCCCACCAAGAAAAGGAAAGCTTATTTCCTAGTGTAAAAGTAAAAGCCTGTCCCTTGAATGAATGAAAAGTATACACCTGCTTAGTGGAACATCCCAGAAACAATATATTTGCATTGCAGATATGAACCCCAGAGGGGATGGTGTAATGGGGAAGCCAGTTCAATCTCAGCATCAGCTAAATATCCTAATAAAAATTCCTCACTGTTAATATTTTTTTTCTGTCCCGGAGTTTGATTAAAAGTGTTTTTACCTTTATATTGTGATATTGGAAACACAGGTACTGTTTGTCAAAGGATGATTGTGCACATTTGAATTTGTAATTGCATATAGTTGATGTGGTTTACATGAGCACCAGTTTCTTTAGAGGCAGACACATTTATTTTTAGTCATGTAGAAATTAAGCAACTTGCCCAAAATCACAGGATGTTGAACCTTCCGCCAAGACTTAAACACTGTCCCAAGCCTCAAAGTTGGAAGTTGAAGTAGCACATTTTTTTGCCTTTGCATAACACATTTAAAATGTGAAGGATGTGTATTCCACCTGTAAATATATTTTGTAAAATGAAATTCAGTTATAAAGCCGATGAAATGGACTTCTATACTTTTAATTGGAGAGTACCGGCACCTCCCAGAAGCAAGCAGGTACTCTGCACTTTTATTTTTCCATTTCAAGCACTGCCTATGAATAGCTCATATATAACAATGTAAACAAAATCCAATCAATTAACCCAGGGTCACTGGGAGAGGCTCTCGGTTTGTAAATCCCATGCCCATGGCCTCCAGGGCAGTAACCAAATGCCGGTTAGAATAAACGCCTGTAGCATGAAGGGCAGTGTTCGGCTCTGGAAATGTGCTCAACAACCCTCTCTCTTTTTTTCTGACCAGGTGCCTATTCAACAGTGGTGTTAATAGGTTAAAACAGAGATGATATTAGTTTTACTGTGCAGCCTTCTAATAATGCTTTATTTTGGCAGCTCACATGATTTATGTCACAAATGTTGTGTCAGCTTTTAACACTATTTATTGATTAGATAGTTCAGTGTTTCTCTCTGGCCCCCACATTAAAATAAGCACGATAAACCAGTTGGTTTCTTTTACAGTTATATAACCCTTGCTGTGAAAAATAGATATAAATCACAATGTTTTACTAATTTTATTACTGACAGATGCATTCATTGTTTGTTGCGCCCACCGAGAGTCGAACATGGTTCCCCATCTTCAAATGAAGGCGCTGTGGCTGTTATGCCACATCCTCTTTCTGTCGCTTAAAAGTCATAAAACGGGAAGGAGGTGTAGTCAATATGTAAATAAAGTTAAATTATGAAGGTCCCATGACGACAAGGTTAAACGAATAAAACCAACACACGCCGCCTAGCAGATAGGAAAGAAATACCTGTAAAAAGTGGACACATGCTACATCTACAAACACAAAAACGAAACATAAGTCAATCTAAATGCAAGTTGTTATAAAGCTTTAAAATGGCGACACATGTTCAAAATGCAATAAAGATACTTCACCAGATTACACTTTTGAAACACAGTCCTTTTGAGGTTGGCAGGGGTGAAAAAGGGTTGAAGGAGGTTGTGGATGAGCACCATGGTGTGACGTCAAACATTTAGGGTACCTTTAGCACCTTGCCAGATTTTAAAACTCTAACACATCTTTTTTTAAGGGTATGGGTGCTACAGGATGAAGTCAGGCCTGCTGGGAGGGGGATGAATACAGAGACTGCTTCCCTGTATCAAAGAGTCAATTAGCTTAGCAGCTGTTAAGATAGATATCACTGTTGTTGCCAACTGCATGTTTTGTTTTGTAAATCAGTCTGTTTTAGTTGCTGCTTTTGTTGCTTTCACGCCGTACCCACTATTTTTCGCTTAATATTTGTATAGTCTGAAAGAGATGAAGTTTGCAGCCTTGCAGACAGAATGACATGAGCACCAATTGCATTTTAGTCATGGTGAAATTAAGTGATTTGCTCTAAATCACAGGATTTTGAGCCCTCTGCCGAGATTTAAACAATGTCTCCCAGGATCAAAGTCGGCCTCTGTAACTGTTATGGCACATTCTATTTTTTTGCATAACATTTGTAAAATGTGAAGAAGGTGAAGTTCACATGTAATTGTATTTAGAAAAGGAAGCTCCAGTGATAAAGTGAAATGCACGTAAGTGAAGCACGTGTATAATACTGTAAACAAAATCCAATCTACCCAGAGTTACTAAGATAGGTTCTCTGTTGGTAAATACTGTCGCTTGGGGAGACCACGTGGTGTAATGGCCAACTCTGCTGACCTTCGAGCCGAGGAATCAGGTTCCAGTCTCTGTGTTGCTCAAGATCCTGTGATCATGGGCAAATCACTTAGGGGGTCATTCCAACCCTGTCGGTCGGAGTTAAAGCGGTGGCCAAACCGCCAACAGGCTGGCGGTAAAAAAAATGCAATTCTGACCCTGGCGGAAACCGCCAACAGAGACCGCCACTTTAACACACTGCCCGCCACGGCGGGACAAACAAACAGCGCGGCGGTCACCGCCAACAGACAGGCGGGAGACAATGTACCGCCCACCCTATCACAACCCACCAATCTGCCAACTTTTCTGGGGGGGTAGCCCCGCCGGTAAAAACACGGCGGAAACAGCCATTTCAAACGGAAAACGCTCACCTCCATACAACCCACGAGGAATCTGGACAGCATGGAACCCAAACTACACATCCTACCAGCCATTGTCTTCCTGCTCCTCTACCAGGAGCACGAACGCCGGCGCAGAAGACAACGGTGACTACTGCACCTACGACACAGGGGAGGGGGAGGCAAAAAATTACGGGGACACACATATGCAACACACCCACCCTCACCCTCAACCACTACAACACACACATCAATGCATAGCAACACATCACAGTTACACCCCCAAACCCCCCGGAAGAATGCAAAGGCAAAAGGAAATGATTATAAATATAGAATTATATTGTAAGACTGAGTATAAAATATATCACACATCTATAATTTTATATACATAAATTGTCCAGTCCGATATGTCTATCAGCCATTGTTCGTGGGCCACTTGGCCAAAACACATGGGCAAAGCCCACACAAGATACCTGCCTCCAACGGAGAGAACACTGCAGGGGCATCAGATAGGAAAACTACAGGCACCTCAGGGGGAAGGGAAGGGGGGGACCTCAGCCAGATGAGTCCACAACGACAGATCCACGAGGGGCCTCCATGGCCACTGTGCCATCCTGGGGAGTGCAAAGCCACAGTCTCACAAGTCTCTACAGTGGGTGGATTGCCCACTGTGCCATCCTGGGGAGTGCAAAGCCACAGTCTCTCAAGTCTCTACAGTGGGTGGGGTGCCCACTGTGCCATCCTGGGGAGTGCAAAGCCACAGTCTCTCAAGTCTCTACAGTGGGTGGCTTGCCCACTGCCATATCCTGGGGAGTGCAAAGCCATAGTCTCTCAAGTCTCTACAGTGGGTGGGTTGCCCACTGTGCCATCCTGGGGAGTGCAAAGCCACAGTCTCTCAAGTGGATAACAGTCTCCACTGGTACTGGAGGGGGACTAGCACCCAGAGTGCTTCGTGCAGCCCTGCCCGACACAGATGCGGGCCTGCCCCTTCCGCCAATGGGCCAGCGGTGCTTGAGATGAAGGGCCCAGTTCAGCGGTGCTTGAGATGAAGGGCCCAGTTCAGCGGTGCTTGAGACGGCGGTGCCCAGCGGAGCAGTGCTTGAGATGAAGGGCCCAGCGGAGCGGTGCTTGAGATGAAGGGCCATGTTCAGCGGTGCTTGAGACGGCGGTGCCCTGTTCAGCGGTGCTTGAGATGAAGGGCCCAGTTCAGCGGTGCTTGAGACGGGGGTGCCCAGCGGAGCAGTGCTTGAGATGAAGGCCCAGTTCAGCGGTGCTTGAGATGAAGGGCCCAGTTCAGCGGTGCTTGAGACGGCGGTGCCCTGTTCAGCGGTGCTTGAGACGGCGGTGCCCAGTTCAGCGGTGCTTGAGATGAAGGGCCCAGTTCAGCGATTCCTGAGACGGCGGTGCCCAGCGGAGCGGTGCTTGAGATGAAGGGCCCAGCGGAGGGGTGCTTGAGATGAAGGGCCCTGTTCAGCGGTGCTTGAGACGGCGGTGCCCTGTTCAGCGGTGCTTGAGATGAAGGGCCCAGTTCAGCGGTGCATGAGACGGCGGTGCCCTGTTCAGAGGTGCTTGAGATGAAGGGCCCTGTTCAGCGGTGCTTGAGACGGCGGTGCCCTGTTCAGCGGTGCTTGAGATGAAGGGCCCAGTTCAGCGGTGCTTGAGACGGCGGTGCCCTATTCAGCGGTGCTTGAGATGAAGGGCCCAGTTCAGCGGTGCTTGAGACGGCGGTGCCCTGTTCAGCGGTGCTTGAGATGAAGGGCCCTGTTCAGCGGTGCTTGAGACGGCGGTGCCCTGTTCAGCGGTGCTTGAGATGAAGGGCCCAGTTCAGGGGTGCTTGAGACGGCGGTGCCCTGTTCAGCGATGCTTGAGACGGCGGTGCCCTGTTCAGTGGTGTTTGAGACGGCGGTGCCCTGTTCAGCGGTGCTTGAGATGAAGGGCCCAGTTCAGTGGTGCTTGAGACGGCGGTGCCCTGTTCAGCGGTGCTTGAGATGAAGGGCCCAGTTCAGCGGTTCCTGAGACGGCGGTGCCCTGTTCCGCGGTGCTTGAGATGAAGGACCCAGTTCAGCAGTGCTTGAGATGAAGGGCCCAGTTCAGTGGTTCTTGAGGCGGCGGTGCCCAGCGGAGCGGTGCTTGAGATGAAGGGCCCTGTTCAGCGGTGCTTGAGACGGCGGTGCCCAGCGGAGCAGTGCTTGAGATGAGTGTCCTGGTCAGCGGATTCGGCCCAGGCATGGATGTCACTCGCCACCTGACATGTGGCTGGCGGGGCCTTCCTGCCCATCTGTCTGGTGGCTTGCGGGGTCCTCCTGGGCTGCACCGGGCCTGTGTGTGTCCTCCTGCACACCTGGGATGGGGCTGGTGGGGCCCTCCTGGCCAGCTGGCCTGCTGCCGGACTTGTCGGGCGTGCTGCCCTTCCCACCCTTCCCTGCACGCTTGTGGCCCTTTCCCACCTTTGGCGGTGTGCCAGGTGGCACCCGACTTCCTGCCGGAGCCAATGTAGGGATTTTTGTCCCTGGGGTCTTTGGTCGCTCGCGCCGGGCACTGGCAATCTTAGGATGCTTTTCCGGTGGTGGGCTGGCCGTGCCTTGGCTCCTAGCTGAACTGGATGCCCTTGAGGGTGGGGGGCTCCACAGTCCATGGACAACAGTCTTCACAGGTCCCGGTTTTATGGTGGCTGAGGTGCTGATTGGAGTCTTATGAGATGGACGGGGTGGGGGAGTTGTAGGAAAGAGGTCAAGTTTGGAAAAGAAAAGCAATTTGGAAAGAGAGGGACGGGTAGGTGTAGTGGGTATGGGAGTGGAGGAAGAGGATGTGGTTGTAGGAGTGTGAAGTCTGGTGTCTTTGGGTGCAGGTGCTTGGGCTGGAGGCTGTCGTGAGGTGGATGGCTGTTGGGTGGGTGGCTGCCTGCCTTTGTGTAGTTTGGAGGAGGGGGTGACAGACACACTTGGAGAGGACACAGGGGACGTGTAAATGGTAGTGGGGGTGGTGACTGCACATGTGCGGAGTGTTCTGGTGGGTGTGCTGGTGATGGACGTAGTGGCTGAAGATGTTGTGCATGCAAGTGTGAGTGGAGACGTCACAGGGAGGGAGGAGGGAGACGAGGAGGAGGGGGACACAGTGGAGGCAGTGGCTGTTGGTATGTCTGCATGTGGATGTTGCTTGTGTGAATGCTTGTGTGATGTGTGGTGCTTATGTCTGGATGAGCTTCCCTTGGGTGTTGAGGTGTGTGCAGGCTGGTCTGTAGGTGTGTCTGGGATAGGCAGAGGTACAGGGGATTGGGTCTGGGTGGAGGAAGTTGGAGGGGGGAGGCTAGAGACAGGGACAATTGCTGCCGTCAGTGCTGAGGCCAGAGCGTTGAACGATCGCTGATGGGCAGCCTGACCCAAATGAATGCCCTCCAGGTATGCATTACTCTGGTGCACCTCTCTTTGTACACCCTGGATGGCATTCAAAAGGGTAGACTTCCCAACAATGATGGTCCTTAGGAGGTCAATGACCTCCTCACTGAGGGCAGCAGGGGTGACAGGGGCAGGGCCTGAGGTGCCTGGGGCGAAGGAGATGCCCACCTTCCTGGGTGAGCGGGCACGGGGCAAACGCTGATGGGCTGGTGGGAGAGCGGTGCTGGTGCGCTGGGTGGCGGCTGTACCTGTTGTTGCGGGGGGCACGGATGTTGCCGCCACCATAGGGGAGCTCCCTTCAGAGGACGAGTCACTGTCACTGACATCAGCACGAGTCCCCGCTGTGGAGCTCCCCTCGCCTTCCGTCTCACTGGTGAAATCCGAGTCAGTTGCATGGCCCGCCATGGCCATGTGAGATGCAGCTCCCTCGTGCTCCGATGCCACTTCTCCTCCGCCTGATGATGCTAATGCACACATGAACAGGAAGACCACAAAAAAGGGGGGGAGGAGAAATAAAGACATGTTGAGTGCATGGATTACCGTTACCGTTGGCGGACAAGACAGACACAGGAGCCCCCTGCACTACGCCGCGCACTTGGGGTCCACTACGCAATCTGTGGGACATGGCCTACAAGCCTATGGACGGCAACTGCACACATAGATGACACAGGGCCATGGATACCTGTACTTGGCACCCTACAGAGGTGGGGTGCGGGGGCACAGGGCCATGCCTTACAGAGGGGCCTAGCCTACAGAAATTGCCCTGGCCTAGGGATACCCACAGCCCTCATCCCCCACCCAGACACCTCCACTGCGCGCAACGTCAGCAGAATGTATTTGTAGTCACCCACTTGTGTCTGCTCTGATGTCCTCACGTGCCCATCCAAATCGGGGTAGGCCACCGCCAGGATCTGGGACATCAGGGGGGTCAAATGACGACTGGCACCCCTCCTACGTTGGGAGGCCATCCCCAGCTGAGCCTCCGCCGTCTTCCTGCTCCAGCGTCGGTTGTCCTCCCACCTCTTCCGGCAGTGGGTGCCCCGTCTGTTGTGGACCCCCAGGGTCCGGATGTCCTTGGCGATGGCACACCAAATCGCAACTTTCTGGTGGCCGCTGACCTATGTGACATGTACAGGGAGAGAAAAATTGTCATCACCTTCTGCATGCTCGATGTGAGTGGCCCCCCATCCCCACCCTTGCCATGTGGCACATGCTCTCATCTGTCGTTTGATGCATGCCTCAATCGCTCCCCTCCCCACCATCTTTCATCCCCCACTCAACCCAGGCATTGCCCACTAAGCATGGTCCCAGTGTACTTACCTGTTGGTCTGGAGGACCGTAGAGTAGCGCAAACTGGGGGAGGACCCCATCCACAAGTTTCTCCAACTCCTCCGCAGTGAAGGCAGGGGCCCTTTCCCCAGTCGCATGAGCCATTGTCTCTTCCAGACCGAGGTCACAGCAGCACTTGCAGTGTAGGTCCTCTCCTGTCGAAGATCAGGTATAGAGTGATTAAGCAGATAGAAAATGGCGGTCACGCCCGCGGCGGTGCGTACCGCGACCGCCGGCGCACATCGTCATTGGCTCCTGAAACCCATAGGGTTCAATGTTAACCAATGAGGCTTAGCGCCGCGGTCTTCGACCGCCTACCGCCGCGGTGTGCCACGCCAGCGCATTGACCTCACATCCCACTGTCGCACTTAACAGGATAGGCAGCCGCCATTTCAAGGGCCCACATGGCCTAATTACCAACTGCGTCACACATACCTAGGCCATGCACCAACACTCATACAAGCCATTCAATGCATTGGGAATCGTGTTATGTGCAAGCTGTGGTTACGTACCTGTGGGTTGCTTGACTCTGTGCTCGCTGTTGTCCTTCATAGGCACCGTCCGCTGGGACATGCAAGGAGATGGAGGAATCTTCCTGTGTACAGACCGCTGGTGGACCTGTCGACAATGGAGGAACGACATGTCATACTGACATAAAGGCTTGACCGAGCCACTATACAGGAACTGTGTACCCAGCTGGAGCCAGACCTGATGTCACCCATCCGCCAACCCACAGGGATCCCCCCTCTAGTGCAGGTGCTGTCAGTACTCCATTTCTTAGCAAGTGGGTCATTTCAAATAACAGTGGCCATATCATCAGGGATGTCCCAGCCTATGTTTTCCAAGGTGTTGTCTGCCCTGCTGAAACACATGCAGAGCTACATCGTTTTCCCTGAGGTGGGGTATTTGCCTACAGTGAAGGGTGATTTCTATGCCCTTGGACATATCCCCAACATCATAGGTGCCATTGATGGGACACATGTTGCTTTGGTCCCCCCCAGCAGGAGTGAACAGGTGTACAGGAACCGGAAGAGTTATCATTCCATGAATGTACAGATGGTGTGTTTGGCTGACCAGTACATCTCCCATGTTAATGCCAAGTTCCCTGGGTCAGTGCATGACGCCTACATCCTGAGGAATAGCAGCATCCCGTATGTGATGGGTCAACTCCAGAGGCACCGGGTGTGGCTATTAGGGGACTCTGGTTACCCCAACCTGTCCTGGCTACTGACCCCAGTGAGGAACCCCAGGACCAGTGTAGAGGAACGCTACAATGAGGCCCATGGGCGGACTAGGAGGGTGATCGAGCGAACCTTTGGCCTCCTGAAGGCCAGGTTCAGATGCCTCCATATGACAGGTGGATCCCTAATGTACTCACCAAAGAAGGTGTGCCAGATCATCGTGGCCTGCTGTATGCTTCACAACCTGGCTTTGCGCCGCCAGGTGCCTTTTCTGCAGGAGGATGGTCCAGATGGTGGTGTTGTAGCAGCTGTGGAGCCTGTGGAGAGTGAAGAGGAGGAAGCCGAAGAGGACGACATAGAGAACAGGAACACAGTAATACAGCAGTATTTTCAGTGACACACAGGTAAGAGTAGACACCGGAATATTACATTTACTTAATGACTCCTACCTCTCTACTGTCTGACTTTTTCCCCCAGTTTATGGTAACTGTGTTGTGACTTTCCCTTCCGTTTTCAGAGATGTGGGCCCCACTGCGTGACATCTGCTTTGTTTCCCCATGGACTACAGCTGTGTGACAGCGGTTTGTTAGCATCACAATGTGAATGAACATTTTGGCACGGTCATGTCTAATACATTTGTTCTAAATCACAGCCAGACTCCAGATTGTTTTGTGCAATAAGTGTTTTTATTCAAGTGCTCTAAATTGGATGGGTGGTTGCAAATCGGTGAGGGGTGATGGTGGAGGATTGTCCATGGCAGAGTCCAGACTATCAGTTTCACAGGTGCATTGTCCAAATGCCTGTGGGAAGTGGAGCAGGGGCAGTTTAAGGTTGGACAGGGTGACAATGTGGGACAGTGGGATGACAATCAGGGCGGAATCCTTTGCTGGCGGAGGTCTTGACATCTTACTCTGTCTTCTTCCTGGATCTCAGGGCCCGCTTGCGGGGTGGTTCTCCTTCTGCAGGGGGTGGGGTTCTGGTGGCCTGTTGGTCTTGTGTCGGGGCCTCCTGTCCACTAGCGCCGGCGGAGGTGGTAGGCAGTTCTTGGTGCATGCTAGTGTCAGGGGCCCTTTAGGTGCCACAGTGTCCCGCAATGTCGTGACTACCTTATTCAGGGCCACTACGATGGTACCCATGGCGGAACTGATGTTTCTTAGTTCCTCCCTGAACCCCATATACTTTTGCTCCTGCAGAAGCTGGATCTCCTGAAACCTGGCCAGGACCGTCGCCATCGTCTCCTGGGAGCGGTGGTATGCTCCCATGATGGAGGAGAGGGCCTCGTGGAGAGTGGGTTCCCTGGGCCTGTCCCCCCCTGTCGCACAGCAGCCCTCCCGATTCCCCTGTTTCCCTGGGCCTCTGTCCCCTGGACCGTGTGCCCACTACCACTGCCCCCAGGTCCCTGTTGTTGTTGGGGTGGTGGGTTAGCCTGGGTTCCCTGTAGTGGTGGACACACCGCTGATTGATGTGTCCTGGGGACAGAGGTATGGGCCCGCTGGGTGGGTGCTGTGCTGGTGTTCCCAGAGGGGGGAAGGTCTACTGTGGCCTGTGGCTGTGTGAGGGGAACCGACTGTCCCGAGGTCCCCGATGGACCGGACTGGTCATCTAGATCCAGGGAGACAGAGCTGCTGTCCTCACTGTGGGCCTCTTCTGGGGGTGGAGTGGACATTTGTGGACCCTCCTGTCTGGTGACTTAGCGTTCGGGTCCTGCAGGGGTATAAAACTATGGTTATTGCTTCTGTGTGTGTCATAGCGTGCAATGTGTGGGTGCCCGTGTACCCCAGTGCTGGCATTCCTTTGTGGGGGCTGTTGTGACGGTGGTTGGGTGGGGGTTGTATGTGTATGTGCAGTGGGCATGCTTAGGTGATGCGTGTCCATGCTTTGTGGACGCATGCAGGGCTAGGTGTGTTAAGGTTTGTGTACAGCAAAGAGCATGTCCCCTCTCACTGCACTAGTGGGTTCTGTAATAGCTCCCTTTTAAACTTACTATTGAAAGCCTTTCTTGTTATCTCACCTTCCCCCCCCTAGGCTTCTGTGTATGATGTTTAATGTGCTGTTTTGTTTACACATTGGGCCTTGCTTTTACCAAGGCTTCTTTAAAACACTCCTCTCTAGGCCATGTGTTAATTTAACTCATTTGCATAATAACTGAAACTCTGCACACCTTTCAAGAACATGTGCAGCATGTGAGGACCACACCCAGCTCTTCAAACCACACCCAGCTCTGCACACCTTTCAAGAACATGTGCAGCATGTGAGGACCACACCCAGCCCTGTCTATAAAAGGCAGCCCTCGAGCCTCGCCCAGTGCTTGTGCTCGTCTACCTCCCGCTTACCTGAGGACAGATCCCTCGGCGCTGGCACTCCTGCTCTCTACAGACTTTCATTGGCTTCAATGGGCGCAGCTGCTGGCTCTTCCTTCTTCCGGTTTCCGGTTCCTCCTTGCCTCAGCCTCTCTCCTACAAGCAACCTGCAAAAGAGAAAGAAGACAAGGTTAGACTGATCAGTATCTCTTGCCAGCAACAAGTAAGTGCAAAACTTTTATTACCTGAAAGAACTTTGACAACAATTTCTGGATTCGTGTATAGACAATTTGAAACAAGATACCTTCCACGAACATTGTGATTCAAACTCTTTGTTACAACAATACTTTGCGGAACTTTGTGAAGCAAACATTTTTTTTATGGAACTTTTAAGAATCGAACCGTGGAAACCATTAACAGCAAGGCAAACAGTAAATCAAGGACTTGCACAAATTACATGCTGTATTTTGACGTAAAAGTACAGTATTTGTTTTATAAAAGATTCTGGAATTATGGCAAAAGTGAGTCTGGTATTGGCAATTTAGGCTTTAGTTATATTAAGATGAATGTTTGATATTGATAATTCTGATAACGGTATTTGTTTAATGTTTTAGAAGCTTTAGAGTAATAGAAAGCACATCCCAGAGCAGTAACACATTCCAAACCTGGAAACTAGAGACCAGGATCCAAGAGATACTTTTAGAAGAAAATTTCTAATAAATAAAGGGATAGTCAGGAACCCAGTTAGGAATAGGATGTACTTATCTGTTCTTTGTTTTTGTTTCATTAGGCACCAGTTTCTACCGAAGTCAGAGAGGGCCGCAGATTTGTGCAGCACTTCAACAGTGGAAACGCAAGAACCCTGTTGTCTCTTTATTTTATTTTTTCCACTTCCCCCTTCCCTTGAGCTTCTGTTCTTAGTGCACTGTTTTAAAAACTAGTGTGCTGGAACAAGCAGTTTCAGGGTGGGGTTGGATTGTCTTCAACCTCCATCAGAACTGAACAAGGACTCAGGTGAGCTGGGCTTTGACAGAAGCACAAGCCTTAAATAAAAAATAAAAAAAATCAGTTCTGGTGGACGATGAATATCGGGGAAGAAATAGAGGGCATTGACGTCACGGATATGGCGCAGGCCCTAAATGAGGACTTGGCTCATAATGAATCAGTGTCTGGCATCTTGCAACATATGCAAGAGGAAATAGAGAGATTAAAGATGGAGAATACCTCTTTAAAACAGGATTTAAGCAGGTATAAATTTAGGGTATCTCAGTGGAACACAGCTTTTACGCCTTTGTTTAAAACCTCCTCAGAGACAGGGGCGCCATCAAAACATACAACTTTGCCTCCCCCAGTTGAGGTCACTGTTAATGTTCCTAATGCTGTGCCCTTAGCAGCACCTGAACGTTTTCATGGAGATAGTAACAAATTCCATGTTTTTATCAATCAATGTCAATTACACTTCGTTTGTAAGCCACAACAGTTCCCTACTGATGCTACGAAAGTGGCATTCGTCTTGTCTTATTTGGGTGGCACAGCAGCCAATTGGTCAATTCCTTTCGTGGAGAGAGATGATCCCATCCTCCATAATTGGAATCAATTTAAACGTACCATGACCAGCCTTTTTGCAAAACACACTTTCATGCAGGCAAGTGATAATGAGCTTTTAAATCTTAAACAAGGTAACAAGGATTTATTGACCTATCTCACTAGTTTTAATCGTTTACTCACCGAGACACACTGACCAGAAGAAAAGCGTTTCTCCCTTTTCTATAAAGGTTTGAGAGACGAGTTAAAAGACACGCTGGCTCATATCGTTGATTTGCCAGAAGACTATTCGGACTTTGTAGATTTAGTTGTGAAATTAGAACATAGACTAGGAGAAAGAAATGGAGATAAATACAAACTGGAATCACGGTTAACTTGTATTAGACACGAGAAGAAAGACCCAGATAATAAACTCCCTGAACCTGAGCCTATGCAAATAGGGACACTCAGAGGTTCACTCACATCAGAGGAAAAAGAAAGAAGGAGAAAACTTCAATTATGTTTATATTGTGGAAGGGCAGGTCACTTTGCCAGAGAATGTCCAGTAAAGCCTAAAAATCCACAAAAGGGAGCTGTTTCCTCCACCTCCTCAACTGAATCGGGAAACGATTAAGCTCGACAAGGGGAGAGGTTACTTGTTCGAGAAAACATCTTAATCAAACCTCTAATGCTGCAGCCTTCATGGTACCGCACATACCTAGACATTTCATAATTCAGGTCGTTTTAATTGTTACTACCCAAGTGAGGCATTCTCTCCCTGTCCTACTGGACTCAGGGGCGACAGGAAATTTTTTGGATAATAAGTTAGCTGAAAACTTAGGACTTCCTATGTGCCTAAAGCCTTGTCCAGAAGCAGTATGTGCAGTGGATGGGTCAGAATTGACCTCTGGATTAATCACAAAACAAACAAGTCCACTTGTTATGGTCTGTCAGAACGGGCACACAGAGGTGATTAGCTTTGATCTGATAGATACTCCTAATTTTGGTTTGATTCTCGGGGTACCCTGGTTAACAACTCATAACCCAAAAATTGATTGGGTGAATAGAAATGTTACTTTGGATTCCTCTTTCTGTAGAACCAATTGCTATCAAGAAGCAGGTACAGAACAGAGCACAGTATTACACTGTGCTAGTGTTATACAAGATGAACCAAGTCTCCCTCCTGAATATTCTGACTTTAAAGACGTCTTTGATCCAGTAAAGGCTAGTGTGCTGTCCCCACATAGGTCTTATGACTGTCGTATAGATCTTATCCCAGGGGCCCCTTTACCTAATAACAGAGTATATGCTTTGACTGACGAAGAAACCAAATACTTAAGAACCTACCTAGATGACCTACTACAGTCTGGGTTCATCCGTCATTCCACATCTCCGGTGTCATCTCCACTCTTTTTTATTCCGAAGCCGGATAAATCCCTGCGCGCGTGTATCGATTATAGAGGACTAAATAAGGCTACAATAAAGAATAAATATCCTCTTCCTCTAATACCTGTGTTGTTGGATCAGTTAAGACATTCTACTGTATACACTAAACTAGATCTGCGGGGAGCTTACCACCTGGTCCGAGTAAAAGAGGGGGATGAGTGGAAGACAGCTTTCAAGACAAAGTTTGGTTTATTTGAGTACACAGTAATGCCCTTTGGGTTATGTAATGCCCCTGCGGCCTTTCATTTCTTTCTAAATGAGGTCCTACACGAATTCCTGGACGTTTGTGTCATAGTATACATAGACAACATCCTCATTTACTCTAAGAACTCAGAAGAACACACCCAACATGTTCGTGCAGTATTATCAAAGTTAAAAGAAAATCATCTTTTTGCTAAGTTAGAAAAGTGTACTTTTAATGTCAGCAAGGTGGACTTTTTAGGATACTGCCTGTCACCTCAAGGAATAACTATGGATGTAAAGAAAATCAGTGCTATTGCTGATTGGCCAGAACCATCCTCTGTAAAAGATATTCAGAAATTTCTGGGTTTCGCCAATTTTTATAGGAGGTTTATTGCACATTTCGCAGACATTGCGGCCCCAATAACTACCTTGTTGCGGAAAGGGCAACGATTTCTTTGGACTGATGAGGCGGCACACGCCTTTCAACTCCTAAAACAAAAGTTCACTTCAGCCCCAATTCTGAAACATCCTGATCCTGACTTGCCTTTTTTTGTTGAAGCGGATGCTTCACAAGTAGCTTTAGGAGGAGTTCTCTCTCAACGAGATGCAGTAGATGGCCAGTTACATCCTATAGCCTTCTATTCCAAAAAGTTATTACCAGCTGAACAAAATTACACTGTGGCTGAAAGGGAACTACTAGCTATCAAAGTAGCCTTTTCAGAATGGAGGCACCATTTAATGGGAGCCAAGTACCCAGTTACAATCTTTTCTGACCATAGGAACCTACAGTTTTTTGGATCACTTAAAGCACTAACACCACGTCAGATGCGCTGGTTAATTTTTTTTAGCACATTTGACTTTGTAATAACCTATAGACCAGGTGCACAACAAATTCAATCTGATGTGTTATCTAGATACGGACATACTTCAGACATGAAACTAGATAAAATAGGAGAACCCATTATTCCTCCCCAAAAGTTTTTGGCACCAGTACAACAGAAGGATTTCATCACAGATCTATATAATGCACACATGCAAATAGAACCTCAGGATTGGTTAAAAGATTCCCATAACACAATACAACGAGGTTTATTGTATCACGACAACATGCTGTTAGTGCCCACCTCTGAATTACAAACACAGGTGATAATTTGGCATCACGCCTCACCGTTGGCAGGACATCCTGGTTGGGTAAAAACCCTGGAAAATGTGCAAAAACACTTTTGGTGGGACACTATAAGAAAGGACATTAAGCAATTTGTCACTACCTGTCCAATTTGTGCAAGACATAAATCTTCTCATAAGGCCCCTGACGGTTTGTTAATACCAATGCCAACACCCAAGCAACCTTGGCACACTGTGAGCGTAGACTTTATTGTAGGTTTACCACCTGTAAAATATTTCACAACAGTGTTGGTTATAGTGGATTTTTTATCTAAAATGGCACATTTTGTACCATTACGGAAATTACCCACGGCGGCAGAATTTGCCGATATTTTTATAAGGGAAATTGTGCGTTTACATGGTTTGCCAAGCAAAGTGGTGTCAGACCGAGAGAGCCAGTTCAATTCTAAATTTTGGAAAAAATTATGTAAAAAACTGAAAATAGATGTGGCATTATCCACTGCTTTCCACCCAGAGACAGATGGACAGACTGAACGACTGAACCAAACCTTACTTCAAACGCTACGTTGTTTATTGACTGATTATTCTAGTGAATGGTTGGAAGCTCTCCCTGTAGCGGAGTTTGTTTATAATAATACTGAGCATTCAGCTCTACTTTGCTCACCATTCTATTTCTTGCAGGGGTATCATCCAAGAGCTATACCCATTTTGTTAGAAGATTCTCTGTTACCTACAGTAACGGATAGACTAACAAGGTTAGGTGACATACAAGACAAAGCCAGGAAACATTTATTAAAGTACAAGGAAAGCATGAAAAGACAAGCAGACAAACACAGATCTGAGGCCCCAATGTATAAAATTGGTGACAAGGTATGGCTCTCCACAAAGAACCTAAACATAGAGGGATCCCGAAAGCTGCAACCACGTTTCATTGGACCCTTTAGTATAACTGCCATAGTAAACCTGGTAACAGTAAAATTAGATTTACCAAAAGAATATCCAGTACATACTACATTCCATGTGTCCTTGCTTAAGCCGTACAATCCAAAAACCCGACCTGAACCACCACCTCCACCCATACCAATTAAGGGAAATCTAGAATATGAAGTGAAAAGCATAAAAGACTCAAAAAGAATTAGTGGACGTCTGTCTTATTTAGTAGAATGGAAAGGATATGATGAATCTGAGAATTCATGGGAACCAGCATCATATGTACATGCCCCACAGCTGATTAGATGGTTTTATTTAAAAAATCCAGGAAAACCCCGTCCTGTAGGAGGGCCTTTGAGGGGGGCAACTGTTAGGGTTTGTGCACAGCAAAGAGCATGTCCCCTCTCACTGCACTAGTGGGTTCTGTAATAGCTCCCTTTTAAACTTACTATTGAAAGCCTTTCTTGTTATCTTACCTTTCCCCCCCCCCCTAGGCTTCTGTGTATGTTGTTTAATGTGCTGTTTTGTTTACACATTGGGCCTTGCTTTTACCAAGGCTTCTTTAAAACACTCCTCTCTAGGCCGTGTGTTAATTTAACTCATTTGCATAATAACTGAAACTCTGCACACCTTTCAAGAACATGTGCAGCATGTGAGGACCACACCCAGCTCTTCAAACCACACCCAGCTCTGCACACCTTTCAAGAACATGTGCAGCATGTGAGGACCACACCCAGCCCTGTCTATAAAAGGCAGCCCTCGAGCCTCGCCCAGTGCTTGTGCTCGTCTACCCCCCGCTTACCTGAGGACAGATCCCTCGGCGCTGGCACTCCTGCTCTCTACAGACTTTCATTGGCTTCAATGGGCGCAGCTGCTGGCTCTTCCTTCTTCCGGTTTCCGGTTCCTCCTTGCCTCAGCCTCTCTCCTACAAGCAACCTGCAAAAGAGAAAGAAGACAAGGTTAGACTGATCAGTATCTCTTGCCAGCAACAAGTAAGTGCAAAACTTTTATTACCTGAAAGAACTTTGACAACAATTTCTGGATTCGTGTATAGACAATTTGAAACAAGATACCTTCCACGAACATTGTGATTCAAACTCTTTGTTACAACAATACTTTGCGGAACTTTGTGAAGCAAACATTTTTTTATGGAACTTTTAAGAATCGAACCGTGGAAACCATTAACAGCAAGGCAAACAGTAAATCAAGGACTTGCACAAATTACATGCTGTATTTTGACGTAAAAGTACAGTATTTGTTTTATAAAAGATTCTGGAAATATGGGAAAAGTGAGTCTGCTATTGGCAATTTAGGCTTTAGTTATATTAAGATGAATGTTTGATATTGATAATTCTGATAACGGTATTTGTTTAATGTTTTAGAAGCTCTAGAGTAATAGAAAGCACATCCCAGAGCAGTAACACATTCCAAACCTGGAAACTAGAGACCAGGATCCAAGAGGTACTTTTAGAAGAAAATTTCTAATAAATAAAGGGATAGTCAGGAACCCAGTTAGGAATAGGATGTACTTATCTGTTCTTTGTTTATGTTTCATTAGGCACCAGTTTCTACCGAAGTCAGAGAGGGCCGCAGATTTGTGCAGCACTTCAACAGTGGAAACGCAAGAACGCTGTTGTCTCTTTATTTTATTTTATCCACTTCCCCCCTTCCCTTGAGCTTCTGTTCTTAGTGCACTGTTTTAAAAACTAGTGTGCTGGAACAAGCAATTTCAGGGTGGGGTCGGATTGTCTTCAACCTCCATCAGAACTGAACAAGGACTCAGGTGAGCTGGGCTTTGACAAGGTGTTGGGATGGGTGGGTTGTGATGGTGAGACAGTTGCAAGGAGTAGGATGTGATGGGGGTGAGGGTGAGGGTGGGGGTATGAATTGGCATGCAGGTGGGGTGGGGGAAGAAGTAGTTAAGATTTGCCTTACCAGAGTCCATTCCTCCGCCTACTCCAGCGAGGCCCTCAGGATGCAGGATGTTCAAGACTTGCTCCTCCCATGTTGTAAATTCTGGGGGAGGAGGTGGGGGTCCGCCGCCAGTCCGCTGCACCGTGATGTTGTGCCTGGATACCATGGAACGCACCTTCCCCGGTAGGTCGGTCCACCTCTTCCTGATGTCGTCCCGATTTCTTGGGTGCTGTCCCACAGCGTTGACCCTGTCCACTATTCTGCTCCATAGCTCCATCTTCCTGGCAATGGTGGTGTGCTGCACCTGTGCCCTGAACAGCTGTGGCTCTACTCGTACAATTTCCTCCACCATGACCCTGAGTTCATCATCAGAGAACCTGGGGTGTCTTTGCGGTGCCATGGGGTGGTGTGGGTGATGTGTAGGGTGGATTGTGTGGTGCTAAGTGTGGTGATGTGTATTGTTGTGTTGTGTGAAGTGCGTGCAAATATTGCTGGGTGACAGTGAATTGGGCGTCTGGGTGCTCGGATGTCTTTTCTCGGTGCGTGTTCACGAATCTCTAGGAGTGGAGGTTTGTGGGTGATGTTGGTGTGTTTTTTATATTTAATTGGGTGTGTGGGAGTGGTGTGTGTATTTTGAGCGCGGCGGTGTGTACCACCAATGGAATACCGTGGTTGAAAGACCGCTGCGTGGATTCATGTGTCGTGATAGTGTGGGCGTATTTCTGTTGGTGTGACGGTGGAGGTTTGGTCATCGCCAGTTTCTCGCTGCCCTTTGGTGTGGCGGACTTTTGTGGATGTCTGTATTTTGGCGGTTTGCCTGTTGTGGGTCAGAATGACCGTGGCGGTTTACCGCGGCCGCGGCGGTGTTATGGCGGTCTTCTGAATGGCGGTAAGCGCCTTTTACTGCCGAGGTTGGAATGACCACCTTAATCTTCCTGTATCAACAAAAATAAGAATGTAACCTGTGCTCCTAAGATAAAGCTGTACCTTCCCTTTGTGGTACTTTGAACATTGCTGTGCTAAAGGCAAGAGGTAAGGTTTTTCTGGTTCTTCAGACTTGGGGTGGGGGCACAAAGGGTGGTGGGAAGATACAGTAAAGGGAGAGGTGGGAATTGCAAGGGAGTGGGCAACATTGGACTCCACTATATCAAAAAAAAATTATTAAAAAAGTTTACATCTGGTAAACGCGTCCTTACAAAAATGCAAAATTAGATGTGCTTGCAGGGCACGACAATACTTAGTAGTTGCCTTTGGAGCTATTAGCAAGGACTGATCTGTACATAATATTAAAATGTATACCTTGAAACCATATTTGTGATAGAAGTTCATCCAAATGTAAACGTGACACTTAATTAATGAAAGCAAAACTTTCACCTAAAGATTCGTAGAAGTTGCGCCCACTAAACAGCTGTATGGTTGTTTTAGTTTATTTACGTGTATTTCCATGTTTTTTTTAGGTGATGCATGAATCCAAAATTTGAAAACACATAGGGTGCAGTTCACAGGGTATGAGTGACTCATTATAACAATTAATATTTGTTCGCTAGAGTGAAAGACCTGGAATAGCTTTTAGTATATTCCTCACTGTTAACAAATCCTTTTCTATCTCGGAGTTTGATTAAAAGTGGTGTTCCTGCGCATTTGAATTTGTAACTGCATATAGTTGATGCGCTTTTAAAATAAACAACTAACGCTGCCTTGCAGATGCGAACAGAAAACAAAAGAGAAAAAACAAGTGGTGTTAACGTTTTACCAATAGCATTTACCAACAACACCCGTGGAAGCCCTTCCAAGCAGAGAAATAACCAACGGAAATTCAGTTGCCATCAAACAATTATATAATAAAACATATGCTGCCTTGCAGCTGCTACTGAAAGCAAAAAATTAACACGAACAGGATGAAAATTAACATGAACAAGATGTCTTAAAAGTTCACCAATGACACAGGAAAGATCTATCCACGCAAACGCAAGTAAACATTTACAAAAACGTCTGAAAGCTTTACCGATGACAGATGGACAAGATTACAGGTTTGCAGTTACAAAAGTAAAGCCAGTAAATTCACTAAGGACACAAGAAAAAGCCTTCCAACAAATAAACATTTTTTTAGTGAACAGAAGAAACATAGCAACAGAATGAAAATAAAACAAGAGGGAAGTGAAAACAAACCAATAATGGGAAATGCTTTGCAACTAAGAAAAAAGTAGGCCGAAGACACATGCTATAACAATGAATGGTGTATTTATCTAGTGCTGGAGCTATGCTCTCAGGGAGTGGTAAAAATACGAAAAGGCATGACAAATGCATGCCATCAGCAAATAGGAAGAAAAATAATAAAGTGAAGATGAAAACAGCCAGTAAGTAGGGGCGGGCGATATGAAACCCCACAAAGTAGAAAACAACAGGTCGCTAGGCGACAGCGCAAGTGCTGTCTAGGCTTAACCTAAAAATGACTCTAAGCCCCTAGTGCCATATTTATCCACCCTGGGCAAAAAAGGCGCACAGGTGGGAGGCGGAGCCAAAAAATGATGTTAACTCTGATTTGCGTCAAAGTTTAATACCTGGGTCAGACCAGGTGTTAAAATGAGGCAAACACATCACTACTTCAAGAAAACACACAGAAGCAACATCAAAAACCCACAGGACAAGATGGAAGTGCTACTGCTCCAGCTTGCGAGATGATGCAGAGGACAGTAACAACAACAGCAACCCTCCACCACCATAACGTGCCCCACAAGGCAATGCAGAAGGCAGGAGAGAGTATTCAGAAACAGGACAATCCTCCATGGCCTCAGGGAGCAAGACATCATAAGGACATATAGACTCAACCGGCAAGCCATACTACACCTGCTCCACTACATTGAACCACAATTCACAGCCAGCCTGCAGACCCCACACAACATACTACCTGAGACAAACCTGTTAGCTGTCCTGCACACACTGGCAATTGGTTCATTTCAAACAACGGGCGCCTTGGTTGTTGGTGTGTCACAGCCGTCATTCTGTGCGTTCCCGCAAAAGGTGTAATACGCAATCATCTCCCTGACACCCCACCACATCAGCTTCCCCAACACCCAGCAAAAGCAGCAGGAGATAAAACAGGAATTCTACAAATTTCATGGCTACCCGCATGTGCTTGGTGCAATTGACTGCACCCATGTCTGACTTGTGCCACCTGCAGCAACAGAGCACATATACCGGAATCACACGCATTCCATCAATGTGAAGATCATAGTGGACCACCGGGAACTATTTACAAACATTTTGGCCAAGTATCCGGGAAGTGTGCATGATGCCTACATTTTCTAGCACAGCAGGATCAACAAACACTTCCAGGATGGGCAATATGGAAATGGCTTACTTGTGGGTAAGTCAACAAACCTAGCAATATTCACACAACCCACCAACCCTGTAGGACACACAAGACATACACCACTACAAAAACACATGGCCAGGGTAACACAGATGTTCAGCTAACATCACATATGCACAATGCTGCAGAACAGCGCAATCAGTGCACACCAGAAACACATTCACCCACATGTATGTAACACACCCACAACTTGACAAGCACACCAAATGAAGGACAGGTGCAGGTATGTACCCTTTGCCAACAGAAGAAATACACAAACCACTACCAGTGCCCACAGGTTGCCTGCTACGTACTCTTCACATGCAGTACACCAAACAAAGAATAGCACAGCAATGTCAATGGCATACACCATGCTCATATTACGTAAGTCTCTCATAGGCACAGATCCCTCATATCATGCCGTGCAAGTCACTGCCAGAACAAACATCAAATGCCAGACAACTGCTGCCAATACCAACTACATCTCATCAACACATACCTGATTTACCTGTAGTATACATCTGCCTGACGCATTAGCTCACACACATAGGAATAGAAAAGTAATGCCCATCACATACCATGTGCCAGATTTGTGAGAAGTGGCACCACACCTACCGTAGTGCCACCTCACATGCACCAATTACTGAGCCACAACACCATCATGTCTGTACCATAAACAATAAATGGCTCAGCATGGGGCAAAGTCACTGTTAGACAGTGCAGATCATGGATGCCATAGTGGGACCATGTAGGAGTATAGAGGACATCACTGACCTTAAAAGCACTGTGCCAAGGTACACATTTGCTAAGTAGCTTACCACCATCCCATAGCCTCCACTGTGCATGTGTTGACTGTATAAATGCTGGATCATGTTTTTGAAGACAGGAGAGACACTGGTAGTAACGTTGATCACCCCAAACAAAGGGAATCACACACTTGGACACCTGATGGCTGGTATAAACATCAGCTGCCACCCAGGATCACTAAGGGACTGATGTAAGAGCCCCCAATGCCATTGTCATGGCCTGCACTGTATGTACAAGTTTGCGGATGACCACTCTTATGTGACTTTAAGTCACATTGGAAATTGGCCACCTTCCCACTCAGCACTTCACCTGGCATGCAATGTATGTTGTTACAGGTCTGTCACCACAAGATACATAGCATGACGATGCTAACTCAGATGTAGGTGTCACCTAAAACCTGAGGCAGTGCCAACATCAAACATCACCCCAGGGGTGTCGATTGCAGGTTGCAATAAGGAAATAGACTGTGATTTGAACTCATATGAATGTGCCAACCAATGCATGCTGCACACCGCTGCACACACAGAAAGAGCCAATTGTCCATCATACAGCATATGTATAGAGAGGTGTCCCTTCCTTCACAAACACATCCACCTCCACAGGACAGCTAGCCAAGCACCCTGGTGCAAGGTTATTATTGTTGGTGCCGAGCCACATATGAGCCACTGGTGCAGGGGACAACAAAGGGTTGCCTAGTAACATGCCATACATGGTGCATTCCTGCATAGTCAAATATTGCATCACAGTGCTGCCAATGTTGGAGCTGTGTTGTGCATTGTCAATTACTCATTTAAATGGGCCTAAGTGTTGCACTTCATCTGTAATGAAACATGTCAAAATGGCTGGGATGTTCATGCTCTGTAGTACTACCATGTTGCCATCACATCTAACCCCATTGTGTTGTGAGGATGTGTCATGTCCCCTCTAGTGATAACACACTGATACAAAGGTGCATAACATAACTCATGGTACATACATACTGACCATCAATTAGGATACCAAATCATATGTCCCAGGTCCTTGAGCCAATACTCAAGATGGTCATGTCCAACAACACAGTCCTAAGAAAACTTTGAATAAGGCCAGGACCTCACACCATACCACAAGCACATGTGAATCACAACCACCTCAAAATTACAACTGCCATGCTACATGACAATCCTGTTGCAAGCCTTAACAACAACTTATGCCTATTATCTTTTACAGCGGATCAGGGTTATGGCATACAGTCATGGATTATGACCCCATTTGCAAACCCAAGCACAGCAGCAGAGCATCCATTCAATGAGGGACATCATAAGATACAGAGTATTATGGTGAGGACATTTGACATACAGAAGTCAAGATTCAGGTGCCTGGACATCACAAGAAGCAGCCTCCTAAATGCCCCACAGATTGTCTGCAAAATCATCATGATATGTGCTATCCTGCACAACATATGTGTGCAGATGAATGTTCCCAGTGTGACCAGGTTGATGATCTGCCTGAGGAGGAGTAGGATGATGGTGGTGTAGAAATAAAGGGAGAACAGCACAACACAGCTGCTGGGATGTGCTGCAGACAGCACATAGTTGAAAACGTTTTCAATGAAGAACCACTTAAATCACCTTGCAAATTTTGTAAATGAACACTTCACTCATACAACCAATCCTGCTTTGGTCTCTTCAGTCTCCACTACATATACCATAGGATTGTGAGTCCTCAGGGGGCATGTCACAAATACGAATTTGACAGGTACTGTTACAGCATCATATGTGATGTGTAAGATTGTACTCCTACCATCACAAACATCACTAATAGCCTCATCATTGGTAAGTGACAACTGAAGGACACAATCTATGGACCACAACATATCTTGTACAACTGTGTTACCAACTTGTTCATCAATAGCTCATCACACACAACTACAACATGTCCAAATAGGAAGTATGCAAGGGGTCCACACATGAGGTAGTGGATGACCAAAATTAGAAAGTTAGTCATGTTGGAACAGAACACTGTCACAACTCAGGTAACTCAGTGTGTGAGTTGCATTGGCTGCATGGAACATGTGTGACAATGGGGGGACTTAATTGGTAGCAATGGTCATCATGATTTGCCCAGGTATAACAAGCAATGGAAGAGGTTGGGCCTTCGCAGTACCTCCATGGTAATCTGTCCTAACACTTCCATGGGGCCCAATCCTGACAGAGGGTCCATATGACCTCACACATTGCACATGTATGTGGAATGCACTTCAGATTGGATGAGAAAATATGCAGCTAGGGCTGCACGTCCACCACACAAAACCAACAACGATTGCTGAATGCAATGAGGTTAATCAAACACATGTGGTCAAAACATAATCTGGCTGGAATGTAGGCAGAATGTGTCATACACAGTATGTACCAAAGATGTACACATGTCAGACATATGTGGAGTCCACACACAAGTCTCCATAAACTCCAAATCTACATACGGAGACATTTGTTGGGTAACATTTCCTAGGTAGCATTGGATCCGCCATCATCAGCAATGCGGGAGCTGTGTAAGTCATTTTAAATACTATGCTCTGTATGACATCACACATCACATACAAAAATACAATTCACAATCACAAATCAGAAGTATTGCATTGTACTGACTACCATACTTATGTGGATACACTGTTATCACACAGGCATACATATGCACGATGTGCAGCTATTTGCATGCTGTTGAGTCTGTAACACACACATCGGTGTAACAGACCAATCACACCCTCATCACATTGTTGCATGGACTACACCTGTGGCCATACAAAATATGCCACACTGCAGCACAGCCCATGTCATTTGTATGTTGATACAGGGCACATCAAAAGACAATAGAACAGAAACACGCAATCAGTAATTGAGTAAAAAAAAAATGACGCAAAGGCATCTAAAACATATGCAAACACAAAAAATATGACACATGGGCCCTTAGCGTGAATTCTACCATCGCACACTTCTCAATGCTAATTTTCAGTGAATTTGACGAATAACGGCAATGCGTCGATAAAAATGACACACGTGTGTCATGCGTCTAAAATACCCATGCAAATGTCAAATGCGTCATTTAAAAACACTCATAACTGAAAATGTGACACACAGGGACAGGAACAGGAAGTGATGTAATAAGAAATCCTGTTTACAAGCATGGTACAGTGGGTGTACTTTCCCTTTCTCTTTACAGTCTGTGCCTCTTTTGACTGTGTGGTTGTGTTCTGCAGTTGTTGGTTGTGATTTCCTTGTGAATTGTATCTTGTGGTGTCCCTCCTGTCATGTTTTGTTAAATATTGTCTGCAATTTGTCCCAATGTTTGTAAATGTGTGTGTTTTTTGTGTATATTTGTACTGTGGGGTGTCTGTCCGGGCTAGTTGTTAAGTTGGGATAGTTGGGATTAATTATTAGGCTTAAGTTTCTGTTATTTGCATTAATTTTTTCCAAGTATTTGTGGTCAACCTTTCCAGTTATAACATGTCTGGTAGGGGGAGGTTGATCAGGATGGGAGAGGAAGAGTTTGGTGGCTTCGTGTGGCTGGTAGCCCACTACCTGCTGATGATGTTGGAGGTAGGGGGCCTGGTCATACAGGGCCACTCGACAGAGTCGAGGCACCTGTGGTGGGGTAATGTGCTTCACCACCTGAAGACGGTCTATAAGAGCACCCAGAATGAGCTCCAGCTCAAGCATCACAGGGAAGATCTGGTGGCCTGGGAGCAGGATCTGCTCGATCATCTTGGTGTCGAGATCGGTGGCCCTGTTGGTGAGTGTCCTATTGGCATACTTTTTACTGTTCACCGCTCTTGAATGACAGTAGCAGATGTGTTGAAGTGCTGCATGCAATGCTTGTGGAAAGGTTGCATGCAACCAGAATGAAGTGTAACTGCGCCAGTCTAGACAGGGAGTTCACATGTCCTACCATTATACCAATGCAGGTCAGAAGTCTGGTGAGTCATGCACAATCATCACTAAGTCCCAAATTTTAGGGGCCATGGTGACACCTGTGCCCCGGCATAGTGTCCTGTATGATACGCCAAGAAACCACAAGCCTACCATATTTACCTGGATTGTGTCAACAAAGTAGGGCAATGCATGTATTTTGCTACTTGGTCATCATTTCATGCACATGATCCTTGCCGCTGCCATTATGTCAGCAAAGGGGGCTTACCCGCCTTAGGGGGCAATGTAAATGGGGCATGTGATACCATCAGACAACTTTGCCACATAAGTCATGTATTACTCAGCGCATGATCATTGCAGACTTATAATTGAGCCGCATGTTCATCACAAAGTGCCTCTGGGTGCCTTGCAGGACAAGCTTGAGTACCTGAGTCAATTGTCTCCCATAGCACCAGGATAGTGTCATGTATCTGTTACACAACTCCCCCTTATACCATGGAGTTCCATCTTCTAAAGATTGCACACATATGATTGTTGCAGGGTGTAGCACTACTTGAGTCTCTGGCCAGTGTAAGTGTGCAGATGTGTGGCTCTCACTCACCTGAGAATCTGTGTCATTGTGTGTTTGTAGTGGTGTGTTTGTTGCACGGTTTTACACTAGGATGATAACTGTCTCACTCTTCTAAAATACTACACACTGAAATTTGTTGTCCACTAGTAGTGACAGTGATATGGCACTAAGGGGCATATTTATACTTTTTGACGTTGAACTCTGATAATGCAGTTTTGTGTCAAAAAGTTTACCTCCAGCTAGCGCCATACCAAGACGCCGGCCGGGCATCATATTTATGGTATGATGCTAGCCGGTGGTAAGGCCCAGCTAGTGTCATAGAAAAGGGTGCTAGCCGGGTGGGGGAGGCATAGGGGGAACAGGGGTTTTGCATCAGAGGATGACATTAGTACAGGCAGAGCAAAAAAAAATGCCTCTGCCCAGACTAGCGTCATTTTCTGATGTTAGAACCCCATGGATATGACTCCTGTCTCCATTAAGACAGGCTTCATGTCCAAGTTAGGCCTCCCATGGCACTTCAGGGAAAAAGAATACTCACCTCTACCTACCTGGGATGTTGTCCCCCCATCCTTAGGTGTCTTCCTGGTGTGGGTGGGGGTGGGTAAGGGTGTCCCCGGTGCCAGGGAAGGGCCCCTGTGGGCTGTTTCCATGGTCTCTGACCATGGAAAAAAATCCACAGGTCCCCTAACGCTTGCCCTTACGCAGCGTTAAATAATGGCGCTAAGCAAGCTTAGCGCCATTATTTTACAGTCCCCATCACCCATAAATATGATGCAAGGGCCATACCGTCGTTTTCTGCACTGAAACGCCTACCTTGCATTGCATTGA
The DNA here is from genome assembly GCF_031143425.1 of Pleurodeles waltl. Classification (NCBI taxonomy): domain Eukaryota; kingdom Metazoa; phylum Chordata; class Amphibia; order Caudata; family Salamandridae; genus Pleurodeles; species Pleurodeles waltl. Next base: position 541,040,079 of record NC_090437.1, read on the forward strand.
TGTAAGGTAGGTTTCCACGTTCAGAAAATGATGTTAACTCCATAACTTTGGAGCTAGATGTGTGTAGCGCCAAAGTATATATATGGAGTTAGGTTTGCGCTGAATTAGCGTGAGAAAAAATTATGCTAATTCGGTGCAAACAAAGTATAAATATGGGCCTTAGCATGGTTTTCCATTCATATCTTACAGGTGGACCTGCCCCCTACACAATCAGCGAAGTGGGGCGATTTAAGGACACATATGTATCCAGTAAGTGTGATGATGTCCAGGGTTTGGTGTGAGTGAGTCATGTGTGTTGCAAACAATGGTAGATATGATAAGCTGTCAAATGATCAGATATCAAAGTAGGCTGGATGGTGACATTGTGTCCCATTGAAAGGTTCCCCATGCTTCACCAGAGGGTCACATCTTGTGAGGTTTGTGGTGCTCAATGGGCAGCATTGTGTAAACAAGATGATGACAAGCCATATGTAGGGCCATATGTGACTAAGAAGTGCAACGCTGTGAGAATATTGGCAGTGGGGCACTCCCTCATTCTCACAACACAGGGATGCACCATTTTGAACCCAATTTGGTGCATCCCTGTATTGTCATGAATATGGAGGGCTGAGCTGGCAATTTTCCCCCAGCCTGGCGCTCCATAGTTTGCACTCCATGTACGTAACAATTATGTGAAATGTAATTGGGGTGCATTCAGGCTAAGGCCAAATGTGTGCTGGCATGGAAATTGGTGTGTAAGGAATAGCATTGGCAGATCAGGTATTGATGGGTGTCTACACCTGGACCCATGAATGTAGATGTGATAGAGCTATGGATATCAGTTTCCTAGTTGTCAGCCCTCCTTATATATGGTCCACTCCCTGACTCCATGTATGAGAGGAAATGCCTTGGTGGATGACCACGACAGTTGAGATGCTCGTTCATCAGTAGCACATTACATTCTGTATTCAGTTTAGCTGCCTGTTGGCTTTAACGTGGCACTAGACATTACATTTGGTATTTAGGTTAGCTGCCTATTGGCTTTAACACAGCATTAGACATTACAGTTTGTATTCCGTTTAGCTGCCTATTGGCTTTAACGTGGAGTTCGACATTGTAGTTGAGACATTGCAGATGAGCTGTGTTTTTCCACATGGTTGACCAAGCTGTGTTTTTCGTATTGAATTCACACCAAACCCTAGCTGATAAGAGAGCGTATATTTTGTGTTTACCTCTCCATCCAGTCTGGGAACCAGTGAGATTTGGAGACTTGGCCACTCTCCAAACTCTTGTTCAGTTCCCTCAATGAGCCAGCAGTTTTGCTCTAAACGGTGTCCCAGGGCAGCAGCAAGGGAAATTTTCCAGGACTTCAGTCAGGAGCGGACGTCAGCTGCCTGACCTTCCGTTTGGGTGGAAAATCTCTTTCTCGCAGTTGAACAGGAGTCATCAACTTGCTGGCATGAGAAAGATGACAAGCAGTGACAGGCCCTACGGTGATGAAATTTTGACTTTTATTCTTTGCTTTGAAATTATGCTATAATATAATCACATGTATTTGCTGTGTACCTTGCAATTGACAAGTACTTTGATATATTTTGCTTTCATTGCTGCGACTACTTTTAAATGTGTGCTTCCAACCTACTAATCTCGTCTCTCAGGAACCTTGTGGTGAAGTAATAATAATAAATGTCTTCTTTAAACTAAGAAGTGCATTCCAGAGACTTTTTGTCAGCTCGGTCATAAGATAAGGAAAGCAAAACACATGTTCAAGTTACTGGTGATGTATGGTTGAAAATTGACACTGATGATGAGGAATGCACACCTCATTTGGTTTGGTTCATAATCTTTTTGTGCATCGATTTGGTGTCAAAGAAATGATGCTAAAGCAGTGTTGTCATTACATTTATCAGGGCCATTGTGTTTTCTGGAATGTGAGTTGGAGTGCATGTGTAATTAGATATAGAGTATAAGCCAATAATCTATGCATACTCCACACAATGCTGACACTGATGGTTGCCTATCTCAATTTAACAGCTGCCAACATGAGCAATGAGGTACTGTGTGCATTCCAAAAGAGGGCAGTCCACTACCGGCATATCCTGGCAGTGGAATCTGGGTTCTGAAGAATGGTTCACCGCTATCATGCTGAGAGATCAACCAGGGAATGGCAGGCATTCATACAAGGGGTCCCCACACTGGCAGTGGTCACACAGAGGAGACCCTGCTCCACAGTTCCACAGCAGTGCAGGGGGACACAGCTGCCACCACGACAACTGCCACAACTGCAACAGCTTCATCCTCTGTGCATCAGCCCACACCACCTGCTGCCATGGACCTGAAAATACTGCAGGATCTCCAGAAAAACGTCACACTGGAATTGCAAATGTTGGACAGTTTGGAGAAGCAGGTGGCAACCAATCCTAACAGACTTAAATACATAAAGAAAACCTTCAAGAAGGCAAAGCTATGATTGTCTTTGGAACTCTCACCACCTAGTTCTGTCCCCTCCCTCCACATTTATATTAATGTTTTATAGTGGGTTTTAGGGATTTAGTGTTAGGTTAGAGTAGAGATGTAGTTTAGTTAAGTTAAGTGGGCTTAGGGGGTGGGTTTTCTACTTTTTACATGTTAATTTGTGGGTGGGTGGGTCGGGGGTCATGTTGGGGTATATCTGTGTTTAAAAAATAAAGAAATACAAAAAAATATATATTTCTTTAGCTATAGTTAGTATATGTGTAGTTTAGTATATGTTGTCCTGCATGTGGCTCGTAACATAATAGGGTTGGGGGGCCAACGTTTAGAGTGTGTTGTTAAATGTGTTAGGTACATTTAGCATAGGGTAGTTAGGTTTAGTTGTTGGTTAAGTATAGTTAGAATAGGTTAGTTTAGGTTAGGATATCTTTTCTAGAATTATTTAGTTTAGTTTCATTGTAAATAAACATATTTGGGTACTCCTTTAATTCTTGTGTCATATGCTTGTGTCTCAGGGTCTTCCCATGAGCCCACAGTGAAAATTGTGCATTGGCTTAGGATTTCCATCCTGCCTCCAAATCCATCTTTTGACATGTTCATCACCTGTTTACAAATGAGCTGTCACTGTGACAGCAACAACACATCTACTTGTCTATGCATCTGCCATCCAGTGTACCCACCCTCAAGGTGACTATGTTTACTTTGTATTGGACAGGTAGGTGTGATAATTCAGCTGTCAGTGTTAGGGTCCTGTATAGAAATGTCGGGAACTGTGGCACATCTGACAACAGCCTACATCTAAATTCCATTATGCAAAACTGACCAGTGGCAATTACAGATGAGGTTAAGTACATTTGTTTCACACCAATGTGTTCTACTGGTACTCCCAGCTTACTATATTGCCCGAGAACTGTTTCACAGCCATCCCTGCTGTATGTAGTTGGTGAAGCATACATGTGTTCTACATTGTTGACATACTCAGTGAATTGCTTGCAGGGGATGAGACCAGCATTGTCGTTTATCAAGTAGGAACCTTGTGCATAGATATGTTACCCCATATTCCTGCAGCCTTGTACTGACACTCTGTGACTAAAGACATGGTTACACATATCACAATTCCTAAGCGTAGTAGAAGTGTCAGAATACACAAAGACATGCTGGTTGAGTAGGAGGTGTTTATTTACAAGTGTTGAAGTGGAGTATATACAATGTCTAGGTCTGTGACCCCATTAGTGAAATCCATGCAATTGTGACACAACATAAGTGCATAGCAGACAGGTCAACAGTGTGTCTTTGAAGAGTGCACATATCCCACTGTGCTAACACTGGCATGATTTCAAGCACAGAACAAACGAAAACACTGTCCATGTGACATGGGCTGGTGCTACCTGGAACTCTTACGGGTGAAGATGATTTGTTCCACATCTTCATCCTCCGATGTGTGTTGTGTCTCTTCTGCCCTTGATGGTAGTGGTGGGGAGGTAGATGGGGCCACACACACTTCAGTTGTTGGAGATGTGGGCTCTCAATTCTTGGCAGCTGCCATCTGTGGGACAACATATGGCATCACTGCAGCAAGGAGGAACTGCTGATTTTTTAGAATAGCAGCCAACATCCCTGCGGTAGGCAGCCATGTCTGCCCTGAGGGAAGCCACTTCCCGGTGCATGGAGCCTAGATTGTTCTCAACCACGCTGCTGCCATTTTGGGAGGCCAGTTGTTGTGGCCTCTCCCTCATGGCAGCAGCTATGTCCCTCAGACACTGCACGGTCTCCATGCATTGGGTAGAGTGTGTCTTGTTTGGCTGCAGTCTGTTCATTGGCCGTAACAAGGCATGTGCGCATACCCTCTAGGCTGGCTGCCATAGTTTTCATCCCCACCCGCACCTCTAAGGCCAGTTCCCTCTGGACTCCTACCACTGTCCTCTCAAAGCCGGTCCCTGGGTCCTCTGAGTCCTCAGCTGTGTTGGTGCTGGCAGATCGTACTATTGGGGTGTTGGGTGGGGCATCTGGGATGGCTGTCACATTATTACTCTTCCTTGCGACTGGAGGTGGTGTCTGGAGGGAAACAAGGACTTCTTGGAGGGTCTCTTGGCTGATGGTTGTCAGCTGGTCATCCAGGTCATCGGGATACTCCAGGACAGGCAGAACAGCAAGAGAGCCATCATCCTCTGCAATGAGATTGTGTAAAATCAATCTTTCTGTGTTGTGGCAGTTGATATGCTGCGTCAATGACTTCCTATTGAAGGCTCATTGTTATCCTAGTTCCCAAACATTGTTCCTGTACATCATGGTTGCAGTATATCAGCCCTTTGCCCCACCTGAGTGTCACATAAGGGTAAGCTCAAGTGTGGCAATTGTCTGTGTCATATTTTAGGAGGCTCGCCTGGCTTACAGTGGGTACCAATGGTACTTGCACCTTGTGCCAAATCCAGCTATCCCTTATTAGTAGATCAGTGGTGTTCTAGGTAGCTATACCAGAGCAGTATAGGCTGAACTAGGAGACATGCAAAGCTCCTACTATACCACTTATATAGGTATTATATCATAAGAAAGACAATACTGAGAGTTACTAAAAAATAAAGGTACTTTATTTTAGTGACAATGTGCCAAAAATATCTCAGAGGATATACTCCCTTAGGAGGTAAGTAAGATACACAAAATATACACACAAACCAAAATCAGGTAAGTAACACAGTCAGAAAATAGTGCAAACACTGTAGAAGACAATAGAATGCCATTGGTCTAGGGGCAACACAAACCATATACTAAGAAAGTGGATTGCGAACCACAAATGAACCCCTAGGCTAGTGTAGTGTGTAGAGGATCGCTGGGAGTGTAAGAAAACACTAAGGGTGTCCAAGATACCCCACCCCAAGATCCTGGAAAGTAGGAGTAAAGTACTACTATTTCAATAGAAACATACTAAAGTCGTGATAGATGATTTTGCAAAGACCACAACAGACTGCAAAGCACTGAAGACGGATTCCTGGACCTGAGGATCTTCAAAGGAAGGGGACCAAGTCCAAGAGTCGTGAAAGTGTCCAAGTGGGCAGGAGCTCACTAAAACCCGGATGAAGGTGCAAAATGGCTGCCTCCGGATGGTAGAAGCTGAAGATTCTGCAACAACGAAAGATGCAAGGAACTTCTCCTTCGTACAGAAGATTTCCCACAGAGTGCTGGAGGATGCAGAGTTATTTCCTTGGCAAAATACCACAAACAAGCCTTGCTAGCTGCAAGAGTCGCGGTTGAGGAAAAAGGGTGCTGCCAGGGCCCAGGAAGGACCAGGATGTCGCCACTTGAGAGAGGAAACAGCGGGGGCCCTCAGCAACGTCACAAGAAGGTAGCACCAGCAGAAGTCCTTGAACATGGGTTAAGAAGTCTGAACACCGCGGTCATCTCAACACTGAAAAAGAGGGTCCCACGACACCGGAGATCAACTCAGGGAGCATCGCATTGCTGGCGACCTAGGCTTGGCTATGCATGCAGGATTTTGTGGAAATGTGCACAGAACCTCTGTAGCTGCAGTTCAAGCGGTGCACAGAATTACTGTCTGGAGAGGGGAGGCAAGGCCTTACCTCCTCCAAATTTGGACAGTTGGACCACTGGACAGTCTGGGTCACTTGGGTTTACCATCTGTGTTCCAGGGGCCACGCTCGTCAGGATGAGAGGGGTCCCAGAGTACCGGTGACACTGAAGTTTGGTGCCTGCTGGGGAAGATTCCGTCGACCCACTGGAGATTTCTTCGTGGCTTTCAGTGCAGGATGAAGGCAGGCAGCCCCAAAGCATGCACCACCAGGAAACAATTGAGAAAGCCGGCAGGATTAGGCGCTACAATGTCACTGATAGTCTTCTTGCTAATTTGTCGCAGTTTTTCAGGCGTCCTGGAGCAGTCAGCGGTCGATCGTTGGCAGAAGTCAAAGAGAGAGGTGCAGAGGAACTCTGATGAATTCTTGCAAGTCGTTATCTGAGGAAAAGCCCACTGGAGAGACCCTAAATAGCCCTCAGAGGTGGATTGGCCACCTTGTCAGGTAAGCACCTATCAGGAGGTCCCTGATGTCACCTGCTGGCACTGGCAACTCAGAGGCCTCCAGAGTGCCCTCACACCTCTGGATTCAAGATGGTAGAGGTCTGGAACACACTGGAGGAACTAACGAAACCACCCCTGTGGTGGTGATGGACAGTGAGTGGTCACTCCCCTTTCCCTTGTCCAGTTTCGCGCCAGAGCAGGGACTGGGGGTTCCCTGAACCGGTGTAGACTGGCTTATGCAAGGAGGGCACCATCTGCGCCCTTCAAAGCATTTCCAGAGGCTGAGAGAGGCTACCCCTCGCCAGCCTTTAACACCTATTTCCAAAGGGAGAGGGTGTAACACCCTCTCTCAGAGGAAATTCTTTGTTCTGCCTTCCTGGGACTGGGCTGCCCAGACTCCAGGAGGGCAGAACCCTGTCTGTGGGGTGGCAGCAGCAGTAGCTGCAGAGAAAACCCCAGAGAGGGGGTTTGGCAGTACCTGGGGTCCATAGTGGAGCCCGGGGGTGCATGGAATTGGCTCCTCAATACAGGATTTGGAATGGGGGGACAATACCATGATCTTAGACATGTTACATGGCCATATTCAGAGCTACCATTGTGAAGCTACATATAGGTATCGACCTATATGTAGTGCACGCGTGTAATGGTGTGCCAGCACTCACAAAGTCCGGGGAAATTGCCCTGAACTATGTGGGGGCACCTTTGTTAGTGCAAGGGTGCCCACACACTTAGTTACTTTTCACCTAACCTTCAGCAAGTGAAGATTAGACATATTGGTGTCTTATAAGTTACTTAAGTGCAGTGAAAATGGCTGTGAAATAACGTGTGCGTTATTTCACTCAGGCTGCAGTGGCAGTCCTGTGTAAAGGTTTCTCTGAGCTCCCTGGGAGGGGCAAAAGAAATTCTGTAGCCCATAGGTATCTCCTGGAACCCCAATACCCTGTGTACCTAGGTATCATGTACTAGGGAATTATAAGGGCGTTCCAGTGTGCCAATTGAAATTGGTAAAAGTGGTCACTAGCCTATCGTGACACATTTAAAGGCAGAGAGAGCATAAGCACTGAGGTTCTGGTTAGCATAGCCTCAGTGAGACAGTTAGTCACTACACAGGTATACACATTCAGGCCACAAACTATGAGCACTGGGGTCCTGGGTAGCAAAAACAAACTTACATACATGTAAAAATGGGATAACATGCCAGGCAAGATGGTACTTTCCTACACATATCTACTAGGTGTGATGTATATCCTTTCTGAGGCTTGACACCATCTTATCATTGTCAACTCTCCCTATGCTCAAGCCACTGCACCACACATGTCAATATTCCACTGTCCCTTTATTACATGTTTCACTTACATCCATGCGGTACTGTAACCTTGCAACACCCCAGGGTTGGCATTGCCAGGACACTATGCTCTTGCTACAATTGATAGCTCCTCATGTTGATGTTTGTGTATGTGTGCTACATTGCACAGCACACATGGACCTAGCAGAGTTCAATTTCATCTTCTGTCTGTGCAGGTAGGTGCACCTTCCTACACACCTATCATCTCCCCCCTCAATGCAGCCATCTCTGCACTATGATACATGTGATGCAGCGTGGTTGCAGTGCAGCTAATTTGACACAGGCACAGGGGTAGACCCAGGGATGGCCAGCATGGGTATAATATTTTTACTTCCTACATCATTATGTATGTGACAGTACCTGATGGGAAGTGAGTTTATGGACATAGGCAGTTAACTGGAGTTGAAATTAGGTCAGGGCCTCAAGCTAGTTTGATGGTGATTCTGCAGGTAGTCATACTGGTCCCTCATTTCAGGTGTGGCAGTCATATGACCTCCTGACTGCTATTGTCTATATGATCACACCCAACAGCACACGTGATAGTGGCAACTGTTGTTAATGGGGAATGCTCATGGGCCAACGGCCTGGCACTGGCAGGTTTCCAGCATCTTACAGACTGGCAATGCCACCTGTCTTGTGACACCAGACGAGTATTACGTTCAACGCTACACTTCAGGTCTGTTCCCACATTTCCACTAGCCTTTGCCTGGCTGTGAAAGCCCGTGCAAAGGTTGGTGGTGATGTGGTGTGCCCCTGAGTGTCGCCTCCACAGCCCATGCACCTAGCATGGGCAGTGCTGGGGGTCCCATGCCCTGTACCTTTTCCCTTTCCACTTCCTGATTTGCAAGGCTAAGTGCAGCATGTGCTGTCACACCCAATGCACCCCAAGACTGGCACTGACTCTATTTGATCCATCAACAATGTTGCACTAAGTGCCCCACTGAGCTACCGTGAGCAAACAGATTTCCACCCACCATCCTAACATGTGACTCATCATGCCAACCACAAAGAATACACTGCACTGGCAGGCCTACCAACACCAGACTTACCCTTGCACCATCCCCCACCCATCACTATGGAATTATACACCATTATGTTCACAGTCATACTCCATGTGTTTTATGTGTGTGTTTATTTCCTCATTCCTACATGCCTCACATGGTTGTGTCAGAGTAATTATGGGCTCAGCCTGTAACTGTTGTGACCTACAGTTTGCTACCTGTGGTATATACTTTCTGTAGTAGCACATTTCTGTTCAGCATCAAGATGTGTGGTTCCACACTGTACCAGTTTAGTTGGTCTGGGTGGTGGCATGTTTCCAGCGATACAGGACCACCCTGCTATTCCCCCAGCACCTGCTTGGATTACTGTTCCCTGCACCCAGGGGGAATCCTCACTGCATGATGGAGTGGTGGCTGCCTTATGTGCATGTGTTGTCAATGTGCAGGGTGGTGGTGCTACTGGCACATGTCTGGGACAGTTGCAATTAATTGTGTGCTGTAAGATGCAGCACACATGTGTTTGGGCAATAAGGCAAGGCAGTTGCAAGGTATTACTGCAAAGGACACCACCATGACGTGAGCCCGGGTACGGCATCAACTGACTACCTAGTCTCTGAAGTCTTGGTCATGGTAGGGTTGATATGAACATATCCAAGGGATGTTGTGATGACACAATCAGAGGCACAGTCATTATTCATGCCATTCATCCTATGTGCTGCATATGTACATGTAGGTATTTAGGCCTGGTGATTGACATATATCCAGGTTGTGTATGTGTTATGGTGCATGGTACTACCAAGGCGTAGGTACATTTGTAGCTTACGTCAGCATGGTGCAACTTACTTATTGTGCAATTTGTTCCTCTGCACTCCTTTGACATTGCATTTTGTGAGTCCTATGTGCCTCCCCTTTCTTGTACTTGACAATTTGACATTAATTTCCCCCCATGCAACTTACCCTGCATTTGGGGTGTTTCCTAGTAGTCTGCACTGTCCTGTCCTGGTATTCCAGTGACCAGTTCCTCCGGGATGACCGCTTCAACCATCTTCTCCATCTCGTCCAAGTCCTCTTGTGGTGCTGGATTTTGCTCCAGTTTGCAGTGCTGCCTTCCTGTTCCATGCCACTTTTTCCTTTGTCCTTCGCTTACAATCATGCCAGCGTTTCTTGCACTCTGTTATGGTTCTCCTCACCTCTGCCACACTGTTAATCTTGTCTACTATCTGCTGCCAAATTGCCTCTCTCCTGCTAATTGGTAATTTTGAGGTGATGAAGAGTTGATGTTGATGCTCCGTCACCTCTCTCACCAGTATTTCATGCTCCTCCACACTGAAACAACACTTTCTCTTTTTCTTCTTACTCTCCTGGGTCCTGTCTGTGTCCTCCTGGCTGTTTACTGGTTGACTGGGGTCCCCCTGGGGTCTCTCATGACTTTCTGGGTCCATTTTGCCTCTCCTTTGCACTGTTTTCTCCGTTACCGTCAGTTTTTTATGCTAATGCGGGTACAAATTGTGCATTTTCTTTTTGTGACACGTTTATGTGTCGTAAAATGGGTTAGAGTCATTTTTCCGGCGTTAATGTCATTTTGCCATACTACAAGGTGCAATGGTTAACGTAATTTTTTTTTACTCTAACCTATTTTTAGCACCACCCAGCGTCATAGTATAAATATGAGGCCTGGGTGGCATTAAAAAATGACTCTAGTCAGTGCTAAACGTTTTGATGCAAAACCGCGTTAGTGCAGTTTTGTGCCAAAAAGTATAAATCTGGGCCCAAGTGCTTTAGAAAGCATCCTGTCCCCAAAGGTCATTAGTACTTTCCCACCTTTAGCCAAGTCCACTTCCCCTCTCCTCTTTCACATACTGGCATACCTTTCTGGAAAGTGCAAACGTAGCCATGACTCACACCTCCTGTATTTCGGTTTTAGGGATGGCTTCCCCATCCCATCAAACTCCTTACCAGCCTAAGCCCCAGGTAGGAATCAGCAGTCAGTGGCACGGCACCTGGAGATTGTCAGGGAAAATATAAAGAAGGAGATCCAAGCTAGGAGGGTAGAAGGTCCTCCTTATGAAACACTGGTTCGCTCCCCAGGAGGTCTGGTTCTGAAGAAGGAGAAGGGCAAGTTACGCCTCATACACAACTTGTTCTTTCCTCCCGGGTTGTCTATTAATGATAGCCTTGAGTAGGAATGGTGTACCTTAAGGTACACTTCCTTCAGCAAAGCTATTGGTAAGCTGCTGAAGCTGGGGTGGGGAGTGTTAATGACCAAATCTGACATCAAGGCCGCCTTTCGCCTTCTGCTAATACACCCGGAGGATACCCATCTCTTGGGATTTACCTTTAAAGGTAAATACTATAAAGATTTGTGTATGCTCATGGGGTGTTCAATTGTATGTTCAGTGTTTGAGCCCTTCAGTAGGTTTCTGGAGGGGGCAGTGAAGTATTTGCTGGTATCAGATGACATAGGCCCTCATTATAACCCTGGTGGTTGGTGATAAAGTGGCGGTAATACCGGCAACAGGCTGGCGATAAATACCGCCAAATTATGACCATGGCGGAAAGAGCTCAGATAGACAGCCACTTTACCTCACCGACCGCCAGGGCGGAAACAACAGTCACCACGGCGGTAGCCGCCTACAGTCAGGCAGAAGACAATGTTCCACCTACCATATTATGACAATCCAATCCGCCACCTTTTCCGGGGTTGTACCAATGACATCAAAAGCCTGGTGGAAACAGATCTCAGAAGGGAAACGACTCACCTTTGGAGACACAGGGAACAACCACACCGCCATGGAACCCGAGCTGCAGATTTTTCCTATGATCTTCTAGGTCCTGCTCCACCACGAACACCAACGATGGCAAAGAAGACCACGGTGAGTACAGCCGCCTAGCAAACAGGGGAGGGGGGATGAAAAAGAGAGTGACACACACATGCACAACACACACTCCCCCACCCCAACACCATAAACACAATCAGATGCAATAATAAAACATATCTACCCTGTAGCCCTCAGGAATAATGCAAGGACAACACGAATAGATGAAAGTAAGTGTAATGATATAAATACATCAAAAATACATGCATACAATCTAAAAGTGTATACATATATACAAATCAAGGGACAATGCCCAGGCCTCAATGTACGAGGGCCACAGGGCCACATCACAAATTCCACGGCCCCACTTGTCTCCTGCACCAACACGAAGAGAACATTGCAGGGGCGTCGGTTCTAAAAAAGGCAGGCACCTCAGGGGGACGGGTAATGGGGGGCATCTCAGTCGGCAGATGAAACAACACCACTGGTCCTGGAGGGGCCAGCATGCCCTGTGGTTGGTCCTGGGGAGTGCAAGGCCACAATCTTCCAGGTGGGTGACTTGCCACATGCTCTGGAGGGGGCAACATGCCCTGTGCTTGGTCCTGGGGAGTGCAAGGCCGCAGTCTCTCAAGTGGGTGACTTGCCCACATGCTCTGGAGGGGGTAACATGCCCTGTGCTTGGTCCTGGGGAGTGAAAGGCCACAGTCTCTCCAGTGGGTGTCTTGCCCACATGCTCTAGAAGGGGCATCGTGCCCTGTGGTCTTCATCCTGGGGAGGATGGGGTGAGTGGGTGCCATACCCACTGGTTCTGGAGGGGGCATTGTGCCTTGTGATCTTCATCCTGGAGAGGATGGAGTGAGTGGGTGCCATACCCACTGGTTCTGGAGGGGGCAACGTGCCCTGTGCTTCTGATCCTGGGGAGTGCAAGGTTACAGTCTCTCCCCTGGGTGTCATACCCACAGGATTTGCAGGGGGCAGGTTGCACAACAGCCCATGGAGGCAGGTAAAAAGAATGTCCACCTGCAGTGACGGCTGCTCACTGGTGGCAGTGGTGCTGCTGCTGGTGGTTGTGGGGGTAAGCCCCAGCCCATCCCATGCAGCCTTGGACGACTGACCACTGCTGGTGGCGATGCTGCTGGTGGTGGTTGTGGGGGGAAGCTCTAGCCCATCCCCTGCAGCCTCGGATGGCTGCCCACTGCTGGTGGCAGTGCTGCTGCTGGCTGTGGGGGGAAGCTCCAGCCCATCCACTACAGCCTAGGACGGCTGTACAACCATGATTGGTCTTGGGGGTTCCGACTGAGTCCCTGCACCAGGCCCCTTGTCCTTCCTGCCTGCTGGTGCAGGCCCCTTGCCCTTCCTGGCTGCAGCTAGGGATGGCTCCTTGCTCTTTAGAGCAGCAGCTGGTGCAGGCCCCTTGCCCTTCCTGGCAGCAGCTGGGGATGGCTCCTTGCCCTTCCTGGCAGCAGCTGGGGATGGCTCCTTGCCCTTCCTGGCAGCAGCTGGGGATGGCTCCTTGCCCTTCCTGACAGCAGCTGCAGATAGCTCCTTGCCCTTCCTGGCAGCAGCTGCGGATGGCTCCTTGCCCTTCCTGGCAGCAGCTGGGGCAGGCACCCTTTCCGTGTGGCTGGCTGGTGGCCTGGATCATTTACCACTATGAGTTGCTGTGGACACTACTGGGCCCGTGGAGTGGGTAGCTGAGGTGTTTGCCTGGGTTTTACCCACCCGGGCCAGACGTGAAGGACGGGGGAGGGATAGGGAAGAGGTCAATGGTAGAGAGGAAAAACTTCTTAGGGACATTGGGGCAGGAAGAGGGAGAAGATTTGGGTGTGGAGGAAGAGGGAGTGGTTGTGGGAGGTGTCTGCTGTGTTTGGGTGCAGGTGCATGGACTGGATGCTGTTGTGAGTGGGATGGCTGTTGGGTGTCTGAGTGCTTGCGTTTGTGTACCTTGGGAGGGAGGCACAGACACAGTGGGAGAGGACACAGGGGACATGTGCATGGCTGTTGGGGTGGTGTCTGCCACTGAGGTCTGTGTCCTGATAGGTGTGGTGGTGATGGCGGTAGTGGATGAGGATGTGGTGCATGCAGGTGTGAGTGTAGACGCAACTGGGAGGGAAGTGGAGGAAGAGGAGGAGGGAGACACAGTGGAGGCAGTGGATGTTGGTATGTCTGCATCTGGATGGTGTTTGTGTGAGTGCCTGTGGGATGACGTGTGGTGCTTGTGTTTGCCTGAACCACTCTTGTGTGTTGTCTTGTGTGCATGCTTGTCTGCCTGTTTGCTTGGGATAGGTTGGGGTTGAGAGGAATGAGATTGGGTAGAGGAAGTGAGAGGGTGGAAACAGGCATAATGGCTGCCATCAGAGAGGAGGCCAGATCCTGGATAGATCTATTTTGGGCCTCCAAGCCAGTGTGAATGCCCTCCAGAAATGCATTGGTTTGTTGCATTTGGGCTGCCAGCTCCTAGATGGCATTCACAATGGTTGACTGCCCAACAGAGATGGATATCAGGAGGTCAATAGCCTTCTCACTCAGGGCAGCAGGGCTCACTGGGGCACAGCCTAAGGTGCCTGGGGTGAAGGAGATGCCCACCTTCCTGGGTAAGCGAGCACGGGCAACTTGGTGAGGGGCTACCGGGAGGGTGGTGCTGGTACGGGGGTGGCAGCTGTACCTGTAGCTGGGGTAGTCACAAAGATGGCCGCCACCACCAGGGAGCTTCCATCGGAGGAGGTATCTGTGTCTGAACTGTCCCCTCCTGTCTCCGCCGTGGTGCTCCCCTCGCCCACCGTCCCTCTGGTGCCCGCACCTTTGGTGGACTCTGCCTCCTAGGTCCTGTGGGATGCAGCTCCCTCCGTCTCCGGTGCCTCTGCTCCTCCACCAGATGATGCTAATGCACATAAGGACAGGATTAGAAAACAAGAAAGGGGGGAGTGTTGGCATACACAGCACCCTCACACACAGGGAACAGGCCTACGCACCACCACTGATACTGCAAGCCACCAAGGCATGAGGAGGGGCACATGACACCGAATGCAGCACACCTGGGACTCATGCAGCCCTAACCAGTAGTGGATGCTTACAAGCTAGGTAGGCAGGATTATCGCTTCAGAACCCTAGCCACCAGAGGACCTACTCTGCTATGTCAGCACTGGCCTAGGGACACCCACTGACACACATCCATCACCCGGAGACCACCCCACCAGCAGTAAGTTGTAATGATAGTCACTGTACTCACCCCCTTGTGGCTGCTGTGATGCCCTCAAGCGCCCATCCAGATCTGGATAGGCCACCGGCAGTATGCGGGCCATCAGGGGGGGGTCAGGGTTCGACGGGCACCCCTTCCTCGCTGGGAGGCAATCCCCAGCTGGGTCTCCGCCGTCTTCCGTGCCCAGCATCTCAGGTCCGCCCACCGTTTCCAACAGTGGATGCTCTGTCTGCCATAGACACGCAGGATCTGCACCTCCTTGGTGATGGCACACCATATACCATTCTTTTGATGGCAGCTGACCTGCAGAGGCAATACACACAGGGAAACACCATTAGACAAACAGTCTAGCCTGTTACACATATGGCCCTCCATACCCATTTCCATCACCATTGGCACACACATAGCCCAGCACACAGTGTGTACACCGCAAAGAAGACATCCACCCCCCCTTACATCGAGGCCTTCACACACACAACTCCATGCATTCATGCCACATGCATCATGCCCACAGTGTACTCACCTGTTGGTCTGGAGGCCTATACAGTAGTCGGTACTAAGGTAGGACCCCATCCACTAGTCTCTCCAACTCCTCCGAAGTGAAGGCTGGGGCCCTTTGCCCGGTCACACGGGCCATGGTAGATTCTAGACACAGGTCACTGCAGCACATGCAGTGTAGGTCCTCTCCTATGGAAGGTCAGGTAGCAAGTGAGGAATATGATAGAAAATGACAGTCACATCTGTGGCGGTGCATACCGTCACCACCGGCGTAGATCACCATTGGCCACTGTATCCCATAGGGGCCAATCTTGACCAATGAGGAGTTGCACGGTGGTTCCCGACTGCCTCCTGCCACAGTGCACAACATTAGCAGAATAACCTCACTTCCACCTGTCCCTTCACACAGGATAGGTGGAAGCCATTTCGGGTGGGGGCAGCCCTAATGATTCATGCTGCGTCACAGGAGAAATAGGCACATACTGGACAATTCAAACTGACCCATTACAAGTTTACTGATTGAAAACTACTGTTGTGGCTCCAGTGTTTAGTTTGTGACAGCGTCCTCACTCTTGTGTCCCATAGATACCTACCGCTGTAGATGAATAGGAGATGGAGACATACCCCCATGTACAGACCCCTGGGGGACTTGGCAACACTGGAGGACAGGCACATTATACTCACCTATAGACTTGACATGGCCACAATCACAGAGCTGTGTCCCCAATTGGAGCCAGATATCTGCTATCTGTCACCCCACTGGGATCCCCCTATCTTTACTCCATTTCCTGGCAACTGGTTCTTTCCAACTGACAGTGGGCTTGGCAGCAGGAATGTTGCAGCCAATGTTTTCAATAGTGCTGACAAGAGTGTTGTCTGCCCTGATAAACACATGTGCAGCTACCTTGTTGTCCACCAGGTTGAGGATTTTTATGCAATGGGACATATCCCCAACATAATTGGGGCGATTGATGGTACACATATTGCATTTGTTCCCCCCCGACAGAATGAACAGGTTTTTCAGGAATCGTAAGAGTTTCCACTCCATGAATGTTCAGATGGTGTGCTTGGCAGACCAGTACATCTCCCACGTCAATGTTAAGTATCCTGGGTCGGTGCATGATGCCTTTGTCCTAAGGAATAGCAGCATTCCAAATGTGATGGGCCAGCTACAGAGGCACAGGGTGTGGCTAATAGGTGAGCCCTTGTTCCCACCCAGCAGATGTTGGTGTATGGGTATGGTGTGGGCCACATAGGATAGTGTGTGGCTAAATGTTGTCCCTTAATATTTGCAAGTGACTCAAACCTATCATGGCTGCTGACCCCTGTGAGGAATGCCAGGACAAGGGCAGAAGAATGTTATAATGAGGCACATAGGCGAAACAGAAGGATCATTGAAAGGACCTTTGGCCAACTGAAGGTCAGGTTCCGGTGCCTCCATCTAACAGGTGATCCATGTGCTACTCACCCAAGAAGGTCTGCCAGATAGTAGGGGCATGCTGGCCCTCAGATGCGATGTCCTCTTTCTGCAGGGACTGGAGATGCCCGTGTTGCAGCAGTAGACCCTGTGGACAGTGAGGATGATGATGATGACAACAGAACATCAGTTGTACAACAATACTTCCAATGATACACAGGTAGGACAGTGTAACTTTACATTTCAGTGACTTTGGTTGTAATCTGTGTGGCAATGGCATACTGCTATTTCCCACTTCTATGCCCAATTACTGTTCCCTCTGGCAATTTATTTTGCAGATGTTGCTGACCTGACATATACTCCTGGTGTGATCGCAACAGCCAGCTACAGGTCATTAAACTATGCTCATATTATGTACAGTTAATTTGCAATGTTTGTACCTGTTTCAAATAATACATAAAAGATATACATGACATACTCCACATGGATTTTTATCAAAGGGTGCTTATTGAAGTGCTAACATACAGGGGGCAAGTGCAATGGGATGGGGTGGTGATGGAGGAAAGTCCAGGGTATTGTTCTAGTCTGTTTGTAGCACAGGTGCATTGTCCAAGGGGACATAGGAAGGGAAGCAATGGCAGTTCAAGATAGACCGGATGACTGAGTGGGACAGAAGGGAGACAATCAGGAGAGACTAATTTCCGAGCGGGGTTTTGGCAAGTGTCTCTGGCTTCTGTCTGGATCGCAGGGAACATTTCTGTGGTGGTTTAACTTCTGTAGGGGGAGGGGTGCTGGTGGGCTGTGAGTCCTGTGGTGGGGCCTCCTGGCCACTAGCGGCAGCGGAAGTGAAAGGCTGTTCAGATGTCGTGCTCGTGGAAAGGGCCCGCTGGTGTGAGACTGCCTCCCTCATAATGTTGGCCATGTCAACCATCACCCCTGCTATGGAGATCGGGGTGTTGTTAATGGCCTAAAAGTCCTCCCTGATCCCCTGGTACTGTCCCTCCTGCAGCAGCCTGTTCTCCTGCACGTTATCCAAGATCTGGCCCATCGTGTCCTGGGAATGTTGATAGGCTCCCAGGATCTCGGAGAGTGCCTACTGGAGAGGTGGTTCCTTGGGCCTGTCCTCCCCCTGGCGCACAGCACTCCTCCAAGTTTCCCTGTTGGCCTGTGCCTCTGTCCACTGAACCATGTGCCCACTGCCACTGACCACAGGTTCCTGATTGTCTTGTGTGTGAGGTGTGGCCTGGGGTCCCCATAGAGGTGGGCACACTGCTGATTCACGTGTCCTGGGGATAGAGGTGTGGGTACACTGGGTGGATTCTGATGTGGGAGGCTCTGTAGTGGTGTGTGACAGGGCTTGGGTCACCGGCTGTCCAGTGGTCCCCGAGGGGCCAGGTAGGTTGTCCCGATCCTGAAGACCAGAGTTACTGTCATCTCTGTGGGCCTCTTCTGTTGGGGGACTGGATAGTGATAGTGCTGGCACCTCCTCTCCAGTGACATTGGCTGGGGTACCTGTGGGGATGTAAATGAGGGGTTATGGTTAATGTGTCTGACATATTGTACATCCGTGGCTTCCCCTCTATGGTTGGATTTGCCCTGCCAGCTTTCACTTGTTTATGTTAGTGTATGGTGGGATTGTTAGTTCTCTATTGTGTGCATGCTTTAGTGATGAGTGACCATGCAAGGGTGTGAGGGGTGTCCATGCACTGGTACAGCATGCAGGGCTTGGCATTGGGATGAGTGAGATGTGAGGGTGGAGTGTGTGGGATATAGTGGAGTGATGGGAGTGACGGTGAGGTAATGAGATTGCATGCAGGTATGGGGGTGATAATAGTTGACAGTTGACTTACCAGAGTCCAGTCCTCCTCCAACTCCGGTCAGACCCTCAGGATGCAGTATTGCCAAGACTTGCTCTTCCCATGCTGTGAGTTGTGGGGGAGGAGGTGGGGGTCCACAGCCAGTCCCCTGTATAGCGAGCTGGTGTCTTTCTGCTACGGAACATACCTTCCCCCATAGGTCATTCCACCTCTTCCTGATGTCATCCCTAGTTCTTGGATGCTGTCCTACGGCGTTGACCCTGTCCACAATTCTCCGCCATAGCTCCATCTTCCTAGCTATAGATATCTGCTGTACCTGTGCTCCAAATAGCTGTGGCTCTACCCTGATCATTTCCTCCACCATGACCCTTAGTTCCTCCTCTGTAAAACTGGAGGGTCTTTGTGGTGCCATGGGTGTAATGTGAGGTGTTTTGGTGATGGTGTGTTTGGTAATGTGTTGGGGTGTGTTATGTGGGGTGCGTGAGCAGTGTACAGGTGTGAGTAGTGTGTGGCTCTAGTTTTGTCAGTGGTCTTGGTGCCTCTCTGCTGGCAATGAATTGTATTCATAAGGGATCATGGGTAATGTGGGTGTGTGTTTTATAATGGTGTGGGTGTGTGGTGTGTGTATAGGTGTCAGGTGGGTGTTGTTTGAATTGTCCATTGTGGTGTTGTTTTGTCTGTGGGTGTCCAATGTGAGCGCAGCGGTATGTACCGCCAATGCTTTACCGCCGTTGAATGTCCGCCATGGTGATTTATAGGTCATAATGTGGTGGGTGTAGTCCTGTTGGCATAACGGTGTTGGTTTTGATACTGCCAGTTTATCACTGACCTTTGGTCTAGCGGATTTGTGTGTGTGGCTGAATTCAGTCAGATTGGTGTGTATGTGTCATAATATGGTGAAGGGATATCTGCCGCACAGGCGATAAGTTGGTGGCCGTCAGCGTGGCGGTAAGTGGGATTTACCACCAATGTCATAATGAGGGCCTAAGAGTCTTAAACCTTAGAAAACAATGAGAAACTGTTATTTCACAAAAGTACCTAGGTAGCGTCAAAATAAAGCCGCACAGGCGAGTGTGCATTGAAAAAGGCCAGAAATGCTTCGATTTCTCACCCGTTAGCGAGGATGTGGATCGTTCCTCCTTCGGTCGGATCGGCGTGCATCATTTGTTCTCTCCCACAAGAGAGCGATGCGTCAATCCAGACAGGCACCTCAGGTCCCGGCAGGCTTTGCATTGATTTTCCATGCCCAGTGATGTTGAGTTGAAAATCCGGTTGCACGATACCACAAAACTGTGCTGCGTAGGGTTTGGGTCATTATCAGCCTCTGTTAGAGTGTATTGCATGTCATTTCTCCAGCCGTGTGGCGTTGATCTTCCAGCCACGATGGAGGTAGAGCTCTTATTTCAGTCGCAAAGCTGACAGCATGTCTTTTATCTCCTGAGTCACGGAAGGTGCATCGAAAATTTCCCCGCACGGCGGCCTGTGCATGGATTTTCACCTCTTGTCTACCAACTTCACCTTTCAAGGGCCCAGGAACTGGATAGGGCACCACTTTGTGGGGTAGGAGTCTCAGCAGAGAGTCTACGTGCTGGAAGAGGAAGTCTTTGAAGGCCCTGAGATTTCAACAACAGGAGGCAAGCTCAGTTCAAGCCCTCGTGGAGAAGTGTGGCACAATGGTTAGAGCGGTAGACCGTGAAGCACAGATCTGGCTCAAGACAAGGGTTTAAGTCCTGCTTCGGCAGATCTTGGGCTCAATTCCCTTGGACCAGATAATTCTCGCCTCAGTGCCTAATCTAATTAATGAGTCCCACTCTGTAACTCTGGGCAATAGCTTGCTTAATCTCCACAACGGCCCCAACAGCACTTGGATGCCTGGCTTCACCCTGGGGGTGCCCAGGAGTGGGCACCTCACAGGGAAAAGCCAGGAGTGGTTCCATAGCGGTATGCGTACAGCGCCTTGGGACCCTAACGGGTGAGTAGTGCGCTATACAAGTGCAAAGTTTACAGTTTTTGCAGATTATTCTCAAGCAGGAATGCACAAAAAAGTCCAGTCTTTGTCCCTTTTCACATGCAGAAGAAGCAACTCCAGGATAGCCCAACAAAGCACAGTCACAGGCAGATGCAGCACTTCTCTTCAGCTCTTCTCCTTGCCAAAGGTTCCTCTTGATTCCAGAAGTGATTTAATTTTCAGGAGGTTTGGGGGCTATTCTTATACCCTTTTCTGCCTGTGAAGTAGACTTACTTCAAAGAGTAGTCTCCGTTGTTTTCAAGATCCTGCCTTGCCCGGGCCAGGCCCCAGACACACACCAGGGGGTTGGAGACTGCATTGTGTGAGGGAAGGCACAGCACTTTCAAGTGGGAGTGACCCCTCCTCCCCTCCCTTCTAGAAAAGACAGCTCATCAGGATATGCAGGCTATACCCCAGCTCCCTTTGTGTCGCTGTTTAAAGAGAGGTGCAAACAGCCCAACTGTCAAACAGACCCAGACTGGGAATCCACAAACAAGCAGAGTCACAGAACGGTTTAAGAAAGAAAAGGCCTACAATCAAAAAACCAACTTCACTAAAAGATGTATTTCTAAATTTGAGTTCAGAGACCCCAAACTCCACACATCTATCCGCTCCCAAAGGTAATCTACACTTCAATAATATTTAAAGGCAGCCTCCATGTTAACCTATGAGTGAGATAGGCCTTGCAACAGTGAAAATCGAATTTGACAGTATTTCACTGTTAGGACATGTAAACCACATAAGTATATGTCCCAACTTGTACATACACTGCACCCTGTCCATGGGGCTACCTAGAGCCTACCTTAGGGGTGCCTTACATGTAGGTATACATGTGCGGGGAAATTTTCGATGGCTGGTTCCAAGCTACCAAGGGGATGAGCGGGGGTTAGCTAAGGGTGTTTCTCCTTTACCCTGACTAGAGTGAGGGTCCTTGCTTGGACAGCGGGAAACCTGACTGCCAACCAAAGACCCCATTTTTAACACCTGGCAAGTTGGTACACTTGCCAAATCGAATTTGACAGTTTAAAACTGCACACACAGACAATGCAGGGGCAGGTCTGAGCCTTGTTTACAGGGCTGCTAATGTGGGTGGCACAACCAATGGTGCAGGCCCACTAGTAGCATTTAATTTACAAGCCCTAGGCACCGCTAGTGCACTGTACTACTGGACTTACTAGTAAATCAAATATGCCAATCATTGAAAGCCAATTACACATAAATATTACATAGGAGCACTTGCACTTTAGCACTGGTCAGTAGTGGTAAAGTGCCCAGAGTACCAAAAACAGCACATAGTCAAAATATGGGAAGCTGAGGCAAAAAAAGATAGGGGAGACCACACCAAGGATGCCAGGTCTAACAGGGCCACACTGAGTGCTGTGGTGGTTCCACAAATCCAAACAAAACCCCTTTCAACTTGGGCTTCTGTAGGAGGCTGGCTCTCTGTAGACTGAACAAAACTGATATGTATTGTGCATAGAGACCAGGTAATCCCACTTTGGTATCCAGAAGTAAAAAGCAGACCACCTAATGCTCTGTCCTTAATAAGGGGCAGGCAATGCCTATCCTTGATGGTAATTTTATTTGACTCTTGAAAGTTGCTACAAGGGAGCAGATCATTAGACTTCTTCTGCACAAAGAAGAGAGGAGCCCCAGCAGTCAACAAAGAGGGAGCAATCAATCCCCTCTGTATCTTTTCATCTATGTATTCTCTAAGTACCTTTTTTTCTTGTTCAGACAAGGAATACAAGCTTCCATAGTGGAACCACTTCCCCAGGTATCAAGGGAATGGCACAGTCATATTCCAGATGAGGGGGTGAAATAGGCTTCTTAGGTTTCTGGAACACATCTGAGTATTCTTGATAACAACTAGGTACCCCTTGGATCATGTTGATGGTCCAACCCGCTTCTTTGGGGGTAATGATTGGACCATTAGTGGACCAATAGGAATCCATTAAACAACAATGTTGTTGATAAAACTGGGATGAGAGCGATATAGTTCTTGTATTCCAATTAATATATGGATTGTGCCGTGTCAACAAGGAATGCCCAAAATCACAGTATGATTAGGCGAAGATATCAAGTCAAAAGTAATGTATTCCTGATGTTTTCCGAGTTGCAAGCAAAGGGCAGGAGTGGTATCAACCACTGGTCCAGAAGTTAGATGGGAGCCATCAACTGTTTGGACATGTTCTGACATCTCTTTAGGAACACGAGGTATTCCTTTTTCTTTAGCCCAAATCTAATCCAAATAGATTCCATGTGCTCCACAATCCAAAAACGATTAATTGGGCACTGCAGGATAAATGACAATATAAAAAAGCTGTGGTATTTTCTTTTGACAAGCATATAGAAGGTGTCTCAACACCTCCCGTCCCCTTCCTTCTCACAGGGGAAGGGAGATACAGGCCCTTATGTTGGCTGTTTTCTCGTTCTGTTTCAGATAAGGGTCAACGAACTGCATCTATTTGCAACTAATCGGAGCGGCGTACAGTAGAATTAAATACTCCTGACTGGAACTGCACCTGGATTTTCCATTTCTCCATCTTTCGTTCTCGTAAACGTGTCCTAACAGAGAAATACTGCTAAATTTGGCTTTCACTGTTGCAAGGCCTATCTCTCTCATAGGTTAAACATGGGAACGGCCTTTAAATATTTTTAAAGTGCAGATTCCCTTTGAGAGCAGATCAAAATATGGAGTTTGTTGTTTCTGAACTCACAATTTAAAAAATACATCTTTTAGTGTATGTGCTAATGGTCTGTCCAGACTCTTCCGCCTTAGTGATGAGAACTCCCAAGATATAGGACCTCATTACAACCCTAGCGGTAAATGCGGCTTACCGCCATGCAGCTACAGCTATTACGATCCACAGCTCGGAATCCGCCATAATCCAGACACCCACACAAGTCCGCCACACCAAAGGTCAGTGATAAACTGGCGATAACAAAACCTCCACCGTCACGCCAATAGGAATAAGCCCACACTATCATGACCCACGAATCCACGCGGCGGTCTTTCAACCGTGGTATTCCATTGGCGGTACACACACATTTACAAAACACAACCACATTGGGCAATTAAAAATACACAGACACACCACACCCACACACCTAATCCAATATAAAGCACACACCCACATCACCCACAAACCCTTACTACCAGAATTCTGACACCACGCCAGAGAGAGACACCACCATAAACAACACCAGCATCCACAGACACACAACACCATCACTTACACAACATCCACGCATCTCAAACAACACACATTAACACATCCCCTCACACATCACAACACACACCACCTCACACATCACCCACACCACATCATGGTACCTCAATGACACCCCAGATTCTCTGAGGAGGAGCTCAGGGTCATGGTGGAGGAAATCGTCCGGGTAGAGCCACAGCTATTCGGATCACAGGTGCAGCACACCCCCTTTGCAATGAAGATGGAGCTATGGCACAGAATTGTCGACAGGGTCAACGCAGTGGGACAGCATCCAAGAACTAGGGATGACATCAGGAAGAGGTGGAACGACCTACGGGGGAAGGTGCGTTCCGTGGTCTCCAGACACCAGATTGCTGTACAGAGGACTGGCGGTGGACCCCCATCTCCTCCCCCACAACTAACAACATGGGAGGAGCAGGTCTTGGCAATACTGCATCCTGAGGGCCTTGCAGGAGTAGCAGGAGGACTGGACTTTGGTAAGTCAAATCTTTACTACCTCATCCCCCCCACCCTACCTGCATGCCATCACATACTCCCACCCTCACCCTCAACCCCATCACTGCAACACCTCACTTATGCCCCACTATCACAACCCACCCATCCCAATACCAAGCCCTGCATGCAACACCAAAGCATGGACACCCATCACCAAAGCATGTCCACTACAGATACCCACACAGACCCCAAACCAAATATCACACAAGGACCAAGACAAGAATGCCAGCACTGGAGTACAGGGCCACTCACCCATTGCACTTGATGGCACCCGCAGATGTAATAATCATTCCTTTACACCCCTGCACGACCCCAACCCAACGTCACCGGACAGGAGGTACCAGACATATCCAGTCCCCCCACAGAAGAGACCCACATTGATGACAGCAGCTCTGCACAGCTGGATCAAGATGACCAGCCCAGCCCATCAGGGACCTCAGGACAGTCGGTTCCCCTGACACTGGCACAAGCCAGGACAGAGCCACCTCCCTCAGGGAACACCAGCACAGCACCCACCCAGCGGGCCCATCCCTCTGTCCCCAGGACACGTCAATCAGCAGTGTGTCCACCACTACAGGGAACCCAGGCAAACCCACCAACCCAAGAAAATCAGGGACCTGGGGGCAGTGGCAGTGGGCACACGGTTCAGGGGACAGAGGCTCAGGAAAACAGGGAAGCTGGGAGAACTGCTGTGCGACAGGGGAAGGACAGGCCCAGGGAACCCACTTTCCACGAGGCCCTCTCCGACATCATGGGAGCTTACCATCATTCCCAGGAGACGATGGCAACGGTACTGGCCAAGTTTCAGGAGACCCAGCGGCTGCAGGAGGAACACTATCTGGGGATCAGGGAGGACTTGAAGTCCATAAACAACACCCTGGTCACCAATGCAGGGGTGCTGCAAGACCTTGTCAACACCAGGAGGGAAACTGTGGCACAACAAAGGGCCCCTGACACTAGCCTGGACGATGAACAGCCCTCCACCTCCACCGGCACTAGTGGACAGGAGGCACCGCCACAGGAACACGACACCAGCACCCCACCCCCTGCAGATGGAGAACCACCCCGCAAACGGTCCCTGATATCCAGGAACAAGACAGAGAACATTGCCAAGACCTCTGACAGGAAATGAGACCCCCCTGAATATCACCCTTTTGTCCCTCTTTGTCACCCTGTCCATTCTTCAACTGCCATTGCTCCACTTCCTATGCCCCTTTGGACAATGCACCTATGAAACAAATAGACTGGACTCTGCCATGGACATTCCTCCACTATCCACCCTGCCCATTTTACAACCCCCTCCACTTATTTGCACAGAAATAAACACACTTCAATTACAAAACAACCTGGAGTCAGTCTGTGCTTTCACAAACGTGTAATTGCAATAATCATGGAACATAGCAAGGTCAATTTACTTGTGCACAGACCGATGTAACACAGCTGTAGGCCAGGAGGAAATATAGCAGAGGGCACAAAGTGGGACCCACATCTGTGAAATGGCAAGGCAAAGTGACAAGTCAGGGTCCA
Source organism: Pleurodeles waltl (assembly GCF_031143425.1). Classification (NCBI taxonomy): domain Eukaryota; kingdom Metazoa; phylum Chordata; class Amphibia; order Caudata; family Salamandridae; genus Pleurodeles; species Pleurodeles waltl. The sequence goes on from NC_090437.1 coordinate 541,065,913, forward strand.
TACAGTGAGTGAAAATGACAGACTTATGCTAGCTCCAATAATAGTATGAGATATGGGAGACAGTGACATCTTCTTACCTGTGTCTCACTGGAAGTATTGCATGATTATGTTGTTCCTGTTGTTGATATCCTCTTCTTCTGCCTCCTCTTCTTCACTGTCCACAGGCTCCACATCTGCCACAAGACCACCATCTGGCACATCCTCCTGCAGAAAAGGCACCTGGCGTCGCAAAGCCAGGTTGTGTAGCATACAGCAGGCCACAATGATCTGGCACACCTTCTTTGGTGGGTAGGAGAGAGAACCACCTGTCACATGGAGGCACCAAAGGTGCGTTCAATTACCCTCCTAGTTCGCCCATGTGCCTCATTGTAGCATTCCTCTGTCCTTGTCCTGGGATTCCTCACTGGGATCAGTAGCTATGACAGGTTGGGGTAACCAGAGTCACCTGCAAATATCGAGGGACAACTGTTAGACACACACTAACCCGTAGGGACAACCCCATACCCAGACACCTATTCACACTGTATAGAGGCCTTGTCATCACCTATTAGCCACACACGGTGCCTCTGGAGTTGCCCCATCACAGAAGGGATGCAGCTATTCCTCAAAATGTAAGCGTCATACACTGAGCCAGGAAATTTGGCATTCACATGGGAGATGTACTGGTCTGCCAAACACACCATCTGCACATTCATAGAATGGTAGCTCTTCCAGTTTCTGTACACCTGTTCACTCCTGCGGGGGGTACCAAAGCCACATGTGTCCCATCAACGGCACCAATGATGTTGGGGATATGTCCCAAGGCATAGAAGTCACCTTTCACTGTGGGCAAATCCTCCACCTGAGGGAACACGATGTAGCTGTGCATGTGTTTCAGCAGGGCAGACAACACTCTGGACAACACATTAGAGAACATTGGCTGGGACATCCCTGATGCAATTTCCACTGTTGTTTGAAAGGAACCACTTGCCAGGAAATGGAGTACTGACAGGACCTGCACTAGAGGGGGGATTCCTGTGGGATGGCGGATAGCTGACATCAAGTCTGGCTCCAACTGGGCACATAGTTCATGGATTGTTGCACAATCAAGTCTGTAGGTGAATATTATGTGTCTCCCTTCCATTGTTGACAGGTCCACCAGTGGTCTGTTCACCGGAGGATGCCGCCATCTCATCACCTGCCCCAGCAGACGGACCCTATGTACGAGAACAGCGAGCAGAGAGTCAGCCAACACTGAAGTATCACAAAATGTCATTTGCACACATTTATTAATCCGCAATGTGCCTGTAACTGTGTGTATTCAAGGCCTACATTGGTGTGACACAGTTAATATTAATGCCATGTGGCCCCCTGAAATGGCGACTGCCTGACCTGTAAGGTGGGACAAGGGGATATGAGGTAACTGTGCTGGCGTTGTACACCGTCGCGGTGGGCGGTGGAAGAACGCAGCGCGATCCAGCATTGGTTAACATGGGTTAATCAAACAAGGTGCAGCAAGCCCAAAAAGAAACACATCAATCCCTAGTAGTTTCCAAATAGTCAAAATATGCACAGACAATACGTTGTTGAGTATAATGTAGTGTGCACCTCCACCAAAGTCCCTGCTGCACAAAGGAACCAGAGGGGTGAGCAGAACACCCCAATTGTCGAAGAAGAAAGAATTGGGTGGTGCACCACTTTAGGTTGTAAACACGATTCTATATAATAATTCTAAAGAGTCCCAAATTATTGAACAGGTGATGACGCGAAGTTTCTGTTGGTTTCTTCCAGAATATTTTATTTGGTCAAAAACACTTGTTGCAACAATACGTTCATGGAGACAAGCAGCCAACGCGTTTCGCCCTATACACTTGGGCTTCTTCAGGGCTGCAAGAGTAACATATGACCATAAAAAAGTAAAGTAACAGTAGTATTCATAACGTTACAAAAGCAAAATATATAAAATAAAATATTATATTGCATGGTGCAAAGCACAAGACACTAACTACATATGATTGTAAATCGAGTCACAAAAGAGAAGAAATAATTTTTCCGGATTAAACATAGCTCTGTTTGTAAATCAACCTCAAATTGTAGACGATGAATAGAACCGACAAGGAGGAAAGTAAGAAAGAAGAAAGGAGAAAGGAAAGGAGGTGGATTCTAAAAATTGCATTTGTGACAAAATGTGCGCGATAACGAAGCACCGTGGAAACTATGATAAGTATGATGATACAGTGAACCCTGGAACAAAATAATACCAGCATCACCATGCCAAAGTGTTTGAGAATCCATCACCAGACATACGGTAACAAAAGCTTAGAATAAGAGCTAAAAATAAAATAAAATAAAAAGATGGTTTACATTGAAAACGGGAGCACATACCTAATGGTAAAGTTCCAATTTGAATTAAGAAATTGTTCACAAAGTATGTATGAACAAGAACGAAGGTTCAATAAGCTAAAAAATAAGAGAAAAAATGAGAAAAATGGGCGGAAAAAACGATTCATATATCCACAAGATGTCACTAGTTTTAGATAAAATGGACTGAGAAACATTATATAGGCTAGGGGCTACATTAAACCATTGAGAAGTAAAAGCAATAGTCGCAGTGTGGTAATGTGAGCGGTACCCACGGGGGTTAATTTAAGTGCATTTGGATGGCCGTATTTGTAAGTTAAAGGGCTATTTTTCAGCCTTACCTAAAGAATGTAGTTGCGCGCTGTTCCCGAGATATAACGGGCCGGTGAGCGGCGGAACAAGGAAAAAGAGAGACGGGCCCGGCCGTATTGCCGCCCGTCAAGTTGAGTGGCATCCGAGTGTTGAAAAGTATACGTCAAGAAGTGCCGAAGATTTATAGAAGCCGCTGTACGTGGGAGAGGAATATAAACATAGAAAAGAGACTATGCCCAACGGGCGGCATTACGCGAATAGTTTGTGCGGCGGCCATATTAAAGTGAACAAGAGTAAACAGAAAATAATAAAATATAAGAGTATGGAATGGAAGAGTGTGAAGAATTATAAAAAATAATAGATAATAAGACAAAAAGAAAGAAAGAGAAAAATAAAAAATTATATATATATATATATATAAGATATATTGTGTGGGATATATGTAGAAAATATAAATATTTTAAATAAATATAACTAGAAATAGTGAGGAAAGAAAGTAAAAAGGAAAAGAGGAAAAAAGGAAAGAGGGAAAAAAAAAAAAGGGGGAAAAAAAGGGGGGAGGGAAGCAAACAGTTCACAGTGAAAAACCCAATTAGAGAGAAAGTAACAGACCCCTATAAGAGAAAGAGGAATATATATAAGAGGGTGGTATTACAATAGTAATTATGACAGTGGTGGAGCCTATAGTCCCTATTACAATACAATTTCAGTTTTACTAAAAAGATGATCCATTGGTATACGATGAACATATAAATACAAGCAGGATATTGTCAAGAAATAATAAAACATATATTCCAGAATATAATACAATCTCAGTCATTATATAGAAAGTTATAATCTATTTACATGTGTGAAAGGCAATTCATGGGTCACAGCTCTATTCAACATTGTTAATAAGAACACTTGTATTCAATGCTCAGAAGAAAAATGTGCTAACAAAAGATTGATGTGTATAGTATACAATAATACCATTACAAATAATAATGAAGTTTGTGGTCAGTGTTGTGTCCCAACTCAACCGTACGTAAACGACAGATCCAAGCTGCTTCCCTTTTGCGTAGTTGCAGTTCTCTATTGCCACCCCTAGGGTTTGATGGAATATGGTCAATCCCATGAAACGAAATTAAATCATCGTGTTGATGCATCAATGTCATACGCAATGATAGTGGATACCTATTGTCATTGTTCTTAATGGCACGTATGTGCTCCTGTATTCGGTGTTTCAGAGGTCTTATAGTGCTACCCACATAAATTTTGTTACATGTGCATTTAAAAATATAAATCACAAATTTGGTGTTGCTATTAATAAAGCTCTTAATAATAAAGACCCCTGTATTGTTATAACAGAAGGTACTAGTTTTATCCAGACCAAAAGCACATACATTACATTCACAACATGTGTAAAAGCCCAAATGCTTGGCTAGAAGCCAAGTGGATACATTAGGTACAGAAACATAACTTGGACAAAGATAATTTCTCAATGTTTTGCCTCTTCGATAGGTAATTCGAGGTGTCTCAGGGAGAAACCCTTTGAGTCCATGCAGATCGGTAAGTAAGTGCCAATGACGTTTAAGTATTTTGTAGATACCCTGACTATGGACCGTATATCTGGTCAAGAAAGACAAACGTTCATTATGTGTATTCTTTTTGCTTTTGGGTTTTAATAACAACATGTCCTTTCTAGATGTGCTCATGATACTTTGTTCTGCAGAGCGAAGAGGCTGGTGATTATAACCTCTGTTGATAAATCTCTGTTTAACGAGTCTAATTTGTTCGCAAAATGGATCTTCAGTACTACAATTTCTTCGCACTCGTACCATCTCACCAGAAGGGATGTTATTAATGGTAGAGGGCGGATGTGCGCTTGTTGCGTGTAGAAGGCTATTGCAGGATGTGGATTTCCTGTAAAGAGCACTCTGTATAGAATTTTTGTGAATGAAAAATCTTATATCCAAAAAATCAATGCTGTCCCTACTATAATGAAGACTAAGTTTTACATTATAGGGATTGTCATTGAGAAATGCATGATAAAGAATAAGTTGCTCGATGGATCCATTCCAAATCAGGATAATATCATCAATATACCTCCCCCAGAATACAATGAATTCAGTCCAGGGAGAGGCATTTCTGCCCCATGCATGTATTTTTTCGAACCAGCCCATAAAAAGACAGGCATATGAAGGGGAAAATTTGGAACCCATCGCTGTCCCTTGTGTTTGTTGACACCATCTAGTATTATGTAAAAAGTAATTTTTGGATAAGATGATATCGATCATTTCTAAGAGCATCTGATTGTGATCATAATGGTCAGCAGAGCGGGTATTAAGATATGAAGTAACTGCCAACAGGCCAAAAGGTTTTTGGATGCAAGTATAGAGGCTATTGATATCCATTGTAACAAATAAAAGGTCATTGGACCATGGGAAGTCTTCAAATTTGTTCAGGATGTCCTTACTGTCCTGTATAAATGAAGGTAAGTTACAAACAAACTTTTGTAGAAAAAGATCCACGAATTCTGATATTCTCTCAGTGGGGGAGTCAATCCCAGATATAATAGGTCTACCTGGAGGGAAAGTACCTTCCTTATGAATTTTTGGGAGAATATAGATACAAGGATATCTGGGATACTTAACAAGTAAATATTTATACTCATGGTCAGATAGTAAAGCCTGTTCGTGCCACCCCCATAGCTTGTTGTTGATATATTCAGTCAGTTCATAGATAGGGTTGCTGGAGAGACATTTGTAACATGTTGCATCAGCTAGCTGTCTATCAATTTCCTGCATGTAGTCACTTGTATTCATAATGACTACATTACCACCTTTATCTGCCTCACGAATAACAATTGATCGATCTGTCCTAAGATTAGTAAGAGCCTTCCGTTCTCCAATGGACAAATTGTCAATTCTCCGCCTGTTAGTGTTAGAACCACCTAAGAATGTGAATAAATCAGATGATACCTTGTTAGCAAAGAAATCGATGTTACTATGTGCAATAGTGGGTATAAATTTAGACCGTGGTCTAAGACCACTGGTAGTGTTGAGATCCTCCTTAATTCCTACGTCTATCCTGATGTCTTCAATATCAGTCTCACTACCATTTTGTAAGGACATCAGCAATTGAATATCATGCAGATCCGATATCGATTCAGTTACTGCATGAGTACCTTCGGTAGTGGTGTCAATAGTCAGGGAAGTAGGAGTTTCACTATTAGAGGTCCCCCCAATGTGAGAGGAAAAGTAATTCTTCAGTTTTAATAGACGGGTAAATTTAAATAGGTCAACAAAAATTTCCACCTGGTCGTTGGTTTGAGTTGGACAAAATCCTAAGCCCTTGCTAAGTAAGTTGCACTCCGTAACGTCTAAGGGACGGTTGGATAGATTAACAATGGTCAAATCACCTCCATATTCATTAATGTCGGGGTAGTGGATCTTAGTCTTTCTTTGAGCAAGTGCGAACCCCCTGTTTTTCTGGCATTTTTTCTCCATTGTTTCCCACCCCTTCTGGTCTTATTTCTCTTCGATTTATTTTTGTTCTGAGACGTAATCGTTCCATTTCGACTAAAAAACTATTAGCAGAACTGTAAGGAACTTGCTTCGAAGGATCACTTTCGTTTGAGGTGCTACTATCTATAGAGGTCATAGAACCACCACTAGAGAGATCAGTGTCACTTGTGAATGTATCCCTATTAGTACCTGGTCCAGAGACCTTCACATTGTCATACTTACGGGCAAAAGTGTAAATTCTACCAAGTTTATAGTCAAGATCGTCACGCTTGACCTTACGTAGTTTTTTATCGCGAAGATAAATTTGGTAGTCCTCAACTATCTTATGGAGAATCTCATAGTTCTTTTTTATTAGATCTTTTTGAGGAATTCCATCAATTTCCTTTTCTAATATTTCAATGTCACCCTGCAATTTAGCGACCTTTTTATCAGTATGTTTGATTAAAATACGCATCATATTGAATGATGCATTTTGCAAATTGTCCTCCCAGTCCTTGATTGCTTCATCATCTAGGTCCTCATAAGTAGGGAATATCAATATTCTCAGACCTCTAGGTATCTTGTTGTTGTCTAAATATTTCTGTAATGTGATCCCATCCCACCATCTTGCCAGTTCTTGTTTTTTCAGTTTTTCTAATCTTTGAAATTTAACCTTTAAACTATCATTCTGCCGTAAGGATGTACTGGTTGTAACTGAACAGGTTGAGTGTGTGAAGAGATCCCTTGACAGTTCTTCGCGATTGTCCTTAAACCGTGACATGTTCAATATAGGTAGGGAGTGCGTACGAGCCTTAAAAATGCGTTAATCAAACAAGGTGCAGCAAGCCCAAAAAGAAACGCATCAATCCCTAGTAGTTTCCAAATAGTCACAATATGCACAGACAATACGTTGTTGAGTATAATGTAGTGTGCACCTCCACCAAAGTCCCTGCTGCACAAAGGAACCAGAGGGGTGAGCAGAACACCCCAATTGTCGAAGAAGAAAGAATTGGATGGTGCACCACTTTAGGTTGTAAACACGATTCTATATAATAATTCTAAAGAGTCCCAAATTATTGAACAGGTGATGACGCAAAGTTTCTGTTGGTTTCTTCCAGAAAACTTTATTTGGTCAAAAACACTTGTTGCAACAATAAGTTCATGGAGACAAGCAACCAAACAGCCAACGCGTTTCGCCCTATACACTTGGGCTTCTTCAGGGCTGCAAGAGTAACATATGACCATTAAAAAAATGGTTAACATGGGACCCTATGGGTCCTAGGAGCCAATGACTATGTACGCCGGCGGTGAAGGTACACACCGCCGCCGACATGACCGCTACTTTCTGTCTGTTCTCTCACTTGATACCTGACCTTCAACAGGAGAGGACCTACACTGCAAGTGCTGCTGTGACCTGTGTCTGGAAGCGATGATGGCTCATGTGTCTGTGGAAAGGGCCCCTGCCTTCACTTTGGATGAGTTGGAGAAACTGGTGGATGGGGTCCTCCCCCAGTACACACAACTGTACAGTCCTCCAGACAAACAGGTGAGTACACTGTGAGCACCCTGCATGGGCAATGCCTGTTTGGAGTGGTGTGGATGGAAGATAAATGGGGGGGGCTGAGGTCTGCATGTGCGGACGGTGAGTGTATGTGCGTCAGGGCAAGGGTAGGAACCAGGGTCAATGAGTATGACGGTCCGGACGGGTAATTATTTTCCTTTCCCCCTGTACTATTCCTCTAGGTCAGCGTCCACCAGAAGAAGGCTATTTTGCGTGCCATCGCCAAGGACGTCCGGACCCTGGGGGTCTACCACAGACGGAGCACCCAGTGCTGTAAAAGATGGGAGGACCTGCACCGCTGGAGCAAGAAGATGGCGGAGGCCCAGCTGGGGATTGCCTCCCAACGTGGGAGTGGTGCCCGTCGCACCATGACCCCCCTGATGTTCTGGATCCTGGTGGTGGCATATCCGGAGTTGGATGGGCACTTGAGGCAATCACAGCATCCACAAGGGGGTGAGTACACTCTCATTCAGCTGACTCTGCGTGCATTACGAGGTGTCTGGGTGGGGGAGCTGGGCAGTGGGTTCCCCTAGGCCAGGTCGATCTTGGTAGGCAAGGTCCCTTGTGAGGCAGGCTCTGTGGCACCCCAACCCCACTAGTGGTTAGTGCCATCTACACCTAGTCAGGCTCCTGTGACTTCCATGTGTGCAGCAATCGAGCTTAGGCCTTTTACCCCATGGGCATGTGATTAATCTAGGAACTATAAGTGCATGGCATAGTGCAGAGGGCTGCTGTGTCTGTAGTGTCCGCCAACGGTAGTGGTGTTGCATGCACTGAACATGTCTTTCTCCTGTCTCCCCACCCTTTTTGTGTTCTCCCTGTTCTTGTGTACAATAGCATCATCAGGCGGAGGAGCATTGGCATCGGAGCAGGAGGGAGCTGCATCCTACTTGGCCCTGGAGGGCGAAACAACGGAGTCTGAAGCCACCAGTGGGACGGAGGGCGAGGGGAGCTCCACGGCAGGGACAGGAGCAGAGACCAGCGACAGCGACTCCTCCTCTGATGGGAGCTCTCTTGTGGTGGCGGGCACCTCTGTGCCCACCGCATTAACAGATACAGCCACCTACCCCCTACCAGCACCGCCCTCCCAGCAGCCCCTCAGTGTGTGTCCCGTGCCCGCTCATCCAGGAGCGTGGACACCTCCTTCGCCCCAGCGCCCTCAGGACCTGCCTCAGTCAGCCCTGCTGCCCTCAGTGAGGAGGCTATTGACCTCCTGAGATCCCTCACTTTTGAGCAGTCTACCATTCTGAATGCCATCCAGGGTGTTGAGAGGCATTTGCAACAAACAAATGCATACCTGGAGGGCATTCATTCTGGCCAGGCAGCCCAACAGAGAGCATTTCAGGCTCTGGCCTCAGCACTGATGGCAGCCATTGTCCCTGTGTCCAGCCTCCCCCCTCCAACTTCCTCCACCCAGACCCAATCCCCTGTACCTCAGCATCTCCCGAGCACACCATCAGACCAGCATGCACACACATCAACACACAAGAGTGGCTTAGGCAAACATAAGCACCACACATCTCAAAGGCACTCACACAAGCATCATACCCATGCACACATACCAACATCCACTGCCTCCACTGTGTCCCCCTCATTCATGTCTCCCTCCTCCCTCCCAGTCTCGTTCTCACTCACACCTGCATGCACTACATCCTCAGCAACTACCTCCATCACCAGCACGCCCATCACCACACACCTCTCACGTGCACTCACCACCCCACTACCATTCACACATCCCCAGTGTCCTCTACCAGTGTGTCTGTGAGCCCTCCTCCCAAAGTTCACAAATGCAGGCACACACCCACCCAACAGCCATCCACCTCACAAGAGCCTCCAGCCCATGCACCTTCACCCAAATTCAGCAGACGTACACCTCCTACAACCACTACCTCTACCTCCACTCCCAAACCCCCTCCATCTACCCGCCCCAGTGTGGCTAAAAAACATTTCCTGGCTAACATTAACCTCTTCCCTACACCTCCCCCCATCCTTCCCCTAGGGCCAGGTTTTCCAGGTCCCAGCCCAGCACATCAGCCACCACATCCCCAGGCACAGTGGTGCCAGCAACTGCGGGGTCATGGAGTGTGCCAACCATCAGGGCTGCCAGTGTGCCACTGACCAAGGGCAAGGAGATTCTGCCACCTGCCATGGTGAAAAAGGTGCCCACATCCCGGAGGGAGAAGCAAAAAAGACCTGCCACCAAGGGGTCAGGGAAAATGAAAGGGGATAGTGGCAAGACAGCTGCACCACCATCAAAGGTGGGGAAGGGCCAAAAACTGAAGGGCAGGTCAGGAGAGGGCATGGTGGCACCGACTGAGGGACCAGTGTCACACCTTCTGTCCACGTCGACGCCAACCTGTACGGCGGAGAACACCACTACCTGCACCGCCACCTGCAGCGCCACAGACCCCGCCTCCAGCACCGCCGCCACAGACCCTGCATCCAGCACCACCACCACAGACCCCGCAGCCAGCACCACCGCAACAGACCCTGCCGCCAGCACCGCCGCCACAGACCCCGCAGCCAGCACCGCCGCCACATACCCCGCAGCCAGCACCGCCGCCACATACCCCGCAGCCAGCATCGCCGCCACGGCTGGCAAAGGTTCTTCTTGATTCCAGAAGTGATTTAATTTTCAGGAGGTTTGGGGGCTCTTCCTATACCCTTTTCTGCCTGTGAAGTAGACTTACTTCAAAGAGTAGTCTCCGTTGTTTTCAAGATCCTGCCTTGCCCGGGCCATCCCCAGACACACACCAGGGGGTTGGAGACTGCATTGTGTGAGGGAAGACACAGCACTTTCAATTGTGAGTGACCCCTCCTCCCCTCCCTTCTAGAAAAGACAGCTCATCAGGATATGCAGGCTATACCCCAGCTCCCTTTGTGTCGCTGTTTAAAGAGAGGTGCAAACAGCCCAACTGTCAAACAGACCCAGACTGGGAATCCACAAACAAGCAGAGTCACAGAACGGTTTAAGAAAGAAAAGGCCTACAATCTAAAAACCAACTTCACTAAAAGATGTATTTCTAAATTTGAGTTCAGAGACCCCAAACTCCAGACGTCTATCCACTCCCAAAGGTAATCTACACTTCAATAATATTTGAAAGGCAGCCTCCATGTTAACCTATGAGTGAAATAGGCCTTGCAACAGTGAAAATCAAATTTGACAGTATTTCACTGTTAGGACATGTAAACCACATAAGTATATGTCCCAACTTGTACATACACTGCACCCTGTCCATGGGGCTACCTAGACCCTACCTTAGGGGTGCCTTACATGTAGGTATACATGTGCGGGGACATTTTCGATGGCTGGTTCCAAGCTACCAAGGGGATGAGCGGGGGTTAGCTAAGGGTGTTTCTCCTTTACCCTGACTAGAGTGAAGGTCCTTGCTTGGACAGGGGGTAACCTGACTGCCAACCAAAGACCCCATTTTTAACACCTGGCAAGTTGGTACACTTGCCAAATCGAATTTGACAGTTTAAAACTGCACACACAGACAATGCAGGGGCAGGTCTGAGCCTTGTTTACAGGGCTACTAATGTGGGTAACACAACCAATGGTGCAGGCCCACTAGTAGCATTTAATTTACAGGCCCTAGGCACTGCTAGTGCACTGTACTACTGGACTTACTAGTAAATCAAATATGCCAATCATTGAAAGCCAATTACACATAAATATTACATAGGAGCACTTGCACTTAAGCACTGGTCAGTAGTGGTAAAGTGCCCAGAGTACCAAAAACAGCACATAGTCAAAACATGGGAAGCAGAGGCAAAAAAAAGATAGGGGAGACCACACCAAGGATGCCAGCTCTAACAGGGCCACACTGAGTGCTGTGGTGGTTCCACAAATCAAAAACAAAGCCCCTTTCAAATTGGGCTTCTGTAGGAGACTGTCTCTCTGTAAACTGAACAAAACTGATATGTATTGTGCATAGAGACCAGGTCATCCCACTTTGGTATCCAGAAGTAAAAAGCAGACCACCTAATGCTCTGTCCTTAAAAAGGGGCAGGCAATGCCTATCCTTGATGGTAATCTTATTTAACTCTTGAAAGTTGATACAAGGGAGCAGATCATTAGTCTTCTTCTGCACAAAGAAGAGAGGAGCCCCAGCAGGCAACAAAGAGGGAGCAATCAATCCACTCTGTATCTTTTCATCTATGTATTCTCTAAATACCTTTTTTTCTTGTTCAGACAAGGAATACAAGCTTCCTTAGTGGAACCACTTCCCCAGATATCAAGGGAATGGCACAGTCATATTCCAGATGAGGGGGTGAAATATGCTTCTTAGGTTTCTGGAACACATCCGAGTATTCTTGATAACAACTAGGTACCCCTTGGATCATGTTGATGGTCCAACCCTCTTCTTTGGGGGTAATGATTGGACCATTAGTGGACCAATAGGAATCCATTGAACAACAATGTTGTTGATAAAACTGGGATGAGAGCGACATAGTTCTTGTCTTCCAATTAATATATGGATTGTGCTGTGTCAACAAGGAATGCCCAAAATCACAGTATGATTAGGAGAAGATATCAAGTCAAAAGTAATGTATTCCTGATGTTTTCCGAGTTGCAAGCAAAGGGCAGGAGTGGTATCAACCACTGGTCCAGAAGTTAGATGGGAGCCATCAACTGTTTGGACATGTTCTGACATCTCTTTAGGAACACGAGGTATTCCTTTTTCTTTAGCCCAAATCTAATCCAAATAGATTCCATGTGCTCCACAATCCAAAAACGCAAACACTTGTTCTTCTCGATTAATTGGGCACTGCAGGATAAATGATAATATAAAAAAAGCTGTGGTATTTTCTTTAGACAAGCATATAGAAGGTGTCTCAACACCTCCCGTCCCCTTCCTTCTCACAGGGGGAGGGAGACACAGGCCCTTATGTTGGCTGTTTTCTCGTTCTGTTTCAGATAAGGGTCCACGAACTGCATCTATTTGCAACTAATCGGAGCAGCGTACAGTAGAATTAGATACTCCTGACTGGAACTGCACCTGGATTTTCCATTTCTCCATCTTTCGTTCTCGTAAACGTGTCCTAGCAGAGAAATACTGCTAAATTTGGCTTTCACGGTTGCAAGGCCTATCTCTCTCATAGGTTAACATGTGAACAGCCTTTAAATATTCTTAAAGTGCAGATTCATTCCCTTTGAGAGCAGATCAAAATATGGAGTTCGCTGTTTCTGAACTCACAATTTAATAATACATCTTTTAGTGTATGTGCTAATGGTCTGTCCAGACTCTTCCGCCTTAGTGATGAGAACTCCCAAGATATAGGCCCTCATTACAACCCTAGCGGTAAATGCGGCTTACCGCCATGCAGAAGACCGTCAACATACCGCTGCGGCAGTGGAATTCCGCTACAGCTATTACGACCCACAGCTTGGAATCCACCATAATCCAGACACACACACAAGTCCGCCACACCAAAGGTCAGTGATAAAATGGCGATAACAAAACCTCTACCGTCACGCCAATAGGAATAAGCCCACACTATCACGACCCACGAATCCACGCAGCGGTCTTTCAACCGCGGTATTCCATTGGCGGTACATACACACACATTTACAAAAACACAACCACATTGGACAATTCAAAATACACACACCTGACACACATACACACACCACACCCACACACCCAATCCAATATAAAACACACACCCACATCACCCACAAACCCTTACTACCAGAATTCTGAAACCACGCCAGAGAGAGACACCACCATAAACAACACCAGCATCCACAGACACACAACACCATCACTTACACAATATCCACGGATCTCAAACAACACACACCAACACATCCCCTCACACATCACAACACACACAACCTCACACTTCACCCACACCACATCATGGTACCTCAATGACACCCCAGATTCTCTGAGGAGGAGATCAGTGTCATGGTGGAGGAAATCGTCCGGGTAGAGCCACAGCTATTCGGATCACAGGTGCAGCACACCTCCTTTGCAAAGAAGATGGAGCTATGGCGCAGAATTGTCGACAGGGTCAACGCAGTGGGACAGCATCCAAGAACTAGGGATAACATCAGGAAGAGGTGGAACGACCTATGGGGGAAGGTGCATTCCGTGGTTTCCAGACACCAGATTGCTGTACAGAGGACTGGCGGTGGACCCCCACCTCCTCCCCCACAACTAACAACATGGGAGGAGCAGGTCTTGGCAATACTACATCCTGAGGGCCTTGCAGGAGTAGCAGGAGGACTGGACTCTGGTAAGTCAAATCTTTACTACCTCATCCCCCCCACCCTACCTGCATGCCATCACATACTCCCACCCTCACCCTCAACCCCATCACTCCAACACCTCACTTATGCCCCACTAACACAACCCACCCATCCCAATACCAAGCCCTGCATGCAACACCAAAGCATGGACACCCATCACCAAAGCATGTCCACTACAGATACCCACACAGACCCCAAACCAAATATCACACAAGGACCAAGACAAGTATGCCAGCACTGGAGTACAGGGTCACTCACCCATTGCACACAATGGCACCCGCAGATGTAATAATCATGCCTTTACACCCCTGCACGACCCCAACCCAACGTCACCGGACAGGAGGTACCAGACATATCCAGTCCCCCCACAGAAGAGACCCACAGTGATGACCGCAGCTCTGCACAACTGGATCAAGATGACCAGCCCAGCCCATCAGGGACCTCAGGACAGTCGGTTCCCCTGACACTGGCACAAGCCACGACAGAGCCTCCCCCCTCAGGGAACACCAGCACAGCACCCACCCAGCGGGCCCATCCTTCTGTCCCCAGGACACGTCAATCAGCAGTGTGTCCACCACTACAGGGAACCCAGGCAAACCCACCAACCCAAGAAAATCAGGGACCTGGGGCAGTGGCAGTGGGCACATGGTTCAGGTGACAGAGGCTCAGGAAAACAGGGAAGCTGGGAGAACTGCTGTGCGACAGGGGGAGGACAGGCCCAGGGAACCCACTTTACACGAGGCCCTCTCCGACATCATGGGAGCTTACCATCATACCCAGGAGACGATGGCAACGGTACTGGCCAAGTTTCAGGAGACCCAGCGGCTGCAGGAGGAACACTATCTGGGGATCAGGGAGGACCTGAAGTCCATAAACAACACCCTGGTCACCAATGCAGGGGTGCTGCAAGACCTTGTCAACACCAGGAGGGACACTGTGGCACAATAAAGGGCCCCTGACACTAGCCTGGACGATGAACAGCCCTCCACCTCTGCCGGCACTAGTGGACAGGAGGCACCGCCACAGGAACACGACACCAGCACCCCACCCCCTGCAGATGGAGAACCACCCCGCAAACGGTCCCTGAGATCCAGGAACAAGACAGAGAACATTGCCAAGACCCCCGCCAGGAAATGAGACCTCCCTGAATGTCACCCTTTTGCCCCACTTTGTCACCCTGTCCATTCTTCAACTGCCATTGCTCCACTTCCTATGCCCCTTTGGACAATGCACCTGTGAAACAAATAGACTGGACTCTGCCATGGACATTCCTCCACTATTCCCCTGCCCATTTTACAACCCCCTCCACTTATTTGCACAGAAATAAACACACTTCAATTACAAAACAATCTGGAGTCAGTCTGTGCTTTCACAAAAGTGTAATTGCAATAACCATGGAACATAACAAGGTCAATTTACTTATGCACATACCGATGTAACACAGCTGTAGGCCAGGAGGAAATATAGCAGAGGGCACAAAGTGGGACCCACATCTGTGAAATGGAAAGGCAAAGTGACAAGTCAGGGTCCATACACAGAGTGAAAATGACAGACTTATGCTAGCTCCAATAATAGTATGAGATATGGGAGGCAGTGACATCTTCTTACCTGTGTCTCACTGGAAGTATTGCATGATTATGTTGTTCCTGTTGTTGATATCCTCTTCTTTTGCCTCCTCTTCTTCACTGTCCACAAGCTCCACAGCTGCCACAAGACCACCATCTGGCCGATCCTCCTGCAGAAAAGGCACCTGGCGTCGCAAAGTCAGGTTGTGTAGCATACAGCAGGCCACAATGACCTGGAACACCTTCTTTGGTGAGTAGTAGAGAGAACCACCTGTCACATGGAGGCACCGAAGGTGCGTTCAATCACCCTCCTAGTTCGCCCATGTGCCTCATTGTAGCATTCCTCTGCCCTTGTCCTGGGATTCCTCACTGGGATCAGTAGCTATGACAGGTTGGGGTAACCAGAGTCACCTGCAAATATCGAGGGACAACAGTTAGACACATACTAACCCGTAGGGACAACCCCATACCCAGACACCTATTCACACTGTATAGGGTCCCTGTCATCAACTATTAGCCACACACAGTGCCTCTGGAGTTGCCCCATCACAGAAGGGATGCTGCTATTCCTCAAAATGTAAGCGTCATACACTGAGCCAGGAAATTTGGCATTCACATGGGAGATGTACTGGTCTGCAAAACACACCATCTGCACATTCATAGAATGGTAGCTCTTCCAGTTTCTGTACACCTGTTCACTCCTGCGGGGGGTACCAAGGCCACATGTTTTCCCATCAATGGCACCAATGATGTTGGGGATATGTCCCAAGGCATAGAAGTCACCTTTCACTGTGGGCAAATCCTCCACCTGAGGGAACACGATGTAGCTGCACATGTGTTTCAGCAGGGCAGAAAGCACTCTGGACAACACGTTAGAGAACATTGGCTGGGACATCCCTGATGCAATGGCCACTGTTGTTTGAAAGGAACCACTTGCCAGGAATTGGAGTACTGACAGGACCTGCACTAGAGAGGGGATTCCTGTGGGATGGCGAATAGCTGACATCAAGTCTGGCTCCAACTGGGCACACAGTTCATGGATTGTTGCACAATCAAGTCTGTAGGTGACTATTATGTGTCTCCCTTCCATTGTCGACAGGTCCACCAGTGGTCTGTACACCGGAGGATGCCGCCATCTCATCACCTGCCCCAGCAGACGGGCCCTATGGACGAGAACAGGGAGCAGAGAGTCAGCCAACACTGAGGTATCACAAAATGTCATTTGCACACATTTATTAATCCGCAATTTTCCTGTAACTGTGTGTATTCAAGGCCTGAAATGGCGACTGCCTGACCTGTAAGGTGGGACAAGGGGATATGAGGTAACTGCGCTGGCGTTGTACACCGTCGCGGTGGACGATGGAAGACCGCAGCACAATCCAGCATTGGTTAACATGGGACCCTATGGGTCCTAGGAGCCAATGACTATGTACGCCGGCGGTGACGGTACACACCGCCGCGGACGTGACCTCCATTTTCTGTCTGTTCTCTCACTTGATACCTGACCTTCAACAGGAGAGGGCCTACACTGCAAGTGCTGCTGTGACCTGTGTCTGGAAGCGACAATGGCTCATGTGTCTGGGGAAAGGGCCCCTGCCTTCACTTTGGATGAGTTGGAGAAACTAGTGGATGGGGTCCTTCCCCAGTACACAGAACTCTACAGTCTTCCAGACAAACACTGTGAGCACGCTGCATGGGCAATGCCTGTTTGGAGTGGCATGGATGGAAGATAAATGGGGGGGGCTGAGGCCTGCATGTGTGGACGGTGACTGTATGTGCGTCAGGGCAAGGTTTGAAACCAGGGTCAATAAGTATGACGGTCCAGACGGGTAATGATTTTCCTTTCCCCCTGTACTATTCCCCTAGATCAGAGTCCTCCAGAAGAATGCTATTTTGCATGCCATCGCCAAGGACGTCCGGACCCTGGGGGTCTACCACAGACGGAGCACCCACTGCTGTAAAAGATGGGAGGACCTGCACCGCTGGAGCAAGAAGATGGCAGAGGCCCAGCTGCGTTTTGGCCTCCCAACGTGGGAGGTGTGCCCGTCGCACCATGACCCCCCTGATGTTCTGGATCCTGGTGGTGGCGTATCCGGAGTTGGATGGGCGTGTGAGGGCATCACAGCAGCCACAAGGAGGTGAGTACACTCTCATTCAGCTGACTCTGCGCGCATTTCGAGGTGTCTGGGTGGGGGAGCTGGGCAGTGGGTTCCCCTAGGCCAGGTCGATCTTGGCAGGCAAGGTCCCTTGTGAGGCAGGCTCTGTGGCACCCCAACCCCACTAGTGGTTAGTGCATCTACACATAGTCAGGCTCCAGAGACTCCCAGGTGTGCAGCAATCGAGCTTAGGCCTTGTAACCCATGGACATGTGATTAATCTAGGAACTATAAGTGCATGGCGTGGTGCAGAGGGCTGCTGTGTCTGTTGTGTCCGCCAACGGTAGTGGTGTTGCATGCACTGAACATGTCTTTCTCCTGTCTCCCCCCCTTTTTGTGGTCTCCCTGTTCTTGAGTACTATAGCATCATCAGGCGGAGGAGCATTGGCATCGGAGCAGGAGGGAGCTGCATCCCACTTGACCCTGGAGGGCGAAACAACGGGGTCTGAAGCCACCAGTGGGACGGAGGGCGAGGGGAGCTCCATGGCAGGGACAGGAGCAGAGACCAGCGACTCCTCCTCTGATGGGAGCTCCCTTGCGGTGTCGGGCACCTCTGTGCCCACCGCATCAACAGGTACAGCCGCCTCCCCCGTACCAGCACCGCCCTCCCAGCAGCCCCTCAGTGTGTGTCCCGTGCCCGCTCATCCAGGAGGGTGGGCATCTCCTTCGCCCCAGCGCCCTCAGGACCTGCCTCAGTCAGCCTTGCTGCCCTCAGTGAGGAGGCTATTGACCTCCTGAGATCACTAACTTTTGGGCAGTCTACCATTCTGAATGCCATCCAGGGTGTTGAGAGGCATTTGCAGCAAACAAATGCATACCTGGAGGGCATTCATTCTGGCCAGGCAGCCCAACAGAGAGCATTTCAGGCTCTGGCCTCAGCACTGATGGCAGCCATTGTCCCTGTGTCCAGCCTCCCCCCTCCAACTTCCTCCACTCAGACCCAATCCCCTGTACCTTAGCCTATCCCAAGCACACCATCAGACCAGCATGCATACACATCAACACACAAGAGTGGCTTAGGCAAACATAAGCACCACACATCTCAATGGCACTCACACAAGCATCATACTCATGCACACATACCAACATCCACTGCCTCCACTGTGTCCCCCTCATTCATGTCTCCCTCCTCCCTCCCAGTCTCGTTCTCACTCACACCTACATGCACTACATCCTCAGCCACTACCTCCATCACCAGCACGCCCATCACCACACACCGCTCACGTGCACTCACCACCCCCACTACCATTCACACATCCCCAGTGTCCTCTACCAGTGTGTCTGTGAGCCCTCCTCACAAAGTACACAAATGCCATCCACCTCACAACAGCCTCCAGCCCATGCACCTTCACCCAAATTCAGCAGACGTACACCTCCTACAACCACTACCTCTACCTCCACTCCCAAACCCCCTCCATCTACCCACCAACTTTTCCTGGCTAACATTGACCTCTTCCCTACACCTCCCCCCCATCCTTCCCCTAGGGCCAGGCTTTCCAGGTCCCAGCCCAGCACATCAGCCACCACATCCCCAGGCACAGTGGTACCAGCAACTGCGGGGTCATGGAGTGTGCCAACCATCAGGTCTGCCAGTGTGCCACTGACCGAGGGCAAGGAGATTCTGCCACCTGCCAAGGTGAAAAAGATGCCCACATCCCAGAGGGAGAAGCCAAAAACACCTGCCACCAAGGGGTCAGGGAAAATGAAAGGGGATAGTGGCAAGACAGCTGCACCACCATCAAAGGTGGGGAAGGGCCAAAAACTGAAGGGCAGGTCAGGAGAGGGCATGGTGGCACCGACTGAGGGACCAGTGTCACACCTTCTGTTCACGTTAATGCCAACCTGTACGGCGGAGAACACCGCTACCTGCACCGCCACCTGCAGCACCACAGACCCCGCCGCCAGCACCGCCGCCACAGACCCCGCATCCAGCACCACCACCACAGACCCCGCAGCCAGCACCACCGCCACAGACCCTGCCACCAGCACCGCCACCACAGACCCCGCAGCCAGCACCACCGCCACAGAACCTGCCGCCAGCACCGCCGCCACAGACCCCGCAGCCAGCACCACCGCCACAGACCCTGCCGCCAGCACCGCCGCCATAGACCCCGCCGCCAGCACCGCTTACACAGACCCCGCAGCCAGCACCGCCGCCACGGACCCCGCCGCAAGCACCGCCGCGACTGACACCGCTGCCAGCACCGCCAGCGGCCCCGCGACATCCTCAGACAGTGGCACCACTGCTGACATGGCTACCATCCCCAGTGGTCAGTCGTCCAAAGCTGGTGGTGAGTTCCAGGACCCTGGGCAGCTTCCATGAAGCATCACTGTTATCACAGTTGTCACCTGCATATGGAATGCGAAGACGCAGCAATGTGGGGTATGTCTCTGCCTCCATGGCGTATCATGCTATCTGTACCTCGGCAATCTCTTGGCACACACACCCAGGCGAGTGTATTGTTCCGGCCACACTGCACGTGGAGCACTCTGGGCACCAAGCCCCCTCCAGAACCAGTGGAGAGATGCATCCACTACCTCAGTCCTTGGCAGGATGAAGCACTCTGGGCACCATGCCCCTTCCAGAACCAGTGGAGAGATACATCCACTACCTCAGTCCTTGGCAGGGTGAAGCACTCTGGGCACCATGCCCCCTCCAGAACCAGTGGAGAGATATATCCACTACCTCAGTCCTTAGCAGGATGAAGTACTCTGGGCACCAGGCCCTCTCCAGAACCAGTGGAGTATCACATCCACTACCTCAGTCCTTGGCAGGATGAAGCACTCTGGGCACAAAGCACCCTCCAGAACCAGTGGAGAGAAACATCCACTACCTCAGTCCTTGGCAGGATGAAGCACTCTGGGCACCATGCCCCCTCCAGAACCAGTGGAGACTTTTATCCACTAGAGAGACTGTGGCTTTGTACTCCCCAGGATGCAGCAGTGGGCAACCCACCCACTGGAAAGACTTGAGAGACTGTGGCTTTGCACTCCCCAGGAAAAAAGCAGTGGGCAACCCACCCACTGGAAAGACTTGAGAGACTGTGGCTTTACACTCCCCAGGATAAAGCAGTGGGAAAACCACTCACTGGAAAGACTTGAGAGACTGTGGCTTTGCACTCCCCAGGATAAAGCAGTGGGCAAACCACCCACTGGAAAGGCTTGAGAAACTGTGGCTTTGCACTTCCCAGGACCAAACTGTGGGCATGGAGCCCCCTCGTGGAGCAGTGGCGTTGTGCGCTCATCAGGCTGAGGTGCCCCCCCTCCCCCTGAGGTGCTTGTATAATTTCTATGTGATGCACCTCCAGTGTTCTCTCCATTTGGATTCAGGTATCTAGTGTGGGCCTCGCCCATGCATTTAGGGCCCAGTGGTCCACGGACAATGATTGGTGCACTATCCGGACTTGTGTATTTGGTGTACATAATTGTATATACTGGATTTTGCATTTTAATAATGATATTTCACATGATTACATTCGTTCAAATCATTTCCTTTTGTCCTTGCGTTCTTCCAAGGGTTTGGGGGGGTGTATATGTAACGTTGCAGCATGTGTTTGTGTGTATGGTGTTGTGGGTGAGGGTGGGGGTGTTGCGTGTTGTGTGTGTGTGTGTGTCACTCTCTTTTCCCTCCCCCCGTGTTGTAAGTGCCGTACTCACCGTGTTCGTCGCCGCCGTCGTTGGAGCTCCTGATAGAGGAGCAGGAAGACCATCGCTGGCAGTATCTGCAATTCAGGCTCCATGGCGTCCTGGTTCCTCGTGGGGTGTGGAGAGCTGAATGTTTTCCCTTCTGTGTACTGTTTACCCGTACTGTTCTGCCCCGGAAAAGGTAGCGGATAGGCCTGTTGTGATAGGGTGGGTGGTACATTGTCTCCCGCCTGTCTGTTGGTGGTGTCTGCCGCACTGTTTGTTTGTACTGCCGTGGCGGTCGGAGTGTTAAAGTGGCTGTCTATGTTGGCGGTTTCGGCCACTGTCGTAATCCCATTTTTTTTTTCACCAGCCTGTTGGCGATATTACCGCCGTTTTAACACCAACCGCCAGGGTTGTAATGAGGGCCATAGTGTAGTTCTCCCCACTTTCAGCTGGAGGGGACACATGTTAGACTTGGCATCCTTGGCGTGGTTTCCCCTATCTTTTTTGCCTCTGCTTTCTATGTTTTGACTGTGTGCTGGACTCTATATTTGCTGTTTTTGGTACTCTGGGCACTTTACCACTGCTGACCAGTGCTAAAGTACAATTGCTCCTGTTTAAAAGTTATGTGTAATTGGCTTTTCTATGATTGGCACATTTGATTTATTAGTAAGTCCCTAGTAAAGTGCATTAGAGGTGTCCAGTGCCTGGAAATCAAATGCTACTAGTGGGCCTGCAGCACTGGTTGTGTCAACCACTAGTAGCCCTAAAACCATGGCTCAGACCTGCCACTGCAGTCTCTGTGTTTACTGTTTTAAACTGCCAATTTGACTTTGCAACTGTACCCACTTTCCAGGCCTGAACCTTTCCTTTTTATACATGTAAGGCGTCCCTAAGCTAGGCCCTAGGTAGCCCTATGGGCAGGGTGCAGTGTATGTTAAAGGCGAGACATGTACCAATGTGTTTTAAATGTCCTAACAGTGAACTACTGCTAAATTTGGTTTTCACTGTTGGAAGGTCTAGCTCTCTCATAGGTTAACATGGGGACTGCCTTTTGATAATCTTAAAGTGCAGATTCCCTTTGAGAGCAGATTGAAATGTGAAGTTTGCTGTTTCTGAATTCACAATTTAAAAATACATCTTTTAGTGAAGTTGTTTTTCAGATTTTACGTTTGAAAATCACACTTTCAGAAAGTAGGCATTTTCTTGCTTAAACCATTCTGCGACTCTGCCTGTTTTTAGATTTTCTGTCTGGGTCAGACTGATAGTTGGGCTTTTGTGAATTCCCTCTAGACAGTGATCCAAAGGGAGCTGGGATGTAGCCTGCATATCCTGATGAGCCAACTGTGCTGGAGGGAAGGGAGGAGTGGTCACTTACACCTGAATGGTCTGTGCCTGTACTCACACAATGAAGTCTCCAACCCGCTGGTGTGTGTTTGAGGCCTGGCCTGGTCTAGGCAGGATCTTGTGAACAACAGAGAGTTTCCTTTGAAGTTTGCCTGTTTCAAAGGCAGAAAGGACTATAAGTAGTGGACCCAAAACCCCAGACTTTAGATCACTTCTGGAACCAAGAGGAACCTCTGCCAAGGAGAAGAGCTGAAGAGCTGAGGAGAAATGCTGCCCCTGCCTGTGCTTTGTTGGGCTATCTGCAGTTTTTGCTTCTGCCTGTGAAAGGGGACAAATACTGGACTTTGTTGTGCATTCCTCTTTGAAGAAGAATCTCCAAGGGCTTGAACTGAGCTTACCTCCTGTTTTGAAGTGTCAGAGCCATCAAAGACTTCCTCTGCCAGCACCTGACTCTCTGCTGAGACTCCTGCCCTGCCAAGTGGTACCCTATCTAGTCCCTGAGCCCTTGAGAGGTGAAGTTGGCATAACAAGAGCTGAAATCCACGCACAGAATACCGTGCAGGGAAATTTTTGATGCATCATCTGCAATGCGGCTGATAAACTACACACAAGAATTGACTCTCCACCTGCATCCCAGCTGAGAGATCGACGCATTACGTTTGGAGAAACAACACAACACCCGCTTGCAGCTGCTGATAATGAACAAACAGTGCATTTTTCTAACACTGTGCAACCGGATTTCTCATGCATCGTCCCTGGGCGTCAAAGTCATTGAGAATCTGACTGGTTCCGATGTGCCCTGTCTGGGAATCGGCACATCGCTCTCTTGCAAGGGAGAAAAACAATGCATCACCTACCAGACCGTAGAAGAAATGGCACAGGGCCTCACTTGCAAGTAAGGAATCGAGGCACTGCTGACTTTTCCGAAGCTCGCTTGCCTGTGCGGCTTTATTTTCTACGCAAACCAGGTACTTTGTGTAAAATTTATGTTTCCATTGTTTTCAATGGAGTAAGACTTTTATTCTTTTGAAAATTCATTTATTGACGTGTGTGTTGGATTTTTGTCATTTTGGTCTTGTTTGCTTTAGATAAATATTGTCTGTTTTTCTAAACTGGTGTGGTGTCCATTCGGTAGTGTTTTTATTGTATTACTGTGTGTTGGTACAAATACTTTACACATTGCTTCTGGGTCAAGCGTTTCTGCTCATGCCAAGCTACCAAGAGGGTGAGTGGGGGTTTGTCAGGTGTGTTTCTCCTTTGCCCTGACTAGAGTAAGGGTCCTTGCTTGGACAGGGGGTAACCGTTACCGCCGACCATAGACCCTAGTTCTAATAGGCCCCCATGTAAAATCACTGCATATCTGCAGATCTACACAGGAACATGAAAATCCTTTTCATAAACTACTCATAAACATTGTTATTTATATTCCACTTGGTATAAATGACTACATTTGCAACCAAACACTGCTTAATCAGCATTTCTTCTATTACCATGCTTCCTTCCAGTTCACAATCTAGTCTTTTTTGTTTCCTTCACCCCAAGCTCCTTTAAATCGGTTACCATGTGACCATTTTTGAATAGCAGTAGGTCACAAGTTCACAACACAATCTGAGAGAGGCCTGCTAACTTCTAAACGAACTATAGCGGGCTTGGTTGAGTGTTTGATATTGTAAACATATCCCAAACACAACTATATTTTTGTTATTTCTCCAAAGCCAGTCATACATGTGCTTGCTTTTATATTATTATCACTACCTACATTTATCCTAAGTAGCCTATGCACTACCTGCTTTTAGCATGTGTACACCATCCATTCAAAAATGATCTTATACATTTTAGGTGCTACTCTCCATTTTAACTGCCTTTAATTTTAAATCTGCCTCATAAAGCTGCAGCTTTCTTCTGTCTGCTACTCCAGTTTCCCTCCACAGTTCTCAGTGTGTGGATTGTGGGTCATGGTTTTGTGTTTTGGGCCAGGGAGACTGCTAGAAAGAGTGGTATTGACAGGGACCTGGGTTAACCTCATGTGGATATTGGGTTGGCCAGAGAGGGTGAAAGTGGCATCAATTGTTGCCTTTGGTAGAAAGCATTATGGACTCCAGACATCATAATTGTGAAATGTGGAAATTACCTTGGCTCAGATACTGGGGTGGAGCTGGAAATCCTAATGAAAGATACCTCTGGTAAATTAATGGCACTTTTCCCAAACACTGCCTTGGTATTTTCCAAAACTTGCCAAAATCAAAAGTGGAAGTGGTCAAATCAATTCTGTCCACAGATAGACAAATCCAGGAAACATGTGACTACAACTGTTTCTGCATTCTCAGAGACCGCAACATGGGCTTTATATACCAGAACAATTTACTCTTATATTTTATATATAAATCCAACACTGACATCAGTGTGAGTTTATTATTCTGAGTTATTTGATACCAAACAACCCAGGATTCAGAGAGGCCCAACTTGTACACGGGGAACTCATTATTATCAGTGTCCAGCACATGAATTTGCAATGACTCCCCTGTACACTCACCATGTCTTAAGGTTTAGCAAAGACACAGTATGAGCATATTTGCTCAAGCTCACATATCCCCTCACATGCATTATAGCGCACCCTGCCTTAGGGCTGTAAAGCCAGCCAGAAGGGTCATGTACTTATATTGCATTCAGAGTTAGTGGACATGGGACTCTCAGTGAGTGCCATCTCAAGTGTGGAACTTTGGATTCACCTTTCCATGCATTTGAAATGTCAGTTTGCATGGGGTTAGTGTGGGGCCTCTCAGAGTGACACAATTGGTGCTGCAGCTCTGAGCTGCCCTCTTCGGTACCCGTGCCCTTGGTACCAGGGGTACCATTTACTAGGGACTTGTAAAGGTGGCGGAAGTGCCAAACATGGTACAGTTTTGGGGAAAGAGATCTGGTCCTGGAAAACTGTTTAGCAGGGGCCCAGGGAACTTACAGCTTGAAACCACATCATTTGCCAGGCAAAATGTGGGTGGCTACCATGTCAAAAGAGGCCCTATCTCACATAACTCACATATCTGCGTGCACGGAACAGAGATGAAAACTGCGCTTTCTGACAGTGAGGCCTGTTTGCCAGATCCCGCTGTCAGAAAGTGGAGTGTTTGCTGTGACTTGGCTGCAGCTGTTAAACAGCTATGTCCCAGAGGTGGGCACCCGAGGACATAGCAGGAGCCAGCCCTGGGGGGTGGTGGTCCGCAGGGCCATAAGTGGCTCCTCGAGCTGGGCTGCACGGCCTCTCTCCAATATGGAGAGAGCCACGGGGAGGTGGTGGTCCCCGGGGCTGCAGGAGGTCTGCAACAGACCCCCTTTCTATTTTTTTCAGGTTGCCCCAGGGATACAAGAGGGCAGGGCACCCCTCTGCATTTAAATGGAAATAACCCCCGGGGAGGTGGTGGTGACTGGGCAACGGGAGGGGCCGGGTGACCCCCCTGTTCCAATAAGACAAACCTCCCAGGACTTGGCTCACCCAGGGTTTCAAAGAAACAAAGGACAAGAGTCACACTTCTTTTTTTGGGGGGAGGGGGATTTATGCTGGATACGCATTGAATTGTAGCAAAAAAAAATAAAAAATGCTTTTTAGCCCTGGGGGGTCCCTTTGGGACACCAACACCAGAGCTAAGAGACCAGGATGTTCGTACCCTGGTCCTGTTTGAATTTTTTTTTTCTTGGACTTGTCTGAAGCCGAGTCCCAACACAGCTGCCAACCCTTGGAAGTGCTAGCAGCCAATCAGATCTCAGCACGAGATCAGAAGAGGTTGCAAACCCTTCAAGTCCCTAGATATGCAAATTTAGATTTCCTTTAATTTCTCCTAAATTACTGAATGGATTTACGCCAAATAACAAAAAAGGTTCTTTCTGGACCAAGAGCTACCTTTCTCTCAAATTTGATGCCTTCCACTCACTGGTTTTGGCACTATCGCTTTTTCCTATGGGGATTACTATTGGAAATACTCTAAATGTTAACCCCCCTTTCTCTCAGCCCCCACTTCACTGATCACCCTGAAACTTTCCAGACAGTAGCTCACATGATCGTCAATTTTTTGGGGAATGTTTTTGTGAAGATTCATCAAACGGCACCAAAGACATAGGCAAGCAAAACACAACACAGCACTTTACATAGTCACTAGGGACCAGATGTACAAAGCATTTTTCTGGTCGCAAATGGCGCATTGGACCGTTTGCGACTGGAAAAATGCCTCTTTTTATGTACCAAAGCAAAATTTGTCTTAGTAACTTGTTTTTGCTTTTAAATGCAGTTTTTGGAAGGGGTGTGTTTAGAGCATCCTTTCCTAATAATGAGTTGCACTGGCACGTAGGAATGTTTTGCGACTGTGGATTCAGTCACAAATCATTCTCAGTTACCACAAACTTCAAGTTGGTGGTAACCCATTCACAGGGGACCACAGGGGACCCTAGGGGGACCCTTCCCATTTGCGAATGATAGGTAAAATGTTTTTTAAGAGCGGGCAGTGGTCTCACGGGCCACTGCCTACTCTTAAAAAATGAAAAGAAAACTTTTCATTTTTCTTTTTTAAATGCATCCTGATTCCTTTAAGGAAAATAAGCTGCATTAAAAAAATATATATTGCTTTATTGAAAAGTAATCATAGACATGATGGTCTGCTGCCCCCCCCACCAGGCCTCTATCCCTGTGATTGTGGCCATTCCCAAGAAGATTGAAAACTGCGACCTGCCTCATGAATATTAATGAGGCAGATCTCTTGTGACCCATTTGGGAATCACAAACAGTGTTAAACACACTGTTGTAGATCCCAGTTTTCGATTTCCTAATAGAGAATCGGAAGGATTCGCTATTATGAAATTGCAAACCACTTTTTTGATACATCTGGCATCAGGTCGTAACTATAACTACCTAGTGGTGATCACCACTAGGTAATTTATATATATACATATATATACACACACACATATATATATATATATATATATATATATATATATATATATATATATATATATATATATATATATATACAAAACCAACAATTGTAAGACAATTTATTCGTTGCACTCCAGTAGAGTTTTATTGGTTCTATCCAAAGCAGTATAAAAAAGAGAAGACACCACCAACGCGTTTCGACCTCTCTGTCTTGATCACAGTTTACTCTCTCTTTTTTATACTTCTTTGGATAGAACCAGTAAAACTCTCCTGGAGTGCAACTAATCAATTGTCATACAATTTTTGGTTTTGGATATGTCACGTTTTCACCCTTAAAATTTGTGCGCCACAAGGTGGACCTTGGATGGTATAATATATATATATACATATATATATGTAATAGACAGCAGCATTTTGGTTGCTGTGTTGAAGATCTGACGCACTGTTTAGTGTGGGTGTTCAATTATGGCTTCTGCTGATATTGAGGCCAGGCGGAAGGAAACGTCGAGTAGACTATTTATGTCCGTCACACCTGAGTCATCTATTGAAAGGGAGGAATGCGTTTGGTGGCTTGTCTGTGCATGCCAAATTTGAGAAGTTAGACACAATTGTGCAAGAAAGAACTGTCAAAGTGGTGGGAAATTGAATCCTTAGGAAAGTACTTTGAGTTTCGCCGTGTACACAGGGGCGTGATAATTTTTACCATTCCTACCTACTATAACCTTGACCTAGAGATGCTAAAAGAAAGGAGCAGAGATTTCTAATACAAGTTCTATCAATGTGATGCAGATTTTGGTTAAAAATGCTGTCAATGATAGAGAGCGAAACTACTGGAAGAAATAAAAAAAATTAAAAACGATCTGAAGAAAGAAGTGTTAAAGGAACGCTTTGACAAATATTTGGCTAAACTAGAAACAAAACTGGAGCAGATGGAGTCTGAGATTACTGCGAAAAAAACAGTGTGAATTCATTAGGGATTTTAATGATTACCAATCTAGGAGGATCTTGCCCTTATTTAGAAAATATGACCATCTGTACACTTATGATTGTGATAAGGGACTGTGATGAATATCAGATGGAGAATTATCTGACAGTAAAGTATCTGATGCATCAGAAGCCACTTTATCATGTAATGAGGTGAGACCAGCACACCAGAATTTTTTATGATAAATTCTATTTCTGAACTAGAGCAAAACTGGACAAACTATGGAGAAAGGCAATCAAGGGGCATAGAAAGAGTTAGAGGAACAGGAAGAGGAAAAGGAAGAGGCGGAAACAGAAAAGATGTAGTGGAAAAAAACAAGACTTCCATGGGAATGGTAACGAGAGACAGAGCCCAGACATGATGAATGTAGTAAATCTATCTGATCGTGTTTTGACTGTTGAAGAAACTAATTTATTGCCTTTGGGTCTATCTTTCTGTCCTATACTAAATTTAACTACTTACAAAGTATGGTGGACTTGTTTTATTTTACAAAGAAGTTGAAACTGAAAAAGTGGTTTGGGACTAAAATGACAATTGATTCCATTCCTAAGTATTTACAACCTGCTACTAATGTTACAGGAGATTACATTGATCTACTACATGGTTTGTCTGCTTTGTTAGATGCCTCCTCTTGTCATGAGGATCCATTCTTGAACCTCCTTGGGTCGGTTGTGGATGTGGGCTTGAGTTGCCCTAGTAACTATAAACCTAAGTCTATATTTTTACCTATGATTCAATGTGAAGCTATCAATGTGTTTGAAAAAGGTGTGATCACTGATTTAAAAAACCTAAGATTCAATCACATCAGTGGTGCTAAAATAATCTAACCTCATCAATTTACAGCTTTGATGAGTCTGAAGTTTGATCCCACTTTAGTTATACAAAGGTCTGATAAGGGAGACAATGTGGTTATACAATCTAGAGAACAATATCTACAGAAGGACAAACATCAGCTGGCCATTGATTCCTTCTATGAGGTTTCCAGTAGGGCTGTGTGCAGAAGAGTGGAGTCATTATATTTTGAGATGCTTATAGAATGGGGAGAGAAGGGTTTCATCGAATGGGAAGAATATTCCTTCCTCAGATGTGATAAGTCTAGAATTGCTATTCTATATCTGCTCCCTAAGTTGCATAAAGATGCTAAAACTCCACCAGGGAGTCCCATTGTTTCGGCATAAAAGGTTCTCCATTGGAAAATACCTTAAGGTATATTGACTATTTCTTAAGGCCCTTTGTGTCAGCACTACCGGCATACTTGAAAGATACAACACACTTTCTTCAAATCATTGCAGGCATGCATTGGGAGAGGCATTATACATCATGTACTTTTGATATTGCTAGTTTATATACATGCATTGACCATGAATTAATGAATTAAGCTTGAAGGCTTGCAGGCATTTTCTAAGGACCAGATCACTATCATATCTTTTGCATTTAGAAATGATTATTGCTATGATTTGGTTCTGTCTAAATAATAATTTTTTCACTTTTGATGCTGAAGTTTATAGGCAAAAGCAAAGAACAGTGATGGGCATTTGTTTCACACCTAGCTATGCAAATTTATTCGTAGGCTGGTGAGAGGAGCAGGTGTTGAGTAACTTTGAGAAATTCTCTGAGCATGTGACCCTGTGGGTCTACTACGTTGATGATATTTTTTTTCATTTGGAAAGGAGACCCTAGGTCAGTGAAGAAATCTGTTGACAAGCAGAATACCAATTATTTCAACTAACTTTTATTGGGCAGATCAGTCAGGAGAAGGTGGAGTTTCTGGACTTAGAAGTGATGGTGATCAGTAACAGGTTGGAAACTAAGGCCCTCATTCCAACCCTGGCGGTCTCCGACTGCCAGGGCAGAGGGCAGCGGAAGCACCGCCAACAGGCTGGCGGTGCTTCCTGGGCTATTCTGACCGCGGCGGTAAAGCCGCGGTCAGAAAAGGGGAACCAGTGGTTTCCCACCAGTTTTCCCCTGGCCCAGGGAATCCTCCATGGCGGCCTGGTTCTGGCGGTTTTCACTGCCAGAACCAGGCTGGCGGGAACGTGTGTCGTGGGCCCCTGGGGGCCCCACAAAGATTTTCACTGTCTGCTTAGCAGACAGTGAAAATCGCAACGGGTGCCACTGCACCCGTCGCACCCCTGCAACTCCGCCGGCTCCATTCGGAGCCGGCTTCATTGTTGAAGGGGCTTTCCCGCTGGGCCGGCGGGCGCTCTTTTGGAGGGCACCCGCCGGCTCAGCGGGAAAGTTGGAATGGCCGCCGCGGTCTTTTGACCGCGGGGCGGTCATTCGGCGGTGACCGCATGGCGGGCGGCAACCGCCGCCCGCCGCGGTCAGAATGACCGCCTAAGTTATTTAGGAAACGCACAGCAGGTAACAGTATCTTGCATGTGGAGAGTGTTCACCTGGTGAATATGATATATAGTATTCTCTTTGGCGTGTTCTTGAGAGCTAAGAGAAAATGCAGCACAGTGGAGGCATTAACAAAAGAAAAAAAAATCATGGCCAAAAGATTTGAGGCAAGAGGCTACCCTAGTGGGGTGATTAAAAAAGCAATCAAGAGGACAGATGCTGTCTCGAGACTTAACCTGCTATATGGCTCTAGACAAGGTCAGGATGAGCATGATGAGGGAGTAGATTCATCACTACACACTCAGCACAAGCAGGGAAGGTCAGGAGTATTCTCAGGAAGCATTGGCATATCTTGCACATGGATGAAATCCTTAAGGAATATCTTAGTCTTACTCCTCAGGTGACATTCAGAAGAAGCTAGTCTTTTAAAGATGTTTTCACTAGAAATCATGTTATGAGCAATATTCCTCCTAAATGCAGTGCAGGCTTCTTCTGTTGCAAAAAATGTAAAGCGTGCAAAGCTAGTTTTAATTTGGGTGGAATTTGAGGTCCCGTACTCTAAGAGAAAGCTTACAATTCGTAAATTTACTACCTGTAACAGAGAGTTCTGTGTCTACTGCGATTGGATGAATATCACCGGAGGTCACGTGAGCTTCGGTCATGCTCCGTGGCTAGGAGCCTGAAGGAACTCGCATGATGGCGGCGGTGGAGGTAGCGGAATGGCCGAGGGATCTCCGCGGCCTCTAGATTAAGTAAACAGCGGCATTTCCCCTTTCTTTTGGCCGGCAAAGAAGATGAAAAATTAGCAAGTGAAGGACGGGATACCGGGCTTTCGTGGGGTGCCAAAGCGCTGAGGAGCGGTTACGAGTTCGGACGCTGACGGCACCGCTACGGAATCTGCGAGGTGAGATGGCGTTTGCTTTTGGTGCTCATCTCTCCTCGTTCTAGGAGAGAGGAGTGTTTTCCTTCAACTTTTCTTCGCTCGTAGCATTGGTCGTGGCGGGGAGCCAGGAACCAGGAACTGTGACAGCTGAAATAAAAGTTGAAGGGAGAGGAAAGTCGTGGATCTCTTGCTCCCGCGCTGCTTTTGGAGAAGTGCATATTGCTTTAAACTGACTTGCGACATTGAGTATCTACGATTTACGATTAGGATACATTATAGACGAGGCTGCAGAAATGAAGGCAGCGATGGTTCTCCAAAGTAAAGCTAGCAAAGGAAGGAGGGGGTAAAAAAGAAAAGTAAAAAGCAGTCAAGATCGACAGTAGATGGCACCAACACACGGTATATGCTAGCATTGATTCAAAGTATCCCTCTTCTGTTTCTAACCAAGGAAAGTAAAGCAAGAGGGAAAGGGGGAAAAATAAGAGCAGAGGAAGCAAAAGGAATTAAGCAAAAAGAAGCTAAAAGAAAGCAGGAAGAATTAAAGGGAGAAGAGAGAGGGGAAAAAAGGGAGGAAAAGCGCAAAGCAGCACGCAAGAGTGGGAAAGGAAGTGCAAAACAAGAAAAGGGGAGCTAAGAAGGAAGGAAGAAAGAGGAGGGAAAAGGAGGAGAGGAAGAAAGGAAGAAGGAAAAGGGAAGGGGAAAAAGGGAAGGAAAGAAAAGGAGGAAAGAAGGGGAAAGAAAAAATAAATAAAGGGGACCTGTTTCTAAGCATTTTTTCATGGACTTACCACAACGAGATAAGTCTTTCCACATAATGAAGCGTACGACCCGTGATGTAACAGGGAGGACAAGAATGATTGGAAAAAATGTGAAGGGATCCAAGTCAAAGATTTTGTCGCTGGTTCTAAAAAGACTAACCACAGGCTCTGGTTGTGCGTCTTCAGGAGAGATACAGAGAGATGGTACCACAGAACAGGGCATCTTTCAATATACTTTCCCCCTCTAATTAATTTCTACTGAACTTCAGAGGACTAATTCGGGAGAAGCTTGTCCCCCACCCCCGGTTCATACAGCATCAGAAATGGAAAGGGCAGCATATCCTCTCATAACGAATAGCAGTATCTCCTCAGGCAGCTTTATCAATTCTGATAACATTTCTCACATAGCCCTGGAGGATAGCCTGCAGAATAAAGAAAATACCATATATCCCTTATTTGCAACCACCAGCAACCAGGTTAACTACAAAGGACAACGATAAGGGCTCCGGGAAGTCTTGATTCCTTCAGGAGGCGAAAGGGGCATGTTGCCCACCTCTACAACTACAATTCCTGACAGTGCCATGATAGAAAACTATGTATGGTATCCGATCCTACACCTTTAAAGGGTGGGGCCGCCAAGGATCCAAATCTCGCCACTTCTAGCTCCAGCAGTGCGATTACATTTAATCCACCTTGTACAAACTCAATGGAGGACTGGATGCGACAAATTCTAGAAGAGCTGTGGGCAATCAAGCCATCCCAGGAGGAAGCTCACAAGTAGACTAAGGATCAGCTTAGTCAGTTAAACACCAATTTGACCCACCTATCCGCAAGGCTATCTCTGGTTGAGCAGCGGGTATTGGGCTTGGGGAATTTGGGACACCAAGCTGGGTTGACTATACCACAGATTCAAACAGAACTAGAGGAGCTTCAGATGAAGCTAGAGGATTTAGAAAATAGATTGCGACGCTCAAATCTTAGATTTACAAGGGTTCCGGAGGATTTGGAGGCAACATCATCAGTCACCAAGGTGGTCTCTGACCTCATATGTAATACTATTCTCCCGGAGACCGCCAAGTCAGATATGGATTTCTCCATAATGCAAGCACATAGGGTACCCTTTGTGTGCCCTACAAATTCAAAATATCCTCGTACTATTTTAGTTAACTTTGGGGATTCCAGGATTAAAGAGCAAATCCTCTTACAGGCAATCAAAAAGAAGATCTTTAGGTCAGGAGATCCATTCAGGTTCTGTGTGTTTTCAGACATGTCGGCCTCAGCAGCCAAACGACGACGTGAATTTGTGGGTCTGATTGATGACTTCAAAAAACTTGGGGCACAGCAGGGATTGTTCAATTAGCTAAGTTGAAAGTTTTGAGTAATGGCAAAATGCATATTTTTCAATGAGTCCAAGATGCCAGAGACTTTTTTTAACCTCCTTAAAATGACATTTGTAATGACATATACCCATAAAGGGCAAGAAATAGGCTATGTGGGGACAGTAGGGGTTCTTTTTTTTTTTTTCTCTCTCTCTTGCTCTCTTTTTTTGCAATCACTACCGCTCGCTGTAATGCGTATCCTTGGGGGTCAGGCTCCCCGAGTGCTAAGTCAGTGCACTCAATTCTGGGTTGTTAGGGGGGTATGACAGTTGGGGCACTGAGGGGGTGGTGGGGGGACATGAGGGTGGGAGAGGCCAAGACGGGGAAGGACCTCACAGAGTACAAGGGGGAGGGGCAAGAGAGGAGGGTTCACGGGGGGAAGGGAGGGGCAAGGGGGGATCACACAGGGGGGGTGAGGGGATTAGGGAGGAGTTTGTACAAAAGAAGCAGGTAATACTTAACCAGATGAATTATTTATTTGAAGAAAAAACACAAGACAAAAACTTAGTTAAATTCAAAGTACTAGGACAATGGGGCATGGTAATAAAGATCAGCATCTTGCGAGAGGATGGGAATTAAATTAAGAATAGCCTCCTGTAATCTGAATGGGGCTAATAACAAAGCGAAATTCTGCGCTGTGATAAGCTGGTTAGAATCTGCACAGGTGCAAGTACTTCTCCTACAGGAAACACATTTAAAGATTAATGCTAGGCCACCTAGACTCCCGTCATATGTAGCCAATTCTTTTTACGCTTCGGCGGGTGCTGCAGTATGGGGGTGGCAATTTTGTTCTCTAGGAAATTCGTAGGGAGAATTAATAGTGTTGTTCGAGATCTGCAGGCAAGATGGATAACAGTCTCCGTGACTATGGCAGGTAAAGAGGTTCACTTTGTAAGTTATTATGGTCCGATAGAGGATGACATAAATCCAATGAAGTCCTTATATACGCATCTTTCTCCTCTTCAAGGGTATTTTGTAATTGGCGGAGACTTCAATGCTATACCAGATACTCTGTGGGACTCATCACGAAAGAACAAAGTACAAAATAAACCCAAAACTTTTCAATTCCTTGTTAAACTGATGCAAGAGCTAGCTCCAGTAGACGTGTGGCGTGCTGATCACCTCTATGCTAAAGAGTACACATGTTATTCTAAAAGGTATAATATGGCACCTAGAATTTACTATATTTTAGGGTCATATATGTTAAATGGTATCAAACATGAATTTTTGCAAATTCTTTCTCTGATTACTCTGTTCCGTGGGTTGATTTTGATGATTTTGTGGACTTGGGCGATCAGTTTTGCCGTTCACCATGGCATCTGGATAGATCTCTCTTGACAGATACAGATTGGGTAGCCAGTCTTAATGGGTTAGTAACTACCTTTTTGAGAGTAAATAAGGGATCCGCCTCTATTTTTTATGTCCGGGGGGCCACTAAAGCCATTGTACGTGGAGAGGTTACCTCTTTTGAAGCATATCTAGGTAAAATAGCTCATGAAAAAAGCACTTTACTTCAAAAGGAGTTAGAACAGGCCCTAAAAAGAAAGCAAATATGGTCGAGTCCGGAGACGGTACAAGGGCTGGCAAGGCCCCAGACTAATTTAAGAGATTTTTTTCTGTCAAAGGAAATTCTAAATAGACATACTAGTTATCAAAGTCAATATGAAGAGAGTGAACATGCTGGCAGATTTATGGCCTGGTCAATTAAAAAGCGTGCTAGCACTAGCTTAATAAAAAACATTTTCGATGAAGAACAGGGCAGAATGGTCACACACTCTAAAGAGGTCGAGAAAGTGTTTCTATCACATTATTGCAAGTTATATACAGAGACTCTACAAGCAAATAATTTGCAAATCAAACAATATCTAGATACAGTAAATCTACCAAGACTCGATGCAGAGGCACAGAACCTATTACTATCCCCTATTACTTCTCAAGAAGTTATTAAAGTAATAAGAGATGCTCTCAATGGTAAAAACCCCAGGTGAAGATGGCCTTCCGGCAGAAATTTATAAAATCTTGCAAGATCAAATAGTGGAGATATTATTACTAGATATATTTAATACAATATTAGAAGGAGCGGAGGCCCCCTCCGAGTTTTCAAGAGCTATAGTAGTCAGTTTTATAAAAAAAGAGAAACCACCGGAATATCCGGGTTCATATCAACCAATTAGCTTGCTAAATATTGGCAGTTCGCGTGGCTCAGGTGGCACCGGTACTGGTACACGAGGACCAGAGTGGAATTCTGCCAGGCAGGTTACTATCTACATATACTATTTTTTTAGTACAGGCTATAGACTATCTATCACATAGTTCCCATCCAGCGGTAATTATGATGCTCAATGCCGAAAAGGCATTTGACTTAGTTCAATGGCAAGTGCTATTCTCGGTACTTGCAAAGTTTGGCTTTCCCACGAAGCTTGTTAAGATAATACTGACTTTGCATACTGGGGCTCAAGCCAAGATTTCACTTAATGCCCAAACAGTAGGGTCAGTACAAATAACACGAGGTACGCGGCAGGGCTGTCCTCTCTCTCCAGTCTTATTTGCACTCTTTATCGAGCCTCTAGCTGCAGTGATTCGACAAGATGTAACTATCCAACCCCCTTTGCCCTCAGCTCCCAAAGTAAATCTATTTGTGGACGACATGATTTTTCATCTTCGGGGGAATCAACACAATATCGATAGAACGTTGGCAAAGAACAGAGCATTCGCAGAGTTAGGAGGGTATAATATTAACCATTCTAAATCCGAGGCTTTGTTGTATAACATAGAATCGTCGGTCCTGCCACAAGGTATTTGTGTTGCATCCCCATCATCCCATCCCATTAGATATCTGGTTATATACGTACACCGAGTTTGGCTGATTTGTTCCAGCTGAACTACATGAATGTTTTCAAAAAAATTCAAGAATTACTTTGTAAGTGGCAGGAGACTACCATGACAATTATTGGGAGGGCAGCATTGGTTAAAATGTTGATCCTTCCTTCATTAGTATTTGTTTTCTCAAGCGTGATTTTGCGAGTCCCAAAAAACGTTTTTTGATAAGCTAGACGAATTAATTAGACAATTCATTTGGAATCACAAGAAGCCCAGGCTCCAGCTGGCAAAGCTATCTTTGGCAATGGAAGACGGGGGACTAGCTCTCCCCAATATGATGGTGTATTATGAAGCAGCAGTGTAGGATTGGGTGCTAAGAGCAGCACAAAAGCCAAAACATAATTTCCATTTTAATAAGATGCTGCTAGAAACTAACATTCAATTTTCACACTTCTTGAAACTCCCTCGCTTACCAAAAAGGGTCAGATATAAATTACCGGATATGATTCATATTACAGATAAAGGACAAGTACCAAATTGATAAGGCACACTTGTTTTTACGAGTAAGGGATTTTTGGCTTTTAGGAGTGGAATTACCTCAAAGCAATATACAGCAATGGGAAGCGCTGGGCTTTATGACTCTAGAGGATTTCTATCTGGCAGATCAGTTGAAAACGTGGGCACAGTGTGTAAGGGGGATAAGTGATATTCCAGTTAATTTAAGATTTTCATATTGTCAAATTATGCACTCCTTATATTCAGTGCAACAACCATCGAATGTTGCTAATAAAGCTATAGCTCAAGCCTTTTATGAAAACCAATTAGGTATTGGTAAAGGGTATAAACTACTTCAGGACGCAAAGTCAACCAAGGTAATTTCCCAGCTTTTGACGCAAATAGCCAATATGACAGGATATAAGATAGAGATGCAGCATTGGAGAAAGCATAATGAGGTGTCGTGTAAAGCGCTTAGAGGGGCTAATTTTAAAAGGATTTCTCTAAGTGGTTGTTATATTATATCCTCGCTAAGATAAAATAAATGTATCCAGAGACACCAGGTTTTTGTCCACGTTGTAAAACATTTCAGGGGGACTGGATACATATGTGTTTCTCTTGTGAATTCTTGGCAAAATATTGGGAGTTGATTTTTCAGAGGTTAAGCTCCTGGCTTGGCCGTGTGATTGCCACTAGCCCATTGGTGGCTCTTTGGGGCATTATGCAGGATACAAAATTGTCAATTTCATGCAGACAAATTATTATTGTGGGTACTCTAATAGCTTTATCACTTATTCTCCAGGCATGGAAATCACCAGTCCCCCCGACATACACACAATGGCAGGCGAAAATGGAGTCTACCAGGGTTACAGAAAAATTGTACGCTCAACGGATAGGAACTATGAAAAGGTACAAGGGGACATGGGCCAAAATGACCAACATGTTGATAAATCAAGTGGAAGGGAGGGGAAGCTGAAGATGGAAAATCAAAAGGTCTCAAATTTAAAAATGTTTATTTTATTAGCAAACAAGTATTAATGTAAAAGGTTATGTTATGAGTTGGACAAATGTATGTAATGGAAGTTTCACCTGCGGAAAATAAAATATTTTAAAAAAAAAGTTCTGTGTCTACTGCATTGTAAGTCACTGCAAATGGATGTGTGTGAAAAAAAAAATTGTACACCTTGGAGCTATTAGGCAAAACAACTTTCAATATCCTGATGCACGACAATTTGCCAACACACATTACAGTGATGCAGATTGTTTGAGATTTTTTGTTATTGATGCTATCTCTCCGAGTGTGCGGGGTGGTGACAAAGAAAAGACCTTGAGGAAGCTAGAGTCTAGGTATATCTGAGACTGCGACACAGTTTCCCATGGGGGTTCAATTGTGATGAAAAAATGGCAACTCATTTATATTAATGTATGATTTTGACAGTTTCTGTTTGGCCACTTATGAATTTTGATCTTGTCTTAGGAATATTGATCTGGCTTTTAACCAACTGGTTTTCTTTCTTAATTTTGTGCACTATGTTTTCACAGCTCTCCACGTGGAGTTTGGGGCAAGCACCTTTTCTGTTCAAAATGTGAACCCTGGCAGAGTATGATTAAGACCGCTATTTGCACTGCATGGAGCGCAGACTACTAGAGGTTGGCATATTTCAACTCATTGATTGGGTGTTCTGGAGAGCACATGACCTGTTTGACCTTATCAATTCATGTGTACAACAGCCTGGCATGCTAAGGTACCAACTACAGGGACTGGACCCTGGTTGATGATTGTCAATTATTGAATCATGGTGCATGGCTATCATGTTCTTTTCAGCCTATACTGGGGTATACACTTTTCGTTGCTTGGCACAATAAATATTGTTTTCTAGTTTTCGGTCTCTTCCTGCTTATGACATTTATGTATGTACATGCTTCATGATGCCTAGAGTTTGAGTGTCTTGCAAAGATTGTTCCACATGTTAACCATATGATCTGTTTGACTCCACTGATCTAATGTACAGCAGCCTAGCATGGACTAATAAGAACTACAGGAGAGCACTGTGGTTACTGTATTTGTAGGAGGCTGGCCTGGTTAGTAGTGGGTACCTAAGGAATTTACACCTTATACCAGATCCAGTTATCCCTTATTAGTAAAATGTAGGCAGTGTCTGGAAGCCAGGCTCTCTAGGGGTAGCTGTAGCTGAGCAGCCAGGGCTTATCTAGGAGACATGCATAGCTCATGCAATACCACTGTTGTCACACAGTACACATGAAAGAAAATAGTGTTACAAAAATAAAGGTTCTTTATTCTAGTGACACAAATGCCAAAATACCTTACAGACTAAACTCCCTTAGGAGGTAAGTAATATACACAGGTTATATACTAGAATGCAGTAATAGCTGTAAGAAAATAGTTAGAAAACAGTGCAAATAGTGAAAATCACAATAGATAGCAATGGGCGTAGGGGGACCCAAACCATATACTAAAATAGTGGAATGCAAAAGTTGGTTTCCCACCTAGGCCAGTGTAGTGTGTAGAGGGGCACTGGGAGTATTAGGAAACACCAAAGGTAAGTAATAGAACCCACTCCAGAGCCCTGGAAAGCATGAGTAAATCACAGTAAATTTCCTAGGACACACAAGAACACGAGAAAGAAGATAATGCAAAAACCAGAAGTGACTGCAAGTCACCAACAGTGGATTGCTGGACCTGATGTCCCCTGGAAGAAGGGGACCAAGTCCAAGAAGCACAGAAGAGTCCAGAGAGAACAGGAGCCCCTGCTAACCCGGATGAAGATGCAAAAGAAGAACCACCAGTGAAGAACAACAGTCAGTACTGCACCCAAGAAGACGGATGTGGGTTCCTGGTTGGTACAGATGATGTCCAATGCCAGATGGATGATTGCAGTCTGGTTTGAGTTGCTAGATTCTGCCAACAAGCCTTGGCACGCGCAAAGCTCGCGGTTAGTGTAAAATGGCTCTGCCCGGGACCAGGAAGATCTGGTGGACTCTACCTAGGAGGTGGAGTCAGTGGGGGCTCTCAGCAACTCAGAGAGCCCTCAGATGACCAGGCAGCACGCACAAGAGTCCCACAGCATGGGGACAAAGAAGGTGCAAAAGGAGGCCCACGCAGCACTACTACAAAGGGTCCTACGCTGCCAGAGAACCATGCAGGGAGCTGTGCATCGCAGGATAGAGTTCTGGGGGCTGGAGCTGCACGGTGCATGAAGAACTTTGTGGAAGGATGCCAACATGCCTTGGCAACTTTAAAACACACAGTGCACGAGGGTACTGTCTTGCGTGGGGAGGCAAGCTCTTATCTCCACCAAAGTTGGACAGTAGGACGTCAGGATGGTGGGGAACACTTCAGTCCACCACCCATGAGGTAGGATCCACTAAGCTTGTCAGGAGAGTGGACCCACGATGCCGGTCGTCATTGCAGAGAGGTGCCTGCTGAAGCAGGGGAGTGACTCCTTCACTCCAAGGGAGATTCCTTTGTTCTTCTGGTGCAGGCTCAAGAAAGGCTGTCCTCTGTGGATGCATGACTGGGAAACAGTTGCAGTTGCTGGCAGGAGCTGAAGATAACAATGTTGCAGAAGTCATCTTTGCTTTTTTGTAGCAGTTTGTAGAGTTGTTGGAGGGTCCAGATGTAGTTTCTTGAGTGAGAAGGTAAAGTAAAGGCTACCCCTCCCAAGCCTGTAACACCTATTTCCAAAGGGAGAGGGTGCAACACCCCCTCTCCCAAAGGAAATCTGTTGTTCTGCCTTTCTGGGCTCGAGCTGCTCAAGCAACGGGAGGGCAGAAACATGCCTGAGAGGTGGCAGCAGCTAAAGCTGCCTGGAAAACCTAAGAAGACTGGAATGGCAATACTGGGGGTCCTCTAAGGAGCCTCCAGAGTGCATGGAATCATACAACCAATGCTTGCAAAAGCATTGGGGTATGATTCCAACATGTTTGATACCAAACATGCCTATGTTCGGAGTTACCATTATGTAGCTGGACATAGAAACTTGACCTATGTCCAGTACATGTGTAAAATGGCTTCCCCGCCCTCAAAAGTCCAGGAAAATGGTCCTGGAGGTTGTGGGGGCACCTCAGCTAGTGCAGGGGTGCCCTTACACACAGGTACTCTGCACTCTGCCCTCAGGGCTAAAAGGCCTGCTATAGGGGTGACTCATAAGTGACCTGGTGCAGTGTAAATGGCAGTGAAAGGGTGCATGCACCTTTTCACACAGGCTGCAATTACAGTCCTGTAGAAGTCTTTGCATGCACACCCTATGGGTGGCAAAAGATATGCTGCAGACCATAGGGCTCCCCTGGAACCCCAGTGCCCTGGGTACCTCAGTATCATATACTAGGGACTTATAAGGGGGCACCAGTATGCCAATTGTGGGTGAAATACTGGGTTACCAGTATGCAATGAGAAAGCATAACTACTGGGGTCCTGATTAGCAGGATCCCAGTAGAGACAGTCAAACACACTGACAAACAGGCCAAATGTGGGGGTAACCAAGCTAGAAAGAGGCAACTTTCCTACAGTATAAAATTACTGTATTGTCAAACACAGTTTTGTCTTGCCAGTAACATTCATGCTTGCAAACGATTGCCACAACAGGAATGTGCCTTGTCACCAGATCCAATGGTACTATGTTATGGGCTGTGTTGCTCTAAGACCATCTTCCCCAGGGTTTATTATCCAGACATTGGAAATCTGTCAAGCATCTGCATATATCAAGTTTCATATATGATGTTTAAAGTATTTTGTGCTTTACTATCTATTACATGATAACATAACGTCCCCGAGTTGGCCATTGAGCCTTAGAGCATTCCGGTTATTGAATTTCAATTCATTGAATTTGAATGTTTACAAATTTCCAATGCTTGCACATACATTTTCTACTCACTGAAGCTCAGATTGTGGCTGCATTATTTGTGGGCTGTTTTGTTTTAAGTATTACACACTTCGAGGGGTATTACTTATGTATGGATTTTTGTCAAATATTTGTGTTTATCAAGTTTTAACAATAATGGATACAAATACTTTGTGCTTTACGATCTGTTATATGATAATTCAACATGTCTCCCAGCAGTATAGGGAACCGTATAGTAACTTTGATTTATGTCCCTCCATTATGCCTATGGTAATTGGTGTGTTTGCTCTTTGTCTACGTTCACGATTCATTGTTTTTTAAGGGTCAGTGAGACAACGCCATGTTATCCGTGATCAAGGCCCGGCTGTGCCGAAACATGTTACGTGCAAAGCTTTATTAAACACAATAGCAACCTTCTGCTGTGTCCCAGCATATCCTTTTGAAGTTGGATACTGTGCTTGTGCATATATATATATATATATATATATATATATATATATATATATATATATATATATATATATATATATAAATATATATATATATATCAACATCCAGCGTCACCTACCTCCAAGATAGATCGCCAGACATAGACCACGTACCGTGGCTCCAATAAACACAGCGTTTTATTGAAATGTAGATGACAGCGTAAACCCTTCCCATTTCGGAGCTATCGCTCCTTGCTCATGGGTACAACACATCAAAGACGTTCGTTACTGAATTCCTACTAATACAGTGAACTTCCACCCCATAATTGACATAAAAAACAGACATCCAAGTTTACTTAAGCCTAGAAAAAACATTTCCGCCATCTTGGAATACTGTAGCTTCAATACAACTATATCTAGTTGTTTTTATATTCCAATTTGTACTTTGCTAAATAGAAAAAATATAATTACATTTTAAATATGAATTAGTTCTTAATAAAAGCATATTAATCAACAAATATATTCATCAAAACTAAAACATACAAAAATAAAAAATTATGAAATGAAATAAAATGAATTAAAATACAATAAATTAAAGTACAAATTAATTTCAGTACTGGAAATAATCATTCATATCTGCTAACATACCACTAAATGATATCCCATCTTAACTTATGTCCAGGAATACAAGCTCCCTTGTGGCTAAATAGCCTGAATTATTTTTAATCCAGTTTCTAAATTAATCTTCCAGTATCATTCATTAATCAACAATGTAACATCCATTATCAAATATTAAGAAAAAACAAAAAGAGAAAGAGTAACCCAATTTCTACTTAGCAGTTCACTTCACTCTGTTGCAACTTCTGACCGAACAGAAGGGTTCAGATATAATAACTCTTCTGCATTCCAATATTTGAAACATGGCCAAATCTTCATCCTATATTAAAGAAACAAAGGTCAACATGGATGTCATATTCCTACTCAAAATACACACAGAAAAAAGGAGAAATCTTCTAAATTGTCACATGCAACTGATATTTTTCATGGCGCTTGAAAACATAATTCAAGTTCGAAATTTCAACTTAAATGCACTGAAAGCTCATCATAAAAATTCAGTCCTCCAGGATGAAGAGTTCTATATTTAATGATTAGTTTAGATTCCAGTCTCCTCAACTCCTGTTCCCTATTGCTGCCTCT
Organism: Pleurodeles waltl; assembly: GCF_031143425.1. Classification (NCBI taxonomy): domain Eukaryota; kingdom Metazoa; phylum Chordata; class Amphibia; order Caudata; family Salamandridae; genus Pleurodeles; species Pleurodeles waltl. The sequence goes on from NC_090437.1 coordinate 541,109,639, forward strand.
TATGTAAATTGAAATACTGTCAAGGACACAAAACTTTAGCAGATTAGTGCTTTTATGATGATATAACGCAAAATGTCCAGCAACTGGATATTGTTTATTTTCATTATTATTATTTTTTTCAACAGCTCTCATGTGTTCCAGTACTCATTTTTTAGCTTTATGGATTGTGCTGCCAATGTAATATTTCTCACACGGGCAGCCCAATGCATGAACACTATATTCTGTGTTACAAGTCAAATGTTTCCTTATCATAAATGGTTTCATTTGTTTATACAACTGCACTTTGCGACAACTGCTGCTGTATTTACAAGCTTTGCATGAGCCACATGTAAAAAAGCCTTGTATGAATGTTTGTCCACCCGTTTGTATTGATTACACTAGACTATCACACAATTGATCTTTCAGTGAGGCACATCTTCTAAAAATCATCTGGGTTTTATCTCCAATAAAATCACATAAATATTAATCTGTTCTTAGTGCATCCCAATATTTATTTAGACAATGTCTCACTTCTCACGCTTGATTATGGAAAGTTGTAATGAACCTTACTGGTTGCACCTCATTGCTTGTTGTTCCTACATGTGAAATCAACGCATCTTCTCGATCAATTGCCATTGCTTTATTACATGTAATCAACACATCTTCTCAATCAATTGCCATTGCTTTATTACATGCATTATCAATAACTTTACGTGGATAGCCTCTTTCCAGAAATCTATTCCTCATGATCTCCATTTCATGTACAAAATCTGTATCTTCCCTACAATTCCTTCTAGCTCTAAGCAATTCCCCATATGGAATGCTATATATAAGGTTCTTTGGATGGCAACTCTGTGCATGTAATAAACTGTTACCTGCTGTTTTTTTGCGAAACAGTGAGCTAACTAATTCAGAAACTTGGACTTCCAATTTTAAATCAAGAAACTCAATGCTTGATGCATGAATATGAGCTGTAAATCTTAAATTCAATTGTCATTTAGCAATTTAACAGAATCAGAGGCCTGAGTTTCACTACCATTCCAAATTCTAAAAATATCATCAATACAGCGAACCCAGAGAACAGCGTGTTCGTCAAACTGATGGATGTTATACACAATCTGCTCCTCCCACCAGCCCACGTAAAGCCCTCCATACTGCAAAACACGTGCCCATCGCTGTCCCCTGTGTTTGCCTATAGATCTTCCTATAAAAAATGAAGAAGTTGTTAGTCAGATAAATGTGCATCATCTGAAGGAGCATTTCCGTGTGTTGTAAAAAAGATATTGATCTGGCCCTCAAAAAGTATTTACTCGCTTTGATGTCTAAATCTTGTGGTATGCAGGTGTTTAAACTTTCTACATCTAGACACAATAATAAATACTGACTTTCCCTTGCAATACCATTGATTCTTGTCAAAAAATCACTTGTATATCAAATGTATATAGGTATATATATATATATATAGATAGATAGATAGATATGATTAAAAAACAATGGGGCATATTTACAAGCCCCTGGCACCTCCTTGCACCGCCCTAGCATAATTTATTTATTTTTACACTAAGGAGGCACCCACCTTGCACCATCTTTACAAAGTGGAACAATGCTAGCATTGCGCCACTTTGTACTTGCACCAGGTATAATGTAAGCAGGGGGGGGTGTTCCCACGCAGATAGGCCCAAACAAATGGTGCAGTGAAATTTACAATCTAGGCAGGCGTTTTAAGTGATGCTCCCATAGTAACCTATGGGCCTCCTTGTACTTTGCTGGACCAGCAGCATAATTTATGCCACTAATCCAGGAAAATGACACAATAGCGTCATAAATTATGATGCTATTGTGCTAATGCGCACCATGGAGTGCTGTATAGTAAATACAGCACTACCATGGTGACGTTAGAGGTGCGCAGGACAAAGCAAGAAAAGTGGTGCATCAGAGCTGATGTGCCACTTTCTTGTAAATATTCCCCAATATTTCTTAAATTGCTATCAGTAAAACAGTAGTGTTGTGGTTGTACTCTTTAGGACATTCTCTTTCCAGCCTTCCTTTTCTTCTCTGCAAGTAGGGGTAAACGATATGCAAAATACATGCTGTTGATCAAGTTTATCAGAATAGAGTGGACGTGTTTAGACTAGGAAACTTTTATCTGTTCATGAGATGACTCTACCAACGTTGAGAAACTTGTGACGATCTCAAGTGGAAACAACTACATCATACACATTTTCCAAGGAATTGGCTAAGTTAGGTATGTTGGAATCTCTTATGTAGACCAGTAGCTAGATTATTTAGTAGTTTGTGGGTTGGAATGTCACTAACCCAAAAAGAGATAAAGAGGATTATAGACCAGCGTGAATCTAAAACGCTTCGGAAGTCTGTAAAAAATAACTTTGTGGCTGAAATGGTTTGACTTTTTACTTGTTTGCAAATGGTGGTAGCTTTATGTGTTTCTGAACAGTCACTAAATGAGCATTCACAAACTACACTGTGACTCTTTCACTCCTTGAAAATGGTGGGAGGCTAGATTTCTCCAAGTGCTGGAAAAATTTCTTTCAGGGTGGGAAGCGGAAACAGAACAGTCCCAAAGATAATGAGGGAGATTGTAAGAGAAGGGGTATCGAAGAAATAAATGTGCAGTTGCCCATCGGTTCTTGGCATATACATGTTTGTATGTGAAAGTGCACTATGTATATAAAGCTGCATTGAAGTAATGCTACTGCCCAAAAGTCTAATGACTTCTCCAAGAGTACAATTGGCAACATTGCCTTTGGCAAAGCTTTACAGTTGTACTCGTGGAAAGGTCTATGAATTAGTGAAAAACAGAGGAAAAATGTTGAAATATGTTTAAACGGAGGCAGAAGTCGTTTTTTAAGAATAGGTCCCTATTGGTAATAACTGAGAAAAAAATTACTGGTGTCCACAATGCCCTTGTAAAACCAATTGCAGTAGCATATATCGCATTTCACGCATGCACAAATTAATTTTGAGCATCTAAATGTTCAAAACATACCTTTTTTTTTTAGATTATCTGCCCTGCGCTATTTGGAAATACACTTTTTTTTAGAACTGGGTTTAGTGAAAACTCTGTTCAGCCTCACTCAATTAAGGTAATATTTTAAACTCATCTCAATATCTAACTAAAAAATATTAAAATGTTCCAAAGAAGTAGTATTCTGTGTTACACATTTCAGTTTCACAAACAACGTTCTGTTTCCACTCACGAATCATCTGGATTACATTGTGTTCAGCGAATGAATGCATTAAAAGCATAGTGTAATTTTAAGACACACGTTGATCCTGATGCACCTTTTGAGAAAGAAACATTAACATATTTTTGACAAGTTTGAACCATAAAGACTTTTGTGGGTCGAGCTGATCTCAGTCACCTAAGCGGAAAGAAATAAAGCAGGTTAGAGAAATGTGAACTTCATGTTCTGCTAAGGACATTTAACTTAAAATAATTTTGAAGGACCAAAGTAAGAAAGTATTTTAATTCAAGAAACATGCAATGTTTGAAACAGGAAACATTTTGTCTGAGATTAAACTCATTTAACAATGTATTAGGTTTCGTAAAAAACTCAATTGCTCACACAGTAATGCTGACAGATCACTCCTGCCAGCACTCGTGAGTGAACGGTTTTGCGTCAAATCGTAAAAGGTATTCCAAGCTTTCTCCTTCTCAAAGGCTATAATAATCGTTCTTTACAACAATGGGTGTTGTAATGCTCTGATCCATTGATCTGAAGCACATTTAACATTTGGACACATATTTGATTAAAACATGAACGCTTATCCGATAAGGTTAGATTTACTTTAAGGTCTATGGATTTAAAGAACAAAAAATGGCCATCTACCGGATGAAAATGCATGGCCTTGTGAGTCATGAATAGGAATCGCATCCAACTTCAATCCACTATGTATTACAGTACATTATGTTGACGAAATTGCCATCATATCTGAATCAAGCGCATTTATATGAATAACATTTTTTCGCAGAATGTCATGGTTTTGAGCTTGAAATGGAAAAAATGATCCATGCTCTCTTTATTAGCCTTGGTATTGGATATGGGATATATCTTTTCAACTGCAGCAGAAAATTGTACCGAATGACATTTTACATTTCAAGCAAATAATATATTTTCTTTAGAATGTACACTTCATTTGCTGCCGCCTCTTCGAGACATTTTGTAGCTATTGCTATGCCAAGCTCTTCTGGGTGATTTGTGTTGCAGTAGGAAACGCTAAGGGAGATTCTGTAATTTGTAGGGCACCTTAGCACCTTATCTACCTACATTTCTATGTACATAGAGAGATTCTATGTGCGGCCAGAAAACAATTTGAACCAATCGAATTGCCTGAATGTCTCTACAATATTCAGTTGTGCTGTGGAACAGTGCACATTAGGAGCATTTCGTCATGTCTACTCTTCAGAAAGTTTCACCGACCTTGCCGTTTTGGTCTCTTCTCTTTGCTTTTATCCTTGGGTTACTGTTCCTAGCGCCGAGATGCCTATGTTGGTGAAAGAGGGCCGAATCATGTTCAGATTAAAACATTTCCAATTATGTGGCAATGTTTGACGCAGTTGTAAACATTGTGCGCCACGGAGCACTGTATGGTAAATACACCGCTCCCATGGCGTTGTTAGTGGGGCGGGGGCCGGTGCAAGAAAACTGACGCATCACTCATGATGCGCCAGTTCCTGCTAAATGAGGTCCTAGGTTTGTAGTTCATAGCAAACTGGAATTTGCAAAATAATAACTTCCACCTAGCAAGGCGATGCTTTGCACACCTCATGGACCTTATACATCCCAAATTCTTGGGCATGGCGAAACAATAACATGAACATTTGCCTTTTCTAGGTATGATACAATTTTATGAAAGTATCTTTATTTGAAAGTAACATGCGATCATATACTATGTAATGTTGTTTGGCCACTGTTAATGTTTTGGAGTGGAAAGATGTGTGCTTCTTCTGTCAGTTCATCTCATTAAGAAAGGCAAACATCAACTGCGGTAGCTGACGAATCTGCGTCAACTAAAATGGCTTTTGCACATCAGACTCTCTTTTTGAGTCAAGGCGGTAATTGAAAAGACTAGGCAGGAAAATTATGATATGACTGTTAGTAAAAATTAATTTGTTGTACTTCTTCAATATTATTCGATGCCAGCTACACCAAAGCAGTTTACATTTTCTCAATCTGCATGCTGATAACATAATCCAAGAAGGAGACAGTGGTGACTTCAAAGGAACATTAGTGAGGGGTGGAGTCTGAGCACCGATAGAATTGGCCATCTGCCCATGCTGCTCTGTGGCTTCGGTGGCCTTGAGGGACTCAGCAATGCCGGCAGCGCTGCTACGGGGCAGAGGGGCTGATTTGCAGCAGTGGGACCACCTCAGGCACCATTTGAGCCCCTGACTCTTTGCTAGCAGGTCCCGGGGCTTCTTGATCCTCTCAGAGCCATTTGTGCTGGCGGCCTGGTCTGATGTGGATTATTGCTGTTATGTTAGCAGGGAAATGGCTTTCCCTCCCCCTGTTCCTGGAACCAGCAACTACCATTGGACTTAGGGGCTCGGTTGTGGGCCTGCCCACTGATGCCAGTCACAGCTGTATCAGTCCTCTGTGCCCTGCCATGCCCGTGGGTAGAAGCTGAATCACAAGGCTTGTGGTGCTGAGGAGACTGTGGGCCGATGACCTGCCTAGGGAGACAACTGTGTGGCTTTAGAGATTGACGAAGTTGGCCTGCCACCCCCACCTTTATTCCCTCCCCTCTGGAGGCTGCATTTGGTGACTTTATCCTGCTCTGGCTCAAATGTTCACCTGTGCTGGCCCTTGTCACTGAGGCCCTTCTTGGACAGTGTGGCATTGCCCTGAGCATTGAGGGGTGGAGGCAGTGGTGACGGCATGCCCTCCCCATCCCCATGCCCCTGTTGCCCCCTGGACCTAGTCAGTAGGTGGTTTCTCCTGATCGTCCTTGGCCTCTGGTCATAGGCTCTGTCTGTAGGGGGATGCCACACACCCATTGCAACTATAAACCCACCTGATGGGGTGGTCTTCTCAGAGCCCTCACACCATCACCACAGGGTGGTGATGCCCACCTGGCTCACCTGGGGACAGGCCTTGCCCTCTGGACACTTAATGGACAGGACTTCTGCCCCACTATGCCATGTGGGGAGCTCAGCCCTAGAGCACCTCACTTCACCAGATCTGGCAAGCCATTTCTGAACACCATACCTGATGTCGTCGGCCCTGTCCACCTATGGATCTCCTTGGCAATGTTGGAGCAGTACTCTCCTTTATCACCTGCTCTCTCAGTGATGCCCTCTGGCGAGGTGAACCACCAGCTGCTCTTCACTGAGGTCATAGATCAGTCCCACAGTGCATCTGCTGCTCCACTGGCCTCGTGGCTGCAACTTCTCCACCCCAGGATCTCATGATGGATGGGATCCTGCAAGAAACCACGCTACTGGGTCGCCATTTTGAAGGGCATAGATGCCAAGATGTCCAACCTCACAGCGAATTCGAGGTCCATACGGGTGGACATTGTTGGCCTCAACAACAGGGTGAAGGAGATGGAACTTCGCTGGTTGACATGGAGGAGAAACTCAGCCGCCTCCTGGACCAGGACATGGAACTTTGTCACCTTCGCAGTAAGTTCACTGACCTGGAGAACTAGAGTCACAGGTCAGTTTCTTCAGCTTCCCAAAATGCATGGCGGACCTAGACACCTACTCCTTCCTCAGAGACCTATTCCCTATGCTCATGGGGCTGACCGTCTCAGTCAGACAGAGCATGACGTCCAATAGACTGCTTCCTCAGCCATGAACAGGTCCTGCAGCTCCTGCACGTGACCAGTGCCCATTTCTCATTCGACTTCGAGGGTCACGAGATCTGCATTGCAACAGACTTCTCCTGGGAGATCAATAGCATGCAGATGGCCTTCCTCGCCCTTTGCCCCCGCTGCACAAACTGGACTTTAGATTTAGCCTCTCAACCTGCACATATGTGGATGATGAGGAATTGCAGATCGATGGACTCCTTTAACCCAGGGGCGCTGTGCTCCTTCCTGGAGACTCATCAGGACCTCGAGATGGACGCTACCCCTATGGAATTGCTGGCAGTTGCTCCCCCACCAGACTCACCCCTCATGATGTCCAAGCATCACAACCACCAGGGGGAGTCACACCTCAGGCATACTCTATGGTTGTTTGCACAAGTTTCAAGGCGTTTGGGGCAGTGGCAGAGCTCACTCAGGATCAAGGTCGCGGCAAGATAAACTCCCTGCTGAAGCCTGGAACATCCACAGAATGAAGGGTTGCCTTGCTCTGCTTCTCACCTTCTGCTTGTCCTACCCTCGGTGTCCATTAGGACTGAACTGTTGGTTCAGTATTTCTTAAGTGTACATCACCTGCATTTTGCATCCTTACATGGTTGACTACTGCTTCTAATATTCACTCTTTGCTATTTATTAGGCACGCTCCTGCTCTTCAGCTTGTATTAGCAGGGAACCGCTTGTTCTTATGCAGCTTTTTAGCTCCCAACCCTGGCTGCCTGGTCTATGCACTCCTCCTGGCTGTGTGGCCATCTACCTTATGCATGGCCCCAGTTTTTCAGCTCTCCTGCCTCTGAGGCATACCTTCCCCCATCTCCACCTACAGGGCTCTCACCCTGTGGCCCATGCTTCAGGTCCCATCAGCCCCTGTTCTGTTTTACCTTTTGCTTGGAGCCTCCTGAGCCACACATGCGTACAGGTTTGGACCCGCAGTTCAAGGTTTAGGCCACCGGACTCCCTCTCTCCCTCTGAGGCTTCAGTCAAGGACTCCCCACAGGCTGGCCCTTGGTTCCCACATCACCCCTGTTATCCCCACCCATCCAATACCCATCACAGGTTTGGTCCTCCTTCTTCCCTATTACCCCTCCTCTCCAGCCCTTTCCCTCCCTCCCTTTCCCCTTCCCTTCTCATGTGCAAATTTGGTCTCGTTTCTCTTCTTTCCCCCCTATTCTTCCTCTTTTTCCACTCTGTGTGCTTTGCCCCATCCCCTTCTCCTCCCTCCCTGTTCGTTGCCCTTCCCTGCACCCTCCGCTTCTTGCTCGTTCCATGCTACCTATAGCCACGATGTGCCACCCAGCTCCCCTCAGCGTAATCTCCTGGAATGTGCATGGCCTCACACACTTTATGAAGTGTAATAACATTCTGACATACCTCCAATCCTAAAGGGTGGAAATGGCCCTCCTCCAGGAGACCAACCTCTCATTGGCAGAGGTGTAGAAGCTCCAGTGCATCTTTGTGGGGAGGATATTTCACAGCAGTTGCCCACTCTCACTGCCCGATGGGATCACACAACTGCACAAATGCATCATCCTGTGGAAATTGCTGCCCCTCACAGTGCTCAAGACATGGACCAATGAGGACATGTCGTACACCTTTGAAAAACTCCACCTTGGTGGTGAGTCGATCTGCGGGGATCTGTCTAGGTGCCAATGGGACCCAAACATCAGTTCTTCCTTCAGCTCAACCGTCTCCTTGCGGAAATTGATGCCATTCACAGGTTTGTATGAGAGGACTGGTATCTGACCTGCAATGTGATTTTGAACCATACTGGACTGCTTGATTTTGGCAACAAGGCAGACCAGGCCCACATGGGGAGGCATCACAGTCACCATGGTCTTGTGGATGTCTGGCATGTGGGAAAGTGGGGAGGGGCTGCTAGTGGCACATCTGCACCAACAGAAGGATGCAGTGGCCATCCCAGCCCTTCAGTCCACTGTGGGAGAGACCCTCACTTGGCCCCAGGACATTGCAGAAATATTTGCAGCTTACTGTTCAGACTTATAAATCCAAGAGATTGCTGCGGACCCAGCAGTGCTTGATGCTTTCTTTGACACAGTGCACCTCCAATGCCTCAAAGACTCAGGCAGGGACCTGCTGGAGAGGGAGATCACAAATGCTAAGATCTCACTGGCCATCTCTATACTTCCATACAATTAGGCCCCCTGGGAAGGATGGCTTCCCAGCAAAGTTCAATAAATGGACAAAGAAGGAGGTGACGGATTCCTTCCATGAGGCCTTCTGGGAGGCAGAACGGATGGGCTCCCTTGGCCTCATCTCAAACATAGCCTTGATTGCAGTCCTCCTCCTCTTTTCTATGGCAGCTATAGGCCTATCTCCCTGCTCAACCAGGATATCGAGATCTTGGAAAGGTGCTGATGACTCATCACTGGTAGGTGATTCCAACCCTTATTCATGACTCACAGGTAGGGTTTGTTACCATGCAGTCATCTCCATTTGTTGGCCCATGCACTGTGCTCCACAAGGGACCTCCCAAAGGTGGCCCTCACTCTTTCTTTGATTGCAGAGAAGGCGTTCTGTAGGATTGAGTGGGGCTACCTCTTTGCGATGCTCAGTGAAGACTTTATAGTCAAGGCCTGGTGGCTTTACGACTCTCCATCCATATAGGTCTACTGTTGGGGGTTCCTCTCGGACCCATTCCCGGTCCAATGAAGGATGCGACTAGACCGCCCACTGCCTTCCCCATTCCCTTTCTTCAAGCGGTGTAGCCACTAGCAGTGGCCTTACGGCAGTCCCGTTAGCTGAGAGTATTTTCAACGCTGGTGGAGCATCCACCCTTTATCCATATTCAGATGCCATTTGCCCACACTTTCTGACCCCCCAGTCACTTCCAACACTTATGACTATCACCTCTGACTTTGTGGCAATTCCAGGCTACAGAATAAATTGGGGGCAAGAGTGAGGTCAATCTCATGAGTGAACACCTGTCCAGACATCTCTGCTTACCCCATCCAGTGGAAACCCTTTCCGTCTCAAATACCTGGGAATTTACCATAACCAGGGGCTGGATCCCATGGTGGTGAACAATCTTGACCCACTTCTTGACCACACATGGTTAAACTATGAGAAATGGTCCCACCTTGGTCTCTTGTTATGGGGCAGGGTGCAGGTGGTCAAGATGGTGACTTTACCATGCTTTAATGACATCCTTGGCATTTTACCCCTAATTGTACCCATCTCACTCTTGTGGTCTATGGACAAGGACAACATGGACTTTGTGTGGGGTTCCTCTTGACCTAGGCTGAGCAGTAGCCGCCTGGTGGCCCAACACTCGTGTGGCAGCCTGGGTTTGCCCTTGGTGGAAGATTACGCCTTGGACTTACACTTTGTGCAACTTTCCTACATGCTTCCACAGATCCTAGACTCTCCATCACAGGTTGTGATTGAGCATAACCTCCTGGGTTGCCCATGAGGGCTGCACCCCATTTACCATCACAAGAACTTTGCTACTGACTTCAGAAACCTGATGATTAAGGTGATGGTCAAATCTTGGTCGTGCCCCCACTGCCTACTCTCAGTACACATCTTCCTCCATGATAATTCACCCTTGGATGCCTAGGATGTGTGGAGCATAGCAGGAATACTTACCTTCTGACAGGTATACATCCAGGACACCATCAAATGCTTTGAGATGCTGAGGGAGAAATTCAGTCTTCCATCTGACCAACGCTGGTGGCATTCACAGTTGTGTCAAATCCTTACCTGTAGGCTAGGCCCGTAGCCCTGTGTTCACCCACCCTCACTGGTAGTCTTGCACTTAAAGTCATGGGGGGATGACTGGCTTCCACAGCCTCCTGACTAGGCCTGGGCAGAACTCATAGAGTCTGTGTGACTGCACAAAGTTCCGTGAGCTGTGAAATTTCTGAAAGATTTTTAGCACCAGGAGTTTGTACCATGCTGTAAAATCTGCACAAATGGCACCACGCAGTGCACCAGACGGTGCTGCTTCTTCCTGCCACTGAAGTAGATTTTCTTCTCGAGCTGCAGCTTTCTCAAAATGAGAGGCAGCTTTCTCAACACAAGAGGCAGAGACCTGTCGTGACTCCCTGTGTTGAGAAATGGCATTGGTATGTGTTTTAGCACCTGAAAATCATGCTAGTGAATGCACATTCCTGCTCACCAACATAACCTTGGTGGGCCACGTGCAAGAAAAAACTAGCGGTTGCCACCATTTTGCTTGAACTCTATGTTCCAAGTGGAATGTGAAGTGGACAAAACTCCACAAACTCCTCCGGCAGAGCAGACTTTTTTGCCCACCCCTACTCCTAACCCCTCATCTTTTTTTGGCACCCCTGCTGAACAGCCTGCGCAACAAAAGTCAGGTCCTCCTCCAGCTGGAATATAAACCCGAGTATTGGACAGAGCTCCTGGAGGCCGTGGGCAATGGCACCAGAGAGGCCTGGATGACATTTTGCCTCTTCAAGTCAAATCATGACTGGAACTGGGCTCCGCTAAAGCTGTGGAGGGTGTGGCAGCTGCCCCACTCTGATTGCTGGCACTGTGCTGATACTCGCTGTGATCTGGTTCATGTTCTTTGTGGCTGTTCCACTCTTCACCTTTTCTGGGAGGAAATTAACACCACACTTGGCAGCACACTGTTGATCCCCCTACTGCTGCCTTGCTTCATGTTCCTTCTCCATGACTCTGTGAGTTTCCCAACCTTGTCAATATGTGAGCACTGACTGCTTCATAAGGCACTATCACCATCTAAAAACTGTCCTCTGACACTGGCGCCCCCAACCCTCTACGCATAATGAATGGCCTCTTATGAGTGCATCATTTACATCTGTCTAGATAATACAGAAACCTTTCTCTGTACTTGGGCATCTTTCCTCCAAGGGGCTGGTGCTGAATGTTCTACACTTCCTGTATGAAGGGCACCCTGTCAGGTTTGCCAGGGTTGCCGGGGTCTTGATGCCATGCCCTGGCCCTCATCTACTCATCTCTTCTTTTTTCCCCTTCTCCTCTTCTGCTCTTCTTCCCAACTTGTGTCTCATTTGCGGTCCTGGACCTGCACTCTCTTCGCTCCCCTGTCTGTTCTTCATCCATGGTCTTTCCACTTACCTGCCTATCTCTCACCTCCTCTCTTCCTCTTACTACCCCATTTATTCACTCCCTTGCTGTTTCCCTCATCCCTGTGTACTCTGTCCCATCCACTTTTTACACATCGCCACACCTGCTTGCCCATCCGCCCTCGTCTGTTCCGGGCCTGGACTCAACTGTTGAATTTTGCACTGTTTATGTATCTTAAAGGCCTTGTTTTTTTCTATCGGCTAAGGGCAGCCACGACGGAGCATTGCATTGCTTGTTATACCTTTTTGCTGACTCCTTTCCCCTTGCAAACTTTGAATAAAGAATTGCAAAACAAATGAACATTTGTATAATTTTGAATGGAACTAGTGTTTGCAGAGTCTCACAAGACAGTTTTCACATGAAATTGATGTTCTTGGAATACCATTTAAGAAAATGCAAGAAATTTAGGGCCAAGTATAGAAAAAAAGGGAATTGAGATTTCAGAATTGATGTTACAGAGGATAAAGGACAGCTGCTGGGTGAGGTAGGTCATGAAAACAAAACAAAGAACAAACATAATTATACATGTTATTGACCTGTCAGCTTTAGGGTCGTATCACCCAAACATTTTGCCTTCATCCCTCCTATTTTTGAAGATTTTTTTGGCTTGCCTTAAGACTCTACACACTTCACTTGACAACTGCTAGATGGTGTTAAAGTTCTTGCTCTCTACCCTTAAAATTGATGGAAGTGACTTATACATGGTAGGCACATTAATTTATCTGTACGTCCCTAGTATAGTGAAATCAAATGTACTTAGGGCCTGCAAGTTAAATGGTACTAATTATGAATCCTAATTCACAAAATAAAGATTTCCAAAATAGCGAATCATAATGAGTTAGTAAATCATCCTACTTCATGAATATTAATGAGGTACATTGCAATTTGCGACCCATTAAAAATAGCAGCCATCAAAGGAGTCGTGGCTTGCTGAGGTCAATAGTCCACCACGTCTGTGATTACTTTTTAATAAAGAAATATTTTTTTAAATGCAGAAAATTTCCCATAAAGGAAAATGGGATGCATTTAAAACGAAAAAATGAAACTTTGAAGTTTAATTTTTCTAAGCACAGGCGGTGGTCCATGGGACCACTACATGCTCTTAAAGATACATTTCCATTCTCAAAGAGGAAAGGGTCGATTGGCACCCCTTTCCATTTGCGAATGGGTTACCACCTCCTTAAAGGAGTCTGCTAAGTATTAATGTTTATATATTAAAGACTGGAATTTGGTCACAAAACATTAGGGCACCCATTTCAGATTCAGTGTTTGGAAGGGACACCCAAAACACACCCCTTCTAAATAACGAATTGCAGGCACAAATTGCAAATCGCAATTTGTTCATTGGACAAATGACCCTTGGAGACTATTTTGAAATAAATATGAGTGGATGCAAACCTAAGCAATCATTGAAGGGTCAAACACAATTTTAATGTCATACCAAATTTGTCTACAAATGTTATAGAAGTTTGGTGATTGTTTTTGTTTTTAAGAGGAGAGAAAATTAGAATAAAACTAAAACCAGAATATGGCCAGTCAATGATCCCCACATTTTTGCTAAAACTCAGACAAAGTGGTAAATGAAGAGGCATAGGGAAAAAGATCTTAATGTTACAGAGGATAAAGGACAGCTGCTGGTTGAGGTAGGCCATGAAAACAAAACAAAGAACAAACATAATTATACATGTTATTGACCTGTCAGCCTTAGGGTGGTACCACCCAAAATTTTCCCTTCACCCCTCCTATTTTTTCAGATTTTGTTTGCTGGCCTTAAGACAGACTCTACACACTTCACTTGGCAACTGCTAGCTGGTGCTAAAGTTCTTGTGCTCTACCCTTAAAATGTGATGGAATTGACTTATACCCAGTAGGCACATTAATTTGTCTGTATGTCCCTAGTAGAGTGAAATCAAATGTACTTAGGGCCTGTAGGTGAAATGGTACTAATAGGCCTACAGCACTGATTGTGTCACCCACATAAGTAGCCCTTCTTAACATGACTCAGGCCTGCCATTGTAGCCTGTGTGTGCAGTTTTAAACTGCCGTTTTGACCTTGCAAGATGAACCTCTTGCCAGACTCAAACTTTCCTTTAGGGGTGACATATAAGTCATCCTTAAGGTAGGCGGTGCAGTATATTTTTAAAAAGTTGGAAATGTACTTCTAAATTGTACATGTCCTACTAGTGAAAAACTCCTACTGCAAGGCCTACCTCTTCCATATGATAACATTGGCGGTATCATGTTACATTCAATAAGGTATAACTTTCAATTGGGAGCAGGTGCACAGGTTGACTTTGATATATAAAGAATTTTAATTAAAAGCCCTCTTTAATGGTAAAGTCAGATTTTAGTCAAAATTCTGAAAATTTCACTTTGAGAAAGAGACAGTTTCTTGTCCCAACTATTTTGTGTACCCTGACTCTATCCTGTGTTATGAGACTAGGTATAGTTGACAGTTGGTCTTTGTGTATTTCTCTCAGTGAGACAAAGGTAAGCTATATGTTGGCAGCATGTGCCACTCTGAGTTAACGAGGGGAAGGAGGTGTCATCCACCACACTTCAAAATTACAAAAGCCTTGACTGAGCACTCTCCCAAAGGGGTTTGATACAAGTATATTGTGACAGTCTGGGGCCAGGGCAGGGAGGCAGTAAATTCCATGCACGTCTAGGAGGTGGAATTCTCTGGAAGTTTCTTTTATTTCAAAGTGAGCACATGTATAAATATTAGACTTCAGACACCAACTTGTCTGTACACTTCTGGACCTGTGGACTCTGCCAACAAGAATGTCTGCTGTGCTACTGAAAGGATTGCCAGTTTGCTAGACTGATGCTCTGAAGGACTGATGCCGTGCTGTGCTGTCCTGCTGTCTGCTAATCTCTTGCCTGGGTGAGAAGAACTGGACCTTTGTCTCCAAACCCAGGACTCCAGAGTAATTCAGTGGGCTAGTTGGCTGGCCTCCTGATCAGAAGCCTCAGGGACATAACATAAGTCCTACCCCCCAAGTGGTGCCACCTCAGGCCTGGATCCCTTGGAATTGGGCTTGAAGATGCTCTTCCAGACCATCTGTGAACCTAGCAGAACCGACCACATCTCCTCTGCTGCTCAGCCAACCCCGAGCAGAATAAGCACATCCTCTATGCTGCCTGGACTTTCTTGGTGGCAGGACTTTCCATCACCCTCGCGGCCTGCAGCCCATCAGAACCTCCCCAGCACGATGCATCTCTGATGCAGGGCCTTGGCATCATAAGCCTCTCGACAATGGCAGCTTCAATGAAGATGCAGAACTCCGCATCATAAGCCCCGCAAATTCTTTAGAACCTGTCGATCAGTGAACAACACATCCTTGAGACAGGAATTTGCATTGCAAGCCCTCTTGTAGACACCCTCCTTAATGATGATGCAGGACCTCATTAGTTAAGATACTCTTGTTAGAGGCCTATCTGGGTCCCTGCAGATGGCCAGTACTGTAGATTTTTCTTTGTTATATTTCACTTTATTACTGTTTGGAGTGTTGTATAAATACTTTACACAAAGCGTCCTAGTTAAGCCTGACTGCTCTGTACCAAGCTATGAGAAGGCTGAGCACAGGTTAATTTAAGGTTTGTCTGTCACCTCACCCTGACAAGTATTGTGGTGTCAGTTTGAGAACGGTTTCACCCTCCCTCAACCAGTAACCCAATTTCTTATAGTTATGAATTTCTAACTGACTAGAAGGATAAACAAATTTGGAATTTAAGGAATATCTTTATCTGCAGGGTCATAATCCAAGTCTTCAAATCTTTTGCATGCTCCAAAAGGTTCCAAACAATTGTGGAAAAACACCTGGAATATATATTGTCTTCTTAATTGGGAGACTATTAAAGATTATCTCAGTATACATTGTTCATGTTCTCTATCCACTTGCATAAATAACCTCATTTGGATGCGGTAATAAAGACTTTGGCCCTCATTACAACCCTGGCAGTGGTGATAAAGCGGCGGTAATACCGCCAACGGGCCGGCAGTAAAAATATTGGAATAATGACCACGGTGGAAACCGCCAACACAAACAGCCACTTTAACACTCCGACTGCCACAGCGGTAGCAACAAACACCGCAGCGGTAACCGCCAACAGCCAGGTGGAAGACAATGTACCACTCACTGCATTACGACATGCCCATCCTTCAGTTTTTCTGGGGCGGTACCAATGCCATGAAAAGCATGGCAGAAACAGAACACAGAAGGGAAACGACTTACCTCTCGACACTCAAGGAAAAACCAGGACGCCATGGAGCCCAAACTGCAGGTGTTCCCCATGCTGGTGTACCTTCTCATACACCAGGAGCATGAACGCCGGTGAAGATGACCACGGTGAGTACTGCACCTAGCACACAGGGGAGGGGAGGAGGAAAAAGAGAGTGACACACACACACTTACACAACATGCAACACCCCTACCCCCACCCTCACCCCCAACACCATACACACAAATACATGCAACAGCATTACATATACACCCCGTAACCCTCAGGAATAACACAAGGACAAAAGGAATGGAGTAAAATGAGTGCAATATTAGTAATTTTGAGAAATACGTTCATAAAGAAATAAACAGTTTGTACAATGAATACAATATATACAAAAGGAGGGACAATGCCCACTCCAAAATGTCCGTGGCCCACTGGGCCAAAACACAGAGGCCAAGGCCACACTTGACTCCTACCTCAATACGGAGAGAACACTGCAGGGGAATCAGGTCAAAAACACACAGGCACCTCAGGGGGACGGGGAATGGGGGGGGGCACCTCAGCCGGAAGATGGTATAAGGCCACTGGCCTGGAGGGGGCTCCATGCCGACTGCTTGGTCCTGGGGAGTGCAAGGCCACAGTCTCTCAAGTGGGTGGTTTGCCCACTCCTTGGTCCTGGGGAGTGCGATGCCACAGTCTCTCAAGTGGGTGGTTTGCCCACTGCTTGATCCTAGGAAGTGCAAGGCCAAAGTCTCTCAAGTGGGGGTTTGCCCACTGCTTGGTCCTGGGAAGTGCAAAGCCACAGTCTCTCAAGTGGGTGGTTTGCCCACTGCTTGGTTCTAGGAAGTGCAAGGCCAAAGTCTCTCAAGTGGGTGGTTTGCCCACTGCTTGGTCCTGAGAAGTGCAAAGCCACAGTCTCTCAAGTGGGTGGTGTGCCCACTGCTTGGTCCTGGGGAGTGCAAGGCCACAGTCTCTCAAGTGGGTGCTAGTTTTCCACTGGTTCTGAAGGGGGCCTTGTGCCCAGTGTGCTTCATCCTGGCAAGGAGGGGCTGAGTGGATGGCTTCTGGAATGCTCTCTATTGGGCCGCCACGCCAGAGTGAATGCCCTCCAGGTATGCATTTGTTTGTTGCAAATGCCCTGCTACACCCTGGATGTCATTCAGTATGGTTGACTGCCCAACAGAGAGGGCTCTCAGGAGGTCAATAGCCTCCTCACTGAGGGCAACAGGGCTGACTGGGGCAGGGCCTCAGGTGCCTGGGGTGAAGGAGATGCCCACCCTCCTCAGTGAGTGGGCATGGGAAACACGCTGAGGGGCTGCTGGGAGGGCGGTGCTGGTACAGGGAGTGGCGGCTGAACCTGTTGTTGGGGTGGGCACAGAGGTGTCCACCACCGCCAGGGAGCTTCCATCGGAGGAGGAGTCGCTGTCAGTAGTGTCCCCTCCTGTCTCTGTCCTGGTGCTCCCCTCATCCCCTATCCCACTGGTGCCCTCACCGTTGGTGGATTCGGCCTCCAGGCCCATGAGGGATGCAGCTCCCTCCGTCGCCGGTGCCTCTGCTCCTCCGCCAGATGATGCTAATGCACACAAGGACACGGTGACAAAACAAAAAGGGGGGGAGAGACAGAGGATACACTTGGTCAATGCCAGCAACAACACTACCGTTGGCGTACACAACACACAGGGAACAGCCCTATGCACTAGGCCATGTACTACCAGTTAAAATGCTAGTCACAAGCCCATGGGGTACAATGCCTAACACCATTAGCTGCACACCTGAAACCCACAGGACCCTGCCAAGTAGTAGATGCCAACTAACACTATTGGGGTTGGAATATATCTGAGCTTGCCCATAATTGAACATACCCTACCATGTTCACCCTGGCCTAGGGGATCCCACAGCCCACATCCCCCACCCAGGTAAAAGCTTAACACGTGCAAAGTCATGATTCAGAATCTGTACTCACCCCCTTGTGGCTGCTGTGATGCTTTCAGGCACCCATACAACTCCTGATAGGCCACCGCCAGGATGTGGAACATCAGGGGGGTCAGGGTGCAATGGGCACCCCTTCCTCGTTGGGAGGCCAGCCCCAGCTGGGCCTCTGCTGTCTTCCATGCCCATCGGCGCAGGTCCTCCCACAGTTTGCGGTAAGGAGGGTCCCACGACGTCGTGTCCAACTCAGCGGGTTGAGCACTGCAGGACGGAGTGGTGGGGACCCAGGCTAGGCTGTGCACAAAGGAATCCTTGGAGAAGTGCACAGAAGCCAGAGCAGCTGCAAATCACGCAGTACACAGGTTTGCTGTCTGGCGTGGGGAGGCAAGGACTTACCTCCACCAAATTTGGACAGAAGGGCCACTGGACTGTGGGAGACACTTGGACCCAGCTCCTGTGTTCCAGGGACCACACTCGTCAGGATGAAAGGGGACCCAGAGGAACGGTGATGCAGTCTTTTGGTGCCTGCGTTAGCAGGGGGAAGATTCCGTCGACCCATGGAAGATTTCTTCTTGGCTTCCAGTGCAGGGTGGAGGCAGACAGCCCTCAGAGCATGCACCACCAGGAAACAGTCAAGAAAGCCGGCAGGATGAGGCACTACAATGTTGCTGGTAGTCGTCTTGCTACTTTGTTGCAGTTTTGCAGGCGTCCTGGAGCAGTCAGCGGTTGATCCTTGGCAGAAGTCGAAGAGGGAAGTGCAGAGGAACTCTGGTGAGCTCTTGCATTTGTTTTCTTAGGAATAGCACAGAGGAGAGACCCTAAATAGTCAGAAAAGGAGGTTTGGCTACCAAGAAAGGAGGTCTGGCTACCAAGAGAAGTAAGCACCTATAAGGAGGGGTCTCTGACGTCACCTGCTGGCACTGGCCACTCAGAGCAGTCCACTGTGCCCCAACACCTCTGAATCCAAGATGGCAGAGGCCCGGGACACATTGGAGGAGCTCTGGGCATCTCCCCTGGGAGGTGCAGGTCAGAGGAGTGGTCACTCCCTTTCCTTTGTCCAGTTTCGTGCCAGAGCAGGGCTGGGGGATCCCTGAACCGGTGTAGACTGGCTTATGCAGAGATGGGCACCATCTGTGCCCATCAAAGCATTTCCAGAGGCTGGGGGAGGCTACTCCTCCCAGCCCTTCACACCTATTTCCAAAGGGAGAGGGTGTAACACCCTCTCTCAGAGGAAATCCTTTGTTCTGCCTTCCTGGGACTGGGCTGCCCAGACCCCAGGAGGGCAGAAACCTGTCTGAGGGGTTGGCAGCAGCAGCAGCTGCAGTGGAGACCCCGGAAAGGCAGTTTGGCAGTACCCAGGTTCTGTGCTAGAGACCCGGGGGATCATGGAATTGTTCCCCCAACACCAGAATGGTATTGGGGTGACAATTACATGATCTTAGACATGTTACATGGCCATGTTCGGAGTTACCATTGTGACCTATGTGCAATGCACGCGTGTAATGGTGTCCCCGCACTCACAAGGTTCGGGGTATTTGCCCTGAACAATGTGGGGGCACCTTGGCTAGTGCCAGGGTGCCCACACACTAAGAAACTTGGCACCTAGCCTTCACCAAGTGAGGGTTAGACATAGGTGACTTATAAGTTACTTATGTGCAGTGAAAAATGGCTGTGAAATAACGTGGACGTTATTTCACTCAGGCTGCAGTGGCAGTCCTGTGTAATAATTTTCTGAGCTCCCTATGGGTGGCAAAAGAAATGCTGCAGACCATAGGGATCTCCTGGAACCCCAATACCTTGGGTACCTAAGTACCATATACAAGGGAATTATATGGGTGTACCAGTGTGCCAATGAGAATTGGTAAAATGAGTCACTAGCCTGCATTGACAATTTTAGAAAGCAGAGAGAGCATAAACACTGAGGTTCTGGTTAGCAGAGCCTCAGTGATACAGTTAGGCACCACACAGGGAACACATACAGGCCACAAACTTATGAGCACTGGGGTCCTGGCTAGCAGGATCCCAGTGACACATATGAAACACACTGACAACATAGGGTCTTCACTATGAGCACTGGGCCCTGACTAGCAGGATCCCAGGGAGACAGTAAAAACACCCTGACATATACTCACAAACAGGCCAAAAGTGGGAGTAACAAGGCTAGAAAGAGGCTACCTTCCTACACAACCCCCCCATACGAAGGACAATAAGGCTAACCTTGGCCAGTTGAGTCTTTATTGTGTAAGTGGTGATCAGTGGAGAGTAGCTCTGCAATAGGTTGGTTACTCCCTTTATCATCCACTATATGGTCACTTGGGGGGGGGGGGGTGTAAACCACCCTGTTTTAAGTTTTTTAGCTAGCCAACAATGTGAAGTTATATTCTCAGGGTTCCTATTAGTCTGTTTTAGTTTAGAGCAGTGGGAATTGCCCACTGGACCTATATCAAGTGATGAGAATGCCAGACAGGGATGCTGTCTCAATAAAGCCATAGCTGGGCAAAAGCTTAGTCCATGTGGCTGTAAGAGAGAACAGAGTTGCTGTTTCTCTTGAGTTGGAGCAGGGCAGGGATGCTGTCCTATGAGCTCCACACTAGGGCAGGGGTGCTGTCCTAACTGTTGTGAGGCAGTGCAGGGTTGCTCTACTAAAGTTTCTCTGGGAGGGTTGGAGGGATGCTCCATGTTAACTAAAATGGTGCACTTTTCTTCACCAATATTAGCTATCCCACAGAGAGGTACTTCCACCTCAGGGAGTACAGATGTGCCAGCTGATGGTTCCCTTTGTACAGGTGCCACCCTAGGAGAGGTTTCTCCCACCACAGGAATGGTATCCTGAATGGCAGGGTGGGTAGGGGATACTTTGATGCCATTTTTACTTGTTGTTGGAAAAGGATCCTGAGTTTTCAGGCCTTTTTCTCAACTTTGCTTTTTCATTTCAGCTGAAATGAGAGGAAGTAATTCCTCAGGGATACCCAGCATGGCTGCATGGGTATTAAACTCTACCTTAGCCCAACCTGAGGCCTCTAGGTCATTACCTAAGAGACAGTCTACAGGTAAGTTAGGTGATACTACCACCTGCTTAGGGCCAGTAACTCCACCCCAACAAAACTGAATTATAACTAATGGAAGAAACTTAGTGGAGTTATGGACATCAATAATCTTGTACTGTTGTCCAATGATGTGCTGTTTAGGTGACACTAGGTTTTCAGTCACCAAAGTGATACTGGCACCTGTGTCCCTGTAGGCCTGAGCCTCAACACCATTTATTGAAACTGTCTGCCTGTACTTATCCATTGTAAGGGGACAAGCAGCCAGTGTGGCAAGACCAGTGCCACCAGGTGTGACAGAAACTGTCTTGGGACTGACTACCCCAGTTTCTATGATGGACCCATAAGTGAACCCAACAACACCCTTATTTTGACTGTTGCCAGCAGTCCCACCACTATTACCACTACTGCTAGGGGCCCTAGAGTTTGATGTATTAGTGGTGGTAGGCTCAGGGGGTTACCTGGGCAGGACCTATCCCCTGGCCTATGGCCTTTAATTTTACACACATAGCACCAAGGCTTTTTAATGTGTGTGGGTTGTGAAGAAGAGGAAGAAGATGATTTATCCCCACCCCCTGAAGAGTGTTTAGGATTTGAAGAAGGATCTTTAGTTTTACCTTTATCCCCATGCTTATCCTGAGATTTCTCACCATCTTTCTTCTTGCCATCCTTGTCACCTCCTGTTTGAACATTTCTGTTCACTCTTGTTCTGACTCATTTGTCTGCCTTCTTTCCCAATTCTTGGAGAGAGGTCAGATCTGAGTCTACCAAGTACTGGTGCAAAAATCAGACACACAATTGTTAAGAATATGCTCTCTCAGAATAAGATTATACAGGCTTTCATAGTCAGAAACTTTACTGTCTTGTAACAAACCTTCCAAGGTCTTCACTGAACAGTCAACAAAATCTGTCCAGTCTTGAGAGGACTCTTTTCTGGTGTCTCTGAACTTAATCCTGTATTGTTCAGTGGTTAAGCCAAATCCATCCAAGAGTGCATCTTTCAAAACTTTGTAATTATTGGCATCACTTTCTCTGACAGTAAGGACCCTATCCCTACCCTTTCCAGTGAAAGATAGCCACAAGATTGCAGCCCACTGCCTTTGAGGGACCAACTGTACCATACAGGCCCTCTCAAGTGCAGCAAACCACTTGTTAATGTCATCCCCCTCCTTGTAAGGGGTGACTATCTTATGCAGATTCCTGGAATCTTGCTCTCTAACAGTATTGCTATCAGAAATACTGCTTCTGCCACCATGGGGAACTAACCCCAATCTCTGTCTTTCCCTCTCTATATCTAGGGATTCCCTGGCTCAGGCCAGCTGCTGCTGTTTAAGCTTCAGTCTGGTCTCTTCCAACCTCAGTTTTCTGAGTTCCCTTTCCATTAAGTTATCCTCAGGGTGGGAGGGTTGGGAATGTTTGGATACAGAGGAGATTTGGGAATTGGAGGAGAGAGACCTGTCCCTAACTGGCTGGACCCCAGTAACCTGGCCTCTAGGAGTGAAAGATGCCCTACTAATGTGTGACCCTCTAACACTACCAGTGTCACTAGGTGGCCTGCTAGGGGGCAGGACTTGGTAAGAACCCTCCCCAGCATCTTCAGGGACTTCCTCTGAGTCTGACTGGGAAGCCTCCCCTTTGTCTACCCTCTCCTGAGATGGGCCAGACTGGTTCTGGTCATCTTCAATGAGCAGGCTAAAGAGAAACTCTTTTGTTGGATTCTTACCTATACTTAAACTTCTATCCAGGCAGAGACCCCTCAAACCTTTATAGTTTAAACTCTCATATGTTGCATTAACAGTTTTGGGAGTGGGCTCTACTGAAGACATGATAGCAAAGGTTTAAGGATAGTGAGAGAAAAAGTTTTAGAACTTTAGAAAGCACAGAAAAAAAACTTTTTCAAACTTTGGGAAAACCTTTAGAAGTTTTCAAAACTTTTCAGAAACTTTGTTAAAAGTTTTAGAGTAGAAAAGTAAACTGTTTTGGTTAAGTGTACTTATACTGAACTATTTGGTTTCTGATTTTCTTATGAAAAGCACCAAATGACAAAGTGGTAAAGCAGCTACAAGTACTTATCCTACCGCTGCACCACCAATGTAGGAGGCTGGCCTGGCTAATAGTGGGTACCTTGTGGTACTTACACCCTGTGCCAGGTCCAGTTATTCCTTATTAATAGAATAGAGGTGTTTCTAGCAGCTTAGGTTGATAGAAGGTAGCTATGGCAAAGCAGCTTAGGCTGAACTAGGAGTCATGCAAATCTCCTACTATACCACTTATATTATATAGCACAATATCATAAGAAAACACAATACTCAGAGTTACAAAAAATAAAGGTACTTTATTTTAGTGACAATATGCCAAAAGTATCTCAGAGAATACCCTCACTTAGGAGGTAAGTAATATACACAAGTTATATGTACACAAACCCAAAACAGGTAAGTAACAGTAAGAAAAGTAGAGCAAACAATGTAGAATCACAATAGGATGCAATAGGTAAACATAGGTCTAGGGGCAACACAACGATGGATTAAACCCAGATCTGTGACTGGGGGTGAGTGTTTGCATTGTTCAGCACTCCGTCCATCATCCTTTTGTGTCTAGGGGCAACATAAAACATATACTACAAAAGTGGAATGCGAATCACGAATGGACTCCAGACGTATGGGAGATTGTAGAGGGTCCCTGGGACTGTGAGAAAACAGTAAGGGTGTCCAAAATACCCCGCCCCAAGACCCTAGAAAGTAGGAGTAAAATTACCCTACTGCCCCAGAAAGACACAATAGTCGTGATAGGGGGATTCTGCAAGAACCACAAGCACCAGCAAAACACCGAAGACGGATTCCTGGACCTGAGGACCTGAAAAGGAAGGGGACCAAGTCCTAGAGTCGAGATAGTGTCCAGGGGGGGTAGGAGCCCAGAAACCCCGGATGATGGTGCAAAAGGGCTGCCTCTGGGTGAAAGAAGCTGAAGATTCTGCAACAGCAAAAAAGGCTAGGAACTTCTCCTTTGGATGGAAGATGTCCCACAGCGTACTGGATGTTGCAGAAGTGTTTTCACGCAGAAATACTGCAAACAAGCCTTGCTAGCTGCAAGGGCCGCGGTAGAGGTTTTTGGGTGCTGCTGGGGACCAGGAAGGTCCAGGATGTCGCCCCTTCGAGAGGAGACAGAGGGGGCACTCAGCAACTCAGAGAGTCCCCACAGAAGCAGGCAATACCCGCAGAAGTACCAGAACAGGCACTTAGAAGATCTGTGAACTCAGAGTCACAAAAGGAGGGTCCCACGATGTCGGAGTCCAACTCAGTGGGTTGAGCACTGCAGGACGGAGTGCTGGGGATTCAGGCTAGGCTGTGCACAAAGGAATCCTTGGAGAAGTGGACAGAAGCCAGAGCAGCTACAAATCATGCAGTACACAGGTTTTCTGTCTGGCGTGGGGAGGCAAGGACTTACCTCCACCAAATTTGGACAGAAGGGCCACTGGACTGTGGGAGACACTTGGACCCAGCTCCTGTGTTCCAGGGACCACGCTCATCAGGATGAGAGGGGACCCAGAGGACCGGTGATGCAGTCTTTTGGTGCCTGTGTTAGCATGGGGAAGATTCCTTCGACCCACGGGAGATTTCTTCTTGGCTTCTAGTGCAGGGTGAAGGGAGACAGCCCTCAGAGCATGCATTACCAGGAAACAGTCGAGAAAGCCGGCAGTATGAGGCGCTATAATGTTGCTGGTAGTCGTCTTGCTACTTTGCTGTGGTTTTGCAGGCGTCCTGGAGCAGTCAGCAGTCGATCCTTGGCAGAAGTCAAAGAGGGAAGTGCAGAGGAACTCTGGTGAGCTCTTGCATTTGTTATCTGAGGAATAGCCCAGAGGAGATACCCTAAATAGTCAGAAAAGGAGGTTTGGCTACCAAGAAAGGAGGTTTGGCTACCAAGAGAGGTAAGCACCTATCAGGAGGGGTCTCTGACGTCACCAGCTGGCACTGGCCACTCAGAGCAGTCCATTGTGCCCCAACACCTCTGAATCCAAGATGGCAGAGGTCTGGGACACACTGGAGGAGCTCTGGGCACCTCCCCTGGGAGATGCCGGTCAGGGGAGTGGTCACTCCCTTTCCTTTATCCAGTTTCGCGCCAGAGCAGGGCTGGGGGATCCCTGAACCGGTGTAGACTGGCTTATGCAGAGTTGGGCACCATCTATGCCCATCAAAGCATTTCCAGAGGCTGGGGGAGGCTACTCCTCCCCAGCCCTCCACACCTATTTCCAAAGGGAAAAGGTGTAACACCCTCTCTCAGAGGAAATCCTTTGTTCTGCCTTCCTGGGACTATGCTGCCCAGACCCCAGGAGGGCAGAAACCTGTCTGAGGGGTTGGCAGCAGCAGCAGCTGCAGTGGAGACCCCGGAAAGGCAGTTTGGCAGTACCCGGGTTCTGTGCTAGAGACCCAGGGAATCATGGAATTGTCCCCCCAACACCAGAATGGTTTTGGGGTGACAATTCCATGATCTTGGACATGTTACATGGCCATATTCGGATTTACCATTGTGACGCTACACATAGGAAGTGACCTATTTGCAGTGCACGCGTGTAATGGTGTCCCTGCACTCACAAAGTTCGGGGACTTTGCCCTGAACAATGTGGGTGCACCTTGGCTAGTGCCAGGGTGCCCACACACTAAGTAACTTGGCACCTAACCTTCACCAAGTGAGGGTTAGACATATAGGTGACTTATAAGTTACTTATGTGCAGTGAAAATGGCTGTGAAAGAATGTGGACGTTATGTTACTCAGGCTGCAGTGGCAGTCCTGTGTAAGAATTATCTGAGCTCCCTATGGCTGGCAAAATAAATGTCTCCTGGAACCCCAATACCCTGGGTACCTAAGTACCATATACAAGGGAATTATATGGGTGTACCAGTGTGCCAATGAGAATTGGTAAAATTAGTCACTAGCCTGTAGTGACAATTTTAGAAAGCAGAGAGCATGAACACAGAGGTTCTGGTTAGCAGAGCCTCAGTGATACAGTTAGGCACCACTCAGGGGATACATTCAGGCCACAAACGTATGAGCACTGGGGTCCTGGCTACCAGGATCCCAGTGACACATATCAAACACACTGACAACATAGGGTCTTCACTATGAGCACTGGGCCCTGGCTAGCAGGATCCCAGTGAGACATTAAAAACACCCTGACATATACTCACAAACAGGCCAAAAGTGGGGGTAACAAGGCTATAAAGAGGCTACCTTCCTACACCCATGGTCTCCTGGGAATGCTGGTATGCTCCCAAGATGTTGGTGAGTGCCTCGTGGAGAGTCGGTTCCCTGGGCCTGTCCTCCCCCTGTCGCACAGCAGTCCTTCCAGCTTCCCTGTTGTCCTGTGCCTCTGTCCCCTGAACCGTATGCCCACTGCCACTGACCTCAGGTCCCTGATCGTCCTGTGTTTGTGGGGTTGCCTGGGGTCCATGTAGTGCTGCTGATTGACGTGTCCTGGGGACAGAGGGATGGGCCCGCTGGGTGGGTGCTGTGGTGGAGTTTCCTGAGGGGGGAGGCATTGTGGTGGGTTGGGGGTGTGGCTGGGTCACTGACTGTCCAGAGGTCCCTGATGGGCCAGGATGGTCATTGTGATCCAGGCGTGCAGAGCTGCTGTCATCACTGTGGGCGTCTTCAGTGGGGGGACTGGATTCGGCTGGCACCTCCTCTCCAGTGAAGTTGAGTGGGGGTCCTGTGGTGATGTAGATGCAGTGTTATAGTAACTGTGTGTGCCATCTTGTGCATGGATATGTTTCCCTCTATGGTTGTTATGATCAAGGCAGCTTTGGCTTGTGTGAGTTGTGATTTATTTGGCAAAGTGATTGTCACTAGTGTGTATGCTGTGGTGATCAGTGTCCTTGCAGGTCTGTGATGGGGGTCCATGCATTGGCGTTGCATTCAGGGCTTGGTATTGGGATGGGTGGGTTTTGATGGTGGGGTATATGTGAGGTGGTGGGATGATGGGAGTGAGGGTAGGGGTTGTTGTTTGTGATGGCATGCAGGTAGGGTGGGGGATAAAGTAGTAAAGATTTGACTTACCAGAGTCCAATCTTCCTGCTACTCCTCAGGATGCATGATCGCCAAGACTTGCTCCTCCCATGTTGTTGTGGGGGAGGAGGTGGGGGTCCACCGCCAGTCCTCTGTACAGCTACCTGGTGTCTTGCTACCACGGAATGCACCTTCCCCCGTAGGTCGTTCCACCTCTTCCTGATGTCATCCCTTGTTCTTGGGTGCTGTCCCAAGGCGTTGACCCTGTCCATGACTCTCCGCCATAGCTCCATCTTCCTTGCAATAGATGTCTGCTGCACCTGTGATCCAGATAGCTGTGGCTCTAGCCGGAGGATTTCCTCCACCATGACCCTTAGCTCCTCCTCTGAGAACCTGGGGGTTCTTTGTGGTGCCATGGGTGTAGTGTGAGTGGAATGTGTGAGGGTGTGTGGGATGATGTGTTGGGGTGTGTGCTGTGAGGTGCGTGGGTGGTGTATGGGTGATTTGTGGCTCAGATTCAGTGAGTGCTCCTGGCTTGTCTCTCTCTCACTTGCCAAAATGTTTGGGTCGTAAAGGGTTGTAGGTATTGTGGGTGGGTGTTTTAGAGTGTAGTGGATGTGTGGGTGTGGCATGGGTATGTGTGTCAGGTGTGTGTAGTTTGAATTGTCCAATGTGGTGCTGTTTTGTTAGTGTGGGTTATGTACTGCCAATGGTTTACCGCGGTTGAATGTCAGCTGCGGTGATTCGTGGGTCATGATGCTGTGGGCGTATTTCTGTTGGCGTAACGGTGTTGGTTTTGGTACCGCCAGTTTATCACTGACCTTTGGGCTGGCTGACTTGTGTGAGTGTCTGCATAGTGGCGGATTTCTATGTGTGGGTCATAATACCCGTAGCGGTATGCCGCCACGGTCACGGTATGTTGGTAAGCGGCACTTACTGCCAATGTTGTAATGAGGGCCTTTATGTGCAAGTTATTTGAGCTACACTGGAAGCAACACTATCCGATGCTAACCATAGATATTGTGTCACTTTATGTCAGAATTACCTATCACGATGGAATAAGAGCATGTGATATTTTTTTTAGGGCAAGGCAAATAAGACTGTATGACCACAACAGAATGATTTTGAAACTTTTAAAATTAGCTTCCTTTGAAATAAAAATTTTTGTTTTTTGCAATGATGATGTCATACAGAAAAGGTGGATGCAACTGGTATCTGCATGTAGGAAAGTACCCTCTTTCTTGGCATGGTTACCCCCTTTTTCTGCCTGGTGTCAGTGTACTTGACTGTGTTCACTGGGATCCTGCTTACCAGGACCCCAGTGATTATGCTCTCTATCCCAAACCTCTGTATTCCATCCACAATTCGCACATTGGTGCCCCATTATAAGTCCCTCGTATCTGGTACCTAGATACCCAGGGCATAGGTCCAGATACATAATGGTAACTCTGAATATAGGCATGTTTGGTATCAAACATGTCAGAATCATACCCCAAGGCTTTTGCGAATATTGGTTGTATGATTACATGTACTCTGGGGGCTTCTTAGAGGACACCCAGTATTGTCATTTCAGCCTTCCGAGGGTTTCCAGGCAGCCCCAGCTGCTGCCACCTCCCAGACAGGTTTCTGCCCTCCTGTTTCTTGAAAAGCTTGAACCCAGGAAGGCAGAACCAAGGATTTCCTTTGGGAGAGGGGTGTTACACCTTCTCCCTTTGAAAATAGGTGTTGCAGGCTTAGGAGGGGTAGCCTCCCCAAGCCACTGGAAATGCTTTGAAGGGCACATTTGGTGCACTCCTTGCATAAACCAGTCTACACCATTTCAGGTACTCCCAGTCCCTCCTCTGGTGCGCAACTGGACAAAGGAAAGGGGAGTGACCACTGCCCTGTCCATCACCACCCTAGTGGTGGTGCTCAGAGCTCCTCCAGAGGGTCCTTGGAATTTGCCATCTTAGATTCAAGGTTGGCAGGGAACCAAGACTACAGCAGGAATCCTCTGCAACCTCCACTTTGTCTTCTCACCAAAGAAACTGCATCTGGACTCTTCAGGACCCTACAAGCTGCAACAAAGAAGCAAGATGCCTTCTGCAACTTTGTATCTCTGGCTCCTTCAAGCAACTGCAACATTTCCCAGTCGTGCATCCTCTGAAGACAGACCATCTTCAGCCTGCATCAGAAGAACAAAGGAATCTCCCTTGGGGTGAAGTAGTCACTCCCTTGCTTCTGCAGGCACCTACTGCGATGACTGACGGCTGCGTGGATCCCCTCTCCTGCTGAGCTGCATGGATCCAGCATCACATGTGGTGGACTGAAGTGGTCCAGATGATCCAGATGATCCTCTCTTCCAAGTATCCAACTTTGGTGGAGAAAGACCTTGCCTCCCCACGCAAGACAGTACCCCCATGCACTGTGTCCTTTGCAGATGCCAAGGCTTGTTGGCATCCTTCCTCCAAGATCTTCATGCATCTTGAAGCTCTAGCCCCCATCACTCTAATCTGCAGCACACAGCTCCCTGAGTGGTTCTCTGGCATCATTGGAGCCTTTGTCGTAGTGCTGCTTGGACCTCTTCTTCAACATTACACATTACGCTGATTAATATCTAAACAGAGTTGTGTTGTTTATGTCTTAGAATGTTCCTATTTTCACTAATATGTGGGTAGGCACATTTTGCTGCTAAGAAGAGATAACTTGAACCTCTCAGAAATTAAAAAATGAGGGTACAAACTATCTTGTGGCAAGATATTTCAGGGCATTCCACAACATCAACAGTGAAATGTTATGAGTTTTCTGCATTGATCAATTTCAATTGGATGCAAGAGGGGGATAAAGTACAATGACACTTTGACAGTTGAAGTTGAGATACATAATAGAATTGGTAAGCCAGAATCCTAATGGACTGAACAAGGTAGAGGAACTCTGAATACATGACATGCATTTAATAAAAATGTACCTGAAAAACCGTGTTACTGAAGAATGATATAATAACACCAGTATATTCCAATGTCGCACAATCAATGCACTTACGAGACACCTGCAGCAAATGTTTGTGACTGAGATGATTCATGAAAAATCGAAATATAAATGTTTATCTTCACCTAAAAGCATGTAAACTACCTACAATTACCTAATACTTCTTTGCAATATTTATGTAGCACTTACATCCTGAAAAAGCTCTACTTAGACTTATTGTGGGTTCTCCATTTTCTCAGGAAAAAAGTTCTGCTTCTCAGAGGAGCTCTAATAAGAGTGAAACACATGTCAGGAAATGCCTTTATTTATTCTAAGTTAGCTCGGATCACTTAAATAGCACTATCTATCCATTTGCTTACAGAAATTGCTTCAAATATGGCAAAACGCTTAATACCTCTGTTAGAAAAACAGGCATTTGAGGAGAGTAGATTTTTAGAAGATTGTTGATGTAGGATGGTGGAGTATAGCATTCCATATAAATGTGCTGAATGTTGCAATAGCTTACACCTACAAGCAATGAAGAGACTATAGAAATGCAGGTCTAGATATACCTTGCTGATTACCTTTTGGTATAAAATGCGTATACCAAATTGTCACATTCATTAGATGATATCATCAGGGATGTTATCAATGATGTCATTGTAGATGCCTTCAATGATGTTATCATTGATACCATTGAACATGTTGTGCAATATGTGAGGTCATGGTGAGGGGGCAAATTATAGTTAGCATATGTAATTAAAGCAGGAAAATGTTGCTATTTTTTAAGCTTCAAAGCATTTTGTTTCGACTGATATTGTCACCTAACAATAACAGCACTTTAACCTTTAGTTTTTTAAGGATTTTTTTTTAACATGAAACAAGATACCAGCTATGACATCATCATACCCTTTGTGTTAGATCTGACAGCCTTAGGGTGGTCATCTACCAACTTTCTGCCTGCCTCCCTTGCTTTTTCTGACCCTGTTTTTGCTGGTTTTAGGACTGTGCAGCATTTTACCACTGCTAATCAGTGCTAAACTGCGTATGTTCTCTCCTCTAAACATGGTAACATTGGTTCCTACCCAATTGGCATTTTTAATTTACCTGCAAGTCCCTAGTAAAGTGCACAACATGGGCCCTGGGCATGTAAATTAAATGCTTCTAGTGGGCCTGCAACACTTATTGTGCCACCCACACAAGTAGCCCTCTAACTATGCCTCAGGCCTGCCATTGCAAGGCATGTATGTGAAGTTTCACTGACACTTCGACTTGGCATTTAAAATTACTTGCCAAACCTTAAACTTCCCTTTTCCTACATAAAAGTCACCCCTAAGGTTGGCCCTAGGTAACCCATATGGCAGGGTGCTATGTAGGTAAAAGGCAGGACATATATGTTTGAGTTTTACATGTCCTGGTAGTGAAAAACTCATACATTTGTTTTTCCACTACTGTGAGGGCTGCTCCTCTAATAAATTAGCATTAGAACTGCTCTCATATATTTCTGAGTGGTAGAATCTGATCTGGAAGGAGTAACCCTATCATATTTAGCATTATCCAGCTTATTGGTGAAGTTGGATTTAAGATTACTATTTTAGAAATGCAACTTTTAGAAAATGATGATTTCTCTGTAAATTTCTGCCATCTGTGCCTTACAGCCCTGTCTCCAATTCACATCTGGTCTGTGCTGGTTGACAGCTCTTCTTGTGCATTCTGCCCAGACAGCCATAAACACAGGACACTCAGTCACAGCTGCATTTGTCTGCCTAATGAATGGGTCTCCCTGGGCAGAAAGGGTGGAGGGCCTCTCACTTACATTTTAAAGGCCAGTGGCCTGCCCTCACACAAAGGACTGATATGCCCCAACAGGGATCCAGGCAGACAGGACTGGGCTGAAAGGGGAACTTGTGCACTTCAAAACTTCTCTGTGGCATTTCCCCACTTCAAAGGCATTTTTGGGCATGTAAACTCGGTCTCTGACCCCACCAAATCAGACACTTCTGGACCTATACCTGGACTCTGTCAGAGAGACTGCCTGGCTGCCCAAAGGACTCATCTGGACTGCTTTGCTGAAGGACTGCTTTCCTGCCTGTTGCCCTGTTGCCTGGTGCTCCTGACTCTGCCTTCCTCCAAAAGTGCTCTCCAAGGGGTTGGATTGAGCTTGCCTCCTGTTTCTGTAGTCTCAGGGCCAACAAAAACTTCACCCCTTCAGGAAATCCTTGTGCATCTGAAAATCGATGCAACATCTGTAGAAATCGACACAGCACCTGTCTCGCGGATGGAAAATTGCCACACTGCCGACTGGAATGACACAGCGCCAGCTTCATGACTGGAAACCCAACACAGCGCCTGACATTGGAAAATTCACTGCATCTCCTACCGGATCGACCCATGCCTCCATTATTGCATTTTTATGCAAAGGCATAGATGCAAAGACTTGTAGATGTCAATTTGTAAGAAAAGCCTGCACCATTCCGAGTCTGGTGGCTTTCTTATCTTTGCAATTGTGGAACATTCTCTAGCAGATATCCAAAGACAAAACGTAGGAACTTGACCACCTAGGGGGGATTGAATGTCTGGAGCAAATGACCTCTTTGTAAACAGTGCATACAAGAGATTGGCTACCCTGAAATAGTCTGGTACAGGATAAACACTGGGAGCAGTAACAGCTTGGCCATCTAATGGCGACTGGGTGTCTAGACTAAGAGGACTCTCCATCACTTGTGCATACAGGAACATGTTTTTTTACAGTGATTTTTCACAGTCCAAAGGTACTTCTGTTGTACAGTTGGGAGACTCGTGGGACAACAAATGGGTGCATGCTGACTCCAACCTGAGTATGGCGGAATCCTTGGGTGGAGGTATTTTCTGAATTTTGTACATTCTGAAGGGATCTCTCTAAGAGCCCTTCTAATTATAGTGGTATAAGATATCTCTACCCTGCCCTCTTATACCTTAATTTCTTTAGCAGTTTCAGAAAATGAAGACCGCATGCCCTTGTCCTCTTATTGTGGCTGCAATATCTTTGTTTGTGTTGGTGACAGCCAATCAGATCACTCGGTCCCTACGGGAAAGAAAGCCAACTTGGCCAATTAGATCACTTTATATTTCACATTTGCAGTACCAAACATCCGGATATCACTAACAATGTAACCTTAATTTCTCAAAAACAGATGTACACCAAATCACAAGAAGCACACTTTCTGAGTAAAGATCTCACTTACTGCCAAACTTGGAATCATT
Organism: Pleurodeles waltl; assembly: GCF_031143425.1. Classification (NCBI taxonomy): domain Eukaryota; kingdom Metazoa; phylum Chordata; class Amphibia; order Caudata; family Salamandridae; genus Pleurodeles; species Pleurodeles waltl. Next base: position 541,142,926 of record NC_090437.1, read on the forward strand.
GTGTCAAACTGTTTTTACTAAACATGCATCTTTGTGGAAATTCCTCTTTTTGCATGGGCATCCCTTTTTCTTATATGTCTGAGTGGTTTACCCACAACTGGCATAAGTTAACTTACTTATAAGTCCATCCTATATTGTACCAGGGGTACTCAGGATCCATAAGTTAAGGTGTCTCTTGTGGAGTGCAGCACTTATTGAGCCACCACAAGTGTGACAAAGCAATGTATGGCTCTCAGTCCATCATTGCTGGCTTACAGACCAGTTTCAAAATGCTAACTCTATTCTGCCATTAAAAGTAATGGCAAAGTCCAGATCTTAATTTTTATTATTTATATGTCATCTGTAAGACAGGTCTACCAAGCCCTAAGGAAGGGTGTATTATATTAAAATGTTGGACATGCAGGGCCAGATTTAAGAAAAGGGGCACTGCACCCAGTGCAGCACCACTTTACTTGTACCCCTTAGCAGCCCCCTAACTCCAACATGTGTGCACTGTTTCTAAGATATGGCACACCATGGTAGTACTTAGTGAACTAGCGTCAAAACTTTTGACGCTACTTCGAAGCTTTGCAGGATTAGCATAAAAAATGTTGACACTAATCCTGCAAAAACCACTGAGGCCCATTGTAAACAATGGTGTACCTCCTTTTAAAGCCTGCTCTGAACAGGCATTAGAAGTGCATAAAAAGCGATGTAAAGAAATCTCTTAGATTTCTTTGTACCATTTTTACAGACCCCTACCGGGGGAATGCCCCCTTTGCACACATTATGCCTGGTGCAGGTACAATGTAGCACAAAGGGTTACAAAGTGGTGCAATCTGTGCATTGGATCACTTTGTAAATTTGCTGCAGCAATTTTGGTCTCGTTGGACCACATTAGCATCAATGAAATTATGCTAATGTGGCACAAGAAGGCGATAAGGGCTCTTAAATCTGCCCTGTAGTTTTTAACTTCACATGTCCTGACAGTAAAAACCCTGCATTGTCATTTTTACAGTGGAAAGTCTAGTAGCCCTACTGGTGAGAGCAGAGTTACCCCATGACAACTCAGTAGTGCTAATTCTATATTGTTCTCTTAAAAAATTATAATTTAAGGTATTGAAAGAATTGTTGCTTTAACCTGACTCAATGCCCAAGTTGTGTAACTTTTGCATGTGTGGCTACTTATTAAGGAGACACTTTGGTACCCAACGCATTCCAGTGATCAGTTATGTTTGCAGGCCACAAAACAGCCTTCTGCTCCCCTGGGGAAAGGTTTGAATAACCCTCAAGAAGGAACACGAAGGGCCTGCAGTTCAAAGATGTGTGACTTCTCCTTGGATGGAAGGTCAAACAGGGTGTGAGCCCAAAAGGTGAGCTTAAAATATAAAGGAAGTTGCCTTTAAGGGTGAATGGTGGACACACATGAGAGGGGCTACTCTTTTGTTCTTGAAGCCAGGTTGATGGCAAAGACATGGAAGAAAGAGGCCACTGCCATGCCAGGTTTCCTGAAGGCTTGTAGCCCCAAGGTAGCCACACTTCTAGGGTTGGCTAGGGAACTCCATTTACCAAGAGAAGTGTTCTGGCATCTTAAGAGTGGGCAATATAGTGCATTCTGGGTTAAGTAGATGCCACATTTCACAGGGAATCATCACTAGGTAGATCATTGGCTAGTATGTGCCACATTCCCCAAGTGCACTCATTGGGCATACAAGTGTCAGACATGGCATATGGACCTCCCATTGCATCTGTGCTGAAGAGTGGATTGAAGAACGGCTTCCCTGCTGTTCCTTGAACCCAATAAAGAGAATCTGTACTAAGACTGGACAGCACCTGCTGCTTCTTGGGCTAGCAAAAGGAGGATGGTGCCTGTAGTGTCCTTCTCAAGGAAAAGCCATTCCTGAGCCTCAGACAGAAGAGATGACTCAAAGAGTCAGTTGGAAAAATTCCTATTGCAGGTACAGGGCTACAAATGCTGAAGACACCTGCTTTGGCAAGTTGGTTGCCAAGAATGCCTGACCCCCAATGTGTAGACTGGGAGACCAAGACCTGACCCTCAAAAGTTCCACCTGAGTCAGCTGGATCCAAGAGAGTCAGTGGAGTGCAGCTTGGTTGCTCAAGGCCGAATTTATCACTCGTTCAAGGGAACTGCTGGTTTCACTGTAATAGGAGACCAGTAGACCAGAGGCAACTGTTTTTTGATTGGATTTCCACTGGACATGTGGACAAATTTGCTCCACTATGAGCGTGGAATGAGGAGTAGCCCTAGGAATGTCCCATTTGATGAATCTTCCCAAAACATTTAAAAAAAGACTCATCAACCTCAGCTCGTTTCTGTGATGTTTCAGAGTGATCTATCAAGCAGGGACTGAGAAAAAGGGGAGAGAGGTATTAAAATGCATTTTCTCTATTAATTTTTTCTTAGGAAAATTTGACACAGCTACAGCTAAAATGGTTGAACAGAATTACAACAAATTTGGCAGAAATCCAGATCTTAGTCCAGAAAGCATGCTTTTGATATTTTGGTGTACATTCATTCAGTAGTTCTTGAGAAATTAAGGCTTAAAAATACAGACATTAAATACAATGGAGGATCTGTGGAGCCAGCAGAACTTGAGATAACGTTTTATTGACCTCTACCATATGATCGAAGATGTGGCAGCAGCCATGGTATGGCTTGGTGTCATGTCTAAATTAAAAGGAAGAGGGCATGAGGCCCTCCTCCACAAGCCTCCTTGAGGCCCCAAGGACACCAACCTATGAGACTGAGTTATACATTGAGGAGAGGGGGCATGCACCTCCCCCCCCAGAGCCATTGTATGGCCTAGGGGACCACATATGCGGGGGCTGACTCTTGGACTCTGTCCTAGGAACCCACAGGATATTATGGTTTCCCTGCCCAGGAGAACATTGACATGGAAGTCTAATGTGCTCCCACCTGATCAGAGCAGAAAGCTGCTCCCACCAGGTGGGAGCAAAAAACGTTCTCCCTGTCTGTGCTCTTGCAGCCAGGGAAACACAGAACTGCTCCTGCCTAGTAGGAGCAAAAGAAATGTTACTCCCAATGGGTGAGATTAATACCAGCTCACACAGCACCCAGGGTAGGTGCTGGTAGGGAATTTGATAGGAATTCAGGGCCTTGGGCACAAGCAGCAGCAAATGTCAGCAAATGTCAGCAAATGTCAGCAAATATCAGCAAATGTCAAAGGGATGGGTGGTGGGAGATGGAAAACCTACCTTATCGCCATCTCCATTTCCTGCTGCCTCATGTTCCTCTTCCCTCCATGTGGCGTCCCAGCATTTACGAAGACACCAGCAGAGGCTCACCAGCAATCCTGGTGCTGCTTACATGCTAAATATAGCATAGGCACTTATTTCATGCTGTTTTGGTTTGTTACAGAGTGTGAAGAAAGTGTTAGCATTTTTCTCCACTTCAGTTCAAAATATGACTATTCAGGCCATTATCATCTCTTGATTAGACTACAGCAATGCACTTTTGCTTGTTGTGTGCTGAAAAATCAGGAGAACCCAAATTGCGCATGTGTGTATGGCCGGCCTCGGACAGCCGGCCAAACACACAGGCACACTTAGTGAATTCTTCCCTCCTTCCCCTTCTACCTTCTGTGGCCCAGCCCGCTTCTCCCCTGTACTGCTGGCTGAGCCGGCAAATGAAAAACTTAGAGGGTAGTGGAACTATTGTTTTATTTTGGTCAGAGGGATGACACTCCTTCGCCATAGCAAAGGAGCCGCCCCTGTTGGGTACTGACATTATCCCCATCCATAAAAATGCTGTGGGTGCCCCCAGAAGGTCACTGGGGCACCCCAGCAATAAATAAAGAAACAAAGTATAGGTGGCTCCTGTGATAGCATGACTGCAGAGGCCCTTGAATTTCCCCTTTGTCCCCAAAATAAAAAAATAAAATGGGGTGCCCCTGATGGCCTCTGGAGCACCCTAGTTGAAAACATTAAAAAAAAAAATGTAAAATGCTTTCCAGCCCCTCCACATCCTCAGTGGCTGTTTTGGGGAGGCAATGGGGATGCAAAGGTCCTAGGGCTATCTCTGCAGGCTCCAACAAAAACTAAAAATGTAGGAGTCCCAGGAAGATACCAGGATACCCTAAAAATACTAAATGAATATCAAATGAGAAGAAGAAGCAGGAACTGCAGCAGCCCCCAGCAACATTAAGAAAACAGTAAATCTCCTGAGTCATTAATCCATGATTAGTATTGGGCAAAAAAATCCACTCCGCCAGAGGAGTTGGAGTTTTGGTCACTCCACTTTATGCTTGTAACACAGTTTTCCAGACAAATTCCGCCAACCATCCCATGGATGAGTTGTTGGTCTCGCACTGCTAGCCACCAGTGAGTGGGCAAATGCAAACAAGAATTGGTATCCCCTAGAGTGATTACTGGGCTCTCGCTGATATTTTCGCAATATGGGCGGTCATAAGCAGTTGCTGGTATTCACGGACAGTTGCAAACTGCTCACATTGAGAAAGCCACTGCCTGAGTAGAAAATCTACTTAAGTGACAGCAAAATACACTAGAGCAGCAGTCCCCTGTGGTGCATTATGTGGTGCATATTCACATTGATTTGTCAGCACACAACAAGCTCAAGTACATTGCTGTAGTCTAATCAAGAGATGATAATGGCCTGAATAGTCATATTTTGAACTGAAGAGGAGAAAAATGCTAACACTTTCTTCACAATCTGTAACAAACCAAAAACAGCATGAAATAAGTGCCTTTACTTGTGGCCCAAAGGTAATTTTAATATCTACTCACCCCCCCAGTTTGTTTACTTCCAACTTGGGTTCCGGGGGTAACCTGAACATTTCCACTGAGCCTTCACTTCCATACATCTTTTAAAGGAAACTGGTCCCTTCTCTATCAAGGAGGACAGAGATAGAATCAGTTGAGTGTCAGCATATGATACTATGGGCAGACCAAAGGACTTCACATTTGTTGTGAAGGCTCTAATATAGACATTGAAGACAGTGGGAATAAGGGCCAAGCCTTGGAGAACCCCACATTCCAGCTGTCACTCAGTGGAGGTAAATGCAGGCGATATTGCCTGAAAGGAGCAGTCTTCTAGGAATGAGGTATGCCAAACTAGCACCATTTCACATACCCCTATCTCAGATAACCTGCCCACGAAGACCTTATGGGCTACAGTGTCAAAGTCTGGACTTGGATTTAATAAATTAAGTACAGCAGAGCCTCCTTCATCAAGCAGGTTGTAGAGATCTTTGGTCACTTTAAGCAGGGCCGTTTCAGTACTGTAATGTGGTCTAAAACCATTTTGGGAAAGATTTAGCAATTGATGTTCTTCCAGATATTTTGACAGTCGATTGTTCACATATTTCTTAACCACTTTTGCCACAAATGGCAAGATGGAAATTGGCTAATAGTTATCCCATACAGTTTGTTTCAAGTTAGGTTTCTTTAATAAGGGTAGTGCTTTAGCATGTTTCCAATTTTTAGGCACTTGTGCAGCTGATATGGATAAGTTCATCAAAGCATTAGGAGTCTGGTTAGACACCACACTAACTTTAGACTATCAGGCGAGGAGACTTTCAGCTACCTGCTTTGGAATTCTGAAGTTACTTCGTAAGGTCATTGGTGTGCTTCCGCCCTTGGCCAAAAGACTTACAGTACAGGCTCTCATCTTATCCAGGTTGGACTACGGTAATAGTCTCCTCCTGGGTTCTCCAGGGTATGTGGTCAATAAACTTCAAGTAGTCCGAAATGCGGCCGCCCGATACTGTTTAACTTGCCTAGGTCTCCTTTGGCTAGGAAAGCTTTGACCACTTTGAATTGGCTCCCAGTGGGGAAAAGAATTAAGTTTAAGGCTTTGTGTATTTTTCATAGAGCATTATATAAAGGGGTTCTTCATCAATTAAAAACATTAGTTTCATTTTATGCACCTACGAGAGCCTTAAGATCTTCTTCCAAAGCCTTGGTTGTTCTCCCTAAAGTAAAAAGAGCTTCTTGGGGAGGCAGATCCCTGAAGTATCAGGGAGCCAGACTCTGGAATTCTCTACCTTTAAATATTCGGCTGATGAGACAGGAGACTGAATTTCGGAAGGCAATTAAAACATGGCTATTCTAATGTTAAGATAGTATTCTTCCTCCCATTCTGAGGCGGCACGATTCCTCCGGCTTGTTTATTTTCAGTCTAATTAGCGCTACTAAGCCTCCGGGTAGTATGGAGCTATATAAAACATTGTAACATAACATAACTGTAACATTAGGAAATATGAGGAAGATGACAGAACCAGCTCTGTTTAGCATGTCTGGTGGGTCTTGTGGGGTTGCCTTTATGTATGGTAATAACATTTTACTTTACTTTTAGAAAATTCTACAAATTCACTGAAAAAAACAAATGTTAAAGTGACATTATTATAGTTATATATGCTGATAATGGCTTCCTTTATATTAGACAAACTTGGAAATTCAATGAAAAATTTAAAGGGATGTAATAGTAAGGTGAAAGTGTCAGTCAAAATATGCCATTTCAAACTAACAAAACCACTGAAATGTACTACATTTAGTTATCTCAAGTTGCTAAAACACATGCCCTAAATGAACTATAACTCACACTCCCACAATCCACTGCTTTTGACCTGACATATTACATCACTCAGGCCCTCATTATAAGGCTGGCAGTCTGAAGACCGCCAGCCTCGTGATGGAGGTCAGACCACCCCATTATGACCCTGGCTGATCCGCCATGGTCATATCTCCGACACTGCCAGGCTGCAGCCAGCCTGCAGCCTGATGGTCCCAGCGGTTGTAATCCAAACAGGTGGGATTACGAGTCCTCATCTGCCAGCCTTTCCATGGTGGTAAACAGCGCTGTGGAAAGGCTGCCAGAATGGGGACATCGGGGGGCCCCCTGTGGGCCCCTGCACTGCCCATGCACTTGACATGGGCAGTGCAGGGGCCCCCATGCACAGCTCCATCATATATTTCACTGTCCGAATTATGGGCAGTGAAATGCGCGACTGGTGCTGCTGTACCCGACGCACCTCAACATTGCCGCTGGCTCAATTGTGAGCCAGCTTCAATGTTGTGGTGAGTTTTCTGCTGGGCCAGCAGGCGGAAATACTGTTTTTGTCCACTGGCCCAGCGGAAAACTCCTAGTAGGGCGGCAATTATACCGCTAGCACTGGTGGTATGATGGCGCCCACAGCTTCGCCAGTCTTTGAAAAAGACAACCAAAGTCATAATGAGGGCCTGAGTCTTTATTGAGAATCTTTATTGTTTATTGTTATAAGCCAAGGTACTTTTCCTATAGGTGGCACGAAGCTGCAGTATATCAATGTACACTTAATTTAGCACACATGGTCATGTGGATATGAGAACACCATTTTAGTATAACTCAGCAAATGTATCGCATGATAATAAACTATGAAAACAATGCTAATGGATGCCACTTTCACTTCTAAAAGCCTATACAATGCATATAGTGTAATTGCTTTTACCTACCACACTCATGCTCCCACCAATGTGCCGCAAGACTTATAGACTTGCTAGAGCATGTGGCTATTTCTAAATCCCCAGCTTACTTTTGGATTCCAACTTCCAAGGCAAAGCACAATATGATTCTATGAGCACACAGGACCCTCAACTCATACTCCACATGAGCCATCATTTCACATTGGTTGTATGTTCAATTTCTGTTGAATTTTGACAAGATAATTCTTTCCATTGGTCCATATAGTGGCATCTCCTGCCTCAGCTCTTGTGACTCACGCATTGCCAAGTCCACTCCCGCCTATCTTACTGCATCCTTCTGCCATAGCTCTAGTGCTGGAGCCATGTTGGTTTTCCACAACCTAACTATACAATGGTTCCCTAGCACCTAGAGCCAGTCTCTGGAAGCAAACAAGCAGTTTCATTTATTTAGTGACCGTAAAAGTACCTAGCAAGCATCTGAGTGTATCCTGCAGCAGAATAGAAGCTGTTGACTCTCTGAGATACATTCAATTACCTCTCTCCAGAATGCTGTTATTACCGTGCAGGTCCATACCATGTGCAGAGAGTCCACCTTCTCCATTCGACATAGAGGGCAATTGAACTAGGCGCTAGTGTGCATTTTCCCTGTCCTGTCCGTGTTGAGATAAGCATGATGTACATATTTAAATTGGGTGAAGAGGAACCTAGCATTCCTAGATACAGACTTAATAGACCTCAAGCAGCAAAGCCACCAATTCATCTGTATTTTGGTGTCTAGCTTGTATTCCACCATTCCTTGAGAGCCCATGATCCCCATAAGGACCCCTGCAGTTGGGCCCGATACAGTCCTGGAATTTTTTGTTTCATTTGTCCTGAATCAAAATCCATATTTAGCTGTTCTGCAATATTAGGTAAACTTGTTCTGAGCTCTGCATCTTACCCATGCCCCCCATGGAGCTGAGTATATAAGAGGAATTGTCCTGGTCTTAAGGCATATGTGGCCATGACATCCTCAAAAGAGGACAACTTCTTCTCCTCCAGGCCTCCCAAACCTCCATTTACTCAGCCGTTGAGCTATTTATTTCTTTTAACTCCATCAGGTGCCTATTTTGTGGTGATGTCCATAGTGAAAGATTCAGGGCATAGGGTATTGCCTTCCTACCTCAATGTATATACTTTCTCCAGCACAACATGGCAACTTTCAGGAGCACATTAATAATGCTTCTCAGAGATGGTGTGCTCAGAAAGCATTCCAAAAATGGGAGGTCACCCAGCTCGATTTAAGCTATAGTACGTTGAGGATTCGGTAGCTTCCCCAGCCACTGCATCAGGCACTGGAGTTATACTGCTATGTGATAAATCGCACAATTGAGGGCTACAAGCCCTCCCTCTTGTAGTGGAGCATACAAAGTGTTAATTGTCACTCTATATCTTCCATTGCCGCATATGAGTGTTGTGAGCAATTGCTGCAGGTCTTCAAATAATGTTTTTTCAGTATTACTGGTATGGCAGAAAAGAAATAAAGGAGTCTGGGTATGACCAATAATTTTTAGGGGTGAGCAGAACTTTCTCAGTTTCACTCCATGGAATTCTGCAGAGTTACATGAAAACTTAGTAGGATTCCACAGAATTCTGCATAAGAGCAGAAATAGTCACTTTGCGCTGCTTGCACTGATGTTTAGCCCCGGGAGTTGGTTTTATGCAGAAATGGCACAACACATGTGCCACAGGGTGTTGATTCTTAAGTTGATTTTGCTGCCAATCAAGTACATTTCCACTCAAGCATAGTTTTCATCCTGCAAATGGTCATGACTGCTTGTGTTGCAGAAATCTCACCAGGTTCATTCCTAGTGGCTGAAAACCATGCTAGGGGATGCTAAATCTCCCTCACATCTGTCAACTTACCATTGGCAAGCACTTGCTAGAAAAATCTTTATCACATGTCTGTTGGCGGAATTTGGCTGGAACTCACCATTGCAAGCGTAATGTGGAATGGCTAAAATTCCACCAACTCTACCGGTGGAGCAGAATTTATCAACCACCTATAATATTTTTGTCATCAACACCTTACCCATTGGGGATAGAAGTTACTGTAGACAAGAAGACATGGACTGCCTGATCAAGATAAGTGCCCTTCCTATGTCACCATCAATGAGAACGCACTCACTGTGATACATTTTTGCATCCAAATATTTTATGGAGTCCGATTTCCATTGTAATTGTTCTTCCTGGCTCTCCCGCTGCTGTAGCTCAGCTGTTGAATGCAGCTGCTGCAGCTCAGGTGTTGAAAGCAGTGAGAACAGACATGACTTAACCCAGTTAACCCATAATCCTGATACCCTTCCAAATTGATCTAGCATGCACATGACCTCTGGGAGCACAGCAAGATCATCTCTTAGGTATAATGATGCAACATCTGCTTATAAAGAGGCTATTTGGGGCAGCCTGTCTATATGGATGCCCCATTGGGGACCTTGTGCTTGCAGCAGGCAAGCTAATGGTTCCATGGCCAATGCAAATATAATGGGGAGAGGGGACAGCCCTGCCTAACGCCCCTCTCTATGAGAATCTGATCTGAAATAATAACACTTGTATGGACCATAGCCGTTCGACACTTGTCTAACAGTGCTATCCATTGTTGGTACTCTAGTCCAAGGCCCAGTCTATCCAGTACGGTGCATCTTATAAGTATGTCCACCTCAAGGTGTTGATAGCCTCCTCAGTATTTAGGGAGGCCATCTAGCACTTTGCTTCTGTCCTACATGCCCGGTTCATGGTCTAGAACAGTTGGCAGAGATTCAGGAATGTGTTTCTGCCCAGAATAAAGGTGTTTTGACCTGGATGCACTACTGTCTGTACCAATGGTGTTAGCCTATTGGCAAGAACCTTCCCCAAAATTTTGTGATCAAGGTTTAGCTGCAATAAATTGCAGCATGATGCAACTTTTAGAAGGACCCGTCCCAGTTCCGGGATCAACACTATTAGTGTCTCTCTCATAGAATCAGATAGTGTAGCCCATTTCCTTGTTTCTTCATAGACTTTCAATAGCCATGAGTCAGTTGGATCTAGTAGGTGACATAGAACTTAATTGGAAACCCAGCTGTGCCTGGAGTCTTGAGCCTTGCAATATGTTTTATAGTAATTTAATTTCCTCTAGAGTTAGAGGGGCGTCCAATTTGCTTGTCTGCAGTGTTTTTAAAGTGGGGATTTTGATATGTCCTAGGTGGTTTGAGGCTGTTGCCAAGTCAATTGCCACATCATCCCTGTAGAGGACCCTATAGTAGTTCTGAAAAGCCCCATCAATTTCTAGTTGAGAACTAACTGTTATTAGTACGAATAGCCCCTGTGGGTGCATGGGGTAGCTGCTTCAGCAACCAAGCTAATAACCTGCTTGCCTTATCTCCCTGGTCATCTTGACATTCAATGTATCCCTTATCTTCTATTTTAGATAATCAGTGAAGTACCTCCATATGATCTGTCTTGAGGCCTAGTAATACAGCATATAGATTCTGGTTTGTCACCCAGGCTCTCCATGCTGTCTTTTTCCAGTCCTCCACTTCCAACAGCTTTTCCCTCAGGACCTTTTTCATACCATATTGCATTTCCAGACACATCCCGTTCAGCATTAATTTAAATGCTTCCCATTCCACTCTCTCATCTATGGCTGACCCTTCATTATCAGGCATGTATTGATCAATGGTTTCTCCTATATGTGTACTAAACGGGCCATCACTCAGTGCCACATATGTATTAAAAGGCATGATTGCCCCCAAGAGAAAGCAACCAGGAATGGGTTATGGTCTGTCTTAAGTATTCACTATGTATACATTTATGCATCATAGTCATGTTGCAATATATCATATCAGTTCTTGTGTGCAGTGCATGTAGTGCAAAATAGTGAGAGTACTTCCGTTCACATGGGTGCAGGGCTCTCCATATGTCCACAGCTGTTCTGTGCAAGCCACTCCCCTGAATTCCCGTTGTACCGATGGGGCAATGACAATTCCCCAATCCCAGTGAGTACTAGCGTGACCACAATGAAGAGTACATTGCCCTCTCACAGGTCCTCAAGGGGAGGGGGTTTTGGGAAGAGAAAAAGAGAAAATAACAGCTTCTGGTTTGTGGACTGCAGAATCTGACTGCTGGACCCTGGTCTGCATGTTGTGTTGTGCATCAGGACTTCTGATTTCTCAAAATTCAGGGTTCATGGTTTTTAGGATTCTGGGCTGCAAAATAATGACTTCATTAATACATTGACTTTGCATAAACTATTGCAAAATGTCAGTTATTGTTCACATATTGTACATATGTTTCTTTAAGGCTGAACAAAGTCTCTTCTTCTTTTTACAATACTTTCAGAGTCTCTGAAGCAATGTCATAACTCAAAAACAATCAACTTGACTAAAGGGCTTCTTTGTGTTCTGGTGTAATCTCTTGCCAATAATAGTAATAATTTTGATAAACTTGCTCTATTTCTTATCTCCTAATTCTCAGAGGAGAGCTTGCTACAGGAAATACATGTATCCTTCATGTTTATTTAGTGGCATCTTGGATTCCCACCCAAATGATAAATCACACTAGTTCTTATTGTCATGAATTATTTAAAAGACAGAGCTCTGTTTTGTTTTCATTTAAGTGATTCATTTTTCTTTACCTTGAAATGAAGTTACTTGCTCAACAATTTGAGAAGAACTGTTAGACTTGGCATCCTTGGAGTGGTCTACCCTAACTTTTGCCTCTGTTTCCCAGTTTGTTGATAAATGCTGGCCTCGTTTTTGCTGTTTTTGATACTCTGGGCACTTTACCACTGCTATGCAGTGCTACAGTGTAAGTGCTCCTATGTAAAATGTATGTGTAATTGGCTCTCCATGATTGGCCTATTTGATTTACTACTAAGACCCTAGTACAGTGCACTACAGGTGCCCGGGGCCTGTAAATCAAATGCTACTAGTGGGCCTGCAGGACTGATGTGCCACCCACATGAGTAGCCCTGTAAACATGGCTCAGATCTGCCACTGCATGTCTGTGTGTGCAATCTTACACCGCCAATTCGACTTGGCAAGTGTACCCAATTGACAGGCCTAAACCTTCCTTTTTCTTACATGTAAGGCACCACTAAGGTAGGCCCTAGGCAGCCCCATGGGCAAGGTGCAGTGTATGTTTAAGGTAGGACATATACTAATGTGTTTTATATGTCCTGATGGTGAAATACTGAAAAATTTGGTTTTCACTGTGCAAAACCTATCTCACTCATAGGTGAACATGGTGTCTGCCTTTAAATATTATTAAAGTGCAGATTCCCTTTTGGGAACAGATAGAAATTTGGAGTTTAGGGTCTCTGAACTCACAATTTGAAAATACATCTTTTAGTAAAGTTTGTTCTTAGATTGTGTGTTTGAAAATCCCACTTTTAGAAAGTAGGCATTTTCTTGCTTAAACCATTCTGTGACTCTGCCTGTTTGTTGATTCCATGACTGGGTCAGTTTGACAGCTGGGCTGTTTGCACCTCTCCTCTAGACAGTGACACAAAGAGAGCTGGGGTGTAGCCTGCATACCCTGATGAGCCATCTGTGCTGGGAGGGAGTGGAGGAGTGGTCACTCACACCTGAAAGGGCTATGCCTTCCCTCACACAATGCTGTCTCTGACCCCCTGGTGTGTGTCTGGGGCTTGGTGTGGACAAGGCAGGATCTTACAAACAAGAGAGACTTTCCTTTAAAGTTTGCCTACTTCAAAGAGAGAATGCAGTATAAGTAGTGGACCCAAAACCCCTTAAAATTAGATCGCTTCTGGAATCAAGAGGAACCTCAGCCAAGAAGAAGAGCTGAGGAGAAGTGCCGCCCCTGCCTATGACTGTGCTTTGTTGGGCTATCCTGCAGTTGCTGCTTCTGCCTGTGAAAGGGGACAAAAACTGGACTTTGCTGTGCATTCCTACTTGAGAAGAATCTAAAAGGGCTTGAACTGAGCTTTCCTCCAGTTGTTGAAGTCTCAGGTCCATCAAAGACTTACCATGCTAGCACCTGGATTCTCTGATGAGACTCCCGCCCTGCCAAGTGGTGCCCTAGCCAGTCCCTGAGCCCTTGAGAGGTGAAGCTGGCAGTCAAGAACTGAAAATCTACACACAGAATGGCGTATGGCGAAATTTAGAAAGCATCTTCCACGACACGGCTGAGAAACGACATGCCGCCCGCTTTGCGGCTGATATCGACGCTGCTCCTACATCGCAGCTGGGAGATTGACATTCACAGCTACAGAAATGACGCACAATATCTGGTTACGAAGGCTGATAATGAAGCAAACTCCACGCAGCGCGGTTTCCTAACTCCATGCAACCAGATGTTTCATGCATCGTTCTTGGGCATCCAAGTCAACCCAACTCTGCGCAGACCCGAGGTGCCCGTCCGTAAATCGACGAATCATTCTCTTGCGAGGGAGAAAAACAATGCATCGTTGACCCGACTGGAGAAGAAAATGACACACGGCCTCACTTGCGAGTAAGGACTCGACACATCGCTGACTTTTCCGATGCACGCTTGCAAGTGCGGCTTTATTTTTTACGCTAACCAGGTACTTTGTGTAACTACAGCATTCTCACTGTTTTTCTAAGGATTAAGTTCCTCATTATAACCCTGGCGGTAAATGCCGTCTACCACCGTGCTGACAGCCATCAACATACTGTGCCCGCAGTGGTATTCCGCTACGGGTATTATGACCCACACTGAGAAATCCGCCACTGTTCAGACACCCAAACAAGTCTGCCACACCAAAGGTCAGTGATAAACTGGCGATAGCAAAACCCACACCGTTACGCCAACAGGAATACGCCCACAGTATCACAACCCACGAATCACCACAGCGGTCTTTCAACCGCGGTAAACCATTGGCGGTACACACCACTGCGCTCAAAATACACACACAGTTACAAAACTACACCCCATTGGACAATTCAAACCACACACACCTGACACACATACACACACCACACCCACATACCCAAATCACTATAAAACACACACCCACATTACCCACAACCCCTTCCACGAAATCTTTTATTGCTAACTGAGAGAGACACAAGGCAGGAGCATCCCCTCAATCAGAGGCACAGAACACCATCGCCCATACACCATCCACACAACTCACACCACACACCCCAACACACCACCCAACACACCCTCACACATATACTCACACCACAACCATGGCACCCCAAAGACACCCCAGGTTTTCATAGAAGGAGCTAAGGGTCATGGTGGAGGAAATCATCCGGGTAGAGCCACAGCTATTTGGATCACAGGTGCAGCAGACGTCCATTGCAAGGAAGATGGAGCTATGGTGGAGAATAGTGGACAGGGTCAACGCGGTGGGACAGCAACCCAGAACAAGGGATGACATCAGGAAGTGGTGGAACGACACACGGGGGAAGGTGCGTTCTGTGGTGGCAAGACACCAGATAGCAGTACATAGGACTGGCGGTGGACCCCCACCTCCTCCCCCACAACTAACAACATGGGAGGAGCAAGTCTTGGCAATAATGCATCCTGGGGGCCTCGCAGAAGTAGCAGGAGGACTAGACTCTGATAAGTCAAATCTTTAATACTTTCACCACACCCTACCTGCATGCCATCACAAACCCCTACACCTACCCTCACCCCCATCACTCCACCACCTCACACATACCCCACCATCACAACCCACCCATCCCAATACCAAGCCCTGCATACCTCACCAATGCATGGACCCCCATCACAGACCTGTATGGACACCCATCGCCACAGCATGCCCATTACAGAGACTCACCCAGCCCACAAAATCACCAATCACACAAGGCCAAACAGACAGGGAAATCACAACCATACAGGGAAACACACCCATGCACAAGATGGCACATGCAGATACATTAACACTGCATTTGCATCCCTACTCAACGTCACCAGAGAGGAGGTGCCAGCTACATCCAGTCCCCCCCCCTAAGAGGCTCACAGTGACGACAGTAGCTCTGGACGCCTGGATCAGGATGACCAACCTGGCCCATCAGGGACCTCTGGACAGTGGGTTCCCCTGCCACAGTCCCAAACCACCACAGAGCCTCCCCCCTCAGGAAACACCAGTACAGCACCCAACCAGCTGGCCTATGCCACTGTCCCCAGGACACGTCAGTCAGCAGTGTGTCCACCACTACAGGGACCCCAGGCAACCCCACAAACACAGGACGATCAGGGACCTGGGGTCAGTGGCAGTGGGCATATGGTTCAGGGGAAAAAGGCACAGGACAACAGGGAAACTGGGAGGACTGCTGTGCGACAGGGGGAGGACAGGCCCAGGGAACCCACTCTCCACAAGGTACTCTCCAACATCCTGGGAGCATACCACCATTCCCAGGAGACCATGGGCCAGATACTGGCCAAGCTGCAGGAGACCCAGCGGCTGAAGGAGGGACAGTACCTGGGGATCAGGGATGACCTAACAAACATCTACACCATCCTGGTCACATTGCAGGGGTGCTGGCTGACATGGCCAAGACCATGAGGGAGGCAATGGCACAACAATGGGCCCCTGACACTAGCCAAACCGATGAACAGCCTTCCACCTCTGCCGGCGCTAGTGGACAGGAGGCACCGCCACAGGAACAAGAGGCCACCAGCACCCCACCCCCTGCACAAAGAGAACCAGCCAGCAAACGGTCCCTGCAATCCAGGCAGAAGCCAGAAAACATTGCCAAGACCCCTTCCAGGAAATAAGACTCTCCTGATTGTCACCCTTCTGTCCCACTCTGTCACCCTGTCCACCTTGAACTGCCATTGCTCTACTTCCCATGCCCCCTTGGACAATGCACTTGTGATACCAAGAGACTGGACTCTACCCTGGACTTTCCTCCACCATCAGCCCAGCCCAGCCCATTGCACATCCCCCTATACTTATAAGTACTTAAATAAACACCCCTGGAACAAATACAAGTCTGTCCAATGATTCACAAATGTATTAGTAAAACTTTATCAAAGCACTGCAACTCAAATGTACAGTGAAATATCCTTTGGAATGACCTTTTGAGGGGCAGCAGTACACTTAGCAAGAGCCACAGTGGGGCACAGGGATCGGAAAATAGAGATGCCAAAGGGTACAGTCAATGGCTATAGACATAGGGTAAGAGGCTGCCTTGTACAATGTCCAACAGATAATGAAATGTAAAGTGAACGTACAATGTCTTACCCGTGTGTCACTGGAAGTATTGCTGAATTATGTTGCTCCTGTTGTCAACATCTTCTACCTTTGCCTCCTTTTTGTCACTGTCCACAGGCTCCACCGCTGCCACAAGACCATATCCAGGCACATCCTCCTGCAGAAAAGGCACCTGGTGTCTCAAGGCCAGGTTGTGCAACATGCAACATGCAACGATGACCTGGCACACCTACTTGGATGAGTAGTACAGGGATCGACCTGTCAGATGGAGACACTATAACCTGGCCTTCAGGTGGCTGAAAACCTTTCTATAATCCTCCTTGTACGCCCATGTGCCTCATTGTAACGTTCCTCTGCCCTTGTCCTGGGATTCCTCACTGGGGTCAGTATCCATGAGAGGTTGGGGTAACCAGAGTCACCTTCAAATATCGAGGGATACCTGTTAGCCACACACTCACCCTTAGGGACAACCCCATACCCACACACCAATATATACTGGGTGGTGACCTTAGGCTCATCTATTAGCCACACCCAGTGCCTCTGGAGTTGTTGGTCTATCACATATGGGATGCTGCTATTCCTCAAGATAAAGGTGTCATGCCCAGGTATTCACATGGGAGATGTACTGGTCTGCCAAACACACCATCTGCACATTCATAAAGTGATAGCTTTTTCTATTCCTGAAAACTTGCTCATTTCTCCAGGGGGGGGGGGACAAATGCCACATGTGTACCATCAATGGCATCAGTGATGTTGGGGATATGACCCAGGGCATAAATGTCAGGTTTCACTGTTGCCAAATCCTCCAGGTGGGGGAACACAATGTAGCCGGGTATGTGTTTCAGCAGGGCTCACAACACTCTTGTCAACACATTAGAGAACATTGGCTGAGACATCCCTGATGCCATGGACACTGTTATTTGGAAGGAACCACTTGCCAGGAA
This sequence comes from Pleurodeles waltl, assembly GCF_031143425.1. Taxonomy (NCBI): domain Eukaryota; kingdom Metazoa; phylum Chordata; class Amphibia; order Caudata; family Salamandridae; genus Pleurodeles; species Pleurodeles waltl. The sequence continues at coordinate 541,160,485 of NC_090437.1, forward strand.
ATGGAGCACTGACATGACTTACACTAGAGGGGGATACCAGTGGGCTGCCGGATAGCTGACTTCAGGTCTGGCTCCAATTGGGCACACAGTTCCTGGATTGTGGCACAATCAAGTCTGTAAGTAATGATAATGGGTCTGTCCTCCATTGTTGCAAGGTCCACCAGGGGTCTGTACACCGGAGGAATGCCGCCATCTCATATTCAGCCTCAGTGGTGGAAGCCTATGGAAGAAAACGGTGAGCAGAGGGTCTTATTCACACATCTATTGCACTAATGCTGATTTCTTTACTTTACAGAAAAAAAATGTGTATCTGAAAATTAGTTGCTGTGCCAATGCCTGCTGTGACGCAGTTAGGTACCATTGTGTGGCCCCCTGAACTGGCGGATGCCTGACCTTTGAGGAGGGACAAGTGGAAATGAGGTAATTGCGCTGGTGTTGTGCGCAGTCGCGGTAGGCGGTCGATGACCACCACGCAACTTCGCATTGGTTATCATTGGTCCCTATGGGTTCCAGGAGCCAATGGCGATGTACGCCGGCGGTGACGGTATGCACTGCAGCGGACGTGACCGCCATTTTCTATCTATCTACTCACTTGCTACCTGGCCTTCAACAGGAGAGGACCTACACTGCCAGTGCTGCTGTGACCTGTGTCTGGAAGCGACAATGGCTCATGTGTCTGGGGAAAGGGCCCCTGCCTTCACTGTGGAGGAGTTGGAGAAACTGGTGGCTGGGGTCCAACCCCAGTACATGTTACTCTAAGGTCCTCCAGATAAACAAGTGAGTACACTGTGAGCATGATGCGTAGGCCATGAATGTAGGGAGTGCTGAGTATGTAAGCCACATGAGGTGGGGGCAGAGGCGTCCGGGCCAGAGTGCAGCATGTAAGGTGGTAAATGTATGTGCGTCAGGGGATGGGAGGGATCTGGTGGGCCATGAGTGTGACGGTCCGGACAGTTGACTAATTCCCTTTTCTGCTATTTTTTCCCTGCAGGTCAGTGCTCACCAGAAAAAGGGTATTTGGCATGCCACCGCCAATGAGGTGCAGACCCTGGGGGTCTTTGACAGGCGGAGCACCCACTGCTGCAAGATGTGGGAGGACCTACGCCACTGGGCAAAGAAGATGGCGGAGACCCAGCTGGGGCTGGCCTCCCAATGAGGAAGGGGTGCCAGTCACCCCATGACCACCCTGATGTTCTACATCTTGGCGGTGGCCTATCCCGAGTTGGATGGGTGCTTGAAGGCATCACAGCAGCCATAAGGGGGTGAGTACAGAATCTGACTCCTGCTTTGCATGCATTAAGAGTTATCTGGGTGGGGGGTGGGGGCTATGGGTGTCCCTAGGCCAGGGGAAAGATGGCAGGGTAGGTCTCTTGTTGGACGGGCTCTGAAGCACACCTACCCAATAGTGTTAGTGGGCATCTACTACTGGGCACGGTCCTATGGGTTTCTGGGGTGCTGCTGATGGTGTTAGGCATTGTACCCCATGGGCTGGTGACTATCTTAGTAACTGGTTAGGCATGGCCTAGTGCATAGGACTGCTCCCTGTGTGTTGTGTACGACAACAGTAATGGTGTTGCTGGCATTGACCAAGTGTATCCTCTGTTTCTCCCCTCCCCTTTTTGTTTTGTCACCCTGTTCTTATGTGCATTAGCATCATCTGGCAGAGGATTAGAGGCACCGGCGATGGAGGGAGCTAGATCCCTCATGGACCTGGAGGCCGAATCCACCGAGGGTGAGGGCACCAATGGGACGGAGGGCGAGGGGAGCACCACGAGGGGGACAGGAGGCGAGACCACAGACAGCGACTCCTCCTCCGATGGAAGCTCCCTGGCGGTGGCGGACTCCTCTGTGCCCACCCCATCAACAGGTACAGCCGCCACCCCTACTAGCACCACCCTCCCAGGAGCCCCTCAGCATGTTTCCCGTGTCCGCTCACCCAGGAGGGTGGGCATCTCCTTTGCCCCGGGCAGCTCATGCCCTGCCCCAGTCAGCCCTGCTGCCCTCAGTGAGGAGGCTATTGACCTCCTGAGAACCCTCAATGTTGGGCAGTCAACCATTCTGAATGCCATCCAGGGTGTCGAGAGGCATTTGCAACAAACAAATGCATACCTGGAGGGCATTCACTCTGGAGTGGCGGCCCAACAGAGAGCATTTCAGGCTCTGGCCTTGGCACTGATGGCAGCCCTTGTCCCTGTGTCTAGCGTCCCCCTCCAACTTCCTCTACCCAGTCCCAATCCCGTCAACCCCAGTCTATCCCAAGCACACCTTCAGACCAGCATTCACCAAAATCAACATACAGAAGTGGCTCAGGCAAACACAAGCACCACACATCATCCCACAGGCACTCACACAAACACCATACCCATGCAGACACACCAACATCCACTGCCTCCACTGTGTCCCCCTCCTCCTCATCGTCCACCTCCCTCCCAGTATCGTCTCCACTCACACCTGCATGCACTACATCCTCATCCACTACCTCCATCATCAGCACGCCCATCACTGCTCACCCCTCACTGGCAGTCACCACCCGCACAACCATGCACACATCCCCTGTGTCCTCTCCCAGTGTGTCTGTGACTGCTCCTCCCAAAGTACACAATCACAAGCACCCACCCACCCAACAGCCATCCACCTCACAACAGCGTCCAGCCCATGCACCTTCACACAAACTCAGCAGACAGACACCTCCTACAACCACTCCCTATTCCTCCACTCCCACTCCCAAAACCTCTCCCTCTTCTTGCCCCAGTATGTCTAAAAAAAAAATCCTGGCAAACATTGACCTGTTCCCTTTCCCTCCCCCCGGCATTCCCCATGGGCCACGGTGTCCAGAACCCAGGCCAGCACCTCAGCCACCAAGTCACCGTTCGCTGTGGAACCTGCAACTCCCAGAGGTTCAAAGGGGGCACCCGTCAGGACAGCCAGTGTGCCACCAATCCCTGCAAAGGACCAAACCATTCCGCCACCTGCCAAGGTGAAGAAGGGGACAGCATGCAGCAAGGGCAAGGAGCACGAACCACCCAGCAAGGTCTTCTCCAAAACTCCAGCTGATAGAGCCAAGGGCACAACAGCATGTGCCAAGGTGAGGAAGGGGCAGAAAACCGAAGGCAAGGCACTTCGGCTGACGCAGGATGCAGGTGAAGCCCTAGTACCCACCAGCAGAACTGCCAGCCCCACCACCTGCACCGTGTGCAGCACTGCCAGCAGCCCCGCCGCAAGCACCGCCACCTGCACTGCTGCTGCCACCACTCCTGTCAGCAGCAGCATCCCCAATGGGCAGCTGTCCGAGGCTGCATGAGAAGGGCTGGAGCCTCCCTCCACCACTGGCAGCACCAGCACCTGCACCACAGCCAGCACCGCCAGCATCCCAACCGCAAGCACCGTCGCAAGCACCGCCACCTGCACCACTGACAGTAGGACCACTACCAGCACCAGCAGCCCCAGTGGGCGGCCGCCCAAGGCTGCAGGAGACCAGCTGTGGCCTACCACCACCACTGGCAGCACCCCCACCAGCACCGACACTACCACCACTTAGCAGCCTTTGGCGCCACAGAATGGAGTCTAGCCCTGCCTCTATGAACTATCATGCTACCTGTTCCCTGAAAATCTTGTGCCTCAGACACCCAGGTGAGGGAATGTGAACTGGCATACCCCAAGTACTGAATCACTGAGCACCACGTCCCCTCCAGAATCAGTGGAGATATGCATCCACTCACCCTATCCTTGGCAGGATGAAGCACCCTGGGCACAAAGCCCCCTCCAGGACCAGTGGAGATATGCATCCACTCACCCTATCCTTGGCAGGATGAAACACTCTGGGCACGAAGCCCCTTCCAGAACCAGTGGGAGTTGGCATCCACTTGAGAGACTGTGACTTTGCACTTTCCAGGACCAAGCAGTGGGCAAAGCACCCACTAGAGAGACTTGAGAGACTGTGGCCCTGCACTCCCCAGGACCTCGCTGTGGGCATGGAGCCCCCTCGAGGAGCAGTGTCATTGTCCCATCTTCCGGCTGAGGTGTCCCCCCTTCCCAATCCTCCTGAGGTGCCTGTGTGTTTTCGACCTGATGACCCTGCAGTGTTCTCTCCGTATTGAGGCTGGAGTCAAGGGTGGGCTTGGCCCCTGATTTTTGGCCCAGTGGCCCATGAACATTTGTGAAGGACAATGTACGGCCTTCTGTACATATTGTATATTTTTGTAAATACTGTTACTCAAATTCTATGGTATATCTGTCTATTTCTAAAATATCACTGGTTTGACTCAATTCCTTTTGTCCTTGCGTTCTTCCAGGGGGTTAGGGGGTGTATATGTAATGTTGTTGGATCTGTTTGTGTATATGGTGTTGGGGGTGGGGCTAGGAGTGTTGTATGTTGCGTGTGTGTGTGTGAAGGAGGCTGGCCTGGTTTATAGTGGGTACCTGATGGTACGTACACCTTGTGCCAGGTCCAGTTATCCCTTATTAGTAGATTAGTAGTGTTCTAGCAGCTTAGGCTGATAGAGGTAGCTATAGCAGAGCAGCTTAGGCTGAACTAGGAGACATGCAAAGCTCCTACTATACCACTTATATCATATAGCACTGTATCATAAGAATCACAATACTCAGAGTTACTAAAAATGAAGGTACTTTATTTTAATGACAATATGCCAAAAGTATCTCGGAGGATATACTCCCTTAGGAGGTAAGTAGAATATACAAACTATACACACAAACAAAAATCAGGTAAGTAAAACACTTAGAAAAGTAGTGCAAACACTGTAGAACACAATAGAATGCAATAGGAGAAAATAGGCCTGGGGCAACACAAACCATATTCTCCAAAAGTGGAATGCGAACCACGAATTGACCCCAGGCCTAGTGTAGTGTGTAGAGGGTCACAGGAAGTGTAAGAAAACACTAAGGGTGTCCAAGATACCCCACCCAAAGACCCTGAAAAGTAGGCGTAATGTTACCCTACTACCCCAGAAAGACAGTAAAGTCGAAATAGGGGATTCTGCAATGGCAACAACTGACTGCAAAGCACTGAAGACGGATTCCTAGACCTTTGGACCTGTAAAGAAAGGGGACCAAGTCCAAGAGTCATGCAAGTGTCCGGGGGGGCAGGAGGCCACTAAACCCCGAAAGAAGGTGCAAAACGGCTGCCTCTGGGTGGAAGAAGCTGAAGATTCTGCAACAACGGAAGGTGCCAGGAACTTTTCCTTTGGTCAGAAGATGTCCCACGGCGTGCTGGAGGACGCAGAGTTGTTTCCACGCAGAAAGACTGCAAACAATCCTTGCTAGTTGCAAGAGTTGCCGTTAAACGTTTTGGGTGCTGCCAGGGCCCAGAAAGGACCAGGAGGTTGCCCCTTGGAGGAGGAGACAGAGGGGGCGCTCAGCAACACAGAGAGCCCATGCAGAAGCAGGCAGCACCCACAGAAGCACCTGAACAGGCATTCAGAAGATCTGAGCACGGCGGTTGTCTCAGCACAACAAAAGGGAGTCCCACGAAGTCGGAGGTCAACTCAGCGAGTTGGGCAATGCAGGGCGGAGTGCTGGGGACCTGGGCTGTGCTGTGCATGAAGAAAGTATTGCAAGGGTGCACAGAAGCCCTAGCAGCTGCAGTTCACGCAGTACACAGGCTTACTGTCTGGTGTGGGGAGGCAAGGACTTACCTTCACCAAATTTGGACAGAAGGACCACTGCACTTTTGGGGTCACTTGGATCCAGCTCCTGTGTTCCAGAGACCATGCTCGTCAAGATGAGAGGGTACCCAGAGGACCGGTGATGCAGAAGTTTGGTGCCTGCATTAGTAGGGGGAAGATTCCGTCGACCCACGGGAGATTATTTATTGGCTTCCAGTGCAGGGTGAAGGCAGACAGCCCTCAGAGCATGCACCACCAGGAAACAGTTGAGAAAGCCGGCAGGATGAGGCGCTACAATGTTGCTGGTAATCTTCTTGCTACTTTGTTGCGGTTTTGCAGGCATCCTGGATCAGTCAGCAGTCAATCCTTGGCAGAAGACGAAGAGGAAAGTGCAGAGGAACTCTGGTGAACTCTTGCTTTCGTTATCTCACAAGAAACCCACAGGAGAGACCCTAAATCGCCCTCATAGGAGGATTGGTAAGAGCCTATCAGGAGGGGTCTCTGACGTCACCTGCTGGCACTGGCCACTCAGAGGTCTCCATTGTGCCCTCACACCTCTGCATTCAAGATGGCAGAGGTCAGGGACACACTGGAGGAGCTCTGGGCACCTCCCCTTGGGAGGTGCTGGTCAGGGGAGTGGTCACTCTCCTTTCCTTTGTCCAGTTTCACGCCTGAGCAGGGCTGCGGGATCCCTGAACTGGTGTAGACTGGTTTATGCAAGGAGGGCACCATCTGTGCCCTTCAAAGCATTTCCAGAGGCCAGGAGAGGCTACTCCTCTCAGGCCCTTAACACCTATTTCCAAAGATAGAGGGTGTAACAACCTCTCTCAGAGGAAATCCTTTGTTCTGCCTTCTTGGGACTGGGCTGCCCAGGCCCCAGGGGGGCAGGGTTGGCAGCAGCGGTAGCTGCAGAGAAAACCCCAGAGAGCTAGTTTGGCAGTACCCGGGGTCCATGTTGGAGCCACGGGGATGCATGGAATTGTCCCCCCAATGCCAGAATGGGATTGGGGTGACAATTCCATGATCCTGGACATGTTACATAGACATGTCCGGAGTTACCATTGTGAAGCTACACATAGGTATTGACCTATATGTACTTCACACGTGTAATGGTGTCCCCGCACTCACAAAGTCTGGGGAAATTGCCATGAACAATGTGGGGGCACCTTGGCTAGCACCAGGGTGCCCTCACACTTAGTAACTTTTCACCTAAACTTCACTAAGTGAGGGTTAGACATATAGGTGACTTATAAGTTACTTCAGTGCAGTGTAAAATGGCTGTGAAATAACATGGACGTTATTTTACTCAGGCTGCAGAGGCAGTCCTGTGAAAGAATTGTCTGAGCTCTCTATGGGTGGCAAAAGAAATGCTGCAGCCTATAGGGCTCTCCTGGAACCCCAATACCCCGGGTACCTAGGTACCATATACTAGAGAATTATAAGGGTGTTCCAGGGTGCCAATCAGAACTGGTAAAATTAGTCACTAGCCTGCAGTGACAATTTTAAAAGCAGAGAGAGCATAATCACTGAGTTTCTGGTTAGCAGAGCCTCAGTGATACAGTTAGCCACCACACAGAGAATACATACAGGGCACACTTTATGAGCCCTGGGGTCCTGGCTAGCAGGATCCCAGTGACACAGGCAAAAACAAACATACATATAAGTAAAAAATGGGGGTAACATTCCAGGCAAGATGGTACTTTCCTACAGTGTGTCACTCTCTTTTTCCTCCCCCCTCCCCTGTGTACTAGGTCCAGTACTCGTCCTTGTCGTCGCCGCCGTCTTTGGTGCTCCTGGTAGATGAGGAGGTAGACCAGCATCGTCAGGACCTACAGCTCGGGCTCGGTGGCATCCTGGTTCTTCGTTGAGTGTCAAGAGGTGAGTGGTTTCCATTCCAAACACTGTTTCAGCCGTGCTTTTGATGGCGTTGGTACCGCCCCGGAAAAGGTGGCAGATAGGCGGGTTATGATGTGGTGGGCAGTACATTGTCTTCCGCCTGTATGTTGGCGGTGACCGCTGCGCTGTTTGTTGCTACCGCCTTGGCAGTCGGAGTGTTAAAGTGGCTGTCTGTGTTGGCGGTTTCCGCCGTGGTCGTGTTCCCATTTTTTTTACCACCGGCCTGTTGGTGGTATTACCGCCACTTTAACACCGCCCGCCAGTTTTGTAATGAGGGCATAAGACTCCTATTCTTTTGAAAATTCATATATTGACTTGTGTATGTTGGATTTTTGTTGTCTTGGTCTTGTTTGATTTAGATAAATATTGCCTATTTTTCTAAACGGGTATGGTGTCCATTGTGTAGTGTTTTCCCTATATTACTGTGTAAGTTGGTACTAATACTTTACACATTGATTCGCTATCCAGGGTGTGAGCGGGCTTTAACTGAGGGTGATTCTCCTTTACCATGACTAGAGAGAAGGTCTTTTCTTGGACATGGGGTAAACTGACTGCCAACCAAAGACCCAATTTCTAACATTGGTGGCAGCGGAGAGATTGGACTTTTATCTGTACTTGGCATACAGTGATTAAGTGTGCACTACTGTTTTCAGTGTAGACGGTTACGTGACCACATACAGCTTGTTTTTGCTTTTTCTCTTGTGGATTTTTTTCCCTACGTCCATATTTTTGCTGATCTTTTATTGACTTTTAAACTTCTTTGGGAACTCTTTTTCTGCCTTGGAACTTTGCACTTTTGTTGATCCTTCATCATATCTCAATCTAGAGATGCCTCAGCTGGATCTGCTTTTGACTTAGGGAAACTGGAAAGCTATAAAGTTGCTCAGTTACAGCAGTTGTGCAAAAATCTTGCCTGTCCCATTAAGGGCTCCAGCAGGAATGAGGAGCTGCAAAAGGCACTGAGGGCCTGTGTGACAGCCAAGAAAGCTGAGGGGCACACAGAGGAGGAGGAGGAGGATGAGGAGGATGAGGAGGTGCAATCCATACACAATGGTATTGTGGGTGTGTCTGTTATGTCCAGGGAGAGGGTCTCCAGGGCAAGTAGCAGTGTGTCATTCAAGGGTCTGACTCCTGAAGAGTTACAGGACAGGCAGGCAGAGAGGGCTCACCAGTTGGACTTGGAAAAGATGAGGATGGCCATAGAAGAGAAAAAGTTACTGCTGGCTCATGAGCTCAGCTTGAGGGAGCTGCAGCAGAGGAGCCAGCCCTGTAGGGATGGTGGCAGTATATCACAGTGCAGCCTGAGTGGAGGGTGCACATTCCTAAAGATCTTGTGAAGGATTACAAAAGGGAGTATGATATATTCTTGTGGTTCAAGGGGTATGAGTGTGCTCTCCATATGAATCTGTTCCCTGAAGCTCATTGAGGGTAGGACTGTTGAAGCACTTTTTGCTAAAGGGGAGAGATACTCTGACATCCTTAGGGGATCCTCAGGGGCTCACGTATTCTATTATGAAGGACCTCCTACTCACAAGGTATGTTCTCACCCCTGAGCAGTATAAGGACAAGTTTAGGTCCTATAAGAAGAAGGACTCCCAACCATGGTTGGAATGTGTTAATTCTTTTTGCAGGTCACTGGATGGTTGGGTGAAGGGCAGTAAGGTGACAATGCATGAGGGGGTTTAGAATATAATCGATTGGGAGCACTTGTGCAGTTTATATTTTCCAGATATACTCCAACACCTGATTGACAGCAAGCTGACTGATCTCAGGAAGCTTGCACAGGAAGCAGACCGCTCGGAGAGCACCAGGGTCCAGAAGAGGTATGAGGGAGACCATTCCAAGGGTGGGCAGGGTCCCTCTCAGAGGAAAGGGGAGTAAGGGTAAACAGGGGCAGTTCTCTAAAGGGCCCCAACCTAGTTCCCAGGGTAAGGATTCCCCACCCCCAATTAAAAAAGCCATGGTTCTCCAAAGGGAAACCTGTGGAGGGGGATCCCCTGTAAGTGTTATGCATGTGACCAGACGGGTCATGTGAGAGGGGACCCAAATGCCCCAAGAGTATACTGGCACCCACTGGTGCTCAGTCCCAGGGTTTGGCTAGTGTAGTGCTTGGGGAGGAGTTGGTTCCAGGTGGGTGGGAGCCAGCTGAGATGACCCTTGTCTCCCAAGGGGACAGTGAGAAGGTCCAGAGAACCCTAGTGCCTGAGAACATTAAAAAGTACAGGCAGTGGGTGACCATTAATGGGTAGAGTGTGGAGGCTCTGAGAGACACATGAGCCAGTGTGACTACAGTGAGGAGTCACCTGATGTCTGAAGAGCAGATAGATTCCCATGAACTTCACCAAATGGTTGCAGTTGACAACTCAGAGTGCCTGTGCAGAGTGGTGCAGGTTCCCTTTGAATGGGGGGGTCTCAGGTTCCTTGAAGGTAGCTGTGAGTCCAACCATGCCTGTGGATTGTTTGCTTGGCAATGACCTGGAGGATTCCCCTTTGAAGGAGGTGGAACACAGGTCACACTTGGAGATGTTGGGTCTGCTTGGGTAGGTATGCGTATCCACCAGGTCAATGGCAGCCCGACAGGGCAGTCAGGAGCTCCTGAAGCTTGAAACAGTTGCCCAGGGGTCTGCCAAAAAGAGGAAGGGCAAAGGGTGCGGTAAACTGGCCCTAGAAGTTCCCATGGTCTGGGAGGTGGTGGAGCCTGAGGGTGATGCCCAGGGCCTACAGGGGAACAGGCTGAGCTGGGGGAGGTCCCTGAGGTGTCACAGTGGCAGCAGGAAGGGGGACCCACCAGGGAGGCCTCCTGTGAGACACAGATTACATGCCCTACTCTACTGGGTTTGCAGCACCTGATTTATTGGGAGTATGGCCTCCAATATTGTGAGCCATAGGTTGCTGAGTCTGGGTAAGTCCGTGTGCTGGTGGTATCCCTGTGCTTCAAACCCTTCCTACTGGGTCTGGCTCATGATGTGCCTTTAGCTGGACATTTGGGGCAGGGCATGACCTTTAAACAGCTTGTCACCCACTTTTACTGGCCCCTAATGCGCAGGCACTCAGATGTTCATTGCATGTCTGGCCAAACTTCTCAGGCAAGTGGCAAGAATGGGGGGAAATGTAAGGCTCCCCTCCAACCTTTTCCAGAGGTTAGTACCCCCTTTGAAAGGGTCGTTATTGACATTGTGGGGCCTCTGGATTCCAAGACGGCCACGGGCAACAGGTTCATCCTGGTCTTAGTGGACCATGCCACCCTTTACCCAGAAGCCACTCCTCTGAGGCCAATCACTTCTCCAGTGGTGGGTCGTGCATTGATGGGGGGGTTTACCCACATGGGGTTCCCCAAGGAAGGGGTATCTGACAGGGATACCAACTTCATATCTAATTATGTTAAGTCTTTGTGGAAGGAGTGTGGGGTAACATATAAGTTCATCACTCCTTACCATCCCCAAAGCAATGGTCTGGTTGAGAGATTCAGCCACACCTTAAAAAGCATGATCAGGGGCCTGTCAGAGTGGGATGTCCTCTTGCCATGCCTTCTGTTTGTCTACAGTGAGGTGCCTCAAAAAGGGCTTGGATTTAGTCCTTTTGTTTTACTGTAACCACCCTGTTAGGGGACCTTTGAGTCTGGGTCTGGTGAGGGAGGGCTTAGAAAAAGCCCCCAGTAAACCTCCCCAGGATGTACTTAACTACATGCTGGCCTTCAGAAACCAGACTGCTTGCTTCAGAGCTCTCACACAAGAGAACCTGGAAGCAAGCCAGGCAGACATGAAATGGAGGTACGACCAGAAAGCCATTCTAGTCAAGTTTCAGCCTGGGCAAAAAGTGTGGGTAATGGCACCAGTGGAGCCTAGAGTGCTCCAGGACAAGTGGACTGGGCCGTTTGAAGTGGTGGAGCACAAGAGCAAATTCACCTACGTGGTGGACTTGCAGACTCCCAGGAACCCCTTAAGGGTCCTGTATGTGAACTGTCTCAAGCCATACTTTGAGCAGACTGATTTGTTCATGCTCCTAGTGACGATGATGGGGTGGAGGAAGAGAGTGAGCTTCTTTCTGACCTCCTGTCTTCTGGAGAGAAAGATGGGTCTGCGGAGGAAGTGAACCCCTTCCTCTCCTTACCTCAGAACAACAGAGGGACTGTCACCAGCTATTGGGTCATTTTGCCTCCTTGTTCTCCTGGTCCCATGGGTCACACAATTGTGTACACATGATGTGGACACTGGGGACAGTCCACTCATTAAACAGAAGGTTTACAGGGTGACTGATAAGGTCAGGGCTAGCATCAAAGTTGAGGTGTCTAAGATGTTAACCTTAAGGGTAATTGAGTTTTTCTAGCATTCTTTGAGCCAGCCCTGTGGTCTTGGTTCTAAATGCCGCTGCTCCTGGTGCCACCCCAGAAGTCTGGTTCTGTATGGACTACCGGTGTCTCAATGCGGTCACTTAAACTGATGCACACCCCATCACTCAGAGCTGATTAGCGCATAGATCGTTTGGGAGCTGCCAAATACCTTAGCACGTTTGATTTGACATCTGGGTACTGGCAGATTGCCCTAACTAAGGGGGTCAAGGAGAGGTCAACATTTTCTACCCTAGGTGGACACTTCTAGTTCAAAGTGATGCCATTTGGGATGAGAAATGCCCCAGCCACATTCAAGAGGTTGGTCAACCAAATGTTGGCTGGGCTGGATGACTTCAGTGCAGCATACCTGGATGACATTGCAGGGTTTTGAGTTCCACTTGGGAGGAACACTTGCAGCACCTCTGCATAGTGTTGGAGGTCCTGCAAAAGGCAGGCCTCACGATTAAGACAAACAGGGTACAGTGGTGTATTTGGAACACCAGGTAGGGAGTGGCCAGGTGGCACCCTTACATCCAAAAATTAACACCATTTTGGCTTGGGGCCTCCCAAGACCCAAACTGAGGTGAGGGCCTTTCTAGGCCTCATTGGCTATTAGAAGAGGTTTGACAAGGGATGTGGCACCATCGCTGCCCTCTGGAATGAGTTGACTTCCAAGAAGCAACCCAAGAAGGTGGATCTGGACCGAGGCTTGCCAGACCGCTTTTGATGCCCTGAAGGCTGCCATGTGCACAGCACCTGTGCTGAAGGCACCTGACTACTCCAAGGAGTTTGTTGTACAAACAGACACCTCAGAGCATGGTGTAGGAGCAGTACTTATATTTACCTTAGGGCATAATTTATAGTAACTTAAAATAACTCTAACTATAACCGCTCAATTTCTCTGTTTTGTGCGAGTCAATTCAGAACCTAACTACAATGTCCCTGTAACCTTTGTTTTTTTTCAGTGAATTTCAGTGTGTATTCTACACTACAGCAGCCTAATGGATCACAAGGAAATGTCTTCATGGGGTCACCACTATTAAATGGGGAGGAGGCCCTGCAGCCCTAGTCACTGGACCGATTTAGGCCCTGTGGACCCTATCCCCTGGGGCAAACCTCTATTCAATGGGGACAGAGGCTGTGCAGCCCCCCTCCCCCACCTATTTTGGCCTCAGGGACCCCATGCCAAGGGCCTGGCCATCTCTCCTGTATGCCCTCCAGGGTACCCATTGTGCACAATGAGGAAGGCAGGGGGAGTCTCAAGACCCCTACGGTCACATCCACGTTACTTCCTCCTGTGGGAGCTGACATTGCTGGCACAGACAGGGAGATGCTAAATATGAAGCTCCCTGTCTGTGAGAGCAATCCTTTCCTGTGTTTCCCTGCATGCTTGTCTGTGGACAGGGAAATTGAGGAATCCTCCACTAGCTCTCACTTGCTGGGAGCAGAGTTGCGTTTGCTCTGACTTGGTAGGGGTTGTCAAAGGTTCCACCAAGTCAGGTGACAGGGTGGGCACTCTGGGACATAGTAGGTGCTGGCATTGGGGTTTGTTGTCCCCAGGGCCAGTATTGGCTTCAGGAGGGGTGCTGCATTACCCACCTCCAACATTTAAACAGCCTCGGGGAGGTGATGGTCCCTAGGGCCACAACGAACCCCCTATCTCTGGTGGCCATCTCTGGGGCTGTGGAGGGGAAGCACAGCCCCATTAGTTTGAAACAATTGCCCCAGGGAGGTTGCAGTTCCCAGGGCTGAGGCATATAATTGAATGTTAACCATGGGGAGGAGGCATCGCCAGGTCTCAGGGGGTCTGCGGGCCCCACCTACTATAATTAAGCAATATTGACCTGTGTAGTTGGTGGTAGTCCACCAGGCACAGGAGGACTGTGCGGCCCCCGCATTCAATTGAATTTAAGCCCCAGAGAGGTGTTCGTCCCCGAGGCATAAATAAGCCCTAAAGGGGGCCCCCATTCACCCCTCCTCCTTTATTTTTGTTATGACCACAGGATCTGGCCCACCCAGAGGCTTAAGTAAAAGAAGCGCAGGAGACCACGCTTGGTTTTTTTCAGCAAATTTGCGACATCGTTGTGAATTTGTGGCAAACATTTTTGCTAAAAGTGTTTTTGTGCCCTGGCAGCGTCCCTCTGGCACACTAGCACCAGAGCTAAGGGATCAGGGTGTCCAGGTGACCCTTTTCTTTATTCCTTCACTTTTTTCCGGGAGTCAGGAAAAGCTGAGTCCCAAGATGGATCCCAACACTCCCTGGTTGAAGTGCTGGCAGCCAATCAGAGGTCTGCAGATCTCTGCACAAGCTTGTTATTATATGTGAAGTCTAGGAGGAACCCTAGACCTAGATATATAAGTATGGTTTTCCTTTAATTTCTCTTAAATTACTTAACTGATTTGCAACAAATAACAAAAAGTGTTATCTGTGGACCAAAAGCTAACTTTCTGTCAAATATGGTGTAAATCTGTCTAGCAGTTCGGGCTGTAGTGCTGTTCAAAACTCCCATAGAAATAAACATGGGAAATGCTCCCTTTTGACCACCCTGTCCTAGGCCCCCGCTTGACGGATCACCCCTAAACTTTTGAATAATCACAGGCTCACCTTTTTTGGGAAAGTTTAGTGAAGAGCCTTCAAACGGCATTTCTTTTGGAAACATGGCCCTAAATATAACTACCTACTGGATTCATTGGTAAATATCACGACGGCACCGCCAATTCAAAACCAACATTTCCATTTATTTCAATGCATGAAGTATAAAGTGCTGAGTGCAAATCCAAGACAAATGGCAACGCTTTTTGGCCTGAGCCTTCTACTGGCCATAGAGTTACACACAACCAGAGTTTATTTAAATTATGTGACCACCCCAATCCACCAATTAAAATCTAGTTAGTACTTGATCACTAATTACTCCACACACACACACACACACACATATACTATACCTTATTGGTAAGGGCTGATAGATACCTACACTTAGCAATAGGCCACAAACCCTCACCAGTCCAGTCAAGGTCTCAGTAAATCAGTCCTTGCTCAACCCTTGGTAGCTTGGCCTACGAGCAGTTATGCTTAACTTAGGAGACAGGTGAGTAAAGCAATTAATATCAACAAAACAATAAATAAGTAAAACACAACATACAATAAAAATCCCCAAAAAAGAAAATATATGTAAAAAATAATGCCAAAAATCCAAATGTAGGGGACCAGACACATGAATTTTTAAAGATTAAAAGTAAAACTAGCGCTTTGGAGCTAATAGAGCTCAAAGGGTAAAAAAAAGGATACTTTTTTCAGGAACAAAGTCCAGAGCTTAGGTCACCCACGATGTAAAACTGCTACACTTACTTTCAGAAGAGGTTCATGATTCAGGAAAGTGGTTCACAGCACTAGTCAAGGGTTCAGAGGCTCTGGTTTGCCTCTCTGGGTCTGGGACTACAACTCCCACAGTGTACCTCTTCAACTCATGGAGCTTTTTACAACAGTTGCTCCAAATTTATGGATCTTCTTCAAGAGGTCCTTTTTGGGTCGTTGAAGTATCCTCAAATGGCCGCTGGACGCAGGTCAGCTGGGCTCTTCTTTTAGGAATTAATCCAGGGGACTCTGGTCACGCTATGTTGTACCTGTAACTTATAGGGAATCCACTCCTGGAGTAGCATAAGCAAGGCAAAGTCATTTTTGTGATGAAGCCCAAAATGTGCAGCTGGTGTAGTCCTTGGAAGTGCAGTTTTTCCGGTGTAGACCAGGGGTTCAACATGGCAATCCTTCTTCTCCACTGTCTTCTTCCAGGAGGGGTCTCAATTGTGGGACAGCTCCGCCATATTTATCCTGGCTGCTGAGTTGGGAAGCAAGGGGGTACGCATGCCCAATGGGGTGCATGCTACCACCCTCTGTGTTCACCACTGCCGGTGAAGTGTGGCAAAAATCAATACCAGAAAGCAATATTCTCTAAATATCCAACATAGATCTGATTGAGTCCACCCACTGGTGTGGCTACGTCTCCCAACACACCTCTTTCAGCCCCCCTCCTAATCTAATTATTGGGGCTCTGATTTGTCTGGGGAAGCAGTAAATGATGGAGGTCCAGTTGCTGTCCCAAGTGTCTTTCCCTTCTTTGAAGACCGGTTTATACTACATGTCACCTACATGCCCTACCATGTACTAGGAACTTTTAAAGACCACATACCTGGCTCGTTCAGCAAATTCAATTGCAAGCACCTGATTAATATATTCAAGTACCAGCCCAAGTGCATGCTGGTTACGGTAGTCCTGCGCATTTGTAGTTGCACCCAAAGTGGGTTGCTGGAGCCAGACAAAATCATGAAAAGAATACAATTCCTGAGTAGGTGCTTGCAATTGAATTTGCTGAACGAGCCAGGTATGTGGTCTTTAAAAGGAATGAGAGTCTGGAACACATCCAGCAATGGCTGCACCTACGAGGGTGATATATTTTTTAGTTTCTCTGCTGATGAGGGGATCAACCCCGAAACACGTGTCCAGAGATGTTTTTCGATATAGGCCTGAATTTTGAAAAGACTGAAAGGAATTCGCTGTGAGTTGCTGAATTTCGATTTTCCTAAATTAACCTGGTGGGAGTGCGCTTTCACAGAGAGGACGCTTTTGTTTAAAATATATATATATATATATATATATATATATATATATATATATATATATATATACCAACCAGGAAGTGTTGGCACCCATCTTGGGACTCAGGTAGTCATTCTGACTTTGGCAGTCTTTACCGGAGACCGCTGTGCAAGTGGCTGACGAAAACTTGCCAGTTGTGGTGGTCTGAAGACCGCCGCATTACGAGTCACCAACACAACACTGTCAAAAATTCACCCAAAAAACGACACTGTCGGCTAAAACTAAGGCGTGAAGGAGGTGTCTGCACCACCAGCACCGTCACGCCGAGATCATCCCGCCCGCCAAATTACGAATCACAAATCTGCACCTTGGTCTCAACACAGCACTATTCCATTTGCAGTCTGAACCGCTGCTGAAAAAAATGCTCCTCCACCAGAACACTGCACCACATTGGACAATACCATAAACCCCACACTTGATACACATAGACACACCTGACCACAGCACTACAAAACACCCCTCCCACATAACCAGAACCCTTTGCACCCAGAAACTTTGTGAGACAGAGGCAAGAGCACACTGAAAGAAGGCACTGCACCTAGATATCACAGGCACCATCACACTGAACACACATCACACAACACAGCACTGCACACAAACACCACAAACCACATGCACATCCCATTACCCTATCTCACACCAAGAAACAGCACACCCAGCATCACTGCACAACACACACACTTCCACAACCCAGCCATCATGGCACCACAAAAAAAACACAGATTCACAGACGAGGAGGTGAGGGTAATGGTCGACAAAATCATCAGAGTGGAGCCGCAACTATTTGGAGTACAGATCCAGCAGACATCCATTGCCCGGAAAAATGAATTGTGGCAGAGGATAGCCATCAGAGTGAATGCTGTTGGGAACCTTCCACACACAAGTGAGGACATTAGGAAGAGGTAGAATGACTAATGGGTGAAAGTATGGGCCATGGCTTCCAGGCACCAAATGGTCATCATGAGGACTGGTTTTGGGCCCACACCACCTCCCCCAGAATTATCAACATAGGAGGAGAAGGTCTTGGCCATCCTACACCCAGAAGGGCTGACGGGTATACCTAGTGGACTAGACAGTGGTAAGTCAACTACACACCCCGGGCAACATGTACCCTGCATAGCATGTACCCCCACCACCCTCTCACCCCCTCACACCACCCTAGTGTGCACAAACACACTGTGGGCCCAATGCCCACCCTTGCATGCCACAGCTCCCTACTGACACCATTCCCTCACAGGCCCACCTAGTGCATGGATACCTCATTGCAGCAAGTGCTACAACTACCACAATGCAACACTCCCTAGCGTTGCATTACTGCTTCAACCACTTCACATATCTGCAGTTGCACGTCAAACCATGTCACTCTCCGTCACCAAAAGTATTAGAAATACAGATCAGTACATGGCAATTACAGTAGCAAGACACATATAAACTATTCCCCAAAATAGGACCATTGCAACATTCCCTGATGGAAACACAAGCAGTGGTCTAATTACTGTCAATGCTATTACTTCCCTACAAATCCAGTCAATGATGTCATGTGTATCACTTCTACAATACCATCATGTGACACAATACCTCTCATTCCACAGGTATCCCAAGTACTGCCACACAGCAGAGGTGGCCAGTGACAGATAGCCCAGACCTGGAAGCAGGTCCAATAGTGGACAAATCACCTGGATGTCTGGATATGGATCACAAACCTGGCCCATCAAGAATGAGTGGTCAGTCCACCACCAACACGAGCCTCACCCTGCCCACAACTGAAACAACCTCCCCTGTGGCATCCATTGCACGGCAGAGCCCAACTTTCCAAACCTGTGTCCCAAGTTCACATCCATCATTAGAGTGCCCCACAGGACAGAGGCAGGAGTCAACTGTGCAAACCGAAGACAATGACGGTCCTGGTGTCAGTGGGAGGGGGCACACTGCACCAGGGACACAGGCACAGAGTGCAAGGGCCACTGGGAGGCAATCATGGGCAAAGGGACGAGGTAGATATAGGACTTGAATGGCCAGAAGGCTGTCTCCAGAGTCCCGGGAGCCTATCAGCAATCCCAGGAGAAGATAGACCAGATATTCAACACAGGCCTGCAGCACGCCTCTACCCTGCAGCTGAGGGACCCCCGTAAAAGAGGTCAGCCATCCAGACATCCTGCAGGACCTGAGGTAAAGATCAATCCCCCCACAAGGAAGTGATCCCTCTTCTGGACTGTCACTCTTGTGTGTCTCTGTTACACCCTGTTGGCTGTCCAATACCAAGTTCCCATCATTCTGAGGCAAATGGATACACAACCTGTGAAACAAACAATGTACCACCCACTCTGATCTTCACCTACACCATTACCCCACTCCTCTGGACTGTGAGTTTAAACACTAAATAAACACCAATTATCACAAGTCATAGTGCATGTCTCTTCATTGTATGTAGTGGCAATTCTGTTTACAAGCAACAAATATATGCACATGTTGACACAACAACAATGGCAAAGTGACACATGTAGTGGGATACTCCAGCAGGTGTGTAAATACATCCATAATGTTGTAACATCCACTGCCAACTATGCCAACAGGCAATTCAGTAAGCAGATTGCAAAGAGAGATGTGACCTAAAGAGGGAAAATTAAATTGAATTAGGCACAATGTTGTAAGGTACATAATCCATAGTAATACATCAACAGCAGTTGAACACAAACATAGGATGACTGTCCCCGCAGCTATGAGACCACATATGTAAGGTCCTGCATTGCCACTCACACACATGTGTTGCACAGGAAAGATGTCACATAGGTAACATCTTCTACTATCCACCTCCATGAGTAGTCAGGAACAGATAGTTGTGACACAGCAGCTGACAATGCAGCATGACATGCCTACACAGCAGGAAAAGACTGCTAAGGTCCCCCTTACACTAACCCAAACAGGCAGACTGAGGACTCAAAACCTTTGGTACAACCATAAGAATGTTCCATAATGGCTCCAGCATTCCACACATTTCATTAGCAGCAATGCATTTCCACTAGCCCTCATGGTAAGTCAGCTACCTTTAAGGGCCGGAAAATAAGACGTGAGGCTCTAGTACCCACACACAACTTTATGCATGCAAAATCCTGGCACAGACTGGCATTAACAATACATATTCCAAGTGCAGATGACATACAAATCACACATACCTGTTCATCATTGAAAGTAGTGATGAATCAGGTCAGTCCTGTTGTCATGTGCCTAATCCTCATCTGCCTCCTCCTTAGCATCAGAGTCATCGGCCCCAAACACTGCTCCAGCATCAATGTTTCCCTCCTCCAACAGTGGGATGTGCCTCCTGAGGGCCATATTATGGAGAATGCAGCATGCAACTAAGATCTTGCAGACATTCCCTGGTCGGTATTGTAGGGCACCCCCAGACACATGGAGGCAACGAAATCTAGCTTTCAAGAGGTCAAGCGTCGTCTCAATCACTCGCCTCGTACGGCCATGTGCCTCAATTTATCTGTTCTCCCCTCCTGTAGTTGGATTCCTAACAGGTGTCAGGAGCCAGGGCAGGTTGGGGTATCTGGAGTCACCTGTTTGGCAAAAGGGACATGACTATAGGTAACAATGCTAGGCAGAGAGCAGACTGTGTAGGGAGGGGTACAAACGTCTGACATGGAGAGCAGTACACATACCAATGAGCCAGGCCCTTTCTCCCTATACCTGTGACATCAATGCAGGGTCACTGCTATTCCTCAGGACGTAGGAATCATGTGCTGATCCTGGGAATTTTGTCTTTACATGGGTTATGTTCTCGTCTGCAAGACACACCACTTGTTCATTGAGTGAATATGTACTCTTCTAGTTTATGTAGACCTGTACATTGGCCCTCGGATGTACCAAAGCGATGTGAGTCCCATCAATGGCTCCTATTACATGTGGGACATTTGATATATTGTAGAAGGATGCTTGAACAGTGGCCAATTCTGCACGTTGTGGGAACCGGATGCACCTGTGCACATGCTTGAGTAGGGCATCCAGCACATCCTGCAAAACCTTACTTAACTTAGGCTGTGACATCCCTGCAGCCAGTCCCACAGTTACCTGAAAGAGCCACTCGCTACAAATGCAGGACTGCCAACACCTGGACTGTTGGAGGGATTGCATGGGGATTTCTCAAAGTTGGCTGGAGGTCTGCCTTCAACTGGGCAACCAGTTCCCTGATGCACAAACGGTTAAGTCGATGGGTCAGGATGATGTGGTTTCAAGATCTACGAGTGGCCAGTAAACTGGTAAATTCCTCATCACTCCATTTTGACGATATCTAGGTAAGGAGACATACAACAATCTGGGAACATCTCACAATGTTGAGCACCAAGTATGACATAAGACAATCACAATTAATTGGCAATGTAAGTTGGATGTCATGTTGTGGGAAGACACATGACTCCATACTCCATTCCCATCCAGACACTGCCACATAATGCCTGTGACAATTGACGTGTACAGGACATGTAAACATACACCTTCCATGTGTTCCACCATACGGATTGTTAACACTGACAAATATAGTGACAAGTGTGGTGATGTCACCTGACACTCACTACATATGCGTTTATCCACAAAGTGTAACCAAAATGAATGAATTTGTGATGATATGCAGGTGATGACGCAGTGTGAACCCAGGACATTCATGTAACATACCTAAATGGCATCCACCTGTCCTGCATGTATTGGACAGATGGAAGTCACCTCATTCAGCCAGCAGCAGTTGCCATGGAGGAAGGTGGTTGGAACCACCGTGCAACTCCTCATTGGATAACACTGAGGTCTATGAGAAACTGGGACCAATGACGATCACCGTCGGCGCTGATGGTCATGACCGCTGCGGTCATAACCACTATTTTGTATGGGCCAGCTCACTTGAATCCTGGCATTCAGGCACGGAAGATCTCACTTCCTGTGCTGCTGTGCCCTGTTTCTTGGAGTAACAATGGCAAATACTGCAGGGGAGAGGGCCCCAGCCTTCACAAGTGAGGAACTAGAGAAACTGGTAGAAGGGGTCCTACCCCTGCATGAGCAGTTGTACGGTGCCCCGGAAGACCGCAGAGGCCTAGCTAGGGACAGCCTCCCAACGAGGAAGGGGTGCCCATCGGGCCCTGACACTCCTAATGGCCCACAAACTGGTGGTGGCCTACCCAGAGTTGGATGGGCGTTTGGGGGCAGCACAGTAGCCAAAAGGGGGTAAGTGTGGACTGTTTGGTGACTTCTCCATGGTTGTCTACTGTGACCCTCACTGGACTTGAGATTTACGTGGTCAGATGAGATTTGGAGAGTCTACAGTCCTGGTTGTCACACCAATCATGTTGGAGTGTGAAACATTAGCTATGTAGAGCCATGCAGGAACAGTAGTGGTGGTACTATGACACATATTCAAATGTACATATGGGTCGCTCAAATGTTCTATCATGTCACTGGATGCATCCTCCATCTCTGAGTGTACTGTAGTAGTACAAGGTGATCATATTGGCACTGTAATTGGGTAAAGACAGGTGTGTTTTGTTAACATTGCAATTGTTTCAATTGCAACATCAATGGACCTCTGTACCACATGTACTCCACACATTCCTGTCAGTTAGTTTGTGTGCAATGTTCTTCTGAGCTCAGATTTGTTTAATCCTGAAATGTATGACATGTGTTTGGGTATGTTATTAGGTTGAATTGTTGGATCAGTAATTTAGCTAGTTGACAGGCACGTAGTAGTTTTCAATCAAATGTATAGGCTGCAGGGATGAGGTGATCGCTGATAAGTTTAGGTATCGCTTGCATGATTCTATTGTTATTGATTAAAAAATGGTATCTTGTTTACCCGGCAGGGGCTAATTTATTTATTGTTTGTATGTGAAGTGGATTTGTGGGTTATCACCATTTTCTCCCTTTCTGTTTCTCCCAGTCTCCTACTCTCTCCACCTTGGTCTATATATGCATTAGCATCATCTGGTGAAGGAGGAACGGCACCGGTGAGTGGGAGTGCAGCAGCCCATGGGATCCAGGAGGCTGGCACCAGCGACGCCGAGGGGACCAGTGGGATGGAGGGCGAGCTGAGACCACCCCAGCACCAACCTTGTCCACCCCCACTTACCAGCACTGCACCTCCGTACCTCCCCACCCAGTTGCCCGGCCCATTCACCCAGGAGGGTGGGTGTCTCCTTCCCCGTATGCACCTCTGCCCCTGCTCCAATCAGCCCTGCTGCCCTCAATGAGGAGGCTATTGACCTCCTGAGATCCATCTCTGTGGGGCAGACAACCATCATGAATGCCATCCAGGGACTGCCGTGGAAGTAATTCACGGTGCCTTGTCTGGCCTACAGAGATCGTTTCAGGCTCTAGCCTCCTCATTGACGGCACCTAGTGTCCCTTCATCTTCAGTCCCCCCTCCAGCTACCTGTTCCCAATCCACAACTCCTTTCCCTACACCCATCCAGGGCACACATACAGACCAGCATACACCCACTGCAACAGACAAGGTGAGCAAAGACATACATAAGCATCATAAACAACCCACAGGCATGCACACACACAACACACATCTGCATACACAACAACAGACACTTCCCCCACCACCTCCTCCTTTACAGTCACACCTGCCAGCACTGCATCATCATCACACACTGGTCCTGCTTGCATTCCTGTCATACCCTCAATCACCAAAACAGCAGACTCACAGACACCCACATCACATCCCCACTCACCACAACTACCTTCTCCACCTGCAGCACATCCACATCACTTGCATACACCACCCCAATTTCACTCACACATCTGCCAATCCCTCTCCCTGCATCTGTACCCCCTCCTCCCAATGAATGCACAGGCATACCATTCACCCACCACAGACATGCACACATTGCACACACCAGCATGTACTTACAGCGCACCAACACGTCAGACGAGCACTCACTCTGCCTCAACTCCCAACCCTCAATCATGTGACCGCCCGTGTTCCTAAAAAGTCTTTCTTGCCCCCCTTGACCTCTTCCCTACTCCCCTCTCAATCTGTGTTACCCCGAAACATCATGTCCACCTGCCCTCCCAGTCCTATCCACCTCCTATTCCTCAGGGGCCCCCTCTGGTGTTTCCCCTGCTACTCCACCCAACAAAAAATCCCCCCCTCCCAGAGCCAAAGTCCCCACTCCCAAGCCCAAACCGAGACATGCCCCTTCCAAATCAAAGCCACCCCCAACCCCACCCCACCAAACCCCTGAGGTTTGTGCCGGTCCCACTGATGCCCCTATTTGTTGTCAGGAGTCAAGTTGGGGCCATGATATCTGGACAATGTGTCCTGCATTACCGGACATTGAACTTGCCATTTGGCACATTTTGCGTATAGTTTGTTATTATACATTTATTTTAAATACAACTTCCCACATTGCTGTGCTTCACAAGTTGAGATGCTTTCCACGGTTTCCTTCTACATCGTGGTGTGACATCTGTGTGCAACGATGTGTGTGGTGTGTATATGGGTTGTGTCTGTGTTATTGCATGCACTGGGTAGTTAGGTTGTGCCATATGCATGTTGTTATGTGTCTGACTGCTTGCTTGTGGGATTGTGTGGGGTGTTGTGTGCATCCATGTGTGTGGTGATACATGTGTGGATTTCCTTGTATGTTGTTTGTACGTGACGTGTCACCTGTGTCATTGTTTGGATGTGTGTTCACTGTTGGTAATTGTGTGTCATTGCTACATACAGTTTATGCTGTATGTGTATGTGTGGTGTTTCACAACGTGCCTCTCTATGTCAGCATTGCAATGTTTGTGGTCTAGTTGTTATTGTGCGGTTATGGAGTGTTGTGTATGGATGTTTATCAGTGTGTTGGTGTGCATTGTGCTGTATGCTTGGCACGTATCTGCTTGGCTTTGCATGTATATTGAGTACTTGGCTTTGACATATTTTGTGTGTATCTGTGTGTGTGTGTGTGGGTGTGTGTGCTGTTATGGTACGTTTGTATGCGTGAGTATGTGGCCTTCGATGTCCGTGCCGGAAATGTGTGTTATATCTGGGTGTGTATCACTGGCATTTGCCCCACTCTGGCTAGGTGTAATTATGGTTGTTATCTTCGTCATTGTCACTGGCTTTGAAGGTGTACGGCGAGATACAACACTGGGAAGACTAGCAGTTCGTTTGCCATGGCGGCCGCTGACGCGTCTCTGTGCTTGTACGTGGGTGTTTCCTTTTGTACTTTCTGTTTCAGTCAGGATTTTCATCGCGGCCAGCCCGCCTCGGATATCCTGGAGTTGTGGTGACTTGGAATGTGGTGGGCGGCACATAGGTTTCTATCTCCCTGAAGTTGCCTACCACCACTGGATGCTGCTCGGTGGTGGTACTGGCGGTCAATTGTCTGTGTTGCATTGGGTTCACCGCCTTACAGAGCAGTCTGCTCTGCCACCCGGGCAGCGGTCACAACACCGCCGCAGGCATGGCGGTCAGGTTACCGCCAAACTCGGAATGACCACCTCAGTGTGAGAAAACTGGGTGGATTGCATAAGCCCCCTTACCTTTTGCCCCCATTTTTCACTATTTGCTGGTGTTTTCCTGACTCTGATGGTGCCCTGGGTACTGGTCAGGGCCTGTGCTGTATCTAAAATAAGTATGCAAATTAGGCTCATCATAATTTGCTATGTCAACCTACCTATAAGTCCCTAGTATATGGAAGGGCATGTAGGCTTAGGGACACCAGCATAGTTAGTGCAGCCATAGGTGCACTGCTGAGGTGCCCAGGGTTATTTTAAAAGCAGGCCTGCCTTGCATACTGCTTTTAAATTAAAGTTTCATGCAAATTCAACTTTGGAAGTACTTCCAAAGTCTTAAACAACCTTATTTTTACACATAAGTCACCCCTATGGTGTTCCCTAGGTACCTCCAGGGATGGGTGTAGTGTAACTATAAGCAGGGACCTTATAAACTATGTTTTATAAGCCCTGGTTAGGAAAAATAGCCAAATTAATTATTCCCTTAGACTAAAATGGGGAGACTATATTTTAATTAATGAAGTCTCCAAAGGAGCAATATACAGCAAGTTTGGTCTCAAACTGATTATTGCAATAAATGCAACAACTTACCATTGTTGGATTTAATATTACTAGTTCAGTGAAAGAGTTTTAGAACTCTTCCTAAAAATTGCCAGTTTCAGCTCTGTAGTGCCCTTCTCTGGTTTGCCAGCCTCTGGCAGACTGACCAAGCTTCCTTCATGAGGTGTGAAGTGGCCTGGGCCGAACACAAAGGAAGTGTCTGAGGGAGGAGATCTGCCTCAGCAGATGGTGAGACCGGATAATGGGAGAACAGTCAAACTGGTCTTCAAAGGAGGGAAAGACATTTGGAGCAGCTGAAGACCACCCCCCCCCCCCATTTCCTGCAAACCCAGACAACCAGGTGCCCTCTTCATTAGATTAGGAGAGGGGCGTGTTAAAGATTTTTAGTCACACCAGTCGGTGGGCTCAGAAAGACCTAACCACCAAAATTAATTTTCTGCCATTTTGGATTTTTAAGGAATGTTGCTCACTGGGATATATTTTTGCCACACTTCCGAGGAAGTGGTAATTAAAGAGGATGGTACCTGTGATTGGATAGTTGCCTCCACCCCCTGCTGTTCACCCCAGGAGCAAGGTTAAATTTGACTGAGCTGTACCAACAACTCAGATTCCTACAAGGAACAATGACAGAAGAAGAAGGATTTCCCTGCTGGACCCCTGACCTGCACCTGGACACTGCACTCTGAAGGAATGCAATAGCTCCACTTGGGCTTCAACACTAAAAGATTTTTCCTGTCTTCAAATGGTTCATGAAGGGACTCTCTGCTTGCTACAGGTGAAGAATGGATAACCAGAGTCCCCTGCATTATAATCTAAAAGAACCAACCAGCTGACCTGTGGCTAGTGGGCATTTTTGTATTTGAACTAGGTGCATTCTGGGACTTGCAGTCCTAACCCTTAAAGCTTCTGAAACCCTGGGGAGAGCTGTGGACTCCTAAAGGACATTCAAAGACCTTCTGGAAGAAGATCGAGAAATATGGAGAAGTAGGGAGAACTTTTGGAAAAAAGCTCCATGAAGGGATTGACCCACCGTGGGCAGTCAAGCTGGCTTACCACAACCGCGACCTGGCCTGACTTGCATGTTCAATAAGCCAACAGTAGCAAGTAAATGATGACTACAGTATAAGACTGACCTTTCACTATCCCAATGCGGAGGATAAAGCCTTACCTCCTGCAGAACTGTCTGTCCTAGATTTTACAGATGATCTGGATCTCCAGCTGTCCTTCCAGACACCATCTCCAGTCACAGGGAGGACACACAGCATTGCGGGGACTCCACATGAACCACTCAACAACTAACACACAGCACCAACTAGTCTAGCATAGCCCTGGACTCTGAGGACCCAGACATTACCTTTCAGAAGACAGTAGTAGGAGTCCAGCGGGAGCTAACACAGCAGGTGCGGGGCGATGGAGATCATGGCAGGCAGCTTAGAGGGAATGTAGAGGTGATTAAGTTTGAATAAGGACAACTCTTCTGCCATCAGAGGCACCCAGTCTCCACTACGTGAACTCCAGCAGTCCCTGGCCGACATAGCTGCTGTCCTGAGGCAGAGGCTGGAACGAATGCCCTCCCAAGGTGGCAGCAGCATGATTGATAACAGGCTGGGGGCTATCCAAAATGTCCTGGAATCCATGCCCTGAAGTCTGGCGTCCCTCCTTGAAAACATGGCTGCCTACCACAGTGATGTAGCTGCTGTGTTGCGAAACCAGCAGTTCCTCCTTGCTGCAGTAATGCCTTTTGCATTCCCACAAATGGCAGCTGCCTGGACCTTTGATTCCACATCTCAATCCCCTCATGTGTGTGTGACCCCCTTAACTTTAATAACAGCACCGTCCATGGCACAGGAAGCACCAGACACATCAGAGGATGAAGATGTGGAAGGAACAACTTTCACATGAAAAACCACCCAGTAGCTACAGATTGTGGCACCAGGACAGTATCTCTTTAGTTCTGTGCTTAAGATCATGCCAGTGTTGTGACGGCTGACAACGTGCTCTCTTCACTCTACCACTGTTGACTTATCATGCATGGACTGTCATTGTCTCAGTTCATACCTATTGTAAATGTGGATACCTCCTCACTGATGCTGACCTCTCATACACATGTCTCATGATATGTTCCTCACCCTTGAACTCTGACTGGACATTCAATGGCTTGGGATCTCTCATGGGGTCAGTGAACTGTTACAATGTATGCACTGTGTGAAGCTATGTCAGTGAGTGCAGAACAAAAGGACATGTGTGGCTTTCTGTCAGACATAAAGCCACGCACTTGGACTCAAATATGATTAAGATGACTGATAGCATTGTGGACTACAACCACATTTCAGAGTCTTCAAAGAATGTATTAAACAGGTAGCCATGCATGTTTACGTATGGCATGTTTGGCTCGGTACACTAGTGTCTGGAAAAATCTCTGATAATTGTATCAATACAATATTGATTTGACCAACAAAATAGGCATGTGTAAGACTGTCAAGGGAAGCCGTTAGTGTGCCAGTATCCATTCCCCAAATGATGTGGAGTGTAATGTGGTAAACTTTTCAAGAATGAATGTCACAGAACTTAGCACAACCTATAGATGTTGCATGATTACCTGTCTTAGAATTTGTATCCATACACAATCAGAGTGTCAGGAACTGCACTGAAAAGTGTATTTAGTAGCTGATGTCAAACCACTGCCAGTCAGACAGGTCCTCGGTAATAGGGGATACACAAAGTCACATATGTAAATAAATACTGAATGCACACCCAAAGGCATGCATTCTCCTAGCCACTTTGAGAGATGTGCCCAGCATTCTGCACCACCTATTGTGAGATTCAACCAACTTGTGTGTATGTGTGGAAAAAGGAATTTCTCCCATCCTGCAGAACAACACTCATCCATGCATCACAGGTTTCCTTGTTGCATAGCTGCAAGGATGGATGCCTTGCTGGACTGAGTGTTGTTTTGCTTGACGGTAGACCTTCCTATTTGCACGCATACACACAATGTGGATCATCGTTATGTTGTGTGGTGCAGGATGCTGAACACATTACTCAAAGTTGCTAGGGGGATGCATGTGGAAAGCCCACCCACTTCCATCACTCTAACAACAAACATGGAGTGGCATGCGGACCTGAAACATTTTGAGGCGTGTTGACGTGTGGATAAGGGGTGGCATTGTAGTCGTGGTAACAAGTACTGACATTATTGTAATCCTATTGTGGACTACTTTTATTACGTGTTGCAATCATCAATCATTGTAAGTGGCAGACAGCATTCTTGTTAGTTGATTATGCAGGATTTGTACCTTCCTGCACATGTGCATCAGGACCGGCAAGAGGGACACCCCTACACCATGCAGAATGTGTGGCAAAGTTGATACTGTCCATCACATCTTTTGCCATAACCAAGCTTAATAAAGGGATGCATTGACTATCTGTGAGAATTGCACATCCCTGCACATATAAAATGATGCAGCACAGCACACCAAGCTGAGCTGCTGCACTGAGTCTTTCTTCATAAATGGGTAAATATGTGCCACAATACTCGGACACAG
Source organism: Pleurodeles waltl (assembly GCF_031143425.1). Classification (NCBI taxonomy): domain Eukaryota; kingdom Metazoa; phylum Chordata; class Amphibia; order Caudata; family Salamandridae; genus Pleurodeles; species Pleurodeles waltl. Next base: position 541,189,591 of record NC_090437.1, read on the forward strand.
AAATTTCAGTGCTCTTCCAATACATTTTGTTTTTACCTTACCCTCCTTTGGTATATAGTAGTTGCTTATAATTACCATGACAAGGTAAGGCACCTTGCATATCTTATCCTGTCCTAAATCTCATGCCACCCATTCACACCTGACACTGCATGAAGTAGGCATTCCATGTGTAGATTTGGCATCTTCCTATGCAACACGTGTGACTCAGCCAGCTTCTGATGCTTAGACAAATACTGCACATCTGTATTTGTAGTGTAGCCCAGGAACTCAAGGGTAGTGTGGGAGTGACAAGTAGGTGTGTGACAAGTTTGTATTTCCAAAGATTGTAATTGTTCATTGTGTGTTGCATTGTGCATCACACATAGGGCAAACTTTCTATGTATTTGGTACATTGATTCAAAACCACAATTTGTCTAGCAGCCCCCTTGCCCCAGCCAACAACAGCATGGGAGCACATTATTTACATTACTGGTCACCATGATGAACATATCCCCAGTAGCCTCATGGGTTTTGTCACTATTGTGCAGCCTTACAGCATTGGCACCACAAATGATGTCACAAATCTAGCAAAGCACAGGAAGGTTCATTGATTAGAATGCTTGTGTCACTTTCACATGTGCCTTTGGCAGGCCTCACAACTGAGGTTACCTTTATGGGATGTCTGCCCCATTTGTCCTTCCCTCCCTGCAAAATATTTCCTTGCATACATCATATATGGCACAGGTATATTGTAATGCTAGGAGGTACAAAGTAGATCTATGCGTGCATTTTGTATCTTTGTTAAGGTAGCACAAGGGGAATGTGCGGCTTGACTCCACCTTACATAAATCATTATGATGCTAATGTTGCAATAAGGGCTTGTAAATATGTGCCCCTAGTGAGACAGTGAGACCACTTGTAGCTGGTTTTATGCATGAAGGTGTGTCCCTTTGTGCATGGCACCAACCATTCCCACTACACAGGCAAACTTGCCACATGGGAACATGGAAGCTACTTGTACAGCAGCACAGATGATAAACGCAGAAATGCCCCATATGTTGTGTTTGATCACTTTTGTGGCTATTCCCAATGGTGCTTGGAGGTGTCTTGCAGTTCTGGTTGGCCCAACCAGTGCAACAAGTGTAGTATATGTTGCTCAATGAGTGTTACACATGGGCAGGTGGTTAAGTTGCATCCGTGAAGGGACTGATGAGAAGGTTGGGTAATTGTGTGTGCATATATGGGGGAAGGTGTTAGCGAATTAGAAGTGTTTGGCCATTAATGTGTCCTGACATGACCCTTTTACATGCATCTATGTTGCTCCTCCTCCTGCCATTTGTTTGTTTCAAGATTGCCCCCCCACTGCATCTTACCCTGCATTTGTGGTAGGTCTTGGAAGTATGCCCCATCCTGTCCTGAGACTCTGGTAACCAGATCCTTAGGGAAGACCGCAGCCATCCATATCCTCTAGGTCATCCAGCCCTTACTGGGGTACAGGACTACCACCTTCAGTCTGCAATGCTGCCTTTCGGTTACCGGCCATTTTCTCTTTAGTTCTGTGCTTGCAATCGTGCCAGCGCTTCTCACAATCGATGACAGTCATCTTCACCTCTGCCATACTGTTGACTATTTTGACTGCCATATGGCATCCTTCTTACCTATTGGCAATTTGGAGGTGACAAAGAGGTGGTGTTGGTGCTCTCTGGCAAGATGTTATTCTCTTCCTCAGTGAAGCAACACTTCTGTTTCCTTTTCTCTTTCTGCTGTGATTTTGCTGGTCCATCCTGGCTTGTGTTAAGCTGATTGGGGTTTCTCTGGGGTCTCTCCTGACCGGCATTGTCCATCTTGGGTCCTTGTGGCTTATTTGGCAATCTCACAGTTTTTTTTTAATGCTAATGCTGCAAAATATAGTGCTATCACGATTAGCGCCAAAACCATGCAGCTAATCATGTTAACGTCACATTTGCAGAATTAGCGTTGTTTTTCTTTATGATGTGTTGTAGGAGTTTGGCCTGTCTTATAGTGGGTACCTGATGGTACTTACACCTTGTGCCACGTCCAGTTATCCCTTATTAGTAGGTTAGTAGTGTTCTGGCAGCTTAGGCTGATAGAGGTAGCTATAGCAGAGCAGCTTAGGCTGAACTATGAGACATGCAAAGCTCCTGCTATACCACTTATATCATATAGCACTATATCATAAGAAACACAATACTCGGAGTTACAAAAAATAAAGGTACTTTATTTTAGTGACAATATGCCAAAAGTATCTCAGAGGATATACTCCCTTAGGAGGTAAGTAGAATACACAAAATATACACACAAACCAAAACCAGGTAAGTAAATAGTTAGAAAAGTAGTGCAAACACTGTAGAATACTATAGGATGCAATAGGCCTAGGGGCAACACAAACCATATACTTCAAAAGTGGAATGCAAACCACGAATGGACCCCAGGCCTCGTGTAGTGTGTAGAGGGTCGCTGGGAGTGTAAGAAAACACTAAGGGTGTCCAAGATACCCACCCCAAGACCCTGAAAAGTAGGAGTAAAGTTACCCTACTGCCCCAGAAAGACAGTAAAGTTGTGATAGGGGATTCTGCAAAGGCAGCAACTGACTGCAAAGCACTGAAGACGGATTCCTGGACCTGAGGACCTGTAAAGGAAGGGGACCAAGTCCAAGAGTCACGCAAGTGTCCAGGGGGGCAGGAGCCCACTAAACCCCGGATGAAGGTGCAAAAGGGCTGCCTCTGGGTGGAAGAAGCCAAATATTCTGCAACAACGGAAGGTGCCAGGAACTTCTCCTTTGCACAAAAGATGTCCCGCCATGCTGGAGGAAGCAGAGTTGTTTCTATGTAGAAAGCCTGCAAACAAGCCTTGCTAGCTGCAAGATTCGTGTTTGAAGAAAATGGGTGCTGCCCGGGCCCAGGAAGGACCAGGAGGTCGACCCTTGGAGGAGGGGACAGAGGAGGCGCTCAGCAGCACAGAGAGCCCATGCAGAAGCAGGCAGCACCCGCAGAAGCACTTGAACAGGCATTCAAGAAATCTCCACATGGCAGTTGTCTCAACACTACAAAGGAGGGTTCCACGAAGCCAGTGGTCAACTCAGTGAGTTGAGCAATGCAGGACCGAGTGCTGGAAGGTGCACAGAAGCCCTAGCAGCTGCAGCTTATGCAGTAAACAGGATTACTGTCTGGCGTGGGGAGGCAAGGACTTACCTCCACCAAATTTGGGCAGAAGGACCTCTGGACTGTCAGGGTCACTTGGATCCAGCTCCTGTGTTCCAGGGACCATGCTCGTCAAGATGAGAGGGAACCCAGAGGACCGGTGATGCAGAAGTTTGGTGTCTGCGTTAGCAGGGGGAAGATTCCGTTGACCCAGGGGAGATTTCTTCTTGGCTTCCAGTGCAGGGTGAAGGCAGACAGCCCTCAGAGCATGCACCACCAGGAAACAGTTGAGAAAGACGGCAGGATTAGGCGCTACAATGTTGCTGGTAGTCGCCTTGCTACTTTGTTGCGGTTTTGCAGGCATCTTGGAGCAGTCAGCGGTCGATCCTTGGCAGAAGTTGAAGAGAGAAATGCAGAGGAACTCTGGTGAGATCTTGCAGTCATCATCTGATGAGACACCCACAGGAGAGACCCTAAATAGCCCTCAGAGGGGGATTGGCTACCTAACCAGTTAAGAACCTATCAGGAGGGGTCTCTGACGTCATCTGCTGGCACCGACCACTCAGAGGCCTCCATTGTGCCCTCACACCTCTGCATTCAAGATGGCAGAGGTCTGGGACACACTGGAGGAGCTCTGGGCACCACCCCTGGGGTGGTGATGGACAGGGGAGTGTTCACTCCCCTTTCCTTTGTCTAGTTTCACGCCAGAGCAGAGGCTGGGGGATCCCTGAACCGTTGTAGACTGGTTTATGCAAGGAGGGCACCATCTGTGCCCTTCAAAGCATTCCCAGAGGCCAGGAGAGGCTACTCCTCTCTGGACCTTAACACCTATTTCCAAAGGGAGAGGGTGTAACACCCTCTCTCAGAGGAAATCCTTTGTTCTGCCTTCCTGGGACTGGGCTGCCCATACCCCAGGAGGGCAGAAACCTGTCTGAGGGTTGGCAGCAGTGGTAGCTGCAGTGAAAACCCCAGAGAGCTAGTTTGGCAGTACCCGGGGTCCATGCTGGAGCCCTGGGGATGCATGGGATTGGCACCCCAAAACCAAATTTGCCATGGGGGGACAATTCCATGATCTTAGACATGTTACATGGCCATGTTTGGAGTTACCATTGTGAAGCTACATATAGGTATTGACCTATATGTAGTGCACGCGTGTAATGGTGTCCCCGCACTCACAAAGTCGGAGGAAATTGCCCTGAACAATGTGGGGGCACTTTGGCTAGTGCCAGGTGTAGGAAAGTACCATCTTGCCTGGCATGTTACCCCCATTTATACTGTATGTATGTTTGTTTTTGCCTGTGTCACTGGGATCCTGCTAGCCAGGACCCCAGTGCTCATAAAGGTAGGCGGGTAGAGCTCAGGTCTCACTTGGAGATGTTGGGATTGCCTGAATGAACACAGGGTCCATGGCTGCCTGGGAATGGAGTCAAGGGAGTCTGGAGACTGGAACAATGGCCCAGACAGCTGCCATGAAGGAGAGGGCAAGGGCATGGGAAACCAGGACCTGATATTCCTGTGGTGAAAGCTGGTGGGGCACTTGAGGAGGATGTCCCCAAGCCAACTGGGGAGGAAATTGCCACCCCTGGTGACCTGCCTGAGCTTGCTGGTTAGCAAGTTGAAGGTGGGCCCACAGAGGAGGAATTCTGCAAGGCACAGAATGAGTTCCCCACTCTGCAGGACTTGAATTGGCAAGCTGAGGTCCAGGCAGAAGGTGATGCTCTGGGGAATCACCTGATCTTTCGAGAGAATGACCTCCTATATAGTGAGCCTAAGGTAACTGGCTCTGGGGCAGCATGTGTCCTGGTGGTCCCCTAATGTTAGAGGATGATCCAACTTGAGTTGGTGCATGACATACTTCTTGCAGGACACCTGGGTTAAGATTAGACCTTCGGCAGGTTTGTTGCCCACTTCTATTGGCCCTGGTTAAAGACAGCCTCAGATGCATTCTGTAGGTGCTGTCCCACCTGCCATTTTGAGGAAAGCTCAAAATTCCTCTGACCCCATCACCTGTTGTTGGCATTTCATTTGAGAAGGTAGGCATTAAAATCATTGTAACCTTTGCCCCCAAGATAGCGTTAGGCAACAGGTTTGTCCTGGTCTTGGTGGACCATTCTCTGAAGTTGGTGACTGCTACTACGGTGGCCAGGACACTGCTGGTGATTTTTACTCATGGAGGGTTCTCCAAAAAGGTAGTGTCTGATGAAGGCACTAACTTCCTGTCGGGATACATGAAGTCCATGTGGGATGAGTGTTGGGTATCTGATTAGGTCTCCACACCGTGTCACCCCCAAAACAAACAGCCTTGTAGGGAGATACAACAAGACCTTGAAAGGCATGATAATGGCCCTACTTGAGCCCATGAGGCATAAGTGGGACTGACCTTCTCTTTGCCCACAAGGATGTGCCACAGAAGGGAGTAGGATTTATCTCCTTCAAGCTCCACTGTGGCCAATCTGTAGAGGGGACATCTTAGCCTTGTAAAAGAGGGTTGAGAACAAGCTCTCAGAACACCACCTCAGGATGTGGTCAGCTACAAGCTGGCCCTTTACAACCAGATGCACCACTTCTAGAAAATGTTTTAAAATAGTTGTGATGCCAGTCAGGAGGTTAAGAACTCTTGTATGACCAAAAGGTCACTCTGGAAGAGTATCACCCTGGCTAGATGATGTGGGTTATAAAGCCTGCAAAGTTCAGAGCTCACAAGGATTGTTAGACAGGCCCACATGACGTGAAGGATTGGAAGGGGGAGTCCACTTACATGGGGGACTCCAGATCCCTGTGCAGGATCGGCCACACGGTGCAATTTGATGTTGTCAATGGAGACAAATCTGTTGCCTTTGAAACCTGGCAGAGATGGTAGAATGACAATTCTGGTGCCTTGTTTTCTTAGGACTGAAACCGGTGCTCTGTAAGATGGTCCGAATTCTTTCTTCACAGCAATCATCTCACGAACCAGGTCTCCAACTTTAGGAATTGAGCCTGTAGATGTTGTTGGTAAATCCCTTATTTCCAAGGTGGCGGCACTGGTGGATAAATTGTCATCACAAAATTGTTGAAGCTCCTGCAAGACAGTGAGATGTTCATGTCAAAAGGTATGTCTGCCGCCACCATACAGAGCCATCTAGATCTGGGACATACATAAGTATCCCAAATAGGACCTCATAAGGAGTGTGACCAACCAAGGACCATCTTGGCAGCTTATTCACTGGTCTCCGGACCCCATATAGGAGATGAAGCCAGCTGCAGCCTCCACCTAATACTCTTCCTGTTAAGGACTGCTTTAGGTCATGATTCCTCCTCTCCACAACAGCATTTCTTTCAGGATGATATGGGGAAGAGTAATGGAGTTCAACACCCATCATTCTAATTGTGTCCCTTTATGCCTTACAGGCAAAATCAGGGCCCTGGTCCAAGTGGAATGCTTCAACCACATATGTACCAATAAAGACTAGCAAGCCTGGCCTATTGGACATTAAGAAGGATGTCTGCGGTAGGCATTTGATGTTGGAGCCCTTTATTTGCTGGCAAAAGTCACAACATAGGACATATTGCTTGGTCCTTTTGTACACACCTGGCCACCAGAAGCGATTCTGTAAAAGTGATATTGTGGCCGTGACACCAGCAGGAGCAGATGTGACACCCTCATGTGCTGCATTGATGAGATCTAATCTCTGGTCATGGCTGAGGGGGGGATCACTCAATCTCACACCCCAGGAATTGTAGCAAAGACAACATTCTGTGCACTGATATGGTAGGAATATTTTGTAGGGTGTGCTTTTGGAAGTGGCTTGCCCTCAGCCAAAGCTTTCACAGCAGCCTGAATTTTATTATCGAATCTTGTAAGGGAATGAGTCACTCGAACAACAGAAGCTTAGCTACTGTGAATTTGGCAGCTTCATCAGCCAAAGTGTTTCATACAGCATGTACTCCTATGTTGATTGTCCAGTGTATGTGCTACATGTGCATCTGGTAGCTGATCCTTAAGTTCAACCACCCTCCCCCGCAGAGTTCTGTGTTCTGTGGTGTTCCTCTTTGAGTCTCTAAACCCGTTAAACCATCAATGATTGAGATAATCTTTGTAGGACTGAACACAGCAGTACGAATCACACACAATCAATGTGAGCTGTTTTGGATCTGTATTTTCCAGTGCCAAGATAAGGACTTTAAGCTTATTCAACTGAGTGGTGCAGTCCTCCAGGGTCTAAATGTAGGTATGTTGAGGGTGGAATACACTGTCCCTCATCACTTCGCTCACAGCTGCACAATCGGCTAAGTATTAATGTTTTATACCTACAGCTGGTTATGCTAAACCATCAGTGTAAATGAGTTCAGTATCTGTCAAGTGGCAAAATGTTAGTACGTGCGAGGTACTCCTGTTCATACTGGAAAAATTCTTGTGTTTGTAGTTTTGGGTCAAAGATGTAAACATCAGTGGCAGGCAGGGAGGTTACCCATTAAATCCAGCGTGCCTTTCAGACTCTGACAACATATCCTGACTTCTTCCACGCTGTCCAGCAGGGTCACTGCCAACTTCTTGTTCTTCAGCAATGTCCTCAAGTTCGCTGGCATGTTTTATTGAGATCACTGCCACCTTCTTCTTTTTGAATTGTGTGTTTTGTTGTGGGGATTTGTCCTCTTTCTTGTCTGAGGAACACTGTGAGTCTTTTTTCTCTTTTATATGGTCAGTGCAGTGAAAGGAACAAGAGGGACATGTATCAGTAAATCTGTTAGGAGGCTTTAAAGTTTCTCTTTTTCTGCGACTAATGGGGTCATTATGACCCCGGCGGTAGGAGATAATGTAGCGGTAGCACTGCCAACAGGCTGGTGTTACATACCACCACATTATGACATTGGCAGGAATTTACCGTTCCCACCACCATGGTGGTAGCAGCTGCCGGGCCGGAGATAACAATCTCCAGCCTGGCGCCCGCTATTGTACCGCCAGCGGCATTTTTAACCTGCCTACCGCCATGGCTTTTGTGGCGTTTGCAACACCACGAAAACCATGGCGGTTGGCCCTACCAGTGACAGCAAATTCCTTCTCTGTCACTGGTAGGAGGCTCAGCCACACCCCAAACACTCCCCAGATGCCCCCTACCCTCCCTCAATCTCATGCTCCCCCGCTTCTGATTCCCCACCCACCAATCACACACCGTCGCAGACATGCACCACGCATATACACACTCATTCACACTGGCATACACACATTCATTCACGCATGCATCCATTAATTCTCACACACAACCGTACAAATATTAACACTGACATGCAGACATGCATTCACATTTCCATTTGTACACACATTCTCACACATGCATACACCCACACAAGCAACACTTTACACACAGTCGCACACACGCACGCACTCACACATTCATGTACTGTGAGAAGGTAGCCTCTTTCTAGCCTTGTTACCCCCACTTTTGGCCTGTTTGTGAGTGTATGTCAGGGTGTTTGTCACTGTTTTCACTGTCTCACTGGGATCCTGATAGCCAGGCCTCAGTGCTCATAGTGAAAACACTATGTTTTCAGTATGGTTGTTATGTGTCACTGGGATCCTGCTGGTCAGGACCCCAGTGCTCATAGGTTTGTGGCCTATATGTATGTGTCACTGGGACCCTGTCACACAGGGCCCCAGTGCTCATAGGTGTGCATGTATATGTTCCCTGTGTGGTGCCTAACTGTCTCACTGAGGCTCTGCTAACCAGAACCTCAGTGGTTATGCTCTCTCATTACTTTCAAATTGTCACTAACAGGCTAGTGACCATTTTTACCAATTTACATTGGCTTACTGGAACACCCTTATAATTCCCTAGTATATGGTACTGAGGTACCCAGGGTATTGGGGTTCCAGGAGATCCCTATGGGCTGCAGCATTTCTTTTGCCACCCATAGGGAGCTCTGACAATTCTTACACAGGCCTGCCACTGCAGCCTGAGTGAAATAACGTCCACGTTATTTCACAGCCATTTTACACTGCACTTAAGTAACTTATAAGTCACCTATATGTCTAACCTTTACCTGGTAAAGGTTAGGTGCAAAGTTACTTAGTGTGAGGGCACCCTGGCACTAGCCAAGGTGCCCCCACATTGTTCAGAGCCAATTCACTGAACTTTGTGAGTGCGGGGACACCATTACACGCGTGCACTACATATAGGTCACTACCTATATGTAGCTTCACCATGGTAACTCCGAATATGGCCATGTAACATGTCTATGATCATGGAATTGCCCCCTCTATGCCATCCTGGCATTGTTGGTACAATTCCATGATCCCAGTGGTCTGTAGCACAGACCCTGGTACTGCCAGACTGCCCTTCCTGGGGTTTCACTGCAGCTGCTGCTGCTGCCAACCCCTCAGACAGGCAGCTGCCCTCCTGGGGTCCAGCCAGGCCTGGCCCAGGATGGCAGAACAAAGAACTTCCTCTGAGAGAGGGTGTGACACCCTCTCCCTTTGGAAAATGGTGTGAAGGCAGGGGAGGAGTAGCCTCCCCCAGCCTCTGGAAATGCTTTGTTGGGCACAGATGTGCCCAATTCTGCATAAGCCAGTCTACACCGGTTCAGGGACCCCTTAGCCCCTGCTCTGGCGCGAAACTGGACAAAGGAAAGGGGAGCGACCACTCCCCTGACCTGCACCTCCCCTGGGAGGTGTCCAGAGCTCCTCCAGTGTGCTCCAGACCTCTGCCATTTTGGAAACAGAGGTGCTGCTGGCACACTGGACTGCTCTGAGTGGCCAGTGCCACCAGGTGACGTCAGAGACTCCTTGTGATAGGCTCCTTCAGGTGTTAGTAGCCTTTCCTCCCTCCTAGGTAGCCAAACCCTCTTTTCTGGCTATTTAGGGTCTCTGTCTCTGGGGAAACTTTAGATAACGAATGCATGAGCTCAGCCGAGTTCCTCTGCATCTCCCTCTTCACCTTCTGATAAGGAATCGACCGCTGACCGCGCTGGAAGCCTGCAAACCTGCAACATAGTAGCAAAGACGACTACTGCAACTCTGTAACGCTGATCCTGCCGCCTTCTCGACTGTTTTCCTGCTTGTGCATGCTGTGGGGGTAGTCTGCCTCCTCTCTGCACCAGAAGCTCCGAAGAAATCTCCCGTGGGTCGACGGAATCTTCCCCCTGCAACCGCAGGCACCAAAAAGCTGCATCTCCGGTCCCTTGGGTCTCCTCTCAGCACGACGAGCGAGGTCCCTCGAATCCAGCAACACCGTCCAAGTGACCCCCACAGTCCAGTGACTCTTCAGCCCAAGTTTGGTGGAGGTAAGTCCTTGCCTCACCTCGCTGGGCTGCATTGCTGGGAACCGCGACTTTGCAAGCTTCTCCGGCCCCTGTGCACTTCCGGCGGAAATCCTGTGTGCACAGCCAAGCCTGGGTCCACGGCACTCTAACCTGCATTGCACGACTTTCTAAGTTGGTCTCCGGCGACGTGGGACTCCTTTGTGCAACTTCGGCGAGCACCGTTTCACGCATCCTCGTAGTGCCTGTTTCTGGCACTTCTCCGGGTGCTACCTGCTTCAGTGAGGGCTCTTTGTCTTGCTCGACGTCCCCTCTCTATGCAGGTCCAATTTGCGACCTCCTGGTCCCTCCTGGGCCCCAGCAGCGTCCAAAAACGCCAAACGCACGATTTGCGTGTAGCAAGGCTTGTTGGCGTCCATCCGGCGGGAAAGCACTTCTGCACGACTCTCCAAGGCGTGGGGGATCCATCCTCCAAAGGGGAAGTCTCTAGCCCTTGTCGTTCCTGCAGTATTCACAGTTCTTCAGCCTAGTAAGAGCTTCTTTGCACCAACCGCTGGCATTTCTTGGGCATCTGCCCATCTCCGAGCTGCTTGTGACTTTTGGACTTGGTCCCCTTGTTCCACAGGTACCTTCAGACAGGAATCCATCGTTGTTGCATTGCTGATTTGTGTTTTCCTTGCATTCTCCCTCTAACACGACTATTTTGTCCTTAGGGGAACTTTAGTGCACTTTGCACTCACTTTTCAGGGTCTTGGGGAGGGTTATTTTTCTAACTCTCACTATTTTCTAATAGTCCCAGCGACCCTCTACAAGGTCACATAGGTTTGGGGTCCATTCGTGGTTCGCATTCCACTTCTGGAGTATATGGTTTGTGTTGCCCCTATCCCTATGTTTCCCCATTGCATCCTATTGTAACTATACATTGTTTGCACTGTTTTCTAAGACTATACTGCATATTTTTGCTATTGTGTATATATATCTTGTGTATATTTCCTATCCTCTCACTGAGGGTACACTCTAAGATACTTTGGCATATTGTCATAAAAATAAAGTACCTTTATTTTTAGTATAACTGTGTATTGTGTTTTCTTATGATATTGTGCATATGACACTAAGTGGTACTGTAGTAGCTTCACACGTCTCCTAGTTCAGCCTAAGCTGCTCTGCTAAGCTACCATTATCTATCAGCCTAAGCTGCTAGACACCCTATACACTAATAAGGGATAACTGGGCCTGGTGCAAAGTGCAAGTACCCCTTGGTACTCACTACAAACCAGTCCAGCCTCCTACATGTACACAACCCCCCCACACACACACACACATACAACATCCCCCACCCCTGTTGGAAGCCCAACTTACCTGCATCCAGGGGGTCTTCCGGCAGGGAACAGGACGGGGCGCTGCTACCACCAGCAGCACCCACCAGCAGAACACCGCCAGGCCATATCATGTGTCATGATATGGCTGGTGGCGGTCTACTGGTGTGGCGCTGCTGGTAGTAGAAGTGCCACCTTACCACCATCCGCCAGTATGGCCATATACGAATTTCCGCCCTTCTTGTGGTGGAGGTTCGGCTGTGGTCATTATCTGGTGGATGGATGGTGTAAAGAAATGGCTCCCTGTTGCAGTTACCCCCCACTTTTTGCCTGATACTGATGCTGACTTGACTGAGAAGAGTGCTGGGACCCTGCTAACCAGGCCCCAGCACCAGTGTTCCTTCACCTAAAATGTACCATTGTATCCACAATTGGCACACCCTGGCATTCAGATAAGTCCCTTGTAACTGGTACTTCTAGTACCAAGGGCCCTGATGCCAAGGAAGGTCTCTAAGGGCTGCAGCATGTCTTATGCCACCCTAGAGACCCCTCACTCAGCACAGACACACTGCTTACAAGCCTGTGTGTGCTAGTGAGAACAAAATGAGTAAGTCGACATGGCACTCCCCTCAGGGTGCCATGCCAGCCTCTCACTGCCTATGCAGTATAGGTAAGACACCCCTCTAGCAGGCCTTACAGCCCTAAGGCAGGGTGCACTATACCATAGGTGAGGGTACCAGTGCATGAGCACTGTGCCCCTACAGTGTCTAAACAAAACCTTAGACATTGTAAGTGCAGGGTAGCCATAAGAGTATATGGTCTGGGAGTCTGTTTTACACGAACTCCACAGCACCATAATGGCTACACTGAAAACTGGGAAGTTTGGTATCAAACTTCTCAGCACAATAAATGCACACTGATGCCAGTGTACACTTTATTGTAAAATACACCACAGAGGGCACCTTAGAGGTGCCCCCTGAAACTTAACCACCTGTCTGTGTAGGCTGACTAGTTCCAGCAGCCTGCCACACCAGAGACATGTTGCTGGCCCCATGGGGAGAGTGCCTTTGTCACTCTGAGGCCAGTAACAAAGCCTGCACTGGGTGGAGATGCTAACACCTCCCCCAGGCAGGAACTGTGACACCTGGCGGTGAGCCTCAAAGGCTCCCCCCTTTGTCACAGCCCAGCAGGGCACTCCAGCTTAGTGGAGTTGCCCGCCCCCTCCGGCCACGGCCCCCACTTTTGGCGGCAAGGCTGGAGGGAACAAAGAAAGCAACAAGGAGGAGTCGCTGGCCAGTCAGGACAGCCCCTAAGGTGTCCTGAGCTGAAGTGACTCTAACTTTTAGAAATCCTCCATCTTGCAGATGGAGGATTCCCCCAATAGGGTTAGGATTGTGACCCCCTCCCCTTGGGAGGAGGCACAAAGAGGGTGTACCCACCCTCAGGGCTAGTAGCCATTGGCTACTAACCCCCCAGACCTAAAACACGCCCTTAAATTTAGTATTTAAGGGCTACCCTGAACCCTAGAAAATCAGATTCCTGCAACTACAAGAAGAAGGACTGCCTAGCTGAAAAACCCCTGCAGAGGAAGACCAGAAGACGACAACTGCCTTGGCTCCAGAAACTCACCGGCCTGTCTCCTGCCTTCCAAAGATCCTGCTCCAGCGACGCCTTCCGAAGGGACCAGCGACCTCGACATCCTCTGAGGACTGCCCCTGCTTCGAAAAGACAAGAAACTCCCGAGGACAGCGGACCTGCTCCAAGAAAAGCTGCAACTTTGTTTCCAGCAGCTTTAAAGAACCCTGCAAGCTCCCCGCAAGAAGCGTGAGACTTGCAACACTGCACCCGGCGACCCCGACTCGGCTGGTGGAGATCCGACGCCTCAGGAGGGACCCCAGGACTACTCTGATACTGTGAGTACCAAAACCTGTCCCCCCTGAGCCCCCACAGCGCCGCCTGCAGAGGGAATCCCGAGGCTTCCCCTGACCGCGACTCCTTGAATCCAAAGTCCCGACACCTGGGAGAGACCCTGCACCCGCAGCCCCCAGGACCTGAAGGACCGGACTTTCACTGGAGGAGTGACCCCCAGGAGTCCCTCTCCCTTGACCAAGTGGAGGTTTCCCCGAGGAACCCCCTCCTTGCCTGCCTGCAGCGCTGAAGAGATCCCTAGATCTCCCATTGACTTCCATTACAAACCCGACGCTTGTTTCTACACTGCACCCGGCCGCCCCCGCGCCGCTGAGGGTGAAATTTCTGTGTGGACTTGTGTCCCCCCCGGTGCCCTACAAAACCCCCCTGGTCTGCCCTCCGAAGACGCGGGTACTTACCTGCAAGCAGACCGGAACCGGGGCACCCCCTTCTCTCCATTCTAGCCTATGTGTTTTGGGCACCACTTTGAACTCTGCACCTGACCGGCCCTGAGCTGCTGGTGTGGTAACTTTGGGGTTGCTCTGAACCCCCAACGGTGGGCTACCTTGGACCAAGAACAAAGCCCTGTAAGTGTCTTACTTACCTGGTTAACCTAACAAATACTTACCTCCCCTAGGAACTGTGAAAATTGCACTAAGTGTCCACTTTTAAAACAGCTATTTGTCAATAACTTGAAAAGTATACATGCAATTTTTATGATTTGAAGTTCCTAAAGTACTTACCTGCAATACCTTTCGAATGAGATATTACATGTAGAATTTGAACCTGTGGTTCTTAAAATAAACTAAGAAAAGATATTTTTCTATACAAAAACCTATTGGCTGGATTTGTCTCTGAGTGTGTGTACCTCATTTATTGTCTATGTGTATGTACAACAAATGCTTAACACTACTCCTTGGATAAGCCTACTGCTCGACCACACTACCACAAAATAGAGCATTAGTATTATCTATTTTTACCACTATTTTACCTCTAAGGGGAACCCTTGGACTCTGTGCATGCTATTCCTTACTTTGAAATAGCACATACAGAGCCAACTTCCTACATTGGTGGATCAGCGGTGGGGTACAAGACTTTGCATTTGCTGGACTACTCAGCCAATACCTGATCACACGACAAATTCCAAAATTATCATTAGAAATTGATTTTTGCAATTTGAAAAGTTTTCTAAATTCTTAAAAGACCTGCTAGGGCCTTGTGTTAGATCCTGTTTAGCATTTCTTTTAGAGTTTAAAAGTTTGTAAAAGTTTGAATTAGATTCTAGAACCAGTTGTAGATTCTTAAAAAGTATTCCAACTTTTAGAAGCAAAATGTCTAGCACAGATGTGACTGTGGTGGAACTCGACACCACACCTTACCTCCATCTTAAGATGAGGGAGCTAAGGTCACTCTGTAAAATAAAGAAAATAACAATGGGCCCCAAACCTACCAAAATACAGCTCCAGGAGCTTTTGGCAGAGTTTGAAAAGGCCAACCCCTCTGAGGGTGGCAACTCAGAGGAAGAGGATAGTGACTTGGAGGAAAATTCCCCCCTACCAGTCCTATCTAGGGAGAACAGGGTCCCTCAAACCCTGACTCCAAAAATAATAGTCAGAGATGCTGGTTCCCTCACAGGAGAGACCAACACCTCTGAAATCACTGAGGATAGCCCCAGTGAAGAGGACATCCAGTTAGCCAGGATGGCCAAAAGATTGGCTTTGGAAAGACAGATCCTAGCCATAGAGAGGGAAAGAAAAGAGATGGGCCTAGGTCCCATCAATGGTGGCAGCAACTTAAATAGGGTCAGAGATTCTCCTGACATCCTAAAAATCCCCAAAGGGATTGTAACAAAATATGAAGATGGTGATGACATCACCAAATGGTTCACAGCTTTTGAGAGGGCTTGTGTAACCAGAAAAGTGAACAGATCTCACTGGGGTGCTCTCCTTTGGGAAATGTTCACTGGAAAGTGTAGGGATAGACTCCTCACACTCTCTGGAAAAGATGCAGAATCTTATGACCTCATGAAGGGTACCCTGATTGAGGGCTTTGGATTCTCCACTGAGGAGTATAGAATTAGATTCAGGGGGGCTCAAAAATCCTCGAGCCAGACCTGGGTTGATTTTGTAGACTACTCAGTAAAAACACTAGATGGTTGGTTAACTGGAAATGAAGTGTGTGACTATGTTGGGCTTTATAATTTGTTTATGAAAGAACACATTTTAAGTAACTGCTTCAATGAAAAGTTGCATCAGTATCTGGTAGACCTAGGTCCAATTTCTCCACAAGAATTGGGAAAGAAGGCAGACCACTGGGTCAAGACTAGGGTAACCAAAACTTCCACTGGGGGTGACCAAAAGAAAGGGGTTACAAAAACTCCCCAGGAGAAAGTGGGTGACACTAGAAACAAAGAAAAAGAGTCCTCTGTAGGCCCCCAAAAACCAGAACAGGTGGGTGGGCCCCAAGACACAACCCAAAACAAAGGTGGGTACCAGGGTAAGAACTGGGATGCCACTAAGGCATGGTGCCACAACTGTAAACAGTCTGGGCACCACACCAAGGACACTTCTTGTCCCAAAAACAAACCCCAGAACAAAATTCCAGGGGTAACCAGTGTAGCCATGGGAGATGACTCCTCAGATGAGGAGGTCTTCATAGCCTTCAACTGGAAACAGGGCCCAACAGGTGAGTTGGAGATTCCAGAGGGAAGTAGACACTTCCACCACCTACTGGTGAATGGAATCCCAACCACTGCCCTGAGAGACACTTGTACCAGTCACACTATTGTGCATGACAGGCTGGTGCTCTCAAACCAGTACATCCCAGGTGAGACTGCCAGGGTAAGAGTTAGCCTAGACAGGGTCACTAAGAGGCCTGTGGCTTTAGTGCCCATAGAAGTGGGTGGCACTCTTAGCTGGAGAAGGGTAGTAGTCAGTACAGACCTCCCCCTTGATTGTCTCCTTGGAAATGACTACCCAGAGGTTAGTCAGAGCCCAAGAGAGGAACTGGTCCAGTGCCAGTCCTCTCCCAAGGATTCTGGAAGTCCTGCCTCTGCAGTAAATGCAAGCAGGCCCCAGAAGAAGAAGAAAAGAAAACAGAGTAGGAAGGGTGGACAACCTTTAGCCAAGGTTACAGCAAGCCAAGGAGATTCTGCTCCAGTAGGGGAGAACTCCAAAAATGGCCCTGATAAAGTCCAACCTGACCCACAAGAAGTCCTGGCTAGTCAGGCAACTGTTAAACCTGAGTGGGTGGCTCCTCAGCTAACAGAAGAAAGAGTGGAAGAAGGGTGTTTACTACAAGATGTGGTAACCCCCCACTCTAATACAGCAGACAGGCAACCTGAACCCAAAGAGGCCTGTAACTTAGCCCCTTCCCTTTTAGGTGAAGAGCTAAAGGTGTGGTTCTGGGCACTGACAGCTGTCAGTGGCCTCTGCTGGGTGTTAGCCTTTATGGCTGCACTATCCTTAGCATGGTGGTCTGACCCCATGCCAAATAGCAAGTTAGGCCCCCTGACCCTATTAGTCATGGTGGGGTTACTCCAGCTCTGGGTAACCTCTCTGGGTAAGCTAGGGGTAACCCTGGCCAAGATAAGGTTAGCAGAGGTGGATACCTCTAAGACCAAAATAGAAAGAATGGGTGGAGACATTGAAGAGGCAGACAAGAGGCAATTCAGACTAGGTCCTATCACTGTGGAAGTAGGTCAGTTCCCCAAAGGGAATGACCTGAACAGAAGGATGTAAGGCAGAGTAGGCCCTGCAACTAACCAGCCTATTTCTCCTACTCTTCCTCGCCTGACAGACTAGGAAGACTCTCCCAGCTTGGGCTGAGTCTCCTGGCCTGTGGGCTGGGGGGGGCTTGTGTAAAGAAATGGCTCCCTGTTGCAGTTACCCCCCACTTTTTGCCTGATACTGATGCTGACTTGACTGAGAAGAGTGCTGGGACCCTGCTAACCAGGCCCCAGCACCAGTGTTCCTTCACCTAAAATGTACCATTGTATCCACAATTGGCACACCCTGGCATTCAGATAAGTCCCTTGTTACTGGTACTTCTAGTACCAAGGGCCCTGATGCCAAGGAAGGTCTCTAAGGGCTGCAGCATGTCTTATGCCACCCTAGAGACCCCTCACTCAGCACAGACACACTGCTTACAAGCCTGTGTGTGCTAGTGAGAACAAAATGAGTAAGTCGACATGGCACTCCCCTCAGGGTGCCATGCCAGCCTCTCACTGCCTATGCAGTATAGGTAAGACACCCCTCTAGCAGGCCTTACAGCCCTAAGGCAGGGTGCACTATACCATAGGTGAGGGTACCAGTGCATGAGCACTGTGCCCCTACAGTGTCTAAACAAAACCTTAGACATTGTAAGTGCAGGGTAGCCATAAGAGTATATGGTCTGGGAGTCTGTTTTACACGAACTCCACAGCACCATAATGGCTACACTGAAAACTGGGAAGTTTGGTATCAAACTTCTCAGCACAATAAATGCACACTGATGCCAGTGTACACTTTATTGTAAAATACACCACAGAGGGCACCTTAGAGGTGCCCCCTGAAACTTAACCACCTGTCTGTGTAGGCTGACTAGTTCCAGCAGCCTGCCACACCAGAGACATGTTGCTGGCCCCATGGGGAGAGTGCCTTTGTCACTCTGAGGCCAGTAACAAAGCCTGCACTGGGTGGAGATGCTAACACCTCCCCCAGGCAGGAACTGTGACACCTGGCGGTGAGCCTCAAAGGCTCCCCCCTTTGTCACAGCCCAGCAGGGCACTCCAGCTTAGTGGAGTTGCCCGCCCCCTCCGGCCACGGCCCCCACTTTTGGCGGCAAGGCTGGAGGGAACAAAGAAAGCAACAAGGAGGAGTCGCTGGCCAGTCAGGACAGCCCCTAAGGTGTCCTGAGCTGAAGTGACTCTAACTTTTAGAAATCCTCCATCTTGCAGATGGAGGATTCCCCCAATAGGGTTAGGATTGTGACCCCCTCCCCTTGGGAGGAGGCACAAAGAGGGTGTACCCACCCTCAGGGCTAGTAGCCATTGGCTACTAACCCCCCAGACCTAAAACACGCCCTTAAATTTAGTATTTAAGGGCTACCCTGAACCCTAGAAAATCAGATTCCTGCAACTACAAGAAGAAGGACTGCCTAGCTGAAAAACCCCTGCAGAGGAAGACCAGAAGACGACAACTGCCTTGGCTCCAGAAACTCACCGGCCTGTCTCCTGCCTTCCAAAGATCCTGCTCCAGCGACGCCTTCCGAAGGGACCAGCGACCTCGACATCCTCTGAGGACTGCCCCTGCTTCGAAAAGACAAGAAACTCCCGAGGACAGCGGACCTGCTCCAAGAAAAGCTGCAACTTTGTTTCCAGCAGCTTTAAAGAACCCTGCAAGCTCCCCGCAAGAAGCGTGAGACTTGCAACACTGCACCCGGCGACCCCGACTCGGCTGGTGGAGATCCGACGCCTCAGGAGGGACCCCAGGACTACTCTGATACTGTGAGTACCAAAACCTGTCCCCCCTGAGCCCCCACAGCGCCGCCTGCAGAGGGAATCCCGAGGCTTCCCCTGACCGCGACTCCTTGAATCCAAAGTCCCGACACCTGGGAGAGACCCTGCACCCGCAGCCCCCAGGACCTGAAGGACCGGACTTTCACTGGAGGAGTGACCCCCAGGAGTCCCTCTCCCTTGACCAAGTGGAGGTTTCCCCGAGGAACCCCCTCCTTGCCTGCCTGCAGCGCTGAAGAGATCCCTAGATCTCCCATTGACTTCCATTACAAACCCGACGCTTGTTTCTACACTGCACCCGGCCGCCCCCGCGCCGCTGAGGGTGAAATTTCTGTGTGGACTTGTGTCCCCCCCGGTGCCCTACAAAACCCCCCTGGTCTGCCCTCCGAAGACGCGGGTACTTACCTGCAAGCAGACCGGAACCGGGGCACCCCCTTCTCTCCATTCTAGCCTATGTGTTTTGGGCACCACTTTGAACTCTGCACCTGACCGGCCCTGAGCTGCTGGTGTGGTAACTTTGGGGTTGCTCTGAACCCCCAACGGTGGGCTACCTTGGACCAAGAACAAAGCCCTGTAAGTGTCTTACTTACCTGGTTAACCTAACAAATACTTACCTCCCCTAGGAACTGTGAAAATTGCACTAAGTGTCCACTTTTAAAACAGCTATTTGTCAATAACTTGAAAAGTATACATGCAATTTTTATGATTTGAAGTTCCTAAAGTACTTACCTGCAATACCTTTCGAATGAGATATTACATGTAGAATTTGAACCTGTGGTTCTTAAAATAAACTAAGAAAAGATATTTTTCTATACAAAAACCTATTGGCTGGATTTGTCTCTGAGTGTGTGTACCTCATTTATTGTCTATGTGTATGTACAACAAATGCTTAACACTACTCCTTGGATAAGCCTACTGCTCGACCACACTACCACAAAATAGAGCATTAGTATTATCTATTTTTACCACTATTTTACCTCTAAGGGGAACCCTTGGACTCTGTGCATGCTATTCCTTACTTTGAAATAGCACATACAGAGCCAACTTCCTACAGATGGTAGCTGCAGACAAGGTATTTTTGCGGCCGTCGCTATGGCAGTAGGCGGCTTTTACCGCCAATGTTAAAATGAGGGCCTATATCTCCTTTCAGAGCTCTCTGGATGGCGAGAGTCTGCACATTGACTTCTTCTGTCTTTATTTTATTTTTGTTTACCCCAGCATTTTTTAAAACCGTCTGTGCTTGTTTAGTACCATCCTTAGGGGTGAATTTCAGGCTTCTTCAACTTGACTCCCAGAATATCCTGTCCTATACTAGTATAGGTTTCTGAAATAATTTTCAGTAGTTGACGCCCTGTTCCAGCTGTATAGCCATCACTACGGCTTCCCCTTCAATGTTACTGAGTACTATTGAGGAGACTGTGTTGAAGTTATGAATCAGTTTCATCCCACTTCTCGGGCTAGAGCAGCCCCGTGTTCTTTCTGAATTTGTTTTAACACTTCCGGTAAGTTGGCAAGTGTAATCGTACCATGCGTGGTAGTGGAATTTGAATCGAAGACTGTACCCCATGCGGCGCAGTCATCCACTGAGGGAACCATTCAGGATGGCAAGCACATTTTAAGAATTCTATTTTTATCTTGTTGTCCCATGTAGGGAAACACTGCTTCCAGCTGGTTAGTTTTCTGTGCTATCCAGAATGAAATTTCCTCATTTTCCGTGGGCACCTTGCACATGAGAGAATGTACTGTTTGTGGGTTAACCCCAGTAATAGCCAATTGGTTTCCAGCTGGCGCAGCCCTTGCTAGGGTGGTTTTTAAGGATCGTATAGTGAATTGTGCCAGTTGTTGGTAAAGTTGTAGTAGCTCATTTTAAAGTGTGCGTATGTCAGCTATTGGCATTGTCTCTATGTCAGGATGTGGTGCATGTGTGGCAAAAATAGGCCACGCTTGTTTGTTATTACTTAAGAGACCTAATCTCACATGTGGTAGGGCACCATTTAATCAATTTTGATCAGAAAGCGGTACCTCTAGATACCGGTACGCCTGGTATCGCTGCGGTATATGTGTGAAATATATGTGTTGTATCGTTTTCCTCAGGAAAGGTGACCCATAAACAGAATGTTTCTGTTTGGTAAGCTTCATGAGCTTCTACAATAAATGTGACATCCCTGCCCTCATCTGTTAAGCCATGGAATCCTACATATTGGCCCTCATTATGACATTGGTAGTAAATCCCGCTTACCGCCATGCTGACGGCCTCTAACATACCACTGCTGTGGCAGATATCTGTTCACCATATTATGACACACACACACACACCAATCTGACAGAATAGAGCCACATACACTAATCCGCCAGGCCAAAGGTCAGTGCAAAAGTGGCGGAACCAAAACCCACACCCTTACACCAACAAAACAACACCCATCACATTATGACCCACGAATCACCATGGCGGACATTCAACTTCGGTAAACCATTGGCGGTACATACCGCTAAGCTCAGCATGGACACCCATATATAAAACAACACTACATTGGCCAATATGAAAAACACACACCTGACACCCATACATACACCACACCCACACACCCACACCACTATAAAATACCCACCCACAATACCCACAACTCCTTACAAACACCAATTGCTACCAGGAGACTGAGAATAACAGCACAGAGACAACTAGACACACACACCACTCATACCCATACATCTCTCACGCACGCCACATCACACACCCCACCACATTACTCAATACACTCTCACCAAAACACACCACACAACACCCATGGCACTACAAAGGCACCCCCATTTCACTGAGGAGGAGTTAAGGTTCATAGTGGAGGAAATTGTCAGGGTAGAGCCACAGTTGTTTGGAGCACAAGTACAGCAAATATCCATTGCAAGGAAGATGGAGCTATGACAGAGAATCATGGACAGGGTAAACACCATTGGACAGCACCCAAGAACAATGGACACCATCAGGAAGAGGTGGAATGACCTACGGGGGAAGGTAGGTTCCATAGCAGCAAGGCACCTGTCGCTATACAGAGGACTGGTGGTGGACCCCCACCTCCTCCCCCACAACTCACATCATAGGAGGAGCAAGTCTTGGTAATACTGCATCCTGAGGGACTCTCTGAAGTAGCCGGAGGACTGGACACTGGTAAGCCAATATTTACCACTTATCACCCCATACCTGCATGCCATCACACCCCCTCACCCTCACTCCCATCACTCTACTCCACCCGCACACTGCACCAACGCAAATGACTAACCCCAATGCCAAGCCCTGCATGCCATACCAATGCATGGACTGCCCTCCCAGCCCTGCATTGACACTCATCACTAAAGCATGCACAGCATAGGGAAACTAACATTCCAACAATACATTACCATACACAAGCAAAAGCTGGCAGGGCAACACCAGCGATAGAGGGGGAATCCACGGATGTACAATATGTCATACACATGAAGCATAATTTATCATTTACATCCCCACAGGTACCCCAGCCAATGTCAGTGGAGAGGAGATGCCACCACTATCTAGTCCCCCAACAGAAGATGCCCCCAGTAATGACAGTAACTCTGGACTTCAGGATCTTGAGGATCTACCTGGCCCATCAGAGACCACTGGACAGCCAGTCACCCAAGCACAATCACAGTCTACCACCGAGCCTCCCCCATCATGTTCCAACACCACAGCACCCACCCAGCGTACCCACACCTCTGTCCCTAGGACATGTCAATCAGCAGTGTGCCCTCCTGGACAGGGACCCCAGGCCACACCTCACCCCTAAGACAATCAGGAACCTGGGGTCAGTGGCAGTGGGCACACCGTTCAGGGGACAGGGGCACAGGCCAACAGAGAAACTAGGGGGCATATTTATACTCCGTTTGCGCTGAATTTGCGTCGTTTTTTTGACGCAAATTCGACGCTAAACTAACTCCATATTTATACTTTGGCGTTAGACGCGTCTAGCGCCAAAGTTCCTGGAATTAGCGTAATTTTTTTGCGTGAACACCTTCCTTGCGTTAATGATATGCAAGGTAGGCGTTCCCGTCTTAAAAAATGACTCCGATGCTATTGCGTCGGATTTATACTCCCGGGCAAAAATGACGCCAGGGAGTGGGCGGGTCTTAAAAAACCCGCATTTGCGCCGGATTTTAGCGCCTGGGTCAGGGCAGGCGTTAAGGGACCTGTGGGCTCAGAATGAGCCCAGAGGTGCCCTCCCCTGTCCCCAGAGACACCCCTTGCCACCCTTGCCCACCCCAGGAGGACACCCAAGGATGGAGGGACCCACCCCAGGGACATTAAGGTAAGTTGTGGTAAGTATTTTTTTTAATTTTTTTTGTGGCATAGGGGGGCCTGATTTGTGCCCCCCTACATGCCACTATGCCCAATGACCATGCCCAGGGGACAGAAGTCCCCTGGGCATGGCCATTGGGCAAGGGGGCATGACTCCTGTCTTTGCTAAGACAGGAGTCATTTCAATGGGGGATGGGCGTCGTAAAAAAATGGCGCAAATCGGGTTAAGACGATTTTTTTGCCTCAGCCTGACTTGCCCCATTTTTGGACGCCCAAACGCCATTTTTCCCTACACCGGCGCTGCATGGTGTACGTGGTTTTTTCTCACGCACACCAGCCAGCGCCGGTCGGCTAACGCTGGCTAACGCCATTCAATAAATACGACGCCCGCATGGCGCTTCAGAATGGCGTTAGCCAGCGCGAATTTTTTTGGCGCAAAACTGCGGTAGCGCAGTTTTGCGTCAAAAAGTATAAATATGGGCCTAGGAGAATTGCTGTGCTCTGGGGGAGGACAGGACCAGGGAACCGACTCTCCAGGAGCACTCTCCGGGATCCTGGGAGCCTACCATCATTCCCAGGATATGATGGGCCAGATCCTTGACAATGTGCAGGAGAACAGGCGGCTGCAGCAGGGACAGTATCAGGGGATGAGGGAGGACTTGCAGGCCATCAACACCACCCTAATCTCCATAGCAGGGGTGCTGGCAGACATGGCCAACATCATGAGGGAGGGAACAGAACACCTACGGGCCCATACCACTAGCCAGTCAATTGAACAGCCCTCCACTTCCATTGCTGCTAGTGGCCAGGAGGCCCTGCCAAAGGACCCACAGGCCACCAGCGTCCCTCCCCTGCAGAAGGTGAACCACCCCGCAAACGGTCCCTGAGACCCAGACAGAAGCCAGAAACAATTGCGAAGACCACCTCCAGCAAATGAGACACTCCTCATTGTCCCCCTTGTGTCCCACACTGTCACCTTGTCCACCCTGAACTGCCTTTGCTCCCCTTCCGATGGGCACTTGGACACAGCACCTGTGCTACAAACTGACTGGAACAATACCCTGGACTTTCCTCCATCATCACCCCATTCCATTGCACTTTCCCCTCAATTTCTTAGCACTACAATAAACACCCTTGAACACAACACGAATACTTGTATGTCATGTGTTGAAACAGTGTATTAATGGAAACAGATACATCTGTTGCAAATGAACTGTGCAGGGTCAGAGCATAGAAAAAATGACCTATAGCTGGCTGTAGTCAGCACATCCGTACACAGATGTCATTGTACTAACATCTGTAAAATGATAATTAATAGGCGACAGAAGGTAGAGGTAAAAAGTGGTTAATGCCATCATGCCACAGCCGCACAGAATACACCAATAGTCATTGAAATGTAAAGTTGTACTGACTCATCTGTTTGTCATTGGAAGTACTGACGGATAACTGTGGTTCTGTTGTCCTCATCTTCAGCCTATTCATCCTCACTGTCATCAGAGTCTACTGCAGCCACAGGGACATCTCCAGTCTCCTCCTCCTGCAGAAAAGGTACATGGCGTCTAAGGGCAGGTTCTGCAACATGCAGCATGCCACGACTATCTGGCAGATATTCTCGGTGAGTAGCACAGGGATACACCTGTCAGATGGAGGCACCTGAACCTGGCCTTCAGGAGGCCGAAGGTTCTCTCGATGATCTTCCTGGTTCTCCCATGTGCCTCATTATAACGTTCCTCAGCCCTTGTCCTGGCATTCCTCACAGGGGTCAGCAGCCGTGATAGGTTTGGGTAGCCAGAGTCACCTGCAAGTATTGAGGGACAACATTTAGCCACACAATATCCTATGAGGTTAACATCAGAGGCATACACTAACATACAGTGGGTGGGGACCAAGGCTCACCTATAAGCCGCACCCTGTACCTCTGTAGTTGGGCCATCACATTTGGGATGCTGCATCATGTACCATCATGTACCAGCCCAGGATACTTATCATTGATGTGGGAGATGTACTGGTCCACCACTACATCTCCCCACTCATGGAGTGGAAACTCTTACGATTCTTGTACACCTGTTCATTCTGGCGGGAGGAGGCAAATGCAATATGTGTACCGTCAATCGCCCCAATAATATTGGGGATATGTCCCATTGCATAGAATCCGGCCTTCACAGTGGCCAAATCTTTCACCTGGGGGAAAGCTATGTAGCTGCACATGTGTTTTACCAGGGCGGACAACACTCTTTCCAGCACAACTGAGAACATTGACTGTGACATTCCTACTGCCAAGCCCACTATCTCTTGGAAAGAACCTGTCGGCAGGAAATGGAGCACTGATAGCACTTGCACAAGAGGGGGATCCCAGTCGGATGACGGATAGATCAGCTCAGGCTTCATCTGGGCACACAGCTCTGTGATTGTGGCCCTGTCCAGTCTATAGGTGAGGATAATGTGCCTGTCCTCCAGTGTAGCCAAGTCCACAAGGGGTCTGTACACAGGGTTTTGTCTCCACCTCCTATTTATCCACAGCGGTAGGTATCTAAGGCACACAAGATCGAGTAAGCTGTCACAGTATGTGCATAATTAACCTGTGACGCAGTAACTGTCGATAGGCCTGTTCCCCCCCCCCCCTGAAATGGCAACCTTCTGTCCTGTACGGAGGAACAGGTGGAAGAGAGGTAATTCCGCCAACGTTGGGCGTTGTGGCGGTAGGCGGTTTTGCAACTCTGTGCAATTCTTCATTGGATAATATTGGGCCCTATAGGGTACAGAGGCCAATGGTGATCTACGCTGGTGGTGATGGTATCCACTGCCGCAACCGTGACCGCCATTTTCTTTCAGATTCCTTACTTTTTTCCTGACCTTCCACTGGAGAGGACCTACACTGCATGTTCTGCTGTGACTTGTGTCTGGAACCTACCATGGCCAGTGTGACCGGGGAAAGGGCCCCAGCCTTCACTTCAGAGGAGTTGGAGAGACTGGTGGATGGCATCCTACCCCAGTACGGACAGCTGTATGGGCCTCCAGACCAACAGGTGAGTACACTTTGGATATGATGCATACTGCATGGAAATATGTGTGAAGGCATTGTGTAAGGGTGGGGGGAATTCTCTGTTGGAGGTGTACATGTTGTGTGTGCCAATGCTGAGGGAATCAGGTATGGTGGGCCATGTGTGTTACAGGCTGGACTGTTAGTTTCATGGAGTTCTCCTGTATGTATTACCTCTGCAGGTCAGCGCCCACCAAAATAAGGGATTATGACATTCCATTGCCAACGATGTGTGGACTCTGGGTGTCTATGGCAGGCAGAGCACCTACTGTCAGAAACAGTGGGAGGACCTGAGACACTGAGCATGGAAGACCGTGGAGGCCCAGCTGGGGATGGCCTCCCAATGAGGAAGGGGTGCCCGTCGGACCCTGACCCCATTGATGACCCACATACTGGCGGTGCCCTGCCCTGAGCTGGATGGGCACTTGAGGGAATCACAGCAGCCACAAAGGGGTGAGTACAGTGGGTATCATTACATATTTTGGCTGGTAGGGTGGTACCCAGGTGGTGGTTGTGTGTCAGTGGGTGCCCCTAAGGCCAGGCCAGGCATTGCAGAGTGGGTCACCTCTAGAGTAATGGTTGCATGGCAAATACAGGTAACCTAGCTTGTTAGCAGTCACTTTCAGGCAGGGCATTGTGGGACCCAGTTGTGCTGCAGTTGCCAGTGTGTTCTCCTCATCTTGCCTTGATGACTAGCCATATCACTGGTAGTGCAATGCATATTGCTTAGGCCTGCTCCCTGTGTGTGACAGTGATGTGCATGCCAACAGTGGTGTTGGCGCAGTCATTGACCAAGTGTATCCTTTGTCTCCCTCCCTTCTTGTTTTGACATCTTGTCCTTGTGTGCATTAGCATCATCTGGTGGAGGAGCAGGGGCACCGGCGACAAAGGGAGCTGCATCCTACGGGACCCTGGAGGCAGAGTCCACTGACGCCAAGGAAACCAGTCGGACAGAGGTCGAGAGGAGCACCACAGCGGAGACTCGATGAGACGACACAGACTCAGATATCTCCTCCGATGGGAGCTCCCTGGTGGTGGCGGACACCTCTTTGACCATCCCAGCTGCAGGTAAAGCCGCCACCCCTCATTCCAACACCACCCTCCCAGTAGCCCCTCAGGGAATTGCCCGTGCCCGGTCACCTAGGAGGGTGGGCATCTCCTTTGCCCCAGGCACCTCAGGCCCTGCCCCAG
Organism: Pleurodeles waltl; assembly: GCF_031143425.1. Classification (NCBI taxonomy): domain Eukaryota; kingdom Metazoa; phylum Chordata; class Amphibia; order Caudata; family Salamandridae; genus Pleurodeles; species Pleurodeles waltl. The sequence continues at coordinate 541,217,222 of NC_090437.1, forward strand.
TTAGCCCTGATGCCCTGAGTGAAGAGGCTATGGACCTCCTGAGATCCATCTCTGTAGGGCAGTCAACCATTGTGAATACCATCCAGGGGCTGGCATCCCAGATGCAGCACTGCAATCCATTCCTGGAGTGCATTTACAGTGGATTGGCGGCCCAACAGAGATCGATTCAGGCTCTGGCCTCCTCTCTGATGGCAGCCATTGTCCCTGTATCTACCGCCCCCCAACTCCCACTTCCCAGTCCCATTCCCCTCAACCCCAAACCATCCCAGACACACATACAGACCAGCATGCACACAAGACAAAACACAAGAGTGGCACTGGCAAACACAAGCACCACACTTCATCCCACAGGCACTCACGCAAACACCATATAGTTGCAGACATTACAACATCCACTGCCTCCACTGTCTCCCCCTCCTCCTCCTTGTCCACCCCCTCCCAGTCACGTCCACACTCACACCTGCATGCACTACATCAACATCCACTACCAGCATCACCACACCAAGCAGAACACACACCTCACTGGCAGACACCTCCACAACAGCCATTCACGTGTCCCCTCTGTCCTCTCCCACCCTGTCTGCCCCCCTCCTAAAGGACACAAACGCAAGCATTCACACACCCAACAGCCATCCACTTCACATCAGCATACTGCCCATGCACCTGCACCCAAGTCCAGCAGACATACACCTCCAACAACCACTCTCTTATCCCTCACTCCCATTATCCTCCCTCCTCCCACCCCTTCGTCCCTAAAAAGCTTTTTCTTTCCCAATTTGACATCTTCCCTACCGCTCCCCCATCCCACACCTATGGGCACGCTACCAAGGGCACAGCCCAGTACCTCAGCTAAACAGTCCACAGGGACAGTGGTAGCACCACCTACTCATGGTGTTAAGGATTCCACACCTCCATCACAGAAGGGGAAGGAGCCAGCACCACCAGGGAAGAAGGGGAAGGGGCCTGCACCACCTGTTAAGAAGGGGACGGAGCCTGCACCACCTGGAAAGAAGGGGAAGGGGCCTGCACTACCTGTGAAGAAGGGGAAGGAGACTGCACGACCAGGCAGAGAGGGGAAAAGTCCATCCCCCCCTGCCAGGAAGGGTAAGGTATCCACGCCCCATGTACAGGAGGAGACGAAGCACTCTACGTCAGCAGAGGCTGTGAGGCTGACTCTGCCACCACCACCATCTGTCACGGGCCCCTACTGCCAGCTGAGGAAGTGCAGACATCAGAGAGTGCAGAGGCTGCCCAGGAGGCTCCTCCATCCACCACTACAGTGCAGCCATCAGAGAGTGCAGAGTCTGCATAGGAGGATCCTCCAACCACCACCACAGTGCATCAATCATCGCCAGCGGACACAATGTAGGCCACACTCCAGGGGGCTGCTGTGAGAGTCGCCCCCTCCAGAAGCAGTGTGCAAGTCACCCACCTGAGAGACTGTGGCCGTGCATTCCCCAGTACAGAGCAATAGGCATGTTGCCCCCTCCAGAACCAGCGGGCAAGTCACCCACTCCTGAGACTGTGGACTTGCACTCCCCACAGACAGAGCAATGGGGATGTTGCCCATCCAGAACAAGTGGCTAAGTCACCCACCTGAGAGACCATGGCCTTGCACTCTCCATGACAGAGGAATGGGCATGTTGCCCACTCCAGAATCAGTGGGCAAGTCACCCACCTGAGAGACTGTGGCCTTGTACTCCCCAGGCCAGAGCAATGGGCATGTTGCCCCCTCCAGAAACAGTGGGCAAGTCACCCACCTGAGAGACTGTGGCCTTGCACTCCCCAGGACAGAGCACTGGGCATGTTGCCCCCTCCAGAAACAGTGGGCAAGTCACCCACCTGAGAGACTGTGGCCTTACACTCCCCAGGACAGAGCAATGGGCATGTTGCTCCCCCTAGAAGCAGTGGGCAAGTCATCCACTCGAGAGACTGTTGCCTTGAACTCCCTAGGACAGTGCAATGGGCATGTTGCCCCCTCCAGAGGCAGTGGGCAAGTCACCCACCTGAGAGCTTGTGGCCTTGCACTCTCCAGGGCAGAGCAATGAGCATGTTGCCCCCTCCAGAACCAGTGGGCAAGTCACCCACTCCAAAGCCTGTGGCCTTACACTCTCCTGGACAGGGCAATGGGCATGGAGCCCCCTCCAGAACCAGTGGGGAAGTTCCTGTATTCTGCTGAGTTGCCCCCCCCCCATTCCCTTGAGTTGGCTTCCCACTTTCAAAATGATGCCCCTGCAGGGTTCTCTACGGATGTGTCAGGATACAAGTTGGGCCTTGGAGTGTGCCCTGGGCCTTTTCTGCCCTTATGACTTTGGACTGGGCATTGGCCCTTTATGTACATCTGTAAATATATTTGGTTCATGTGGTGGGTTTTTCTATGCTAATACATTGTTTTACTATGCCGTGTGTCCTGTGTCATTGGTTTACCTGTGCAACAGGTTGTGTGTATGGTGTGTGTGTGTTGGGTGGGTGTTGTGCATGTGTGTGTCACTCTTGTTTTCCTCCCACCCTCCCTTGTTTTCTAGGCTGCTGTATGGACCATCGTCGTCTTTGTCGGCGTGCAGCATGACTTAGAAGATCATCGGGAAAACTTGCAGTTCAGATTTCATGGTGGCATGGTTCTTCCCTGTGTCTCCAATGGCGAGTCCTTTCACTTCTGAGCTCTGTTTCTGCCAGGCTTTTGTTGGCGTTGGTACCACCTCAGACAAGGCAGAGGTTTCCTGTGTCTTAATATGGTGGGCGGTGTCTTCCACCTGGCTGTTGTTGGATACTGCTGTGGTAAATGTTATTTTGCCCTGGCGGTTGGTGTTGTACATTGGCTGCCTATGAGAGTTATCACCGCCATGATCATAATTTGGCGGAAGTTACCCCCAGCCTGTTGGAGGTATTACCACCACTTTTTCACTCCTGTCAGGGTCATAATGTGGGCCTTTGTGTTAATGTGTGTCTGACATTTTCTGGAATGCTTTTGGCATAGCCATGTTGAGTACTGGGTACAGAGAAGGAACACCAAATGTGGAGAAATCCTGTTAAAGGGTTCAAGCTTGAACAACCTTCAGCCTAATTACTTACTCCCTATTTGGCTGAGGAGGATTACCCCTAAGATCACAGACATCTCCTTATAACGATACTTGGGGTACCTGCTGTGTGTGAGACAGAGATACTGAGGATATCTATAAATGAGTGCAAAAACACCATTGTGGGTGGCACTTTATCGTATTTGGACTCTCGCTCCTCTGCTAGACTGCTGGTTGAGGGATGACAGCACTTTTGTTTGTAGGTGAGTTACTCCTTCAACAAGTTGCAACTATCAGGCCAACCCTCCCAGCTTACAAGCAGTACCTCACAAAAACTCGGAAGGCAAAGGTGATTTCTGGCAGCCTTACGCATGGACTCTAGATTAGACCTCTCAGGGTAGTCGTGGTAGAACAGTAGTTATCCTTTTCTCTCATTAGCAACAAGTCTCATACACACATAGGCAATGAAGAAGATGCAGGAGTTTTCAATAGATTTATTGAAAAGACTGCAATCTACAATAAGATACCTGTGCTGCACTGATTAAGATAATGAATGAAGAAAAATGCAGAATTGTGAAGATGAGAGTTGTGAATATAAAAATCCCCACCATCTTACAATAAACATTAGATAAAAAATTCCTAACCAAGAAAGCCTACTCTCACAGCTAGTGAGAACTAGGTAGGATAAACCAAATCTGCCAGTAGTATGTCTATGAGAAGCACTCCCCTACCCTTATTACCTTGGAATGAGGTATCTAAGTCACACTCCGTAGTGACACAAATACTAAGTTCTGCAGCAAAGTGTAGTGCATCATAGATGGCATCTGGAAGGAACCTCTCTGATAACCGTGTCCATGTGAGGTGAATTTATACAGATCGTGTAGGATCCCTGACACAGGTATGTTCCTAAACAACTGATAATGTGGCAGACTTGTGCCAGAAATCGCATAAACAATCCCTAGCAATTGTGCATGATGATCCTATTACACGGAAGTGAGAAAGGGACATGATGGCAATACCTACATTTATTGCTGATTGTGACGCCGATAATGACCCTTTCTCAGAATGGCACTGATATTGAAAATCAAAACGTTTCTTATAAAATGTAAGCACATAGAAACTGATAAAGAAAAAAATAAAATAAATGAAATAACATAGAGCATGCTAAGTAGGTAACATGTCACTTGGTGACGGGAGCATAGGCCTATAAGCCAGAGGCTAAGCTGACTCCTATGTCCCATGGGGAAACTAAAGTGGATTCAACACAGAACCACACTGGACATTTTTGGGCTTCACACAACCTAAGGAAAATGACACTAGCAATGAGATTGTAGCAGTGTTTTATGTCTAAGCATTTACATTTAAAGTAAGGTCTATTAGAATGGAGAGGACTTAGAGAGACAGAACATAGAAGCTGTTCAGGAAATCTTGATCCTTACAAGGCCCTTAATTTAGTTAATACTCCTTACTTAGCTTTACTTCTTACCATATCCAGTGTACCAATATACTAATAACAAAGACTACTACTACAAACTCCTACATTCAACAGTTTAATGGCTGCATAGCAGTCATACACAGGTGTAGCAACCGATGTCTGGAAATATCTTCCACCTTCACTCAGGATACAACTGCATCTGCTCACCTTTTTTAGTGTTACTGCCTTAGCTGCATGGTGACAAAGTATTTTTGATTTTCTGTGCAATCTATTTCAATCAATCAGACAATTAGTCTGTCAATTTATAGAGCATGACACCTATGAGGGTATTCAGGTGGTGGCAGGGTCAGGGGTCTCATTCAAAGATCCAGATTTTCAACATCCTGTACTCCTGTATAACAGTGGAGGTTCTGAGGTGCAGGGTGGGGTTGTTCTAGGCATTGACTGTGCAGTAGGAAAAGGAGAAATCCTTCTGAGCTTCTGCTTTGTATGCAGGCGGAATGGGCCAGCGCGAGGCAGTAGCAGCGGAGGATTCTGATGTGTTCATGAATCTCAAACAGTGGGTGATGTAGGCTGGTCCGGAGTCGTGCAGGGCCTTGAATGCATGAGTGAGGAGCTTGACATGGCATCTCTCATGAACAAGGAGACAGTGGAGCTTTGTGAGGTGGGAAGTGAAGTGGGTGTGATGAGGGAGATCCAGGAGGAATCTTGCTATGGTGCTCTGGATGGTTTGTAGTCTTTGAACTAGGTGGGTCTCGATTCCCACGCAGAAGGTATTTCCATAGGCTAGTTGATTGCTGATGGGGACTTGGGTAATGGTATGCCTTGCTTTTTGGGGAAGGCACTTGAAAATCTTATGTAACATGTAAAGAATGAAGAAGCAGGAGGATGACACTACATTGACTTGAGACCTCATGGTGAGTTTGCAGTCCAGGAGGAAACTGATGTTTCTGCCATGCTCATCTGAGGTTGGAGTGGGTCCTAGATCTGTGGGCCACCAGGAGGCATCCCAGCAGCAGATGTCATTGATGAAGACCAAGCCATCTTTCTTGTCTGTGATGAACCTGAGGCAGCTAGCCATCATCCAATTGGTGATAGTGATCATGTATTGGTGGAAGTTGGTTCTGGTGCTGATGGACTTTTTAAGGAAGGAGATGATGAATTGTGTGTCATCGGAATAGGATATAATGTTGAGTCCTTGGGATTTGACTATGCTGGCCAGGGGGAAGATGTAGATGTTGAAGAGACTGGGGCTGAGTGATGAGCCACGAGGGACCCCACAGATGATTGGTTTGGGTTCAGAGGTGTATGGTGGAAGGTAGCATCATTTTTTTCTGTTTATGAGGGAGGAGAAGATCTATCCGATGGTGGCTCAATGGATGCCTATGTCGAGAAGTCTGGTGATGACCCTGTGGTGGTCAAAGGTGTTGAAGGCTGCTCAGCGATCAAGGAGGATAAGGGTGGGTGTATCTCCTTTGTCAAGGAGGGCCTGGATGTCATCTGTGGCCATAATCAGGGCTGTCTTTGTGCTGTGATTGCTGCATATTCTGGATTGAGAGTTGACCAGGAGTGATTGTCTTCCAAGTAGTGTTGCATAGGTTCTCATTATCCTAATGAGACTACTAGATTTGGGCGGCAGAATCACTTGTACTGCGGGGACTGAGTCTGATCCCACTCCATGTGGCACCTATCAGCCTAATCCAGGTTTGCTCTGGCTAACTAGCAGTGCCTCATCTCCACCCAAAAGCAAGGATGATTGGGGCAACTGGGCGCATGACATACATAACTCCCTAGGTGAATTGCGGTCACTCAGATTTTCGCTTAGGCTCTCATTATTCTAATGAGAATACTGGATTTGAGCGGCAGAATTGCCTGCTGTGTGGGAGACTGAGTCTAACCCACTACAGGTAACACCTGTTGCCCCAATCCAGGTTTTTTGCTCTGGCTAACTAGCAGTGCCTCATCTCCACCCAAGAGCAGGGATGATTGGGCAGCCAAGCGCATGACACAATTGACTCCCCAGGGAAATCCTGGTCACTCAGATCTCATCCGTTTCCCTCAGTTACATTAGTTTCACATTTACACGGACATGCAGAGGCAGTATATGTTTCAATAAGGTTTTAATGAAGCAACTTCATCTTAGATAATAACGCATGTACTGCAATAACCAGCACGATAAAGCTTGACAGGCTTAAAATTGTGACAAGGAGAGTAAAGCATAGAAATGACGCTACCATATTGTCACTAGAGTCAAAAGATTAATTCCTACCTAGGCTATATTAGAGCACAGCATGTTTAGCTCTAGTTCTGCCCTTCAGGTTCCCCTGGAAAGACATCATCCCCCGTACCTGAGCAAAGGCCTGAAGTCTGCATAAGCAGCCATAGCAAAGCGTTCAGCAATCAGCATACAGTCGTGGTCATCTGGCTGGAATCTCCCTCTAACGTGTAGGGGACAAGGAAGTGTTTTTATAATATAACATCTGATGTTCTGAGAAAATGTCCCTACCTAAGGATTTATATGAATACCAGAGACAAAGCGTTACCACGTTTACTGGCAATCTATCTTACTGCAGCCTTGAGAGAAGCACAGAGTAAAAGAAATGTCTTGTTTAAGAACGCAGTGCTGGCCTAGGAAAGGAACAGCTAGATAGAGAGAAATAAAACAAACCACAAATGTGGCTTTTGTTAAAATAATAAATGAAGCTGAATAAAATATGTCTAGGTTAAAGTGCACAGTGGCAGGCCTAGTGTGCTAAAATAACGTGCATGAAGCTATAACTAAAATGGCTACACAACACCCTCCCATTGCCGGTTTAAAAGTGGTTCAAAAACCTAAGTATGTATAAAAGCTGCATAAATTCAACCTAAGATATATATATATATATAAAACTGTCAATAATGACAAGTTAAAAGACACTTGAGCATATGTAAAAGGACAATTTAATAATCTTAACTTGTGGTGTAAAAATGCCGAATTTCAAGAGTCAGAGTCATTTTGGAAGCTGCCAATAGAATCCATGACAATTGAAGACAGGAAATTTTCCACTTCGGCAGGTGGTAAAGCCAGGAACAACCAAGGAGCATTCGTGTTCCATAGCCTGAGCTTCAGCTAAGGCAGCAGCATTCCGTGGTGTGCCCATTAATAAGTTCAGAGCTGCATCCTCCATGAAGGGCAACTCATAGACAGCTTCCTGTAGCAAACGCACCCTCAACGCGCATGTATGGTAATGATCCCTCAGCGAGAACATCAACAGATCAGCATCCAATGAAAGCAAGCGCTGCGTAGACAGACAAACTTTCAGTGCATGTTCTAACAAGCACCAGAGGCATCGAAACGCGGGCTGCACACAATGGAAAACCGATCTGAATGACAGAGACCCAGTCACAGTCCCAATTGCTCCAGGAGTGTTGCTCCGAAGTACTGCATCATGCGTTCACAACACAGCTGTGTTGGTGCGAGTGCTTTCATTCCTCCTTTTTGTGGCAGGATAGCCATTGCGCAGAGAAAGTATCAATAGCAAGATGACACCTATTATAGCCAAAATTATTGGAAATCCCCCAAAATACTGGAGAATATTGAGTGGATGGCTGATGGTTTTAAACCGAATAAAGATTAGAAGGTGTGAACGAAACCAGAACCATCAGCCTTAAAGAAATTTGTGATTCCAGTAGTACTGGACGTAATAAATATTTGTCCCACAACCTCAACAAAGTGTCTCGGAAAGTTAGTACTTAAAAGGGACTGCATCTCTGCTGATAACCTTGCTACCTGAAGTCCGTAGGTCTCGCGTGCAGATGTAATCACCACATGTTTTTGGAACAATAAAGCTTTGAGTCTGCTCAACTTGTCAAAATTCACATTTGAAGTAGCAATATAGGGCCAAATGTCAGCTACTTCTCTTTGTCTTGTGGAGGGAAAACATACATTCCCACAGCATGTAACAATCTTAGGGACCAAAACAACTTAAACTATTCCGGCTTGCATCCTACAACAGTTTTCACTATTGAGGAGAACAAGACTGCCATTTGAAAGCACCTGGAATACAGGTCTAATTAAAGGGACTGGAACTCCCTTCAGATAACAAGCCAAGTTTGCTACTGAAGCATTACACGCCCCGTGCAAGGACAGCTGTTTACAAACCAATGAATGGCTGACAGAAGTCTCGCATTCACTAACGCTAAGAAAGACCTCTTTCATGCCACTGAGACATTTGTACGAGAAGGGCAGCTCCCACACCTCATGGATGTAACTATCTCCCAGCCTTTCATATCTGCCTACTGGAATGTGTTTTAAACAGAACATGAACTGGAGTGTTGAAATAGGCAGATTAATGACCCTGTGTTTTAACCACTCAGCAGATGGTATTTCAGCCATAGTAAAAGGCAACTTTTCTAACTTTTTGATGTTCAACATCACATAAGTCACTTCGTTCTTAGCCATTAGTTGTTGCCACGTTAAACTAAATGTAGAAAATATGTCCCTTGTGCTAACATGTTTCCAGGGAATGCAACCTGCCTTCAATGTTTGAAGTTTCCAACCCAACTGCACAATGGACCTTAGTTGACTCTGTCCATGGTGTAAAGAAGATATATCACTTTGTATTATGTCTTTTGCAGAGGAAATTATGTTGTTTAAGCTGTCCAGTCGGACAGGGTACTAATCCCATTATCTACAACAGCTAATGCCTTCTGTAAGTTTTCCTGTTCTATTTGCCTTAACCGGGCAGCAGCTTCTTGTTGGGAAAGCTTCCAAATTTCATTATACTGTATATAAGAAGCGCTTTCTGCATTGTTTTCTGGGGCCTAACAGGAAGTCCTGTAAGTCATTGTTATTAGACAGGAGACTGAGGTGTTCTCTAACAGCATCTAGTGAGGAACTTGTTAACCATTGCTGGCATAGTTTCCCTACACTGTATGTTGTTACTATACCCACATGTTTGAATGACACATAGCGAGGGTCCGGCCTACTAGCTCTAAAACCTCTGCGGTGTTTATAAAACATTTATGACACCCATTCGTATCTATCGGCCACAATACCCACCCACCAGGATGTGACAGTGAAGTATTAAATGTGCCATTCTGGAGCTGATCTTCTGTTCCATTTACATATTTTTGCCATTTGTGAAATTTTGCAGGTGCAGCAATACCGGGTGCATTCAGTTCCTTAATCTTTGCTAAGCCTAAACAACTTGTTTGTTGTACAGTTTCATTTAAAAGTATCATTTGAACAGGTATTAGGCATGCTCTAAACAAAGCTTCCTTCCCCCTTATTTGCCCATTTCGTGTTCTCCACACACTTTTTAAGTCAATCGACTTCAGCTGATATTCATAGCTTTCTATAGTCAACCGGGAAATAAAGGAAACCTGAATAAATTAATTTCGGGTCTGTTAATAATATATGTACATTTTCCATTGATGGCAATTTAAAATAAAATGACTCAGTATTTTTAACATTGTGCCCAGAAAAAATATGCACTCTTTTCTGAATATGTTTTAGAACTCCCATTGTGTGTAATTAAAAATAGTCTTTGGGGTACTTGCTTTATGAATGAAATGGTACGCATAATAATTATAGCATATCACCATAATTCTCTTTAGATTGATAAACATCTTCACCTTCAAATACAGTATAATACTGCAATTCAGTCATCATGTAATCAGCTGTTTTCACATCCCAGTGATCAGAAACAACTCCAGGTATTATTACATCGTTCATTGAAAGTTTAAACACATATGATATTTGAACGACCTCTGTCGGGCCGTATATATCAAATGTAAGTTTATGCCAAACAATCCCATCAGCAATTGGTATAGAGGAAATGTTCGCAAAAGACAAGTCTCTGTGGACCTTGTGAGAAGAAAAATGGAATTTTAGGACCTCATCCACCAGTTCATCTGTTGATCTTTCAGGAACAAAATGACCATGTGTTAATAGAAAGAATGTTATGACAAAGCCAATCCATAGGAGGAAAGCTAATGCAGTCAAAGAAAGCCACAGATAGTTCCAATGGAAAATAAAGTAATTTGTTTTAAGCCAATTTATCAGCTTACGTGTTTTTGATGGTTTAGATGTAGAAGAGGCAAATTAGTCCGAAAAGGTGTCGTTGACGTCGGTGGAGTATCCAGAGGCAGTTTGTGCAAAAACTCGAGCCATATTTGTAGGAGGAGAACTGGTAGGGGTCTCCTGCGGAGGTTCATAATAAATGACGCCGTCCGTCTGTGTTGAAGTTGTGTCAAATTGATCAGTACTTTCAATATTGTTTTTTGTAACAGATGATAGTGTAACTAATGCAAAATCATTTTGCACCCTCCCCAAGCTCGGAAGGGTGTCAGCGTTGCTGCCTACAACTTGTAGATGGACTTCTTGATCAGTAGCGAGAGGGATCAGGGAACAACTGGCTGTTCCTCTTGGTCTGCAGTGCAGGATCGGCCACATGGTGTAACTTGACATTGTCGATAGATACAAAGCGATTTTCTTTAGCACCAGTCAACGGTGGTAGAATGACAGCTCTGGTACCCTGTATTCCCAAGACTGGGAAAGGTGCACAATAAGAAGGACCAAAATTATTTTTCACAGCAACCTTTTCATGTACTGGATACCCAACCTTAGGAATCCAGCAGGTGGGTGTTATTGGTACATCCTTAATTCCTGTGGAGGCAACACTGGTAGAAACGTTGTCGTCACAGAACTGTTGTAATTCCTGCAGGACAGTGACAGATTCATTTATGTCAAAGGGTGTTTCTGCCGCCTCCATGTCAAGACCATATGAAACATACATCTGAGGGAACTCGTATGAAGTACGACCCCTCAGGGACCTTCAAATCAGATTGTTAAGTGGTCTCTGGACTCATACATGTGGTTACAGGTGGTTAAGCCAACTACGACCCGTACCTAAGATTCTGGCTGTTAAGGACTACTTTAAATCACAGTTTTGTCGCTCCACGACACAATTTCCCTTGGGATCAAATGGAGATGAGTAATGGAGTTGGACCCCTAACGAAGCCATGGGATCCCTGAATGCCCTTAAGGCTAAAGCAGTGCCCTGTCCCGAGTGGAAAGCCGCAACTGTGTATGTACCGATAAAGACTTGCAAATCTTGAATAACAGTCCGAGGGTCAGCCAAGCATTGTGGCCACACCCATAGTAATCTGGAGCAGGGGTCGACAGCGACTAAAATTAATTTGAATGCACTCTTCGGTGTTAGGGGACCACAATGGTACAAGTACACACATTGTAATGGTTTGTAGGAAATTAGGAGGGGTGTCTGCGATGGGTGTTTGACGGTGGAACCCTTAATTTGTTGGCAGATGTCACAACAAAGGACATACTGCTTGGCCTGTTTGTATAGTCCTGGCCACCAATAATGTGCTTGCAACAATAATATTGTAGCCGACACACCAGCATGGGCAGAAGCTACCCCCTCATTCACTGCTTTAATCAACTCTGATCTTATGTCCTTGTTGGGAATTACTCTAACCTCCACGCCTGGTATTTTTACTTCGGCATCTAGGCAGCCTCCCATTCGGTAGGAATATTTAGCAGGAAATGCTTTTGGATAGGGCGTGCCTTCAGCCATAGCTTTCACGCCAGCCCAAATGTCATCGTACGGTTTCACTCCTGAGAGAGTTACTACAGCAACAGGAGACGTAGCTACTGCTGATTTGGCGGCTTCATCAGCCAGTGTATTTCCAGCAACGTGTATTCCAATGCACTGGTTTCCAAGTGTATATACAACATGGACGTTTGGTAGTGTTTCCTTCAGATCCGCTACTTTCCCCTATAGAAGCCTGTGTTTGATGGTGTTGCCTCTAGAATCTCTGAACCCATTCTGGTGCCAGTAATGCAGATATTCATTAAAGGACTGGACACAGTAGTGCGAATCACAAACAATCAGTGTTAAGTGTGTAGGATCCGTATGTTCCAGTGCCATCACTAGAGCCTTTAACTCTGCTAATTGTGCTGAGCAATTCCCTATAATTTGCATGTTTGTATGTTGGGGACAAAATTTATTATCCTCCATATAGCCACTTACGGCTGTGCAAGCAGCGGAGAACTGATATTTTGTGCCAATTGCACGTTGTGCTGAGCCATCAGTGTACATGACTCTTTGATATTGTCAATTGGTAGTGTATTTGCTGGAACTGGGTATTCTGGGTATTCATCTTGCCAAAATTCTTGAGTTTGTAATAAATGTAGTCTACATCAGTGGCCGTCAAAGACGTTGCCTATTGAATCCAATGTAGATGTAATGCTTTAGCGTTTGGAACACTGGCTTTGGTAACAGCCTCAAGGGCTGGAATTGGAGAGACAACAACAATCCGTTTGCCTTGGGCTAGTGGTGTTTCTTTAATGACGGCCACCTGAACAGCAGTGAGAATTTTCTCAGTGAGAGCAAAGCGTTATTCTGCTGCTGAATACAAATGTGATTTGTATGCAATCGGGACTGTCTCACCCTTGTTGAAAGTTACATAGGTGAAACCAATGGCACCAGTAATTACTCTGATAACCAAATGTTTTTTGTTGTCCCTTGTCTGTAAGTGTTGTGCTGCAATCATGTCTGCTTGCAAAGCTCTGAGAATGCATGTGTGTTCGACTGTCCAAAATGTACTTGAAAAGTCAGGACATATTAAGTCATATAAAGGTTTTATGTGAGATGCATAGTCAGGAATGCAAGTTCTGTCAAAATTGAAAAAAAACAATAGGGACTGGAGTTTCTTAATGGTATTTGGAGGTTGTAACTGTGTGCATTTTTCCAAGAATTGTGACGCTAGGCTCTTTCCTTCACTTGATAGCTCATATCCCAGAAACAGGATGCTAAGGAAGGCAATTTTCAGTTTTTTTTAAATTGAATTTGTAACCGAATTCCGCAAACCCCACACCAATGCGGGCTACCCATCTTAAATGTTGCAGTAACTCATCATCCATGAGATAAATATCATCTACCTAGGACAATGCTTCAGGGTCAATGTCGTGCAATATTGAAGTAACACGACCTGCGAACAGTCCTGGACTGTTCTTTTACCCCTGCGGTAAACAACATAATTTGTTTTCTGGGAGCCTAGTGCACTAAAGCTTTTCAAGTTTCGACTCTCAGGCGCTACATTTTGGCGGAAGAAACCATTGGAAATGTCCAGTGTTGTTTTGTATTTTTAAAGCACTATGTTGTTCATGAGTGCTGTGCTATGTGAGTTTTCCATAGCGTATGTGCATGTATGACTGTTTAAATGTCTATAATCTAAGACTATTCTGTACGAATGGTCTGGTTTAGCTACTGGGAATAATGGATTATTCATGGGTGAGAAGCAGGGTTCAATTACTCCCTGGTACTCCAGTTGTGTGAGGATTTCCCTCACTGGTGCTTTAGCATTATGTTTTATTGGATATTGGGGTTGAGGTGGGGATTGATTTTTATTAGGGATTACAAGATAGGGGGAATCTTTATCCCATCCAATGTGATTGCAATATAACGCGAGTGCCAGCGCCAATGCCCAATCAATGGTGTAGGATTCTGTGAGCTGCTCGGGAACAATGGCAAGAAAGAAGGTTTAAAACATCTTCCCCATATGGGCAGGTATGCACAAATTCAGGTGGCCAATCCTTTTCAGCCAGTAGAATATCATATATGTATACGGCAGGGTCCCAAAAGATTGCTTCGATTGTGCGTTCAATGTCTCCTTCTAACTGTAGCGTTACTTTGTACGCCTTATCAGGCGTGGAGACTACTTGTAAGAAGTCGTCAGTTGCTTTCACCTCCAGATGCTCTAGAAGATTCCGGCGAACTATTGGGACTTCTGCCACGCTGTTTATTAGCACTAGTGCCCACTTCTTATTCTTCAAGAGAGCCCTCTTCTTGAGTGGCATGTCGAACTGCAACTGCAACTGTTGCCACCTTTTTCTTTTTGAATTGGGATTTTTGTTGGGGAAGTTTCTCTTCTTTTTTACAGAAACTTCTGTTGAGCTTTGTGATTCCTGTCTTGGTTTCACGTACTCAGTTCTCTGCTCTGAAAGCCCACCTCTCTCACTGCGTTTTTCTGATGAAGTATATTGATATCTGTCAGGCATTATTATCTCTATTTTTGAGATTATGGGGGTTATTACAACTTTGGAGGAGGTGTTAATCTGTCCCAAAAGTGACGGTAAAGTGACGGATATACCACCAGCCGTATTACGAGTCCATTATATCCTATGGAACTCGTAATACTGCTGGTGGTATATCCTTCACATTTGGGACGGATTAACACCTCCTCCAAAGATGTAATAACCCCCTATATCTATTCTGTGGGGTCTCTGTATGGGGAGATTCTCCCCTTTCTTTTTTAGGTGTTTTTTATCCCAGCGTTTCATAGTACCCTCAGGAGCTTGCTTGGGAGAATCTTTATTAGAATTACCTTGAAATGTTGGTTTTGTTGGTCTCCCAGACTATCTTGACCAATGCTACAGTAGGTCTCCGCGATAATCTTTGGCAGCTCACATTCTTGATCCTGTGGAGGAACATCACAGAGCTGCATGCGCACTGCTAGTGCAACCACTTCCCCTTTAAGATTATTTGATATAATTGAGGATACTGTGGCAAAGTTGCCCATTAGTTGCATCCCCAAATCCAGGGCTGGGGCAGCCCTGTATTCATCTTGAATTTGTTTCAACATTTCCGGTAAATTGGCAAGTGTTGGTGTACCATGTATGGTAGTATAGAACGTGGCAAATACCGTGACCCATGTATTACAATTATCTATAGTGGGAACCATTCCAAATGGCAAGCACATAGTTAATATTCTGTGTTTATCTTGAGGTCCCGTATGGGGAAATACTGCTTCCAGCGCATGTATTTTTTGAGCTACCCAAAACGGAATGTCTTCTTGTTTGGCTGGTATTTTACCCATGATCAAATGTACAGTCACAGGGTTAATACCTGGCGTTACTGCATGTGGTTGCGCTGGTGCAGCAAGTCCTTGGTTTGTGTTTAATGTTTGCATTACATACTGTACTAATCATCTGTATATTGCTGTCAGCTCAGCTTATAAGTGACGCACTTCGGCTACCACTAGGTTGGCTGCAGCAGGGTGAGGTGTGTAAGTGGCCAATAAAGGACAGGGACTGGATAGCGCACCACTTGGCATGGCAGGACTTTCAGTAGAGAGTCCAAGTGCTAGCACAGGAAGTCTTTGATGGCTCAGTCCAAGCCTGTGGAGATACTTCACACACAGGAAAATACCACAAAGTCCAGTCTTTGTCCTCTTTCACGCAGAAGCAACAACTGCAGGCCAACCCAGCAAAGCACAGTCACAGTATTACTTCTCCTCCAGGTCTTCAGCTCTTCTCTTTGGCAGAGGTTCCTCTTGGTTCCAGAAGTAATCTGAAAATCTGGGGTTTTGGGGCCACTAATTATACCCCTTTCTGCCTTTGAGGTAGGCAAATTTCGAAGGAAAGTCTCTTTTGTTCACAAGATCCTGCCTTCCCCAGACTTGGCTCCAGACACACACAACGGGGTTGTAGGCTGCATTGTGTGCGGGCAGGCATTGCCCATTCAGGTGTTAATGACCACTCCTCCTTCCACTCTAGCCCAGATGACCCATCAGGTTATGGAGGCTGCTACACCCCAGCTCCTTTGTGTCACTGTCTAGTAAAGATTCACAAACAACCCGACTGTCAGTCTCACCCAGATAGAGAATACACAAGCCGGTAGAGTCACAGAATGGTTTAAGCAAGAAAATGCCCACTTTCTAGAAGTGGCCTTTTCAAACTGAAAATTTTCAAACCAACTTTTCCAAAAGATGTATTTTGAAATTGTGAGTTCAGAGACCTCAGTTTCCAACTCTGTAGCCACTCCCAAAGGGAAACTGCACTTAAAAGTTATTCAAAAGCAGCCCCCATGTTAACCAATGAGAGAGATAGGCCTTTCAACAGTGAAAAACGAATTTGGCAGAATTTCACTGTTAGGACATTTAAAACACATCAGTACATGTCCCACCTTTAACATACACTGCACTCTGCCCACGGGGCTATCTAGGGCCTACCTTATAGATGCTTTACATATATAAAAAGGGAAGCCTTGGGCCTGGCAAGTGGGTACACTTGAGAGGTCGAATTGGCAGGTTAAAACTGCACACTCAGACACTGAAGTGGCAGGTCTGAGCCATGTTTACAGGGCTACTCGTGGATGACACAATCAGTGCATTTGATTTACAAGCCCTAGGCACCTCTAGTGCACTTTACTAGGGACTTACTAATAAATCAAATATGCCAATCACGCAAAAGCCAATTACACATACATTGTACACAGAGAGCACCTGTACTTAAGCACTGGTCAGCAGTGGTAAAGTGCCCAGAGTAACAAGAACATCAAAAACAAAGTCCAGCACACAGTCAAAACATGGGAAGTAGAGGCAAAAAAGATAGGGGAGACAATGCCAAGGATGCCAGGTCTAACAGTGACGGTGTCTTGAATGGTGAGGTGTTTCCAGGCAGTTAGCCTAGGATTGGTTGTTGGTATGGAGATATGGCCATTGTAAAAGTCTTCCGGGTTGAGTTGGTAATTGAAATTTCTGTAGATTTTGGTGATTTTCCCTTGGAAGAAATCTGAAATGGTCCTGAGAGGGAGAAATGTTGTCTTTTGCCATTGTGGGGTTGGTGAATTCTTTGACTGTGCAGAACAGCTCCTTACTGTCACTGAGGCTACCTTCAATGTACAGTATGAGTGTTTATTTCTTTGCCTCATGTTGTTAGCGGTGATATAGTTTAAATGTCGATTTGTAGGCAGTTCTGTCTGCTGGGTGTTTGTTGGTGTGCAAGCTTCTCTTTTAGTGGTTCCAGTGCTTCCTTGGCTGTCCTGAGGTCTTCAGTGTACCAGCTGTCTTCTTGTTGAATCTTCTCTGTTTCTTGTTCTTGATAGGGGCGATGAGGTTAGCACAGTTATTGATTCAGGTGCTGTAGCTTTGACATCCTGATTCATGTTGTTGTGGTGTTTGGGTGCATTGAGGGTAAGGGTATTGGTCAGTTCAGTCTCTGAGGACTTGTTTCAGCTGTGACAGCTGGCGTTGGGTTGCACCAGAGGGGATAATAGGGTTTGTGATGATAAAGTGGATGATGGAGATGTCGGTCTATGTGAGTTTGATGGTGTGGCTGTATTTGATGCGTTTGCTGGAGGTGAATATGAGGTCAAACATGTGTCCTGCAATGTGCGTGGGGTCGTGTACGAGTTAGGTAAGGCCAATGTTATTCAAGCTGTCAAGGAGATTGGCAGAGATAAGACTGGTTTTATCATTGAGGTACATGTACAGTCACAGGGTTAATACCTGGCGTTACTGCATGTGGTTGCGCTGGTGCAGCAAGTGCTGGGTTTGTGTTTAATGTTTGCATTACATACTGTACTAATCATCTGTATATTGCTGTCAGCTCAGCTTATAAGTGACGCACTTCGGCTACCACTAGGTTGGCTGCAGCAGGGTGAGGTGTGTAAGTGGCCAATAAAGGACAGGGACTGGATAGCGCACCACTTGGCAGGGCAGGACTTTCAGTAGAGAGTCCAAGTGCTAGCACAGGAAGTCTTTGATGGCTCAGTCCAAGCCTGTGGAGATACTTCACACACAGGAAAATACCACAAAGTCCAGTCTTTGTCCTCTTTCACGCAGAAGCAACAACTGCAGGCCAACCCAGCAAAGCACAGTCACAGTAGGTCACCGAGGAACATGTAGTCCTTCAAGTCGATGGAAAGGAGGGCAATGGCTTCAGTGATGAGGTTGCAGAAGGTGGGGCAAGGTCCCTGTGGACGGCAGGTGAGTGCTCCCATAATGGTTGATTTCTCATCCATTTGGAAAATAAGGTTGAATTATTCCATTGCTGGGTTGGTGTTGTCCATGGTGGTGGTGCATTTAATGAAGTCCCTGTGGATGATGGTGTCTCCTTCACCTGGCTTGTTGATGCGGTAGCGGTGGGTGATTCTGTATCCTGCCGGTATAGTAGTGGTGATGTCTGGGACTGATGATGGGTTGAGCACAGTCTCAGTGAGGAAGACAATGTCAGATGCAAGAGTGTTGTAAGGTCCCAGAATTTGATGGCATATTTGCTGAGTGAGTGTTGAGGAAGGTGCATGTGAGCTGGTGGTGGGTAACTGGTGTGGCCTGGGTGTTGCTGAGAGGGGAAGGGGTGTGCACGTTGTGACAGGTGAAGTGGCAGAGGGTATAAGAAAATGTCCTTCCATGGAATGTCGTGCAGCATGATGGCAGTGTTTGTGGCGGCATCCAGTGAACACAAAGTGTAACAGAAGTGTAGCTGTGTGTGTCTTTTGGACCAGGCTTCCTGGAGCTGAGTACGTTTCAGACATGGGCGTGTGCTGATGGGCTTACCTGAGTGTGACAGCAGTGCGCCCACGGCGCTGTAGCTGCCATTATATATCGCCTCTGGAGGTGGGAGGGGTGGTAGGAGTCATTGGGCGGGGCTGGTGAAAAATGGGAAGCTGAAGCAGGAACAAGTAAGGAGAGAGGGAAGAGGCAGGAGGTGCAGGAGGAGGGGGAAAGCGGAGGCAGCAGGAGTGGGAGAGAGGAGGAGGAAAAGGGCAAAAAGAGCAGAAAAAAAGAAAACTCAAAGGACCAAAAGAGGGCAGAAAAAGGAAAAGCGAGCAAAAAGAATGAATGAATAATTTGAGGGAAAAGCAAAGCTAAAAGAGAGCAAAATGAATGAAGTAATAAGTGAGAACTAAGCAAAACCAAAAAGAGAGTAAAAAGAATGAAGGAATAAAGTGAAAAAGTACCAATGGGGAAAAGAGAACAAAGGGATTGAAGGAATAAAGTGAGAATTAATTAAAGCAAAAAGGGTGCAAAAAGAATGAAGGTGTAGGTGAAAATGAAGCAAAATCAAAAAGAGAGCAAAAAGAATGAAGGAATAAAGTGAGAATGTAGCAATATTGAAAAGAGAGCAAAAAGAATGAAGGAATAAGGTGAGAGTGAAGCAAAGCAAAAAGAGAGCAAAAAGACTGAAGGAATAAGGTGGGCATTAGAAGAATGGGTGAAAACACAGGGCCTAGCAACAGCTGAAAGGGCGGGAAAGAAAGCAGAAAGAGGCTTGAATAGAGAGTGGCGCAGAAAGAGTAAGAATAATGTGGCAGAGGAAAGAGTTCCTGGAAGAACGCCACACCTTAACAGGCCGATGGACAATAGAGTTAGGTGGAGGGCTCGGTCTGGGTACCTGCTCAGGTTCTCAGATGACTGAGGATTCCTTTTTTGCTTGCTTTTTAATGAACACATCCCTTCACTCAAGTACAGCCCTACTGGGAAGAAGTAATACGAATGTTGCTTAACACTTGCAGGCCAATATTACTTTATTTAGGAACAACAGTTTAAATAATTCTGTAACGTAGAATATGTTCCTGTGAAAATGTGCTTATGTTACTAGAGCATACTGTGTTACCTTTAATTGGGCTTGGTGATAATTCTTCATATCTCTCCATATGCCTGATTTTATCATTTTGCTTAGCCTGATGCCCGCAGAAACACAAATACATGCAGGGTACTGTGCATCATTAGAGTGAATATTTGTCATTCTCTGTAGTGGAATTCACTACAGATTCCAAGGTTGAAAGACCTTTGTATTTTATATGAAACCCTTTAACATCACATAATTTAGTGACATTATGCTTCTACATTATTTTTACCATAGAGGGTAAAAAAAAGTTATTAATCTAATATATATTCAGTTGGTTCGAGCACTGCCAGCAGAAGGGTACCTCCTGAAGCAAAACAGATTAGAATATTAAAACCTTTGAGTCCTATCACTAAGTGCCTCATTTAACTTGCTGGGGCACCCTACACCACCAGGAAAGAGCAGATATGTGCTGTATCTACAAAATACAGCACATTTCTGTCCTTTACCCCTGTACTCGCACAAATATTGCTGCCTAGCACCAACAAAGGCACCATTGCACCATAGTGCAAGGGTGCCTGCATTTTGGGGATGATTGTTTTTGTGCAGGGAAGGGACACCTTCCTGCACAAAAGCAATCACAGGAGATGTTTTCCTCTTTCTATGTGTGTTGTAGAATGCAGCACACATAAATGAGGAAAATACTGAGAGAAACAAGGATATTTCACCCTGTTGCATCAGTCTTACGCCACACACCTGAGGTGGTGTAGAAATCTGACGCATTTTTAGACTTGTAAATCTGGGAATGCGTCAGATTCCTTTGGGTTCCATGGGTGCTGTCTGGGAACACCCCAAGCAAAACCCATGGAACCTCCCTTTCATGCTGTGTTATACATGAAAGGGGTCTATATTTACAAGGCCATGAAAAGTTATACAAGGTGGCTTCTCATGGCCTTGTAAATATCGGCTGGCACACTGCGACACTGGAGCATTAAAAAAAATGATGCTCCGGTGGCACAGGGTGCCAATAATGCTTCATACATGAGGTTCTAAGAGCCTTATTTGTAGTTCAGGGAAATGGAAACTCACTGAAGACATGACAGTAGTCGTATGTGCTTTGTTTAGTGTGTCATTGACTATAATACCACACATTTTTTAGAGTACCCTACCAAATGAACAGTAAATAAGGCCTTAAATCAAGAAATTATTTCACATCGGTGGCTATGGACAAGCAATTGAGCATACCTTGGCTGGTGGTTTCAAGAGCACAACTAATGCAGAGACTGACAGGGATACAATCTGCATTGATGTTCATCAAAATGGGATGCCCAAACAGATTTCTTTTAAAAGAAAAAAGAGTTTGTGTTGGTTTACATAAAAACCACGTGAGTTTAAGCTGGAGTCACATATACATGTTCTACTGATTTTTACCTCAAAACCACCTGGCTTATGAAAAAAATAATTAGATATTGATAAATGTAGAAGGTGGTCTGGAAGAGTTTCGAGGAGGAATGTGGGAAAGCAAACTGCTTAGCTTTTTGCGTGCAAACTGGGAAAACCAAGGAAGGGAGAGAGTATTAGTCACAATAAGGCCCAGATTCAGAAATAACTCATGCAACACAGTGCAGTGCCAAAATATGCGGTGCTGAATTATATGACAGAGAGAGTGCAAGAAAGTGCCATATCTACAGAGATATGGGACTATCTTGCTTTCTCCCTAGCGATGGTGCAGAACCATGCTGCCAGAACCACTCATAGACCTTTGTATCAGAGTGCAAGGATGTGTGCTTAATGTCTAGCATAGGTTTTGTACTGGAAGGATATCCTTACAGTACAAAAACTATGCCGTGATAAACTTTTAAACTTTTCTCACTTCTGGTTTGCGCTGAATACCGCACCACAGAAGCAAGTTAGGTCAAGTTCAGAGAAATAAAAAAAAATCTCATTTTAATGCCTGCTTAAAATTTGTGTTTCGTTTTGGAGCAAACCCCTGTCCACGCTTGTTAGTAGATATGGTTTTGCATCAAAAGCCATGCATGGGTGGTTGCATGGAAACTCTCATGGATCAAACATGGAACACCCCCTTCATGCAGAGTAACAATAGGAGCGCTTTGCTCTGCTTTGTGTTACTTTCAGGCAACTTTGCATCACAAAGCAAGTTTTGCACTGGAAAATAAATGAAATAACATTTTGTACTCGCTTGTGTCACTTTTGCGTTTTTTTCAAAATGATCTAAGATCTAAGTGTCTGAGTATATGTTCAGTTATTGCTTTGCAGACAGCCTGTCCACGTAATGCAAGACAATAAAGTGTTGTATGTGCTAGGACTCAGGTCCTAATTTGCATCTTACATTAGGAAGACTACTAGGGTTCTAGAATACACCTAGTTGCTGAACAAACACTGATTACACTGTTAAGATCAGAAAGAAAACCTGACGAAAACTACACTCACAATGGAAGCTCGAACATTACGACTGAGAACTCGTAGGTCATTCACATTATGCTATGGTGGAAGAAGCCAGAGATTAAAACTATTTTGGTGATCTGAATACACCTGGGTCATTTGTCAGGTGAAGCAGTGTCAAGAGATTCCAGCTCCATTAGGACTGCATTGACATGTTATGACTTCTAGAGGAATTTGAAAACAAAGATGAGCATGTTTTCTTCTTCCCTACTTGCTACATGGGCAAGGAATGTGTGGCTCAATGGAATCTCACTTCCAATAATCCTATTGGAACAACCACAGTTCTCTGAATTGTTGTATTTAACCCCTGAATGCAAAAATGGTGCTAACGAAGGAAGCAGACTGAAAAAATGGCACAAAGTCTTATTAGTGTCAAAACTTAGGGGCATATTTATACTCCGTTTGCGCCGATTGTGCGTCAACAAATTTGACGCACAATCAGCGCAAACGTTGCCCCATATTTAAACTCTGACGCCCGAGCCCGCGGACGACAAAATTCCACTGTGTGCGTCATTTCTTGGATGCAGCAACCCGCCCTGCGTTAATGATATGCAGGGTAGGCGTTCCCGTCCAAAAAACGACGCAAATGGCCGTGCGTCGTATTTATGCTTCCGGGCAAAAATTACTCTCGGCCGGGAGGCGGAGCAAAAAAATGACGCACAGCCCGATTTGCATCAAAATTTAACGCCTGGGTCAGGGCAGGTGTTAAAATGGGGCAAACACACCTGTATTTAATCAGAACACACAGAACAAACAGCAGAGCAGCAGAGCAGCAACAGGGAGACATGGAGGTGATTTTTATCCAGCGTGCACGTAGACGCAGAGCCCAGCAGCAACAACAGCAGCTACAACAACACCAGCAGGGACCCCAAAGGCAGCGCAGAAGGCAGGAGAGAATATTCCGCCCAAGAACAACCCTGCATGGCCTTAGGGAACACGACATCATACAGAGGTACCGGTTGAACTGGCAGGCCATTCAGCAGCTGCTGCGCAACATTGAACCGCAGTTGGCCCCCACTTTAGTGACACCCGCACCATCCCAATAGAAACAAAGCTGCTTGCCGTACTTCACCTGCTGGCAAGTGGCTCATTTCAAACAACTGGTGCCCTGGTTGGCGGAATATCACAACCATCATTCTCCGCATTTCTGCCAAAAGTACTGGATGCCATCATTCGCCTGACACCCCTCCACATCTGCTTCCCTAACACACTGCAGAAGCAGCAGGAAACAAAACAGGGGTTCTACGCAATCAGTGGCTTCCCACACGTCCTTGGTGCAATCGACTGCACCCGCGTACGCCTTGTGCCACCTGCTGCAACAGAACACCTCTACCGCAACAGGAAGCACACACATTCAATCAACGTGCAGGCCATAGTCGATCACCAGGGATTGATCAGCAACGTCGTGGCTAAATATCCTGGGAGTGTACGTGACTCATTTATCTTCCGTCACAGCACCATCAACCAACACTTCCAGGATGGACGGTATGGCAATGGACTACTTGTTGGTAAGTACAGAAACCTACTTACATACACACTGCACAGCAACCCTCTAGGACACACAACACATACAACACAACAGCAACATCTAGACAGGAACACACTGAGGTCCTTACATCACTAGCCATGTTTCTTAAGTCACCATTGAACCTGTCACACATTGGAATTTACTGTACAGCCTAATGTGAAGACATTAATGAGTGTGGTTGCCTAAATGTCACCTTGCAAATTGTAAGTGTCACAATGACCTTTACATTAATACATTGCATAAGTTTCAAGGTATAGGATGTACAGGGTACTTTGATATGAACGTGTTAACAACACTTCCAAATTTAAATGTGCATGGAACTATCATCTCACCCTCAGTGAAGACACACGGACACCTGTATCACAAGTCACAATGCTAGGGAGGGCACACTGTACTGCAAATCCCAAAACATACTGATGACAAACGGTTAGCAGACAAACACTCGTTCAGCCAAGGAAACAACACAATGCAGATGGTATAGCCGACAAGTATAGGATGTCACATTAGTACACAAAAGAGTCACAGACAACACAAGACAACTACTGCCATTAAAGGTCTTTTCAATAGTGCCAGCTACATCTACATGATCCCATTCTGTGTTTTTCTTTCAGCTGATCAGGGGTATGGCATCCAGCCATGGCTAATGACACCATTTGGGAACCCAAGTACTGCTGCAGAGCGGGCATACAACGACGCCCATAAGAGGACACGCAGCATTGTTGAGCGCACCTTTGGGATCCTCAAGTCAAGGTTCCGCTGCCTTGACATCACTGGCGGTAGCCTACTATATTCCCCCGAGATGGTCTGTAGGATCAATCAATCAATCAGTCGCATTTATAAAGCGCGCTACTCACCCGTAAGGGTCTCAAGGCGCTGGGGGGGGGGGGCGGGGTCAATGCTCGAAGAGCCAGGTCTTGAGCTGCCTTCTGAAGTGAAGGTGGTCTTGTATGGCGCGAAGGTGGCTGGGAAGGGAGTTCCAGGTCTTTGCTGCTAGGTAGGAGAAGGACCTGCCTCCGGCGGTGGCTTTGCGAATGCGGTGTACGGCTGCCAGGGCTTGTCCGGTCAAGCGTAGGGTGCGAGGAGGAGTGTAGAAGGAGACGCAGTGGTTGATGAGTTCTGGTCCGCGGTTGTGCAGGGCTTTGTGTGCGTGGGTGAGGAGTCTGAAGGTTATCCTCTTGTTGACTGGGAGCCAGTGGAGTTTCTTCAGGTGACCGGAGATGTGGTGGTGGCGGGGTATGTTCAGGATGAGTCGTGCGGCAGCGTTCTGGATTCGTTGAAGTTTCCTCTGCAGCTTGATGGTGATGCCGGCGTACAGGGCGTTCCCATAGTCCAAGCGACTGGTGACAAGGGCGTGGGTGACGGTCTTCCTGGTGTCGGTGGGGATCCAGTGGAAGATCTTGCGGAGCATGCGGAGGGTGTTGAAGCATGCTGAGGTCACCGAGTTGACCTGTCTGGTCATGGAGAGGGAAGAGAGCAGGATGAAACCGAGGTTGCGTGCGTGGTCGGTGGGTTGGGGAGTGCTGCCTAGGGCGGGAGGCCACCAGGAGTCGTCCGAGGCGGTTGGTGTCGGGCCGAGGATGAGGACCTCCGTTTTCTCTGTATTGAGTTTAAGCCGGCTGTCTGTCATCCAGTTCGCTACTTCCTTCATGCCTTCGTGTAGTCTGGTTCTTGCTGAGGTGGGGTTGTTGGTGAGGGATAGGATGAGCTGGGTGTCGTCTGCGTAGGATATGAGGTCGAGTCCGTGTTTGCGTGCGATGTTCGCCAGGGGGGTCATGTAGATGTTGAAGAGGGTGGGGCTGAGGGAGGACCCCTGGGGGACGCCGCAGATGATCTCCGTAGCCGTGGATCTGAAGGGGGGGAGGCGGACTCTCTGAGTTCTTCCGGACAGGAAGGAGGTGATCCATTCCAGGGCCTTGCCTCTGATGCCGGCGTTGCTTAGGCGACGTATCAGGGTGCGGTGGCAGACCGTGTCGAATGCTGCAGAGAGGTCCAGGAGTATGAGGGCCACGGTTTCTCCTTTGTCGGTCAGGGATCTGATGTCGTCCGTGGCTGCGATGAGGGCGGTCTCGGTGCTGTGGTTAGCTCTGAAGCCGAACTGTGAGGGGTCGAGTGAGTCGTTGGTTTCCAGGGCGGTGGTGAGTTGAGCGTTGATGATTTTCTCAATCACTTTGGCGGGGAACGGTAGGAGCGAGATGGGCCGGAAGTTTTTGAGTTTGGTGGGGTCTGCTGTTGGTTTCTTTAGGAGGGCGTTCAGTTCGGCGTGCTTCCAGTTCTCCGGGAAGGTGGCGGTGGAAAAAGATGTGTTGATGACGTCTCGGAGGTGGGGTGCGATGATGTTGTCGGCTTTGTTAAAGATGTGGTGCGGGCAGGGGTCGGATGGTGATCCTGAGTGGATGGAGTTCATGATCATACTCACATGTGCAATATTGCACAACATTTGTGTAAAAAGGAACATTCCCCTCCTCGAACCAGACCCATACATGCCTGAAGACGTAGAAGAGGAGGATGCTGGCCTGCAACAGGAGGGGGAACAACCAAACACGGCTGCTGGAGTGCGTAGGCGCCAACAGATTGTAAATAATTTATTTTCATAATTATCACCATCACCACTTAATGCACTATTGTAAATAAACACTGATAACAAACACCACATCATGGTTTGGCCTATTCATTTCTGCCCACCTTTAGCTTGAAATATCTGAAGAAGAATGTCGTCTCATTGAGCAAGAATGATATAACACTCATGACACAAAAAAATACACCACAAATGTAATGGCCACCATACAATGGTCAAATACACACACAATGTAAATGACAGACATCCTGTACAGTTCACCTTTGAAGGGCAATAGCTGAGGACCACACATATGACTCACATACATGTAGTAATCATGGATCATCACAGCAGATGGCACACAACTAAAACACCATCACTCAACTAGGGGAAAACAGGCCTCATACATCAGGCAGTTCACATGCTAATGCTTCAGGAACAGGAATGTAGTACTAGACTCTTGCCAACAGTAATTCCAACTACTTACTATCATTGCAATGACTATCTGTCACTAGAGTTACACATAAGCAGAACATACACAGCACAAGTGCTACAACTATGACAAGCATCCAGCACATCACATCCCATCTACATGTCAGCCCTTTTCTAAAAACATTACACATACTTGCAGCTGCTCACACCCCACCTGTCTGAAGAGGTCCCTGGAATGCCGATTTGTGTACACTGAGATTCCCTCATCTACACACACACACTCACAAGAGTCATCCAGTGTGCCACACCCTTTTCTATGCCTACCATTGTCATACTACCATCTCACTGCATGGAACTCAGCTCATATAATACACTGGCTTGGAGTTTATAATGCCTGGTATCACCTGTAGATTGATTCTTCTGTGAAAGGTACTGTAGGCAATTTATCAGCAAATCCCATCTGACAGGACTAGTGAGACACAGATGGAGGCAACACCAGTGATCCCCTCCATGCACACCACCCAAATGTACATGCCCCGTCCCTGCTGATGCCTCCTACTGCATACATGTTTGAATTTGAGCTATTACATCATTAAGCTTTGACACTAATGTTGCCGTAGAAAACTTTATCAGGGTTCATGTGTCACCTTCAAAACAACACAGGACATACACAGTGTGACATCTCAACTGTCTACTGCTCCCTCTGACCAGTCCTAGTCAGAACACGTGATCATGTAATTACTGAAATAACTTGCTCCTGATTGACCCAGCATCCTGTCAGCCTGACTGGCACCTGTCCGTGGGTCACTCTACAGATACCTGGGGTCCACCTATGGACCACACGTGCTGTCCAAAACCTCTTGTACCTCAGACAGTAATTTGTAATTAGCCTCATCAATGTATACTCAAATACATAGTATTGCATCATCTGACTGTTATTTGCATCCGATTTGTGACAGTGCCCTTGAATAGCCAAATCTTGGCCCTTCCGTTGTCTGGCCCTCATTAATGCCTAAACTACAAAGTGTGACAGTGGACCAGGACCATAGTGTATGATGGTGTAAATGGCCTCCATCAAAGCCAGCAACCTCAGATAATGTCCATGAAAAGGTAACACATATGAGGACCCTGACTGTTCAAACGCTGAGTAACATTTTTCAAATGATAAAGATGAGTCGTGTGTTGAATACCAGCCATTTACTTCTGCACGGAGGCTATGATGTTTCCTGATACATTACCATCCACAGAGGCCAACTGGAGTAGAAATGTTGCAATGACACATGCTGGATCCAGACACCTTAGACATTCTCTCACTCAGCACACCAAGGTTGCCCAGTTGAAAGTCTCATTACACGTTTACAGTGACAGGGTGGGACCATCCATGTGTAGGTGACCATGTCCTCAATGGCTTCTCTCAAATTTTGCTACAAACAATACCCAATTGAAACAAGATTAGCTGCCACTAACTCATGAGGAGACCTGGAAGTTATAGTGACAACATACACCCTGACAGTTGATACTGGATCAATATTGGACCACACACATAAACATGTACCATCCAATCAACAAAATATTTGCAAGCAGCCGATCACAGTAGTGTCCCAGTTGTAACCTAGCAGGAAGAATGAAACATGCCACTAAACCAGGTAATGCATAAAGGGCCACATACATCAACAACCTATTTGCCATCAGGACATGAAGAACGTTGAGATTTAGCAAAAAATATCAATGCAAAATGGTATGTCAGATTTCTCCAAAAAATCAATAGGGCAAATGTCAAATGGGCAAATGGGATTACAGAATGGCAAACAGTGAATCATACCCTATTTGCTTCCATGAGTCTGCTGCTGCAGGTTTAGCATTACTGAATTTGGGAAAACCTTGGATAAATTTGCAAGTCTGGAAGAGCAAACCCTAGGGTGCTGGGGGCCTAAGTCCCCCCAAATAGACATTATATATGCACATGTGAAGCACACACATGCATAAGGTGCATGTGTGGCCTACATGTCAAAAGTAAAACACATTTAAGATACATTAACTCGTAATTAGGACATGGTTACCCCCTTAAAAAGTGTAGGCGACAATTGCACTACCTATTTGGCCTTTATATAATTTTGATTACCGTGATAAATGTGGACACATTTTTGCTAAGGAATACATCCTGGTATCCCATTCATATTGGAAATTAGCCATCAGCAATTACCCACATATGTGTACAATTATGAGTAATATCCATTCTGACCAATCATTACTATTGCACTGTGAATACCTTCTATACATCCTATAAGGGACATTTGCCATAGCTAACCCCAAATGTGTATCACTTAGCACCATTTGGTCATGACAAAATTCTTTTCACAATTTGACAAATGAAAGACATATTTGTCATAATGCGTCATATTTCCACGCATACAGCTTGTGCGTCATCATTTTTGACGCACAGGAGTGCAGATAATGCTGAGTCAAAAAAATATCTTAAAAATAGATATAATACTATCCAGCATTACATGGCCACCATTTTTTTCCATAATGCGTCATATTTCCACCCATACAGCTTGTGCGTCATAATTTTTGACGCACAGGAGTGCAGATAATGCAGAGTCAAAATTATTTTTCATATTTAGATATCATAATTGCCAGCGGCTTAATTTTAAACTCTAGAACTGTAAAATAAGCCTCAAACAAATATAATGGACCAATGATGATTTTTTTTTTGACTCTGCATTATGTGCACTCCTATGCGTCAAAAAATATGACGCACAAGCTGTATGCGTGAAAAAATGACGCATAGCGGGAACAAACGGCGGCCATTTTATGCAGGATGTGATGTAATAGGATATCCTGTTTACAGAATCTGTACAGTGGGTGTACTTTCACTTTCACTTTGCAGTCTCAGATTATTCTAGACTGTGTGGCTGTGTGGAAAGTGTTGGCCTGTGTATTAGTGCTTTTGTGTCCAGTGTACCTTTTCAATTGTGCTTTTGTCATCATTGTCTTGTTGTTGAATACTGTCTGTGTTGTATTATTTTGTCAAGTCCAGTGTTTCATTTATTGTCTGTGGGAGTCTGTTATGTGGGTACTGTAATATAGGGGTTAGTTGGGCTCTTCTTCTTAAGTTTTCTTTGTTTTTCACCACTTTACCTTTCCCCATTTCCCCCTTTTCCTTTTTCTCCAACTTTTTCCCCTTTGTCATTGCTGACATGTCTGGTAGGCCACGGCTTGCCAGGATGGGTGAGGAGGAATTGGGTGGATTTATATGGCTTGTTTGCCATTTCCTCCCACTCATGCTGGAGGCTGGGGGTAGGGTGATACAGGGGTATCACATGGAGGCCCGTAAAAGTCTGGTGGGGGAAGGTGCGCCATCACTTGGTCCGTGTATATGGTAGCCTAAGGAATTAACATCAACTGAAGCACCGCTGGGCTGATCTGATATCCAGGAAGCAAGATCTGCCGGACCACCTGGGAATCAGGATTGGTGGCCATGTTGGTGAGTACACATCAATTACATTACAATTTAAAGCTGTGTGGCGACATGTGATGATTGTTAACCAATCTGCCAGATAAGTAGCTGACTGTGTTTAATGCTAGGGAAACCTACTGGGTAATTGTTGCACAATGTGAAGGAAGACAAATGCTAGCAGTCAGGTAGCTCATGTTTTCGACACATACCGGTTGCCTGTAGCAGTATGTAATGTAGTGCTGCCTTTGTGTCAGACAAGCAACACGTTAATGACTCAATTAGAACACTACAGGTCACAATAGCCAGTGAAAAATGGATGTTGAAACATCATAC
The DNA here is from genome assembly GCF_031143425.1 of Pleurodeles waltl. Lineage (NCBI taxonomy): Eukaryota > Metazoa > Chordata > Amphibia > Caudata > Salamandridae > Pleurodeles > Pleurodeles waltl. The sequence goes on from NC_090437.1 coordinate 541,247,799, forward strand.
CTACATATGTAGACGCCATAGCTAGACTGACATTTGTAAACCCAACATGATGCTATAAATGAGTGCTGCCTTCACATCAATTGAAGTTAGCAATGTTGTCCACACATATGTCACATGTGTGTCTGGTTGGTGTGTAGGGAAAATGACCACATAGGCTGTTTGAGTTTGAGAGGTCATGCAGTCCTCAAGTAACCAGCTTTTGGATGTCTCTCTTGTCTCTCTTGGATGCACATGATGAGATGAATGCACCCCTATATTGTTGGGGCATACTAATGGAGGTGCATCTTTGACACCACATGACTGTCCAGGCCACTGCATGTGTGTAGTAGGGTGTGTAACTGTAGCAGGACACTCATCCAATGTAAATGTTGCTCAAGAATAATTCCATGCAGTATGAGCATGTGTGAAAGTGTTTCACTACTCATGTCATATTCTCACATTGTCTTTGTAATTGCAATTGTTTGTCAATGCACGGATTCTGAGTATATTCTTCCTTCCATGCTCTACAGGTGGACCTGGACCATACACTGTGGGAGAGGTGGCTCATTTTGCGGACCCCGACACCTACAGTGAGTGTTGCATGTGTGCTATTTTTAATGTTTGCTGGTGATGCATGATGGACTACTGTGTGTTCAACAGAATTCAAGGTTTGATGCGCTGCCCATTCATTAGTATTGTTCCATTAGTGGGATTTCAATTATCACTTCATTTTGAGTAGACCTATGCTTATCCATTTCTCAGATTTTGGGTCTGTAGGCCATTCCAGTAGGGCCCGCTATGGGGAATGGTGTGAGTCATGTGGAATACACTGGTTAATAAAGTTGCTCTGGGACTTGTCTCGGACTGAGTCTGCATTTCAGACTGACATTCTCCCAGATAGCTTCTGCAAAATGCTTGTCTGAAATATGCTGCTTCGCTAGTTAACGATGGACTGAGTACATTGTAGGTTGGATCTTCCGGGGGCATGTACTTCCACAAGTTGAACTAGATGTGTGTGGGACTAGAGTGCAATGGCCTAGGTGTACATTCTACTCATTATCATGGGTGTTCTTGCTCCTCTGTGTGTGTAGTAAAATATGCCTCACTGGTAGTATGTGATGTTGGCCTAAGTCAGTACATTTTGACATGTGTGGACCTTGGATAGGACAAGGTTTAGCTGACTCCAATTTGTTGCTAGGGCTGTGTGTGTGGAGGCAAAAACTTGTTGAGCTTTCTAGACACTCCTGGGTGTGCATTGATTATGGGATTGTTGGTTGTTCTTCCCACCCCACCCTCAAAGACTGCCATGTGTTTGGGAATAGGGTACCTAGGACTGTAGCAACCAGTATGTTACACATACTTGTGACCATTTGCAACTTTGTTTTGAACCTAGTGTACACACTCGGTTATGGCACATGAGTTTTATACTAGCAAAAACAATTACAAATGGCAGATATTGAGGGTTGTGATTGTTATCACATAGACTGACATATGTAGTCAAGGCAATAGGCGGAGGAGGTGCAGCCATAATGTCAGCTGCATTACCAATTATTTTGATTAGAAGTTTAGGCTGATGTCACCCATCATGTATAGACATGTATATGCTAGGTGTGAGATGCTCTTTTGTATGCAGGCTTCCCATGTACTTCCTCTGAGACTTTCAATGATCTATGTGGTGAAATTAGATGTTACAACTACAGTAAAAGTAATTTCCAATTGACCCATTGTGCTATTCCACCCAATGCATTTCCTATGGTAAATAGTTGCCCTTTCTCTTCACAGCTGCAAACATGAGTGCCGCACAGAGGTATGATTTTGAAAGGCGGGCAATGAGATACCGGCACATCCTGCAGGTGCAGTCGGGGTTCCGACGGATGGCCCGAAAATACCAGGTGGATCGGGCCTCCGGAGCATGGTGGGCCTCACCACAGGGTGGCCCAACGTTGCCCACTACAGCCACCACCACCACATCCACCAGTTCTCCCCAAGTGGCCCCAGCAACGGCGGGGACAGTTGTCCCTGCCTCTGCAGCACGACCTGGACCCAGCAATTTCAGAGCTGCAGGACAGTCCAGTGGGCTACAAACAACTTCCACACCGAGCACCTCTGCCAGCACACAGACAGCAGCAGCACCTCCAATTGACCCTGCGGCATTCCAGGTTTTAGACCAGAAAATGGACAAGTTCATTCGGAAGGTGGACAAGCTGAGCCAGGATGTGGCGTACATTAAGAAGCGGGTCAGGTCCATCAGGCGGACCCTACGGAGGGCCAACCTCTAGGACTTATTTGGATCATTTAAATTTATCCCTCCCCTCTCTCCTCTTTCCTTTTTATCATGATAGGTGGGTTTTGGGGATTAGTGTTAGGTTAGTATAGGTTGTTAGCTTAGTTAGTATTAGGGAGGAGGGTGGGGGGTCCTTATTCTTTCTAGTTTTCATTTTTGAGTGTGTGGGTGGTGGTCGATGTTGGGATTCCTGTCTGTTTAGAAAAAGAAAAAAAAAAGTATAAAAAAAATACAAAAAAATATATGATTGTTTAGGATAGTATAGTATGTGTGTAGGTTAGTATGTGTTGTCCTGCATGTGTCCTGTCTCATAATGGTGGGTGGGGAGTTGATGTTTAGATCGATTCGTTATATGTGTAGGGTAAGTTTAGATTAGGTTAGTTAGGGACAGTTGTGGGTAAGGAGTAGTCAGGTTAGATTAGTGTAGGTATGACTTTTCCCTTAGTTGCCTCTGGTGTGAATACATATGAATAAATATATAGTTAACCCTTTGCATTATGTGTTAACTGCTACTTGATCATGGCCTTGACATCAGTGTAGGTGATTGTTTTTCTATGACATTTGTGTCTTATGCTACACACCGAAGAAAGTAGAGGTTTAAAATGGCAGCTACTCCTGTGCTAACTTGGTATGTATCCACCATTTGATAGAACCACCATTTGTAGTTTACATGGATCACCAAGGAATTGTGTTGATGAGTATGTTTTCTACATCACAAAGTGTGCTTCTAGACTTGGTATTGTGGGTAATTTATTAGGTCGGACTGCAGTGTGAAGTTCAGGGACGTCTTTGTAGATGAGGTGTTGTTAACACTCTTGTCTTGTTGTCTTCATTGCTGACATAGATCATGTGTGCAAAAATTCAGCATTACTTCCGTTGATGGAAGTATACTCAGAAAGGGTGATTGATGCTATATTTAGTTGTGTTTGCTTAGATTATACTGCATAATTTCATGTTTTAGTATTGCATGGTGCCCACATTTATCAGCCACCATTAGTTGACTTTGATTGCTATTGATGGAGCATTATTCTGTCCAACACAGCATGATTGTGTGTGGTTTCTCCCTTCATCAGTTATTCTCCTCAGGATGGTCAGGCTATGATGCAATCCTGGCCACTGCACAGATGTCTCGGACTACATGATGTCAGGACAGTTGTATTGACAAGCTACATGGTTGTCACACAGGCACTTTAGAGTTATCTACTGCACAGATGATGTGTCAAATAACACAGAGACATATTAGTTGGGCAAGTGCTATTTATTGATAGGTGCTGTAGTGCAAAATGTACATTGTCCATGTTTGCTGAGTCCGTTCTAGTGCATTCTTACATGGTGATCCTACAGAAGGGGTGTGGATGATGCTCCTGACATGCTGGGGTGATGTTGCAGACAGTGCAGAGGGACAGGATTTGCCGATTAGTAGGAGAGAGACATTTACTGGCAATGCTGACAAGTCATACAGTGGTTAGGAGAACAGTCATTGAGTATAGTTGTACTGAGACTGGCAATTGATAAAACGTAGGACCTTGGTCAAAGTAGGCCATGGTGCAGGGACTAGTGCTTCCGGGTACTCTTTCATGTGAATGTGATCTGTTCCATGTCTTCTTCTTCTGATGTGTGTGTTGCCTGCTTTGTCCTTGTTGTTGTTGGTTGTGAAGGGGCAACACACACCTCAGTGTTAGAAGACGTGGAGTCAGACATCCCGGTGGCTGCTCCCTGTGAAGTTCTTAAGGGCAGTACTGCAGCAAGGAGGGCCTGCTGGTTTTTGAGAATAGCAGCTACATCACGATGGTAGGCAGCCAGGGCGGCCCTGAGGGAGTCATGATTGCATTCGTGCATGCAGTGGAAAGTTTGGGGTGCGAGGTGTTGTGGCAACTCCCTTACTGCAGTGGTGAATTCCTTTATAGTTTCTTGTAGTCCTTGCAGTATGGATGTTAGGGCTTGCATAGCTGCTGCCTGATCTGCAGATGACATCATTCACAAGCGCACCCCCTCAAGGCTGGCTGCCATAGTTTGCATCCCCACCCGCACCTCCTTGGCCAGCTCCCGCTGTACTCCCACTACAGTTCTTTCAAAGCTGGTGCCAGTGTCGTCAGAGTCCTCAGCTGTATTGGAGCTGGCAGGTCTTGCAATTGGGGTGGTGGGTGGTTCTTCTGTGATGGCTGCTTGTTCTGTGCTCCTCCTTGTGACTGAAGGTGGGGTCTGGAGGGTTTCAAGGACCTTTTGGATGGTCTCCTGGGGAATGTTCATGGGCTCGTCATCCATGTCATCAGGGAAATCAGGGACAGGCATATCGGCAGGAGATCCAAGTTCCTCTGCAATGAAACAGGGTACAATTAGTGTGTCTGTGTTGTGACAATTTTGACGTAACATGCCAGTCTTTTGATGAATTCACTTTGCGATCTTGTTTAGTATTGGTATCTGCTGTCCTTCATATGGGCATTGTTATAGGCCTATGGCCCACCTGTGTGTCACATGTATGATATAGATTTATCTGACTTGTCTGCCTAATCGCCTCTAGGTGTTGCTTTGTACCAAATAGGGAATAGCCATCTTTTTGTCCTACTCGACCCTCCGTGTATATCTATTCTTATGGTGAGACCTTTCACTGGCTGTGGGTGTTGTGATTGCCCTGGCAGCACACTTGCCTCTCAGGACCTGCCCCAATCCCTGATTGTTCACATTGACTTAATTGTAATTGACATGTGGCATATCCTATGCATGGCAATGTTATGATGTGATATGGATGTAGACATTGTTAATGTGTCCAGCTGATGTTGGGTAATGTGTGTTTAATTGGATTGCCCTGTTTACCGTATCAATGTCCTATATGGTCCTCTGACTGTGCAGGTGTATTTCAGTGACCATTTGCATGTGTCCCCTCCTCAATGCTGTTGTCTGAGCAGTATGACATTTGTGATGTTGCCTTGTTAGCCAGGCACGTGAAGGACCCTGACATATGCAGCATGTGTGTGTCCTTAGTGCTGTGTGGCTCCTATTGCTGTTTACTTCGGCTGATGTATGTGACAACTATGGGCATTGACATATGAGTGTACTGGGGCCTTTGTCTTGTTTCAGGAGATTGTTGCAGATATCACCCTCACCCCCTAATTTAGGTATGTATGTTCCATGGGGAGGTTACTGCCATTGGCTACTTGAGCTGCACAGAGATCAGAGGTGTTAGTGTCAACTGTTGTCGCAGTTACATTGCAGTTGTTGTTTTGGCTACTGGATTACTGATAGGGCCCTAGTTGATGTAGGAGATATTTTGGCTGACGAGTGCCAGGATGTAAGTTTGACGTAGTGGCCTTCCCTCCTGTCGAGTCTTTCCCTTAGCTCCATTGTTGTCATGACAGGATGCCCCCATGGGACTGTTGTTGGTGTTGTGTGATGTTGTGCCCAGCTACTGTAGGTGCAGGGCATGCCCCCCTGCGGTGCCCCTTTACCCATGCCACTCCATGTATATGCTGACTTACATGCAATGTGTAGTGGTATTTCCCCCCTGCTTACAGTCAACATTATTGCATTATAATTCCCCATGTGACTTACCCTGCATGTGCGTTATCTCGTGGTAGTCTGCACTGTCCTGTCCTTGAATCCCTGTGACGATCTCCTCAGGGATGATGGCTGCGACCATCTCCTCCATGTGGTCCAGGGCCTCCTGGTGTGCTGGACTCCCCCCTCCAGTCTGCAGTGCTGCCTTCCTGTTCCTGGCCATTTTTTCCTTTGTCCTACGTTTGCAGTCATGCCAGCGTTTCTTACACTCGGTGACTGTTCTGCATACTTCAGCCACACTGCTGATCTTGTCAACAATTTGTTGCCATATGGCCTCTCTCCTACTGATTGGCAACTTAGAGGTGATGAACAGTTGGTGCTGGTGTTCCGTCACCTCTTTAACCAGGATTTCCTGCTCCTCTGCACTGAAGCGACACTTTCTTTTTTTTCTATATAAGTCCTGGTTCCTGTATGGATCATCCTGGCTGGTTCCTGGTCTGCTGTCATCTTCCTGGGGTCTGTAGTGGCATCTGGGATCCATTTTGGCTCTCCTCTGCTGAAAGGGCAGTGTTCGCGTGTATTTTTGACGCTATTGATAGGCGCTTTCCGGGTTGCGCTGTTGTAAATCGACCCACAGTCATTTACGTCGCGTTAACGTCATTTTCCTTTACAACTTGACGCCGCGAAGTGCGTAAAAAAAATGACTCCCACCTGTTGGTTGCTCCGCCGTGCGTCAAAGTATAAATTTGACGCCCGCACGGCGCATCGAAATGGCGTTAGCCGGCGGTAACATTTTTGACGCAAAACTGCGGCGGCGCAGCTTTGCGTCAAAAAGTATAAATATGGCCCTTAATGCCTGGTCAGACCCAGGCATTAAAAAGAGGCTCACACACCACCACTTATTGAAAAAAAAACAAGAAGTAGCCTTGGAAACTGCCAGGACAACATGGAAGTGCTACTGCTCCAGCTTGGCCCACGCCGCACACAGTAGATCCAACCACCACCACTGCAGCAACCTCAAACCCCACCACAACAGCCAAAGAGGCAGCGCAGAAGGAGGGAGAGAATTTTTAGACAGTGAATCACCATCTTAGGAATGAGGGAACAAGATGTGATCTGGATGTACAGACTCAACCAGGTGTCCATTGTACGCCTGCTGCACCTGATAGCTCCACACTTCACGGCAAGTCTGGAAACTCCCCATAACATCAAGCCATTAGAAAACTCCTTGCTGTCCTCCACATGATGGCATCTGGATCATTCCAGACAACAGGTGCTTTAGAGGCTGGTATCTCCCAGTCATCCTTCTCCGTCTGCCTACCAAAGGTCCTGGATGAAATCCCATACCTCACGCCACAACACATCTGCTTTCCAAACACCCAGCAGCTGCAGCATGAGACCAAGCAAGGTTTCTATCAGATAGCTGGGTTTCCACATGTGCTGGCTGCAGTGGACTGTACCCATGTCCAACTGGTGCCACCTGCAGCAACGGAACACCTTTACAGGAACTTCAAACACACACATTCCATGAATGTGCAGGCTATTGTGGACCACTGCGGACTCTTCACAAACATCCTGGCGAAATATCCTGGAATTGTCCATGACGCATACATCTTTTGCTATTGCACCATCAACCAGCAGTTCCAGGATGGCAAATAAGGCAATGGGCTACTCATAGGTAAGTCACCATACCCACCATACCACAGAACACACCAACCATCAAGGACAAACCAGACAAACTAAACAAGTAATACACAATGACAGGGCCACAGAGTTGTATAGGCAACAACACATAAGCTACATGCCACACTACACTTCACATATTGCATTTCACAAACGCATGCACCCAAATCTACATAGCACAGCAACACCCTGACTGGTAAACCACATGTGGACAGGTGGATCCAAGTCTCCTTTGCATACAGAAGCTGCTCAAAAATCACTACAAATGTCCACAGGTTGACAACTAAATACCGATCAAACACACACATTACTCCAAACAAAGAAGCGCATAGGTGTGTCAATGGCATAGGCTATGGTCATGTTGAGGATGTTACACGTAGGCACAGTCCCACGTGAATCATGGTGCGTAAGCGTCGGCAGAACCTAAATCCAATGCCGCCCAAGTGGTGACATGACCAAGTATACATAAGCTACACATACCTGACATATCTGTAGTGTTCGCATACACCTGTCTGCTGCATTGTGTCCCACACATACATATACAAAAATATTTGCCATTGAAGACCATAGTGTTGAATCATGAGAAATGGGGCAGCACCTACTCCAGTGTTACCTCACATATTCCCCTAGTACCCACTAAGTACACCATGTCTGTTCCAACTACCAGAAATGTTCCACCATGGTCTTATGTCTGTGAAAAAACATTACCACTCATGCATGACATAGTCAGATGTGGTAGGTGTATAGTGGAGTTATCTAACCTTATATTCACCATACTAAGAGACCCATGTGAAAAATAGCTGTGCCACCTCCCAAAGCCTGCACTGTGCATGTATTGAAAGTGTCTGTCAGAATCATGTAATAGAAGGCAGGAGATACTGCTGCAACAAATTACTTCATCCTACCAATGTGGGACACACATGCCCATACACTTCATGGCTGGCACAACCATCATCTGTCATAAATGGTACTAGGACACATAAATTAAAGGAAAAAGACAGACTTCAACACTGTGCCAAAATAGGCCGCACTGCCGACCCTCATTTACACAAAGCAGGAATGCAACTAACTTAATAGTATACAGCACACCCCTGTGTTGTCGCCAATGTTTGCGCAAAAAATAGCTACCAACACCAACCCAGGCATCATTGCACCATCGTGGAAGAATGCCTGTGTTGAGGGCTGTGAATGTTCAGGTGCAGGTAGGGACACCTTCCTGCACATAAACTACCATGTCTGGCATTTTGCTCTTACTATGCGTGTAGAAGTATGTAGCACATATCAAATTTGCAAAAACACAAGGAGGAATAAAAGTATTCCTTCTCATTGTAATTTGCTAACGCCACCAATGGGGTGGAGTGAAGTAATGGTGCTGCCTCAGGTTTACAAAAACTCCCAAATCAGAGGCAGCTAAGAAATGCTATGGGTGTTGCTGTGGCACACCCACAGCAACACCCATTGCATGCCCCTTTCACGCAATAAGTTGTGTGTGAAGGGGCCGTAGTCTGACTTGGGACGTACCAAACCACTATAAACACTAAACAACACATCTCTTCTCTGTCCTTTGTAGCTGACCAAGGGTATGACATCCAGTGGTGGTTTTGCTAATCCCACAACAGTGGAACAGCAGGCCCACAATGAGGGACACAGGAAAACCCGCAATGTGGTGGAGAGGACATCTGGCCTCCTGAAATCCAGGTTCTGTGTTTGGCCCTTACAGGAGGAAGCCTGTTATATGCTCCACCACTTGTTTGTAAGATCATCTTGGCATGTGCAATCCTGCACAACATTTGTGTCTGGACAAATACCTCCTGAGATGAACAGAATGATGTTCCTAGTAAGAACTAGGATGATGATGGAACAGATCATGTGGAGGAGGAACAAATTAACACAGTAGCCGGAGTTTGTAGGAAACTCCACATTGTGGAGAATTTGTACACATGGCCACAATATTTTAGAAATCACCTTGTAAATAGCACTAATAAATCACTCTGTACTTGAATCTCCTTGGTTTACTCATTCTTGACTACATACTCCATTGGAATGTCACTCTAACTGCAGTGAGCAGGTAGGTAACACAAATGTAACAAAGTTTGTACCATGAGTGTGTCTACTTCCTCCATATCAAATATCAGTGACATGCAATTTGCGGGCAGTGGAATCCTGAAGGTCTAGATCCATGAAAGGTGCCAATACCTAGCCCATCCACCACAACAACACCATGTATAACAGGATGAATGCAAGCAGGACACCAAATGGCTAACAAGTCATAAAGGAACAGTACACTGTCTCAACTCATGGTGACAGCAGTATTGCCTGCATGGTACTGTAGTGTAGCCTCATGCACGTTAGTTTAACATACTAGGCCGCTGTGCACTTTGCCCTAGATGTATTTTATTCAGCTTTGCACTGTTATTTTACAATAACCAGTTTTACAGTCTTGTTTTATTTTCTTCTATCACACTGTTTATCTTAGTTCCGCACTGTGTTCTCAAATAATGCATTCTTGATCGCCCTGTGCTCTAGTCAAGGCTACAGTCTGGTACATTGCCGGTAAACGTGGTAGAAGTTTAGTCTCCAGTATTCGTAGAAAGTACACATCCTTACGTAGGGACATTTTCTTAGAACATCTGTGTGTTAGATATAAAAACACTTCTTAGTCCTAGTACACGTCAAGAGGGAGATTCCAACCAGGGACCTACAACTAGATGCTGAATGCCCCGTTGCAGATGCTGATGCAGATTACAGGCCTTTGCTCAGGTATGAGGGTGGATGTCCTCCCGGGGGAACCTGAAAAGCAGGCTTAGAGCTTAACATGCTGTGCTCAAAATATAACTGAAAGAGAAAATAATCTAGCGGCACTATGATAGCCTTATTCTTGTGCTTCACTCTCATCGTCACTATTTCAATCTTACTGTGTTGTATAGTTCTGGTCATTGCAGCTCACGCTTTGCTATCTAAAATGCAGTCGTTTTATTAAATCAATCTTTAAAACTTAAACTGCCTTTGTCATTTATAAATGAGACCATACTGTGTATGAGAGAATCGGTTGTGACCTGAGTGACCACAACTTCCCTGAGAAGTACTAAGATGTCATACGGACGGCCGCCCAATTGTCTCTTCCGTTTGGGAGAGATGAGACACTGCTAGTTAGCCAAAGCAAAACCCGAATTTAGAGAGACAAGTGTCATTTACCGTGGGTTAGACTCAGTCCCCCACACTGTGGCCGATCTTGTTGCTCAAAATCCAGTAGTCTCATTAGGATAATAAGAGCCTACATGACATGGCGCCGCCAACGTTTGGTCAGGCTCTAATTTTCGGGTCCACCAGCATATCTCGGTCTCATTTTATATAATGTCCCCTCAGTTCCGTATACAGAGACGTCCGTTGTACTGAGGATTTCCACCACCGCCGTATAGGTAACCCTATTTTTCAGCTGGTGGTTGTTCAAGCTTGAACTTTAAAAGGAAACAACCCCGTTTTGGTGTGCCTTCTCTGAACTTTTAGTGTTTACATGATGGCGAATCCCCAGGCTGTACAAATAGCTCTTAACATGAGACAACCTCTTACGACACATTTACTAGCACATGGTCTTACAGCACAGGGAGGTCCAGTCACGTTTATGGTGGATGCCCACGCAGCCTATAGAACAGAGCTGTTTTATTCTTGGGTCACATTTCCAGCAGTTGATGGGAACACAAATACATTTCACACGTATACACCTGCGAACGCGCCTGGGCAATACAGGGCGTATGCATATTTAGAGATACCTCTATCTTATCAAGAACATAATAATTGGCTTGATGGCACCCTACCCCATACCATATTAACAGTAAGGTTAGGTTCAATAAGTAATGATGGTTCTACCTGGCCTTTATTGGCCACATACACACCTTATCCTGCGGTTGCGAATGTGGCGGTAGCTGTGGTTCGACGCTTATATACTGAATTAACAGCAATATATAGACGATTAGTACAATTTGTAATGCAGACATTAAATACAAACCCATTGCGTGCTGCTCCAGCGATACCACATGCAGCAACACCAGGTATAAATACGGTGACTGTACACTCGATTATGGGTAAAGTCCTAGCCAAATGAGAGGAGACTCCGTTTTGGCTTGCACAAAAAAATAATATGCTGGAGGCAGTATTTCCCCATACGGGACATCAGGATAAACATAGAATATTAACTATGTGCTTGCCCTTTGGGATGGTTCCTACAGTCGAACACTGTAATATATGGAGCACGGTATTTGCCACACTCTATACAACGGCACACAGTACACTGACATTAGCCAACCTACCGGAAGTGCTTAAACAAATTCAAGATGAATATGGGGCAGCCCCGGCCCTAGATTTGGGGATGCAACTGATGGGCAATTTTGCCACAGTTTCCTCAATTATTCTAAGTAACCTTAAAGAGGAAGCAGTTGCACTTGCAGTGCGCATGCGGCTCCGTGACGTTCCGCAACAAGATCAGGAGTGAGAGCTGCCTAAAATAATAGCGGAAACATATTCCAGTATCGGTCGAGAAAGCCTTGGGGCTAGACCACAAAAACCTCAATTTCAGGGTAAAATTAATAAAGACAATACTAAACAACAACCTGAGGGTAATAAGAAATGCTGGGAGAAAAAACAACAAACGCCTAAAAGAGAAAGGGGAGAATCTCCACGCACGGAGACCCCACAGAATAGGTATAATCTCAGAAATAGAGAGAATATAAAAACGCCTGATAGATAACAATATACTGATACATGCCAATCTCGTTCCTTTCAGGACTCATCAGAAAAGAGAAATGAGAGAGGTGGGCGATCAGAGCGGAGAACAGAGTACGTGAAACCGAGACAGGAATCACAATGCTCTTCAGAGGTTTCTGTTAAGAAGGAAGAGAAACCAGTACAACAAAAACAACAATTTAAAAAGAAAAAAGTGGCAGCTGTCTCAGTCAGACATGCCACTCAGGAAGAGGGTTCTCTTGAAGAACAAGAACTGGGCTCTAGGACTGATAGACAGCGCGGCAGAGGTCACAATAGTTCACCGGAATCTTCTAGAGCATCTGGAGGTGAAAGCAACTGCTGACTTTATACAAGTAGAAACAGCGGATATGCGTGCCTCCGAACCCGATAGGGTGTATAGAATAACTCTACAATTAGAAGGAGACAATGGAACGCACCATACACGCAATCTTTTGGGACCGTGTAGTTAAAATATATGACATTTTGTTGGCCGAACAAGATTAGCCGCCTGATTTTGTCCGCACCTGCCCATATGAAGAAGAGGTTATTAAACCTTCCTTCTCGCCCCTTGTTCCAGAGGAACTCACTGAGTCCTATTTTATAGAATGGGCTCTAGCACAAGCACCTGCGTTATATAGAAATCTCGTAGGGTGGGATAGGGATTCTCCATACCATGTCATTCCCATTAAAAGTGAACCTCAGCCACAACTGCAGTATCCCATAAAACATGAAGCAAGGGCACTGGTGAGAGAAATACTTCCGCAATTAGAATACCAGGGCGTGATTGAACCCTGTGTCTCACCGATGAATAACCCCTTATTCCCTGCAGCTAAGCCGGACCATTCATACAGAATAGTCTTAGACTACAGACATTTAAACGGACATACACGTACATATGCTATACAAAACTCACATAGCACTGCACTAATGAGCAACACTGTGCGGAAAAAATATTAAACGACTTTGTATATCTCAAATGGGTTCTTCTGCCAGAATATAGCACCTGAAAGCAGAGATTTAACAAGCTTTAGCGCATTATGCTCCCAGAAAAATTCTGTTGTTTGCCTCAGGGGTATAAGAACAGCCCAGGGCTGTTTGCAGCTCGTGTGACTGCTATTTTACACAAGATAGACCCTGAAGCATTGTCATATTGGATGATACATATCTCACGGATGACGAGTTACTACAACATTTAAGACGGGTAGCCCGCATTGTTGTAGGGTTTGCCGAAATCGGCTACAAATGTAATTTCAAAAAGTGAAAAATTGCCTTCCTCAGTGTCCTGTTCCTGGGATATGAGCTGTTGAATGAAGGGAAGAGCCTGGCGCCACAATTTTAAGAAAAATGTGCACAATTGCAACCTCCAAATACGATTAAAAAACTACAATCATTGTTGGGTTTTCTAAATTTTGGCAGAACATACATTCCTAATTATGCTACACGCATAAAACCTTTATATGAGTTAATACGTCCTGATTTTTCAAGCAAATTCCGGACCATTGAACATACACATACTCTTCGAGAGTTACAGGCAGATATGCTAGCAGCAAAACATTTACACACACGGGACAATAAGACACATTTGGTCATCAGGGTAATAGCTGGGGCCATCGGTTTTACTTATGTCAAATTTAATCAAGGTGAGACTGTCCCGATAGCATACAAATCACATTTGTATTCAGCTGCTGAACAACGCTTTGCACCCATGGAGAAAATTTTCACTGCTGTGCAGATGGCTGTTATTAAAGAAAGACCTCTTGCCCAAGGAAAACGCTTTATTGTTGTTTCTCCTATTCCGGCCCTAGAGGCTGTTACAAAAGCTAGCGTCCCGAACGCAAAAGCACTTCATCCACGATGGATACAATGGGCTATGTCTTTAACAGCCACTGATGTAGACTACATTTTCGACCCAAAGTTCCAAACTCAAGAATTTCTACAATATGAAGTAGAATATCCAGTTCCCGCTGACACTTTGCCTATTGATCAATGTCATGTAGTCATGTACACCGATGGCTCTGCGCAACCAGCGATTGGAACTAAACGTCAATATTCTGCTGCATGTGCGGTCGTGAGCGGCTATATGGAGGGGGAGAAATTCTGTCCCCAACATACCTGTACACAGACCTTAGGGGATTGTACAGCACAATTGGCTGAGATAAAAGCTCTACTGATGGCACTAGAACATACGGATCTGACTCAGTTCACACTGATTGTTTGCGATTCACATTATTGCGTCCAGTCTTTTAATGAATACCTGCATTACTGGCGCTTGAATGGGTTCAGAGATTCAAAAGGCAACAGGCGGGGCCCTGTTCAGCGGTGCTTGTCACGGCGGGGCCCTGTTCAGCGGTGCCTCTCACGGCGGGGCCCAGTTCAGCGGTGCTTGTCACGGCGGGGCCCTGTTCAGCGGTGCCTCTCACAGCGGGGCCCTGTTCAGCGGTGCTCCTCACGGCGGGGCCCAGCGGAGCGGTTCTTGTCACGGCGGGGCCCTGTTCAGCGGTGCTCCTCACGGCGGGGCCCTGTTCAGCGGTGCTTGTCTCGGCGGGGCCCTGTTCAGCGGTGCCTCTCACCGCGGGGCCCTGTTTAGCGGTGCTTGTCACGGCGGGGCCCTGTTCAGCGGTGCCTCTCACCGCGGGGCCCAGTTCAGCGGTGCTTGTCTCGGCGGGGCCCTGTTCAGCGGTGCCTCTCACGGCGGGGCCCTGTTCAGCGGTGCTCCTCACGGCGGGGCCCAGCGGATCGGTTCTTGTCACGGCGGGGCCCTGTTCAGCGGTGCTCCTCACGGCGGGGCCCAGCGGAGCGGTTCTTGTCACGGCGGGGCCCTGTTCAGCGGTGCCTCTCACGGCGGGGCCCAGTTCAGCGGTGCTTGTCACGGCGGGGCCCAGTTCAGCAGTGCTTGTCACGGCGGGGCCCTGTTCAGCGGTGCCTCTCACGGCGGGGCCCTGTTCAGCGGTGCTCCTCACGGCGGGGCCCAGCGGAGCGGTTCTTGTCACGGCGGGGCCCTGTTCAGCGGTGCTCCTCACGGCGGGGCCCTGTTCAGTGGTGCTCCTCACAGCGGGGCCCTGTTCAGCGGTGCTTGTCTCGGCGGGGCCCTGTTCAGAGGTGCCTCTCACCGCGGGGCCATGTTCAGCGGTGCTTGTCACGGCGGGGCCCTGTTTAGCGGTGCATCTCACGGCTGGGCCCAGTTCAGTGGTGCTTCTCACGGCGGGGCCCAGCGGAGCGGTTCTTGTCACGGCGGGGCCCTGTTCAGCGGTGCTCCTCACGGCGGGGCCCTGTTCAGCGGTGCTTGTCTCGGCGGGGCCCTGTTCAGCGGTGCCTCTCACCGCGGGGCCCTGTTCAGCGGTGCTTGTCACGGCGGGGCCCTGTTCAGCGGTGCCTCTCACGGCGGGGCCCAGTTCAGCGGTGCTTGTCTCGGCGGGGCCCTGTTCAGCGGTGCTCCTCACGGCGGGGCCCAGCGGAGCGGTTCTTGTCACGGCGGGGCCCTGTTCAGCGGTGCTCCCCACAGCGGGGCCCAGCGGAGCGGTTCTTGTCACGGCGGGCCCTGTTCAGCGGTGCCTCTCACGGCGGGGCCCTGTTCAGCGGTGCTTGTCACGGCGGGGCCCTGTTCAGCGGTGCCTCTCACGGCGGGGCCCTGTTCAGCGGTGCCTCTCACCGCGGGGCCCTGTTCAGCGGTGCTTGTCACGGCGGGGCCCTGTTCAGCGGTGCCTCTCACTGCGGGGCCCAGTTCAGCGGTGCTTGTCACGGCAGGGCCCTGTTCAGCGGTGCCTCTCACGGCGGGGCCCTGTTCAGCGGTGCTCCTCATGGCGGGGCCCATCGGAGCGGTTCTTGTCACGGCGGGGCCCTGTTCAGCGGTGCCTCTCACGGCGGGGCCCTGTTCAGCGGTGCTCCTCACGGCGGGGCCCAGGAGAGCGGTTCTTGTCACGGTGGGGCCCTGTTCAGCAGTGCTCCTCACGGCGGGGCCCTGTTCAGCGGTGCTTGTCTTGTGTTCCTAGGGAACCAGATCTGGCCAATAATTCCCGCTCAGTCGCCATCCGACCTTTCGCTTGCGGGGCCCTCCTGTGCTGGAGTCCTGGGCCCGTGGGTGTCCTCCGTCACACCCCAAATGGGGCTGGTGGGGCCCTCCTGGGCAGCTCGCCTGCTGCCGGACTTGTCTGCCCTGCTGCCCTTGCCCTCCTTGGCAGAAACTCTGGTGCCCTTGCCTCCCTTTGTGGATGGGCCAGGTGACGGTGCAAGGGTGGTGTCCTTGTGGGCAGCCGTCTCAGGCCTGTTGCGCCGGCCCTTCCCTTTTTTGTTTTTTTTCCCAGGGGTTGGGCTGTCTGTCCCCTTGCTGCTGGCCGATGTCCCTGCCCTAGGAGCTGGTGGACTCCAATAGCCCTGAACGATGGTCCTAGTAGGTGCAGGGCTTGTGGTGGCTGAGGTGCTGATTGGAGTCTTATGAGATGGAGGGGGTGGGTCAGTTCTTGGAAAGAGGTCAAGGTTGGAAAGGAAAATCAATTTAGAAAGACAGGGACGGGTAGTTGTAGTGGGTATGGGAGTGGAGGAAGAGGATGTGGTTGTAGGAGAGTGAAGTATGGTGTCTTTGGGTGCAGGTGCTTGTGCTGGAGGCTGTCGTGAGGTGGATGGCTGTTGGGTGGGTGGCTGCCTGCGTTTGTGTGGTTTGGAAGAGGGGGTGACAGAAACACTGGGAGAGGACACAGGGGACGTGTAAATGGCAGTGGGGGTGGTGACTGCACGTGTGCGGACTGTTCTGGTGGGTGTGGTGGTGATGGACGTACTGGCTGATGGAGGTGTGCATGCAGGTGTGAGTGGAGATGTCACAGGGAAGGAGGAGGGAGACGAGGAGGAGGGGGACACAGAGGAGGCAGTGGCTGTTGGCATGTCTGCATGTGGATGTTGCTTGGGTGAATGCTTGTGTGATCTGTGGTGCTTATGTCTGGATGAGCTGCCCTTGGGTGTTGAGGTGTGTGCAGGCTGGTTTGTAGGTGTGTCTGGGATAGGCAGAGGAACAGGGGAGTGGGACTGGGTTGAGGAAGTTGGAGGGGGGAGGCTAGACACTGGGACAATTGCTGCTGTCAGTGCTGAGGCCAGAGCGTTGAACGATCGCTGATGGGCAGCCTGACCCGAATGAATGCCCTTCAGGTATGCATTGCTACGATGCACCTCCCTTTCTACCCCCTGGATGGCATTTAAAAGGGTAGACTGCCCAACAATGAGCGTCTGGAGGAGGTCAATGATCTCCGCACTGAGGGCAGCAGTGGTAACTGGGGCAGGACCTGAGGTGCCAGGGGCGAAGGAGATGCCCGGCTTCCTGGCCGAGCGGGCACGGGGCGAAAGCTGAGGGGCTGCTGGGAGGGCGGAGCTGGTGAGCTGGGTGGCGGCTGTACCTGTTGTTGCGGTGGGCACGGATGTTGCCGTCACCACAAGGGAGCTTCCTTCCGAGGACGTGTCGGTGTCGCTGACGTCTCCACGGGTCCCTGTTGTGGAGCTCCACTCGCCCTCCGTCTCACTGGTGTACTCGGAGTCGGTTGCATGGCCCTCCGGGGCCATGTGAGATGCAGCTCCCTCGTGCGCCGATGCCTCTTCTCCTCCGCCTGATGATGCTAATGCACACATGAACAGGAAAACCAAAAAAAAGGGGGGGGAGAAGAAAGAAAGACATGTTGAGTGCATGCATTGGCGGCACCGTTGGCGGAGAGGACAGACACAGAAGCCCCCTGCACTACGCCGCGCACTCGGGGTACACTACTCAATTATTGTGACTTGGCCTACAAGTCTATGGACGACAAATGCACACATAGGTGAGCCCGGGCCATGGATAGCTGTACTTAGCACCCTACAGAGGTGGGGGGCGGGGGCACAGGGCCATGCCAAACGGAGGGGCCTAGCCTACAGAAACCGCCCTGGCCTAGCGATAGCCACAGCCCTCCTCCCCCACCCAGACACCTCCACTGTGCGCTAATATAGCAGAATGTGCTGATACTCACCCCCTTGTGTCTGCTGTGATGTCCTCACACGCCCATCCAAATCGGGGTAGGCCACAGCCAGGATCCGGGACATCAGGGGGGTCAATTGCCGTGTGGCACCCCTCCTAGGTTGGGAGGCCATCCCCAGCAGAGCCTCGGCGGTCTTTCTGCTCCCGCGGCAGATGTCCTCCCACCTCTTGCAGCAGTGGGTGCCCCATCTGTTGTGGACCCCCAGGGCCCGGACGTCCTTGGCGATGGCACGCCAAATGTCGATCTTCTGATGGGCGCTGACCTATGTGACATGTACAGGGTGGAAAAAGAAATATCATCACTTTTCTGCTTGGTCGATGTGAGTGGCCCCCCCTCCCCAACCTTGCCATGTGGCACATGCTCTCATCTGTCGTGCGTTGCACTCCTCATTCGCTCCCCTCCCCACCATCTTACATCCACCCCACTCAACACAGGCATAGGCCATACTACGTGCTCCCTGTGTACTCACCTGTTGGTCTGGAGGACCGTAGAGTAGCGCATACTGGGGGAGGACCCCATCAACAAGTTTCTCCAATTCCTCAGAAGTGAAGGCAGGGGCCCTTTCCCCAGGCGCAGCAGCCATTGTATCTTCCAGACCGAGGTCACAGCAGCACTTGCAGTATAGGTCCTCTCCTGTGGATGATCAGGTCTCGAGTGATTAAGCAGTTAGAAAATGGCGGTCACGCCCGCGGCGGTGCGTACCGCGGCGGTGCGTACCGCGACCGCTGGCGCACATCGTCATTGGCTCCTGAGATCCATAGGGTTCAATGTTAACCAATGCTGCTTTGCGCCGCGGTCTTCGACCGCCTATCGCCACGGTGTGCCACGCCAGTGCATTGACCTCACATCCCATTGTCACACTTCACAGGTCAGGCAGCCGCCATTTCAAGGGCCCACATGGCTTAATTTCTACTGCGTCACACAGGCCTAGGCCTTGCATTGACACTCATACAAGCCATTCAATGCATAGCGAATCGTGTACTGTGCAAGCTGTGGTTACGTACCTGTGGGTTGCTTGACTCTGTGCTCCATGTTGTCCTTCCTAGGCACCGTCCGCTGGGACTTGCGAGGAGATGGAGGAATCCTCCCGTGTACAGACCGCTGGTGGACCTGTCGACAATGGAAGAATGACATGTCATACTGACATACAGACTTGACCGAGCCACTATACAGGAACTGTGTGCCCAGCTGGAGCCAGACCTGATGTCCCTCATTCGCCAACCCACAGGGATTCCCCCTCTGGTGCAGGTTCTGTCAGTACTCCATTTTTTGGCAAGTGGATCATTCCAAACAACAGTGGCCATATCATCTGGGATGTCTCAGCCTATGTTTTCTAAGGTTTTGTCCAGAGTGTTGTCTGCCCTGATGAAATACATGCGGAGCTACATTGTTTTCCCTGAGGTGGGCGATTTGGCTACAGTGAAGGGTGATTTCTATGCCCTTGGACATATCCCCAACATCATTGGTGCCATTGATGGGACCCATGTGGCTTTGGTTCCCCCCAGTGGAAGTGAGCAGGTGTACAGGAACAGAAAAAGTTATCATTCGATGAATGTCCAGGTGGTCTGTTTGGCTGACCAGTACATCTCCCATGTAAATGCCAAGTTCCCTGGGTCAGTGCATGACGCGTACATCATGCGAAATAGCAGCATCCCTTATGTGATGGAACAGCTACAGAGACACTGTGTGTGGCTAATAGGTGACTCTGGTTACCCCAACCTGTCGTGGCTACTTACCCCAGTGAGGAATCCCAGGACAAGGGCAGAGGAACGCTACAATGAGGCCCATGGGCAAACTAGGAGGATTATAGAAAGAACCTTCGGCCTCCTGAAGGCCAGGTTTAGGTTCCTGCATATGACAGGAGATCCCTAATGTACTCACCAAAGAAGGTGTGCCATATCATCGTGGCCTGCTGTATGCTTCACAACCTGGCTTTGCGACGCCAGGTGCCTTTTCTGCAGGAGGATGGTCCAGATGGTGGTGTTGTAGCAGCTGTGGAGCCTGTGGAGAGTGAAGAGGAGGAAGACGATGGGGACGACACAGACAACAGGGACACAGTGATACAACATTATTTTCAGTAGCACACAGGTACGAATCAACCACGCCATTTTACATTTACTTAAAGTCTCCTGCCTCTCTACTGTCTGAGTTCCCCCCCAGTTCCTGTTAACTGAGTTGTGACTTTCCCTTCCATTTTCAGAGCTGTGGGCCCCACTGCGTGACCTCTGCTTTGTTTGCCCATGGACTACAGCTGTGTGACAGTGGTATGTTGTCATCACAATGTAACTGAACATTTTTGCACCGTTATGTCTACTACATTTGTTCAAAATAGAAGCAGACTCCAGATTTTTTAAGTGCAATAAGTGATTTATTTAAAGTGCTACATTTAGGAACATGATTGTAAAACGGTGATGGGTGATGGTGGAGTAATGCAAAAACAACAAGTGATGGACGGAATGCTGAACATTGTCAAACATTCACCCCCAGTCACAGATCTGGGTTTAATCCATTGTTTTTTTGCTGACCATGCCAATCCAGTTTGGACCCAGCCATATGCAAATCAGTCTTGACCCTGTTCCCCATGGGAACAGTCCAGCCCGAACTGCTAGGCCAGGTCTTCCCTGGACTGGAATCAAGCATCCTGGGACCGGTTTCGGGGTTTCACCCCTCATCAGCCAGGCTAGCTTGAATCCAGTGGCATGGGAAGCACGGGACCCACGTCTGGGCATACCCTTCCCACTTAGGGTGACAAATGCAAAAACAACAAGTGATGGACGGAATGCTGAACATTGTCAAACATTCACCCCCAGTCACAGATCTGGGTTTAATCCATCGTTTTTTTGCTGCCCATGCCAATCCAGTTTGGACCCAGCCATATGCAAATCAGTCTTGACCCTGTTCCCCATGGGAACAGTCCAGCCCGAACTGCTCAGATCCGTGACTGGGGGTGAATGTTTGATTGGTTCCGCATTCCGTCCATCCAGTTACGCTATCCCACAGCGTTTGTGTTTTGCTTTGCTTTTGCCGCCCTAAGTGCGCCGGGTATGCCCAGACGTGGGTCCCGGGCTCACTGTTACATTTTACATCATGTCCATGTATATATAGACAATGTTGCAGTATAAGATGTGCACAAAGTGCTAACAGACTAAAGAATGGGAGCAATGTAGGTGACAATATATACTTCACCAGTAGTACAGAAATATATGGAGAAGGGACACACATAGACCAGCACTGACTGTATAACACATCAATATCTATATATGTCAATGTTTCACATATGTACAGAGTGGGTGGCCGGGTCAGTATATCATCCAGTCTTGTTGCCCACTTGCATACATTTGCCCATCACATGCCACCATGAAAGGAGGCTGCAATAGATAACACCATCTGTAAACTGGCTTTTTCCAATGTTGAAGTCACAACAGACATACTAGGCCAAAAAGATGTCCAATGGAAGCGCTAAGGATATCAAAACATGTCACGTTTACAAAATGTTCAAGCTCAGAGTGATGTACGTGAGAGGGGAAAGCTGACATCAAGTACGGCAGTGGTAAATGTCAGATTCAGGACTGTATGATCACAACTGTGCAGGTGTCTGCTGGGAAGTATGGAAAGTACTGCTGAGTGGCAAACATGAAGAGGCCAGGTCTCTGCTCTATGAACCCACACACCACTGCTCTAGCTACATGAACCTATCACATTGTCAGGGGCCTGATGCATGTGCACAGAGGTGTGATTAAGCTGGGGTTCAATTGACTTATCTCTTCACATGCAACCATGGTTTTGTGTTGTTATAAGACGTCATACTGTTGGGATGATGAGTAGGCAGGCAGTAGTATGTGCAACACTGTGACAAAGTGGTATGCTATTGTTTGTGAAAGTCATTACTAACCTGATGTGGACAAATATGGTTGCCTAGTTGATAGCATGCACACATATGCCACATAGGTCAGCACACATGGACCACTGTATTGACTCAGCCATGGAAATGTGTATGGATTGAGAGCAAAAGGCAACCTAGCACAAAAGTACGGCATAGGTGTCACAAGATCAGTGGCTGACAGAAATTAGCTACACATGTGTTCTGACATACGGAAACATGGGTGGCACTGATGGGACAACACATGCATTTGTCAAATGGCAACAAATATCCATGCAGGAAGAATGTAATATGAGGTTTCACATCCCAAGAACACACCACTGTCGTCACATGAGACAGAAATCACAAAACATATATCCATACACACACACGGCAGATACCAATCTTACACAACACTTGTGTACATCTCCTGCAACTACGGTGCAAGGGGGCACAAATGGCATACATGTAGCATAGCAACATGAAGGGAAATCCAACGACACAGCACAGAGCGAATACACATATGCAGGCAAATTGGCTGGGTTGACGTGATGTCAGTGCAGTCCAAGTCCACTGATTACTCTGTGTAGAAGTTTACATGGTTGTCACATGCATTACCAGGTGTTGGACATAGGCCACCAAACATGTTTGGTGTTGTGGGTATGTGTACATCTGTATCTCAGACAAAACAATGTAGTCCACACCAAAATTAGCTTCCGTGCACATGTATATACACGTAGCACACATGTGCCAAAAATCTGTGGATACAGCGTAGCTACACATGCACATGTGCAGGAGGTATTCAGTAATTGCATGCAGCATACTCACAAATGAACCTATAGGTCCAACATTCCATTGTCACCATAATGACAGTACTGGACATACACCCACATGTTACCATAACACACATACACCATAGTTGTACACCCCCTGTAACACCTAAAGTCACTCAGGGTACACACAATGGACACTATGCAAAAATCCACCTAATGCCGTCATGCGTGAAAAATGTTCATGCATACGCCATAGAATACCCCTAGGCTAATAGATGCAAAGCCTCTGTGCATCTATTGCATGCCACATGCCTTTTTCACGCTAATGGTGTGAAAATATGGCGCAAAACGTCATGCATAAAAAAAAGATGCATGACTGAAAAAAGTGACGCACATGCCCAGGAAGTGATGTACTCGGACATCCTGCCTGTAAAAATGCTACAGTGAGTGTAGTTTCACTTTTACTTTACAGTCTGTGTCCCTGTGACTGTGTGAGGATGTATTTTTGGTGCTGGTGGATTTGTGGAGTGTTTGCTGTGTGTGTTGTGTACATTGCGCCGTGTCTTGTGTTAATTTTGTATTATTATTGTGTCAATACTTGTATTTTGTCTATTGAGTGTAATTGTCTCTGTATTGTCGGGAATTTGTCTGAGGTAGTTAGGTAGGTAGGGTAGTTTGGGTAGTTGGGGTAGGAGTAGGGGTTATGTTTAATTTCTTTATTATTTGGGGAACGGGAGGATGAGCTGGATGCCTGTTAATGAGCTGGTGGGGGGGTTCATCTGGCTTGTGGCACACTACCTCTCCATGAGCTGCAACTGGGTGGCCGGGTGATCCAAGGCTACCCCACAGAGGCAAGGCAGCAACGATGAGGCAAGGTGCTCCATTATCTTACCCAGAATTTCAAAACAAGAAGGAACGACCACAAAATCAAGCATTGTTCGGCAGATCCGGTATTGAGGGAGCAGGATCTTCCTGACCTTCTGGGAATAGAGATTGGTGGAACAGTTGGTAAGTCTCTCATTGCCCAACAACCTCATTCTGTTAGCATGTGCATAACAGTTGCTGTTAAGTTTGAGTGCTGCATGGAATGGATGTGAACATGGCGTATGCGACCTGTATGAAGCCCCATGTTTGGGCTGCATTTCAATTGAACAACAAAGAAGCAAATGCAGGACAGATGTATAATTTACCATGCACAACCATCTCCAAGTGTTGTGATGCATGCATAGTGTAACTGGGTAATCAGCAACTACAAATAAGTCCTGCGCCATGCAACATGCATGAAAGGGGCCCCAAAACATTGTTGGCATCCCAAATTTGTATCCGCTGAGTCAAAAGATAATTCCCTAGGTGTCATTTTCCAGCACTCACAATGGCTGGTGTGAAAAGCTGTGTAATGTGGGCATACCAATGTATGAGACGGGCCCCCAGGTACTCAGTTGTAGTTTTGATGATCTGTTGCAACCTGCTGAGTGCATCATTGACCATCACATGAATAGATGATGTTAGACGACACATGCATCATGCTGTGACATATTTCTGACTACGCAAACACATGGCGGTGAGTAAGGGGTTCACTGATACCCAAAAGGACAGTACAGATGCAATTGGTAATGCACCACTGTGGTTCTCTCGGGCCCTTTGTGTAAATAGCCAAGGCCATGTAAGAATACTTGATCATGCAAAGGTCCAGACTCCTGGCAGTTCCATGTTTCAGTTCATTGCGTATCACAGACAGCCTATATGATGTCAATAACCAGACACATGTGCTGAGTCAGTTCCACAGGCCTGCTGCTTCTCACTGACAGTATAGGGCTGCCATGCATCAGCTCCATCACTCACTAACCCGCACAACAGATGCATCCTTTGACCACCGAGCAAGTGTGTCCGTGTTGAGCTGTACTTCTATGCCCATGTACTAATTCCTCACTAGACTAACAATGGTGTACCATGGCAGCAATGGCAGGCTACACACTATTGGCACTACATCCATGATTTCATTCAATCAATGTACAGGTAGGTACCTCAACATCACATGTGTACAATCCCATAGATATTTTAAAAGGATGTATCTTGAGATGGCACACATAGATTACTTACTTGACTGAAGGATGTATGATGGCATTCCTGAAGACCATGAAATACCTACACAACTCAAGGGTAGTAGTTTGTCATTTAGATGTGACAATGATGTAGATGTTTACAACATCAGATGCAGGCTGAAACACCATGGGTGTGAAACTGGGCCAGGCACTGCAACAACCATTGCATGCCCCTCAGATAGAATAAACATTATCAAGTAGTCCCATATGGTAATGGAGCTGCCGTGCTACCAGACAGCTGCAGGACAATGTCATGTATAAATGATGCAATGAGAAGCACCACAGGAGTGTCAGGATCAGTGATGGTTTGTAGGTGTGTGGGTCTACCTCATCTGAGAGTATGTGTGATAGAGTGATCATAGAAGTTGGTCAGTTACTATGATCTACCACTAGGATGACTACATTCAGCCTAACAAGTTTACATTGTACAACGTTGTCCATGTACTGAAACTTGCCTTTGACACTGAGCAATGTTTCTATTAATGTCTTGCAGGTGGACCAGCCCCCTACACAATTGGAGAGGTGGCATGTACACAAGATCCCAAAGCATTTAGAATGTTTCATATTGTGCGTCCTGAGCTGATCCAGGAAATGCTGTGAGTCAGTTAGAGGTGTGGAATGCAATGACAGAAGTATTTGGTCCTGACCAATGATCTAATATCATAAGAGGATGGATAATGACATCATGTATGTTGGAATGTTATGCAAAGAGAATGGCTTGCATGTAGTTAATTGGCCAACATATGCTGGCTTGGATTTGTGTGTAATAGGAATAGTTATGGCTGACCACATATTCATAGCTGTCTACCATAATGGGTCACAGGGCAGCTGTACATGTACATAGCATGCCTGTTGACAACCACTTTGTCCCAGCACTGTGTGCCGCACATAGCATACACTTATTGACATGATGGTTCAGATGTGGGTTCTCTCTGCAGAAGTCACTAGGGGGATTATGTAGCAAACACACACACCACAGGTGCCTCAGTAATCTTCAGATCAAATGTGTTTGTAGGACAACGGGGAGCCATTATGTGCTACACAACAGTCAGTAGTGTACACAATTTGAGGACAACTCCACTCCAGATGGTTATGGGAAAGGTCTATGATTCTCCCGACCAAGGGAGCATATTTACAAGAAGGTATAACACAATTTTTTGTGGCGTTACGCCTCCTTGTAAATATGGGCCCCTCCGACGCAGTTTTCGACGTCAGAGGGGCATGCAATGGGTGTTGCTGTTGGAGTAACACAGCAACACCCATGGCATTTTGCTGCTGCCTCAGATATACGAGATTCTGTAAATCTGAGGCAGAGTCAAAATCAAACACCACCCTAGGGGTGGCGTTAGCAAGGCGCTACAAGGATTATCCTCCTCTTTTTCCCTTTTTTATGCGTGCTGGATTCTGCAACACGCATAGAAAGAGAAAAATGGCCAGAAATGATTGTTTATGTGCTGGAAGGGACACCTTCCTGCACCTGAACAATAACACCCCTCAATGCAGACATCCATCCAAGATGGTGCAAGGATGCTAGCGTTAGCGCAGACAGCTAAAATGATGGCCAATGCAGGGACAACACAGGTGTGTGCCTTATGCAATTAAATACGACACATCCCTGCGTTGTGAAATTGATGGAGCACAGAACTGCAAATTTTGGCACTGCATGGCGCTCTGTCATCTTCCCATGAATATGGGCCCAGATATCTTCAGTTTTCTTAACATGATGTAAATTGTGTATGTGTAGCTAGTACCTTGATGATGTATGACATGCATGTGCTAATGATGTAACACCTTCTAGGATACAGTTGCAGCAACCAATGCTGTGCCAATATCACTGTGGGCTTAAGGCCATCCATACAGCCACCTTGTGTGTGCCGTTTTACACATGTAGGACTACATATCACAGCGTAGGGGGCTTCAGTTCTGTAATGTGTTGACAACTGTGATTTGCAGCTCAGACTTTGCCCAACCGTTCTTCTGCCAATAGCATACCTAGGCCCCCTAATCTCCAGGGAAACAGTAAATTCAGACCTGTAGAGGCACGTGATCCTCAGAAGTTAGATGACACAAATGTTGATGAGGGTTGTATTTGTCCCTGTCAGCTCTGGGGGCTTTTCAGATACTATCTCACTGACATGTACAGGATAATAGTTATGTCTGGTTGGTTTTAGACATAGATAAGGATGAAGTCATTGTTGTGGAATGTGTGTGGGACTGTATGTGTTAGTTCCTGGTGCATTGTAAATTTAAACTCTGTACAAACTCCACCCACTGCTGATACTGATGCTTGCTTGTCCTCATATTTCAGCTGCCAACATGACTCTTGAGCAGAGGTGCATGTTCATGAAGAGGGCAGACTGTTACCGCCACATCCTAGAAGTGGAAGCGGGATACCGCAGGATGGCCAGGCATTACAGGCATGAGAAACCTTCTGGGCAATGACATGCCTTTCTACAAGGTGGTCCCACGAAGCAGGCACCAAGGGACTCACAGCTCAGGGATGCAGGGGGTACTAGCTCCACCTACACCCTCCACATCAGCACCACCTGTCAGCACAGAGCCACCGGTATAGCCACTAGCAGCTGGTGTACCGACTCAGTTTGAGCTGAACCTCAGGAGGTCCTGAAAGCCATCCTCAAGCGAATGGACAAACTGGAGGAGGAATCGGCTGACAACCGGAGGATGTTAAATTTCATCAAGGAATAAATTAAAAAAACAGAAAAAATTTACTTTAGGAATATTGGGACCACCTCTCAGTTCCTTCCCCTCTCTATTGCAGTTTTGTTAGTTTTCGATTGGGTTTAAAACATTTTTTTAGAAGATTCCCAAAAAATATATATTTGTATAGAAAATAGCATAAGTTAGTACATGTGTAGTTTAGTAATTGCTGTCCTACTTGTATCTTGTTTTGTAAGGGAGAGTAGAGGGTCAATGTTTAGAGTATGGTGTTCCATGTGTGAGATGAGTTTAGATACATGTAGTTGTTTGATCAGTATAGTTAGTATAGGTAAGCTTAGGATAGGGTAGTTTTAGTTACTATAGAAGTTGATGTTTTAATAATAAATTCTGTTTAATGTAACATACTGTTAGACTTGGCATCCTTGGAGTGGTTTCCCCTAACTTTTTGCCTATGTTTCCCAGGTTGTTGATGTGTCCGGGACTCTGTTTTTGCTGTTTTTGATACTCTGGGCACTTTACCTCTGCTAACCAGTGCTGAAGTGCAAGTGCTCCTATGTAAAATGTATGTGTAAATTGGATTATCCATGATTGGCATATTTGATTTACTAGTAAGTCCCTAGTAAAGTGCACTAGAGGTACCCAGGGCTTGTAAATCAGATGCTAGTAGTGGGCCTGCAGCACTGGTTGTGCCACCCACAAAGGTAGCCCTGTAAACATGGCTCAGACCTGCCACTGCAGTGTACCCACTTGCCAGCCCTAAACCTTTGCTTTTAATACATGTAAGGCACCCCCAAGGTAGGCCCTAGGTAGCCCTATGGGCAGGGGGCAGTGTATGTTTAAGGTAGAACATATACTAATGTGTTTTATGTGTTCTAACCGTGAAATACTGCCAAATTCGGTTTTCACTGCGCAAGGCCTATCCCTCTTATAAGTTAACATGGGGGCTGCCTTTAAGTATTATTGAAGTGTAGATTCCCTTTGGGAGAAGATGGAAATGTGGAGTTTGGTGTCTCTGAACTCAGAAATTAAAGATTAATCTTTTGGTAAAAGTTGTTTTTAGACGGTGTTTTTGAAAATGCCACTTTTAGAAAGTAGGCATTTTCTTGCTTAAACCATTCTATGACTCTGCCTGCTTGTGGATTCCATGGCTGGGTCAGTTTGACAGCTGTGCTGTACGCACCTTTCCTCTAGACAGTGACACAAAGGGAGCTGGAGTGTAGCCTGCATACCCTGAAGAGCCATCTGGGCTGGAGGGAAACAGAGGCGTGGTCACTTACACCTGAATGGGCTGTGCCTGCCCTCACACAATGCAGTTTCCAACCCCCTGGTGTGTGCCTGGGGCCTGGCCTGGGCAAAGCAGGATCTGACAAACAAGAGAGACTTTCCTTTGAAGTCTGCCTACTTCAAAGGCAGAAAGAAGTAGTGGACCCAAAAACATTGAAAATCAGACCATTTCTGGAATCAAGATGAACCCCTGCCAAGGAGAAGAGCCAGAGAGCTGGGGAGCAGTGCTGCCCCTGCTTGTGACTGTGCTTTGTTGGGGTGTCCTGCAGTTGCTGCTTCTGCCTGTGAAAGGGGACAAAGACTGGACTTTGTTGTGCTTTCCTGCTTGAGAAGAATCTCCAAGGGCTTTAACTGAGCTTGTCTCCTGTTGTTGAAGTCTCAGGGCCATCAAAGACTTAACCTGCCAGCACCTGGACTCTCTGATGAGGCTCCTGACCTGCCAAGTGGTTCCCTATCCAGTTGCTGGGCCCTTGAAAGGTGAAGGTGGCAGACAAGAACTGAAAATCCACACACAGAATGCCGTGCAGGGAAATTTTCGATGCACCTTCCGCAACGTGGCTGAGAAACGACGTGCCACTGGCTTTGCTGCTGAAATCGACACTCCACCTGCATCATGGCTGGGAGATTGATGCATCACAGTTGGAGAAACGATGCACAACACCCGCTTATGGAGGCTGATAACGACCCAAACCCCACACAGCACTGTTTTTTGATACCGTGAGAACTGATTTTCCATGCATCGTCCCTGGGTGTCAAAGTCAACCTGACTCTGCACGGATCTGAGGTGCCCCGTCCTGAAAGCAACGCCTCACTCTCTTGCGAGGGAGAAAAAAGATGCCTTGCTCTCTTGCAATGGAGAAAAACGATACATTGTAGACCCGACAGGAGAAGGAAACGACCCAAGGCTCACTTGCGAGTGAGGGATCGACACATTGCTATCCTTTTCTGACGTATGCTCGCCCAGGAGGCTTAATTTTTTACGCAAACCAGGTACTTTGTGTAACAACAGCATTCTCACTGTTTTCTAAGGATTAAGGGCCATATGTACGAACACTTTTTACCAGAGACACAGAATGGGTAAAAACCTTTGCAACATCTGGCCCTAAAACTCTTATTCTTTCAAAAATGTGTATCTTGACTTGTGTATGTTGGATTTTTTTTATTTTGGTCTTGTTTGAATTAGATACATATCACCTACTTTTCAAAACTGGTGTGGTGTCCATTTTGTAGTGTTTTCACTGCATTATTGTTTGTGTAGGTACAAATTATTTTCACATTGCCTGTCTGCTGATGCCAAGGTACCTAGTGGGTGAGTGGGGGTTAACTGAGGGTGATTCTCCTTAACCCTAGCTAGAGTGAGGGCCCTTGATTAGACAGGGGGGTAACCTGACTGCCAACCAAAGACCCCATTTCTAACACATACATTTTGGGGGTCATTCTGACCTTGGCGGATGGCGGAGGCCGTCCGCCAAGGTACCGCCGTCAGAACACCGCACCGCGGTCGAAAGACCGCGGCGGTGATTCTGACATTTGCCCTGTGCTGGCGGGCGGCCGCCAAAAGACCGCCCGCCAGCCCAGGGCAAATCAACCTTCCCACTAGGATGCCGGCTCAGAATTGAGTCGGCGGAGTGGGAAGGTGCGACGGGTGCAGTTGCACCCGTCACGTATTTCAGTGTCTGCTGGGCAGACACTGAAATACTTTTTGGGGCCCTCTTACGGAGGCCCCTGCGGTGCCCATGCCATTGGCATGGGCACGGCAGGGGCCCCCGGGGGCCCCGCGGCACCCCCTACCGCCATCCTGTTCATGGCGGGAGAGCCGCCATGAACAGGATGGCGGTAGGGGGTTTCAGAATCCCCATGGCGGCGGAGCGCGCTCCGCCGCCATGGAGGATTCAGACGGGCAGCGGAAAGTCGGCGGTACACCGCCGACTTTCCGTTTCTGGCCACGGCTGAACCGCCGCGGTCAGAATGCCCAGCGGTGCACCGCCAGCCTGTTGGCGGTGCTACCGCCGACCTCCGCCATGGCGGTAATTACCGCCATGGTCAGAATGACCCCCTTTGTGTTAGTTGTCTGAGTATCTGGGTCTTCTCATGAGTACACTGGGAAAATTGGGGGACGGCCAATGGAAACCTTACTGTATTGTAATCCCCGATTTACTATGTGCTTCCCCTATTGTCAAAGGAGCTTTCACTTTGTCTGCAACATCACATCTGCTGGTCCATGCATTTGCCATCCAGTGTACCCGCCATTCACAATGTCCATGTGTACTTTGTCTTGGACAGTTAAGTCTGCTACATCAGCTGTCATTGGTAGGGTCCTATTGTTTCAATATTGGGAACTGTGACACATCTGACAACAGGCACAATTGGAATTGTATCCTGCAACACTAACATGTGAGCACCACTGATGAGTTCAGCTACCTCTGTACCACACAAATGCGTTGTTCTGGGACTCCCAGATATCTATATTGGCATTGACTTGGTTTTCAGCCATACCTGCCGTATATCAGAAGTAAATGATATATGCAAACATTTTCATTTTTATGCTCAGTTAATTGGTTGTATCAGACAACACCATCATTTACCTTTCTCATGTTAGCATCCTTTTGTGTAGCTTGGTGCCCCAAAGTCCTGCACTCATGTACTGCTACACTGTAATCATTGCAATGGATTCACACAATACAATCATTTAGCTGAGTAGTTGGATCACAGAAAATGTAAACATGCTAAATGTGTACAATGTATTTATATACAGGTGGAAGTGTGAAAGTGACTTATTTACAATGTCCTGGTCTGAGACCCCATTAGTGAAAGTCGTGGATATATGACACAATCAGAGTCCAGGGTTGAGGGACATGTCATGAGACATGCTTAGGAGTAGTCTCCATTAGGGAGGAGGAACAAAAATAGACAATTGGTATGTCAGAGACAATGACAGTACATAACAGACAAGTCAACAGTGGATTGGTGAAGAGAACACATTTCCTACTGTCACAACACTGGCATGATCCTAAGCCAGAACTAAGGAGAATTGTCCATGTGGCACAGACTGGTGCTACTGGGTACTCTTCCTACTAAAAGTTATTTATTTCACGTCTTCATCCTCTGATGTGTGTGGTGCCTCTTGTGCTATTGGTGGTGCTGTTGTAGAGGTAGACACACACTTCAGGGTATAAAGATGTGGAGTCCATGTTCCCAGCAGCAACTATTTGTGGCATCACTGCAGCAAGGATGAACTGCTGATTTTTCAATATAGCTGGAACATTGTGGTGGTAGACAGCAATGTCTCCCCTGAAGGAGGCCACTTCCCACTGAATGGACTCCAGCCTGTTGTCGGCTGTGCTGCTGCCAGTTTGGAAGGGGAATTGTTGTGGCCTCTCCCTCATGGCAGCAGCTTTGTCCACCAGGGACTGCTGGACTCCATGCAGTGGGGAGTGTGCGTCTCAGATGGCAGCTGTGTTTTCATTAGATGTTATGAGGCACGCCCACCCTACCCCTCTAGGCTGCCAGCCATGGTTTCCATCCCCACCCGCACCTGCTGGGCCAGCTCCCTCTGGACTCCTATCACTGTCCTCTGAAAGCTCTCTGGGTCCTCAGAGTCCAGGGCGTGTCAGTAGTGCAGGTGGTAGAATTTGGTTATTGGGTGGTTCATGTGTAGACCCAGCAACACTGTGGGCCTGATTCTAACTTTGGAGGACGGTGTTAAACCGTCCCAAAAGTGGCGTATATACCACCTACCGTATTACGAGTTCCATAGGATATAATGGACTCGTAATACGGTCGGTGGTATATCCGCCACTTTTGGGACGGTTTAACACCGTCCTCCAAAGTTAGAATCAGGCCCTGTGTGTCCTCCTTGCAACTGGAGGTGGTGTCTGGAGGGATCCTAGGACATCCTGGAGAGTCGGTTCATTGATGATTTGTCAACTGGTCATCCAGGTCATCATTGAAATCCAGGACAGCCATCATCCTCTGCAATGAGATGGTGTAAAATCAATCTTAGATTGTTGTGCCAGTTGACATGGCACCTAATATATTCGGTGGTGGAGGCTCATTGACTAGTTAAAGGCCCAAGGTTGTTATTGTACATTATGTGACATAATTGTAGCCCCTAGTGCAACTGGAGTGTCACGTAAAGGGACACTCCAGTGGCTCCATGGGCTGTGTCATATTTACTAGGTGACATTAAAACACTTGTTGTGCCTTGATGTCACCTTGTAAAAATCGGGCCCTTCCCAGGCAGCACTTTGTGTGGAAGGGGCGTGCAATGGCTGTTGCTGTGGGCGGCACACGCCAACACCCATTGCATTTTAACGCATCCCCAGACTTACGTGTTTTTGTAGCCCTGAGGCTGTGCCAATAACTAGCACCACCCCAGGGATGACAATAGCAGGGCACAATGTCGACGTATACTTTATTTCCTCCTCAAGTTTTCCTTGGTCAATGAGTGCTGCATTACACTGCACACATGGACCAAGCAGATTGCCATATCAGTTTCTTGTTGTGCAGGAAGGTGCTCCTTCCTACACAACAATATTCTCCTCCTCAACGCAGCCTACTTCGCATTATGGTGCAAGTGATGCAGCGTTGGGGCTCAACAGCTAATTTACCACTGGCACAGGGGTCGACACAGGGATGGCCCATATGCTTTTGATTTTTGGTCAAGAATGCATTTACTAAATGTCAGTGTCTGATCCAGCCTAATTTGGTACACAGGCACCCACCTTTATTTCCAGCTTGATCAGGGCCTCTATCTTGTTTGATGGTGGGATTGCAGCTACTTGTACTACTGCACATATGGGCCCTCATGATGAGTCTGGCAGTCCTATGACCACCTGACTTGCAGCTCTGCTCAGACCACCGTCAACTGCAGCTGTCCAACAGGCACATTGAGACCATGGTGTAAGTGCCACGTTCCGATGGCCTGACACTGCCAGGTTGTCGGCAGCCTACAGGCTGGTGGTGACACCGGGCTGGATCCTCCAGGTCAGCACTGCAATCAGGGCTGCCCTCCAGATTATTATCCACTTTCCCACCAGCCTTTGCATGGCAGTCCATCCACCATGCAAAGGCTGGTGGTAATGGGGAGTGGGGTGCACCTGCACTGCCCATGCACTTGGCATGGGCAGTGTAGGGACCCCCATGGGCAGTCCTTTTGCACTTTTCAATGGCCAATTTACAGGCAGTGATAAGCAAACCCCAACATTGGTGTTGGCTATCTTACAAGCCAGCGTTAATGTTCTGGTGAGTTTTCCATAGAGCTGGCAGCCCGAGACATGGTTTCCACCCACCATCCCAGCTGGAATCTCATAATGCCTACCGCAGAGGGAAAACCTCACTGGTGGTCTCCCCAAAACAGGACTTTGGTGGGCATCCTCCGCTGGTGAATTTCGTAATGGGCATCATTATGTTCACAGATATTCACCATGTGTTGTATTTGTTCAATTGTTTGCCCATTCCCATGTGTGTAATACGGTTGTGTCTGAGTTGTTGTGGGTTCACCCTGTATGTTTCGTGTACCACGGGTTGCAAGCTTTAGTGCATATTTTTCTCTTGCAGCACAGTTCAGGTCAGCAGCAATATGTGTAGCTCAACACTGCACCAGGTTAGTTATGCAGGGAAGTGCCATGTTTACTGGCATATGGGACAGCCCTGCAATTCCCCCTGCAGATGCACTGATTTGTTCTCTGTGCACCAAGACAGGCATTGTTGCTGCATGATGTAGGAGTGGCTCCCTTGAGGGGCTGAATTGTTTCTGTGCAGGTTGGTGTCCCTGCCAGCACATGTACAAGTCACGTTAGCTAAGGTGACATTTCAATGTGTGCTGCAAGATATACTGGTAATGCTACAAGGAGAGAGGAGAGCATTTTTGTGAGATACACCACTCTGAGCCCACTCAAAGATATCGACTTCTGTTTTTGTCTCAGTTGTCTAAGTTGGGTGGGTACAGGAAGTTGACATTATGCAAGGGGTGTTGTGATGGCACAGCCCCAGGCACAGTATATACACGTCCCTTCCAGCCAATGTGCTGCATATTTACGTGGTGGAGTAAAGCCCTGGTGATTGGTGTATATCCACGTTAGGTATAGGTTTGGGGGCACAACCAAGACATGCGTACATGTATTGCTTCTATGGGTATGGGGCATCTGGATTCAGGGCGCATGTGTCCCCATGCACTCCTTGAGCATGCATTGGGTGTGTCCTATCCACCTCCCCCTTCGGGCATTTGTAAGATTCCTGTTAATTCCCCCAAGCAACTTACCCTACATTTATGGTGGTGGTTTGTAGTCTGCGCTGTCCTGTCCTTGGATTCCTGTGACCAGTTCTTCTGGGATGACCGCTGCAACCATCTCTTCCAGCTCATCCAG
This sequence comes from Pleurodeles waltl, assembly GCF_031143425.1. Lineage (NCBI taxonomy): Eukaryota > Metazoa > Chordata > Amphibia > Caudata > Salamandridae > Pleurodeles > Pleurodeles waltl. The sequence goes on from NC_090437.1 coordinate 541,283,035, forward strand.
GTCCTCCTGTGGTACAAGACTTCCACCTCCAGTCTGCAGTGCTGCCTTTCTGTTCTTGGCCAATTTCTCCTTAGTTCTACTCTTGCAATCATGCCAGCGCTTCTTGCACTCAGTGACAGTTCTCTTCAAGTGTTCCACGCAGTTGATTTAGTCCATTATTTGCTGCCATATAGCCTCTCCCTTACGAATTGGCAATTTGGAGGCGACGAAGAGCTGGTATTGGTGCTCCTTCATCTCTCTGACAAGGATGTCGTGCTCCTCCTCACTGAAGTGATACTTGTGCTTTTTCTTCTCCTGCTCCAGGGACTTCTGTGGATCCTCCTGACTGGTGCTTGGGCGATAGGGGTCTCCCTGGGGTTTCTCCAGCCCTGATTCTTCCATTTTCAGTTGCACTTGCCTTTTTTCCGGTTTGTGCATTTAATTTTGGTGTTATTGCGGACAAAAAATGGTGCTAACCTTTTTGCAACATGTTTACGTGCCTCAAGACGGTTTTGCACCACTTTTGCAGCATTAATGTAATTTTTCTTTACGACAGGGCGCAATGGTTAAAGTCATTATTTGTGACGCTCACATTTCTTTGTGCTGGCTTGCCCATTCCATTAATATGGCACCCGGCTTGCGCTCAGGAATGGCGCTAGCAGGTGGTAAGATTTTTAATGCAAAACTGCGTTAGCGCAGTTTTACATCAAAAAGTATAAATATGTCCCTCAGTCTACTGAGGAAATACAAGCTATTGTGATTTGTCAGATTGTAGACAGTGAGACAGCAACGAATAAACATTACAAGGTCATCGAGAGCAAATAATCATGCAGTATACATTAGAAAGATTGAAGTTAGGCAAACACCAGTGATTTCAGTGCCTCCAATATCTGTGCAGTAAATGAGTAACACACTGTGTAGGTCACAAACTAGCAGCATTTAAGAAATGTTAGGATTAACATTGTGTTCAATTTTTGTAGACAAACTCAGCATGTCTGTCTTTAATAGCTGCAAATTTCTCAATGACTTGAACATAAAAGTCTGGAATTCTTTTAACAAGGTCTGTCTCTATAAAGAGCATTATCTAAGCATTCAGTCTTTGCTGAATCACTGTGTTCCTGAGAAATGTCTTGGTTCTGTTGAAAGTAGAAAAACATTGTTCTGACTCTGCTGTTGCCATAGGAGTGGTAATGATTATTTGTAATAAAGCCACTGTCTCTGTAGTTGCCTTTTCTATATTAACTTTCTGAATTAAAGCGAGTAACAAAATGGCACCAGTGGCCTCCCGATACACATGCATCGAGTACAGTACAGTTAACTGAGTTCTCAGATCTTCATTGCTGAGCATAGTATAAGTCTCCACAGCCTCCTTCAGTGCTTACTCAGGGAAAGAAATATCACCATTTGCAAACTGATTACACTGCAGTAATGTGGCTCTCACTAAATGCTTTGTAAAAGAAAAACATTCCTTTGCATGTACAACTATGTCACATATCTTTTTCGTAATTTGGACAGACTGCTAATGTTTTTCCTGTGGTTTGAGAAACTAGAATCATTTGGCAGTTTAGTGTCTAAATTATCAATATCTTCTCTGGCTTTGTTCATGCTGGTGACGATCTGTCTGGTGGCTCTTTGCACAAAGACAGTATCTATTTCACATTTTTGTAACTGGTTGTATGATATGTCGGCATGGGATATTATTTCATGAGATAAAAAGAGAAAGAACTGACATTTTCTGTGTTATAGTGTTTTAGCAAAGCCACAGGCCTCATTCTGACTTTTGAATTAAAAGTCAGCATTGGCTTCTATGGTATTAAACCATTTCTCAGGGTCAACCCTATATTGGGATATTTGGTTGACTGTAAATATGTGAAAGGTATAATGAGTTGGTAGCCCACTGGCCACAATTTCATGTAGTGCCTCTGTTATTTTGGGAGAATGTGAGAAGAAATCTGCCATGCCTCCTACATCCAAAAAGAAGATTTGTTCATCGGCGATCTTTGCTACTGCTTGTTGCATAATAAAATTAAGCTGGTGAGCACAACAGTGCAAATAATGAGCATTAGGGTACACATCTCTAATTTGTTTTTGTACTCCACTAAAGATTCCACTCATTACTGAAGCATCATCATAGCTTTGTGCAATAAGTTTTGTTTTTGAGGCTGTTCTGGAAAAATCAAGTTCAATTCATGGAGAATAGCTGAAGAAATGGTTTCTAGACTAGAATCTTTTAAATGTGTGAAACCATAGAACCTCTCCACAACTTTACTGTCATTGTCAAGGTACAGAAAGCGTAATACTGAGTCATTCAGTGGTGTCAGCAGCCTAAATAGCTACAACGTTTGTGTTTTTCAACTGTTGGACTAAGTAGCTGCTTATAATCACTAGCATACACTCACGGAGTTCATTTTTTATTGTTTTAGAAGTGCCCTTTAAGACAGTAGCACTTGCTAAATGTGCTTCCATTTCACTGTCTATGCATGCTATTAAATTTGCAAAGCCTCTGAATATACCTGGATTTTAGGGAACTTTCAGATTTGCCATGCCCTCGTAAGGCCAGTTCAAAATCACTGAAGAAATGAATACAATCAATTATTTTTGATAGTGTGTGTCTATTCTTATCAACTGCTTCACAGTGCTTCTTTATTGATTGGCAGTACGTGTCGCTTATGTGGGCTTGAATCGGTATGTCTCCCAACATTCCTAGTCATGTCAGCTTTTCTATAGGGTTTTTGAGTGTGCATGCTTTTCTATTTTATCTGACCAGTGCCTCAAGTCTGTTACTCCTTTGTCTACGGGAATGTCACCACCAAACAGCAAGCAGGGGCAGCAGAACAGAGAATTTGTTGAAGTACTCCCTGGAAGCCAAACAACTTTTGTGTACCAGGTGTTTGAGAATGTACGTTTGTACGTCTTCCCTCCATCTAGGGCTCTTTATTGCAGTTTTAGGTCTGGCCAATCAGGTCCTAATTTCTTTTTACCGTTAATTTGTCTTCATGACTCAGCCAGGGAATGGTTTTGCAAGTAGTTGTTCTACTCTATTCATGGTGTCTTACCAATATTAAAGTTGCATGTCAATAATTACAGTACAATGCATAAGGTTTAGTGCAAATATAAATCATATTTCTGTACAAATGCATATCTTGTGTGTTGGACCTGCCCTTTTTACAGGGTCATCCTCAAACCTTTTACCTCCTTCCTCCTATATTTCCTGACCTGTTTTTGTTGGCTTTGAACTCTGAGCACTTTACCACTGCTAACCAGTGCTAAAGTTCATATGCTCTCTATTTAAATTGTAGTGTTAATTGGTTTATCCATGATTGGCATATTTGATTTACTAGTAAGTCCCTAGTAAAGTGCACTAAAGGTGCCCAGAGCCTGTAAATCAAAAGCGACTAGTGGGCCTGCAGCACTGGTTGTGCCACCCACATGAGTAGCCCTGTGATCATGTCTCAGACCTGCCACTGCAGTATCTGTGTATGCAGTTTTAAAGTGTAAATTTCGACTTGGCAAGTGTACCCACTTGCCAGGCCTAACCCTTCCCTTTTCCTACATATAAGACACACCTATGGTAGGTCCTTGGTAGCCCTATGGGCAGGGTGCAGTGTATGTTTAAGATAGGACATATACTAATGTCTTTTATATGTCCTGACAGTGACATGGGGGGCCATTACAACATTGGTGGTAAATGCCGCTTACCGCCGTGCAGAAGACCGCCAACACACCGCCGCGGCTGCAGAATTCCACCACAGCTATTACGACCCACAGCTCGGAATCTGCCAACATCCAGACACCCACATATGTCAGCCACACCAAAGGTCAGTGATAAACTGGCGATAACAAAACCTCCACCGTCACGCTAACAGGAATACGCCCACACTATCACAACTCACGAATCCACGCGACGGTCTTTCAACAGTGCTTCTTTATTGATTGGCAGTACGTGTCGCTTATGTGGGCTTGAATCGGTATGTCTCCCAACATTCCTAGTCATGTCAGCTTTTCTATAGGGTTTTTGAGTGTGCATGCTTTTCTATTTTATCTGACCAGTGCCTCAAGTCTGTTACTCCTTTGTCTACGGGAATGTCACCACCAAACAGCAAGCAGGGGCAGCAGAACAGAGAATTTGTTGAAGTACTCCCTGGAAGCCAAACAACTTTTGTGTACCAGGTGTTTGAGAATGTACGTTTGTACGTCTTCCCTCCATCTAGGGCTCTTTATTGCAGTTTTAGGTCTGGCCAATCAGGTCCTAATTTCTTTTTACCGTTAATTTGTCTTCATGACTCAGCCAGGGAATGGTTTTGCAAGTAGTTGTTCTACTCTATTCATGGTGTCTTACCAATATTAAAGTTGCATGTCAATAATTACAGTACAATGCATAAGGTTTAGTGCAAATATAAATCATATTTCTGTACAAATGCATATCTTGTGTGTTGGACCTGCCCTTTTTACAGGGTCATCCTCAAACCTTTTACCTCCTTCCTCCTATATTTCCTGACCTGTTTTTGTTGGCTTTGAACTCTGAGCACTTTACCACTGCTAACCAGTGCTAAAGTTCATATGCTCTCTATTTAAATTGTACTGTTAATTGGTTTATCCATGATTGGCATATTTGATTTACTAGTAAGTCCCTAGTAAAGTGCACTAAAGGTGCCCAGAGCCTGTAAATCAAAAGCGACTAGTGGGCCTGCAGCACTGGTTGTGCCACCCACATGAGTAGCCCTGTGATCATGTCTCAGACCTGCCACTGCAGTATCTGTGTATGCAGTTTTAAAGTGTAAATTTCGACTTGGCAAGTGTACCCACTTGCCAGGCCTAACCCTTCCCTTTTCCTACATATAAGACACACCTATGGTAGGTCCTTGGTAGCCCTATGGGCAGGGTGCAGTGTATGTTTAAGATAGGACATATACTAATGTCTTTTATATGTCCTGACAGTGACATGGGGGGCCATTACAACATTGGTGGTAAATGCCGCTTACCGCCGTGCAGAAGACCGCCAACACACCGCCGCGGCTGCAGAATTCCACCACAGCTATTACGACCCACAGCTCGGAATCTGCCAACATCCAGACACCCACATATGTCAGCCACACCAAAGGTCAGTGATAAACTGGCGATAACAAAACCTCCACCGTCACGCTAACAGGAATACGTCCACACTATCACAACTCACGAATCCACGCGACGGTCTTTCAACAGTGCTTCTTTATTGATTGGCAGTACGTGTCGCTTATGTGGGCTTGAATCGGTATGTCTCCCAACATTCCTAGTCATGTCAGCTTTTCTATAGGGTTTTTGAGTGTGCATGCTTTTCTATTTTATCTGACCAGTGCCTCAAGTCTGTTACTCCTTTGTCTACGGGAATGTCACCACCAAACAGCAAGCAGGGGCAGCAGAACAGAGAATTTGTTGAAGTACTCCCTGGAAGCCAAACAACTTTTGTGTACCAGGTGTTTGAGAATGTACGTTTGTACGTCTTCCCTCCATCTAGGGCTCTTTATTGCAGTTTTAGGTCTGGCCAATCAGGTCCTAATTTCTTTTTACCGTTAATTTGTCTTCATGACTCAGCCAGGGAATGGTTTTGCAAGTAGTTGTTCTACTCTATTCATGGTGTCTTACCAATATTAAAGTTGCATGTCAATAATTACAGTACAATGCATAAGGTTTAGTGCAAATATAAATCATATTTCTGTACAAATGCATATCTTGTGTGTTGGACCTGCCCTTTTTACAGGGTCATCCTCAAACCTTTTACCTCCTTCCTCCTATATTTCCTGACCTGTTTTTGTTGGCTTTGAACTCTGAGCACTTTACCACTGCTAACCAGTGCTAAAGTTCATATGCTCTCTATTTAAATTGTACTGTTAATTGGTTTATCCATGATTGGCATATTTGATTTACTAGTAAGTCCCTAGTAAAGTGCACTAAAGGTGCCCAGAGCCTGTAAATCAAAAGCGACTAGTGGGCCTGCAGCACTGGTTGTGCCACCCACATGAGTAGCCCTGTGATCATGTCTCAGACCTGCCACTGCAGTATCTGTGTATGCAGTTTTAAAGTGTAAATTTCGACTTGGCAAGTGTACCCACTTGCCAGGCCTAACCCTTCCCTTTTCCTACATATAAGACACACCTATGGTAGGTCCTTGGTAGCCCTATGGGCAGGGTGCAGTGTATGTTTAAGATAGGACATATACTAATGTCTTTTATATGTCCTGACAGTGACATGGGGGGCCATTACAACATTGGTGGTAAATGCCGCTTACCGCCGTGCAGAAGACCGCCAACACACCGCCGCGGCTGCAGAATTCCACCACAGCTATTACGACCCACAGCTCGGAATCTGCCAACATCCAGACACCCACATATGTCAGCCACACCAAAGGTCAGTGATAAACTGGCGATAACAAAACCTCCACCGTCACGCTAACAGGAATACGCCCACACTATCACAACTCACGAATCCACGCGACGGTCTTTCAACCGTGGTATTCCATTGGCGGTACACACCGCCACGCTCAAAATACACACACATTTACAAAGCACTACCACATTGGACAATTCCAAATACACACACCTGATACACATACACACACCACTCCCATACACCCAATACAATATAAAACACACACCCACATCACCCACAAACCCTTACGACTAGAAATTTAGACGAAGGCCAGAGAGACAGCACAGCAAAGACAACCCCACCATACAGAGGCACACAACACCATCACACATACACATCCACGCACATAACACCACACACCCCTAAACATCACCCCACACATCACAACACACACCACCTCACACATCACCCACACCACCCCATGGCACCTCAAAGACACCCCAGGTTTTCTGAGGAGGAGCTCAGGGTCATGGTGGAGGAAATCATCCGGGTAGAGCCACAGCTATTCGGATCACAGGTGCAACACACCACCATAGCTAGGAAGATGGAGCTATGGCACAGAATCGAGGACAGGGTCAACGCAGTGGGACAGCACCCAAGAACTAGGGATGACATCAGGAAGAGGTGGAACGACCTACGGGGGAAGGTACGTTCCGTGGTCTCAAGACATCACATCGCTGTTCAGAGGACTGGCAGCGGACCCCCACCTCCTCCCCCACAACTAACAACATGGGAGGAGCAGGTCTTGGCTATACTGCATACTGAGGGCCTCGCAGGAGTAGCTGGAGGAATGGACTCTGGTAAGTCAAATCTTTCACTACTTCATCCCCCACCCTACCTGCATGCTATCACATACCCCCACCCTCACCCTCACCCCATAACTCCAACTCCTCACATATGTCCCACTATCACAACCCACCCAACCCAACACCAAGCCCGCCATGCAACACCAAAGCATGGACACCCATCACCAATGCATGGCCACTGCACATACCCACACACACCCCTAAACAATTATTACACAAGGTCCTACACAAAAATGCAAGCACTGGGGAACAGGGTCACCCACCCATTGCACACCATGGCACGCACAGATGCAATAATTATGCCTTTACACCCCTGCAGGACCCCTACCCAATGTAACTGGACAGGAGGTACCAGACATGTCCATTCCCCCCACAGAAGAGGCCCACAGTGATGACAGCAGCTCTGTCCAACTGGATCTAGATGACCAGCCCGGCCCATCTGGGACCTCAGGACAGTTGGTTTCCCTCACACTGGCACAAGCCACAACAGAGCCTGCCCCCTCTGGAAACACCAGCACAGCACCCACCCTGCAGGCCCATACCTCTGTCCCCAGGACACATCAAGCAACAGTGTGTCCACCACTACAGGGAACCCAGGCTAACCCACCAACCCAACAACAGCAGGGACCTGGGGGCAGTGGCAGTGGACACACGGTTCAGGGGACAGAGGCCCAGGAACACAGGGGATCTGGGAGGGCTGTTGTGTGACAGGGGGAGGACAGGCCAAGGGAACCCACTATCCTCGAGGCCCTCTCCAACATCATGGGATCCTACCACCATTCCCAGGAGACAATGGCAACAGTACTGGTAAAGTTTCAGGAGACCCAGCGGCTGCAGGAGGAACAGTATTTGGGGGTCAGGGAGGAACTCAAAGCCATCAATTCCACCCTGGGCACCATTGTAGGGGTGCTGAAGGAACTCGTGAACACCAGGAGGGACACTGTGGCACAACAAGGGGCCCCTGACACCAGCATGGATGATGAACTGCCCACCACCTCCGCCGTCGCTACTGGACAGGAGGCACCACCACAGGACCACGACACCAGCACCGCACCCCCTGCCGATGGAGAACCACCCCGCAAACGGTCCCTGAGATCCAGGACAAAGACAGGGAACAATGCCAAGACGCCTGCCAAGAAATTAGACCACCCTTATTGTCATCCTTTTGTCCCACTTTGTCACCCTGTCCATCCATCAACTGCCCAAGCTCCACTTCCTATGCCCCTTTGGACAATGCACCTGTGAGACTAATAGACTGGACTCTGCCATGGACATTCCTCCACCATCACCCCTGACCATTTTACAACCCCCTCCACTATTTAGCACTTAAGTAAACACCCTTAAATCACAAAACTATCTGGAGTCAGTCTGTGCTTTCGAAAATGTGTATTTGCAATAACTGAGGAAAAATGATATATCCATTGTATTGTCAGCATACCTATGTCACACAGCTCTAGTCCATGAGGAAACAAAGCAGATATCACACAGTGGGACCCACATCTGTGAAATCGAAAGGGAAAGTGACAACTCAGGGTCCATAAACTGGGTGAAACTGACAGACAGATAAGAGGTGGAACAAGTGTATCAGATGTAGCAGGCAGTGATGTCTTCTTAGCTGTGTCTCACTGGAAGTATTGATGAATCACTGTGTTTCTGTTGTCAATATCCTCTTCTTCTGCTTCCTTGTCTTCACTGTCCACAGGCTTCACAGCTGCCACAAGACCTCCATCTGGACCATCCTCCTGCAGAAAAGGCACCTGTCGTCGCAAAGCCAAGTTGTGAAGCATACAGCAGGCCACGATGATCTGGCACACCTTCTTTGGTGAGTAGAATAGGGAACCACCTGTCATATGGAGGCACCTGAACCTGGCCTTCAGGAGGCCGAAGGTCCTCTCTATAACCCTCCTAGTTCGCCCATGGGCCTCACTGTAGCGTTCCTCTGCCCTTGTCCTGGGATTTCTCACTGGGGTCAGTAGCCATGACAGGTTGGGGTACCCAGAGTCACCTGCAAATGTCAAGGGACACCTGTTAGACACACACTAACCCTTAGGGACAACCCCAGACCCAGACCCAGACACCTAGTCACACTGTATAGGGTCCATGTCCTCACCTAATAGCCACACACAGTGCCTCTGGAGTTGCCCCATCACATAAGGGATGCTGCTATTCCTCAGAATGTAAGCGTCATGCACTGAGCCAGGAAATTTGGCGTTCACATAGGAGATGTACTGGTCGGCCAAACACACCATCTGCACATTCATCGAATGGTAACTCTTCCGGTTTCTGTACACCTGTTCACTCCTGCGGGGGGGACCAAGGTCACATGTGTCCCATCAATGGCACCTATGATGTTGGGGATATGTCCCAAAGCATAGAAGTCACCTTTCACTGTAGGAAAATCCTCCACCTGAGGGAACACGATGTAGCTGCGCATGTGTTTCAGCAGGGCAGACAACACTCTGGACAACACATTGGAAAACATAGGCTGGGACATCCCTGAGGCTATGGCTAATGTCATCTGAAAAGACCCACTTGCCAGGAAATGGAGTACTGACAGCACCTGCACTAGAGGGGGGATACCAGTGGGATGGCGGATAGCTGACATCAGGTCCGGCGCCAACTGGGCACACAGTTCCTGGATTGTGGCACGGTCCAGTCTGTAGGTGACAATTACATGTCGCTCTTCCATTTTCGACAGGTCCACCAGCGGTCTGTACACCGGAGGATGCCGCCATCTCCTCACCTGCCCCAGCGGACGTGCTCTATGGAGGAGAACAGCGAGCAGAGGGTCAGGCATCACTGAGGTACGAAAACACTACTTTATTGCACACATTTTTCAATCCGCTATGTCCCTGTCTTAATGTGTATGCAAGGCCTAGATATGCGTGACGCATTTAAAATTAATGCCATGTGGCCCCCTGAAATGGCGGCTGCCTGACCTGTAATGTGGGACAAGGGGATATGAGGTAACTGCGCTGGCGTTGTACACCGTCGGGGTAGGAGGTCGAAGACCTCAGCGCAATCCTGCATTGGTTAACATTGGGCCCTATGGGTCCCAGGAGCCAATGACGATGTACGCCGGCGGTGACGGTACGCACCGCCGTGGACATGACCACCATTTTCTATCTGTTCACTCACTTGATACCTGATCTTCGACAGCAGAGGACCTACACTGAAAGTGCTGCTGTGACCTCAGTCTGGAAGAGACAATGGCTCATATGTCGGGGGAAAGGGCCCCTGCCTTCACCACAGAGGAGTTGGAGAAACTAATGGATGGGGCCCTCCCCCAGTACACGCTACTCTACGGTCCTCCAGACAAACAGGTAAGTACACTGTGAGCATGTTGTATGGGCAACACCTGTGTGGAGTGGTGTGGATGGAAGATAGGGGGGGAGAATGAGGCGTGCATGAAATGACGGTGAGTGCGTGTGCGTCATGGCAAGGGTAGGAATGTGGGCCAATGACTGTGACGGTCCGGACAGTTATATCTTCTCCTTTTCCCCTGTACTATTCCTGTAGGTCAGCGCCCACCAGAAGAAGGATATTTGGCGTGCCATCGCCAAGGAAGTCCGGACCCTGGGGGTCCACCACAGACGGAGCACCCACTGCCGGAAAAGATGGGAGGACATTCGCCACTGGAGCAAAAAGACGGCAGAGGCCCAGCTGGGGATGTCCTCCCAACGTGGGAGGGGTGCCCATCGCACCATGACCCCCCTGATGTTCTGGATCCTCGTGGTGGCGTAACCGGAGTTGGATGGGCGCTTGAGGGCATCACAGCAGCCACAAGGGGGTGAGTACACTCTCAGTCAGCTGATTCAGCGCGCATTAAGAGGTGTCTGGGTGGGGGAGGTGGGCTGAGGGTTCCCCTAGGCCAGGGTGAGTTTAGTAGGCAAGGTCCCTTCGTAAGGCAGGCCATGTGGCACCTCACCCCACCAGTGTTCAGAGGCAACCACACCTAGTCAGGCTCGTGTGACTTCCATGTGTGCATCAATCGGGCATAGGCCTTGTACCCCATGTCCCTGTGATTAATTAGGGAACTCTAAGTGCACAGCGTAGTGCAGAGATCTTCTGTGTCTGTAGTGTCCGCCAGCGGTAGCGGTAGTGCATGCACTCAACATGTCTTTCTTCTTTCCCCCCCCCCCTTTATTTGGTCTCCCTGTTCTTGTGTGCAATAGCATCATCAGGTGGAGGAGCAGTGGCACCGGAGCAGGATAGAGCTGCATCCCACATGGCCCTGGAGGGCGAGACAACGGAGTCTGAAGGCACCAGTGGGACGGAGGGCGAGGGGAGCTCCACAGCGGGGACAGGAGCTGAGACCAGCGACACGGACTCCTCCTCTGATGGGAGCTCCCTTGCGGTGGTGGGCACCTCTGTGGCAGCCGCATCTACAGGTACAGCTGCCACCCCCCCTACCAGCACCGCCCACCCAGCAGCCCCTCAGTGTGTGCCCCGTGGCCACTCACCCAGGAGGGTGGGCATCTCCTTCGCCCCAGGCACCTCAGCCCCTGCCCCTGTCAGCCCTGCTGCCCTCAGTGAGGAGGCCATTGACCTCATGAGATCCCTCACTGTTGGGCAGTCTACCATTCTGAATGCCATTGAGGGTGTAGAGAGGCAGTTGCAACAGACCAATGCATACCTGGAGGGCATTCAGCCCAACAGCGAGCTTTTCAGACTCTGGCCTCAGCACTGAGGCCAGAGCCCCTCCAATTTCCTCCACCCAGACCCAAACCCCTGTACTTCAGCCTATCCCAAGCACACCATCAGACCAGCATGCACACACCTCAACACACAAGGGAAGCTCTGGCAAACATAAGCACCACACATCCCACAGGCACTCACACAAGCATCATACCCATGCAGACATACCAACAGCCACTGCCTCCACTGTGTCCCCCTCCTCCTCGTCTCCCTCCTCCCTCCCTGTCACGTCTCCACTCACACCTGCATGCACTACATCTTCATCCACTACGTCCATCACCAGCACACCCATCACCACACACTGCTCATGTGCACTCACCTCCCCCACTACCATTCACACATCCCCTGTGACCTCTCCCAATGTGTCTGTGAGCCCACCTCCCAAGGTACAGAAATGCAGTCACACACCCACCCAACAGCCATCCACCTCACGACAGCCTCCAGCCCATGCACCTTCACCCAATGTCAGCAAACGTACACCTCCTACAACCATACCTCTTCCTCCACTCCCAAACCCCCTCCATCTACCCGTCCCAGTGTGTCTAAAAAACGTTTCCTGTTCAACCTTGACCTCTTCCCCTCACCTCCCCCACCCCTTCAGTCCCCTAGGGCACGCCTTTCCAGGTCCCAACCCAGCACCTCAGCCACCACATCCGCGGGAACAGTGGTGCCAGAAGTAACCGGCTTCTGGAGTGCGCCAAGCAGCAGTGCAGCCAGTGTGCCAAGGAGCCAGACCACGGACAGTCCCCCACCTCAGAAGCATAAGAAGTTGGCCACTGCCCAGAGGGAGAAGGGTAAAACACCTGCCACCAAGGGCCCTCCCAGGACTACAGTTGGGAATGGGAAGAAAGCTGCGCCACCATCCAAGGTGGGAAAGGGGCACAGAAATTAAGGGAAGTCGCCGCCAACCTGCACGGCGGACAAGACCGCTACCAGCACCGCTGCCCAGGACACCGCTGCCACCAGCACCGCTTCCCAGGACACCGCCGCCACCAGCACCGCTGCCAAGGACACCGCCGCCACCAGCACCACTGCCCAGGACACCGCCGCCACCAGCACCACTACCCAGGACACCGCCGCCACCAGCACCGCTGCCCAGGACACCGCCGCCACCAGCACCGCTGCCCAGGACACCACCGCCACCAGCACCGCTGCCCAGGACACCGCCGCCACCAGCACTGCTGCCCAGGACACCGCTGCCACCAGCAAACTCACTGAGCCACCCACCAGCACCGCAGGCCAATGAGCGCCGCAAGCACCACCGCAACTGAGGCCGCCAAGAGCAGGATGAAGCACTCTGGGCACGAAGCCCCCTCCAGAACCAGTGAGGATTCACATCCACTACCTCCGTCCTCGGCAGGATGAAGCACTCTGGGCACAAAGCCCCCTCCAGAACCAGTGGAGATTCACATCCACTACCTCTGTCCTTGGCAGGATGAAGTTCTCTGGGCACAAAGCCCCCTCCAGAACCAGTGGAGAAAGACATCCACTACCTCTGTCCTTGGCAGGATGAAGCACTCTGGGCACAAAGCCCCCTCCAGAACCAGTGGAGACCGTTATCCACTTGAGAGACTGTGGCTTTGCACTCCCCAGGATAAAGCAGTGGGCAAAGCACCCACTGTAGAGACTTGAGAGTCTATGGCTTTGCACTCCCCAGGATAAAGCAGTGGGCAAACCACCCACTTGAGAGACTTGAGAGACTGTGGCTTTGCACTCCCCAGGATGCAGCAGTGGGCAAACCACCCACTTGAGAGACTTGAGAGACTGTGGCTTTGCACTCCCCAGGATAAAGCAGTGTGCAAACCACCCACTGGAGAGACTTGAGAGACTGTGGCTTTGCACTCCCAGGATAAAGCAGTGGGCAAACCACCCACTGTAGAGACTTGAGAGACGGTGGCTTTGCACTCCCCAGGATAAAGCAGTGGGCAAACCGCCCACTGTAGAGACTTCAGAGACTGTGGCTTTGCACTCCCCAGGATAAAGCATTGGGCAAACCACCCACTGGAGAAACTTGAGAGACTGTGGCTTTGCACTCCCCAGGATAAAGCAGTGGGCAAATCACCCACTGGAAAGACTTGAGAGACTGTGGCTTTGCACTCCCCAGGATGCAGCATTGGGCAAACCCCCCACTGGAGAAACTTGAGATACTGTGGCTTTGCACTCCCCAGGATAAAGCAGTGGGCAAACCACCCACTTGAGAGACTGTGGCTTTGCACTCCCCAGGATACAGCAGTGGGCATTGAGCCCCCTCGTGGATCTGGCATCGTGCACTCATCCGGCTGAGGTGCCCCCCTTCCCTTCCCCCTGAGGTGCCTGTTGTATTTCTATCTGATGCCCCTGCAGTGTTCTCTCCGTTTTGATCGGGTATCGAGTGTGGGCCTCGCCCATGCATTTTGGGCCCAGTGGTCCACGGACTATAAATGGTGAAATACCTGGACTTGTATTATTGGTGTATATATTTGTTTATAGTGTATATATATTTTTGAGTACTGGATTTTAATTGATTACAATCGTTACAATCATTTCCTTTTGTCTTTGCATTCTTCCGTGGGGGTTGGAGGGTGTAACTGTAATGTATCAATATGTATTAGTGTGTGTGTTGTAGTGGGTGAGGGTGGGGTGGGGGTGTTTCGTGTTGCGTGTGTGTGTCACTCTCTTTTCCCTCCCCCCTCCCCTGTGTTGTAGGTGCAGTACTCACCGTGGTCTTCGTCGCCGGCGTTCGTGCTCCTGGTAGAGGAGCAGAAAGACAAAGGCAGGTAGAATATGGAGTTCTGGCTCCTTGGCGTCCTGGTTCCTCGTGGGGTGTGTAGAGGTGAGCGTTTACCCTTCCAAGTCCTGTTTCCGCCGTGTTTTTGTTCGCAGTGAAACTGCCCCAGAAAAGGTGGCGGATTGGCCTGTTATAATACTGTGGGCAGTGCAATGTCTTCCGCCTGTCTGTTGGCGGTTACCGACGCAGTGTTTGTTTGTACCGCCGTGGCGGTCGGAGTGTTAAAGTGGCTGTCTATGTTGGCGGTTTCCGCCATGGTCGTGATTCAATTTTTTTTCCGCCGGCCTGTTGGCGGTTTTACCACCGCTTTAACACCGACCACCAGGGTTGTAATGAGGGCCATACTGCCAAATTCAGTTTTCACTGTTGCACGGCCTCTCTCTCTCATAGGTTAACCTGGGGGATGCCTTTAAACTCGATTAAAGCGTAGATTCCCTTTGGGAGCAGATAGACATGTGAAGTTTGGGACCTCTGATCTCGCAATTGAAAAATACATCTTTTAGTAAAGTTGGTTTTGAGATTGTGTGTTTAAAAATACCACTTTTAGAAAGTGTCATTTTCTTCCTTGAACCATTTTTGCGACTGTGCCTGTTTGTGGATTCCCTGTCTGGGTTAGTTTGACAGTTGGGCTGTTTGCACCTCTCTCCAGACAGTGACACAAAGGGGGCTGGGTTGTAGCCTGCATAACTTGATGAGCCATCTGTGCTAGGAGGGAGGGGAGGAGTGGTCCCTCGCACCTGAAAGGGCTGTGCCTGCCCTCACACAATGCAGACTGCAACCCCCTGGTGTGTGTCTGAGGCCTTGACTGGGCATGGCGGGATTTCACAAACAAGTGAGACTTTCCTTTGAAAACTGCCTACTTCAAGAGACCCCAAACCACAGACTTTACTCACTTCTTGGGGTAGACACTCTACCTCACAGACACTTCTGGACAAGAAACCTGCTCGCGAAGAATCCCTGAACCAGACCTGCCAAGAGGAACTGCCTGGCTGCCCAAAAGACTCACAGGGACTGCTTTGCTGACAAGGACTGCTGCCTTGCTGCTCTCTGGCTGTGCTGAGAAGTGCTCTCCAAGGGCTTGGATAGAGCTTGCCTCCTGTTCCCTGAAGTCTCAGGACCAAAAAGACTTCACTCCTGCAACTGGACTCCTTGTGCAGCGAAAATTCAATGCACAGCCTACTAAAAACGACACACAGCCTGCCCCACGGTGAGAAATTCACTGCACGCCCACTCGGAACGATGCAGCCTAACTTTGCAAGGAGAAGATCGATGCAGCACCTAGGTTGTGACCGGAACTTCGACACATGGCCCACCGGATCGACGCACAGCCGACCCGGGACGACGCAGCCCGACTTCCAGAAAGGAATCGACGCAGCACCTGCCGTTCGGGAGAAATTTCCACGCAATGCCCACTGGATCGGCGCAGCACTTGTGACTTTGCTCCGCCAGTCCAGGATGCCATGCACAGTCCCCGCGGTGCCAGAAAACCCCGCAACCCAAAAAGGAATCAAGTCTGCGTGCCAGAAATCAATTTAAAGCCTTCCCCTGCATGGAAAAAACGACGCAAGTCGGTGTGCGAAGAGGTGAAACTGATGCACACCTCCCCGTTTTCCACGCATCACCTCCTCTGCAGTCTCTTGCGGAGATTTTGAACGTGAACCAGGTACTTTGTGCTTGCAAGAGACCTTTATTGTTTTTAAGAGACATTTATTTGTTTTGCAAAGACTTAAGACACTTTATATCACTTTTACAGTGATACCTCAACATATACTTAATGCATTTTAATCGTTTCGACCTACATCTTAACAGATAAATATTATGTATTTTTCTAAACACTGGGTGTTATATTTTTGTAGTGCTATATTGTGTAATTGTATGATTTATTGCACAAATACTTTACACATTGCATTCTAAGTTTAGCCTGACTGCTCAGTGCCAAGCTACCAGAGGGTGGTCACAGGATAATTTGGATTGTGTGTGACTTACCCTGACTAGAGTGAGGGTCCTTGCTTGGACAAGGGGTAACCTGACTGCCAACCGAAGACCCAATTTCTAACATTGTGTATCAGCAATATATCTCCAACAACAATACCCTTTGCACAAAGTGACTTTTCATTATACTTATCCCTATATTCTGCTGCCTTGGCAGCCATACTGGCTGTTGAACTTGAGATATATCTCGAGCCACAGGAGAGGGCTTATAACAAGGCAAGATAGAGGGTATTTAACAACCAGTATAGCCTAACACAGCTAGGCTATAAAGCTAATATTACATTCCATCCACTGAGGGTAAAATGTTCTAAATTAATTAAAGAAAATACAGAAAGACTGACATTGGAATGTGTTGGAGCAGGATCTTCCAACGTTTCAATCTTTTAATACTGATTACACAGTTACATGCCTCAAATTGGTTGGGAGGTTGGGTCGTTCTGAACCCTCTTCTTCTTTGTCCAAATGTTACATCCTATTGTCCAAATCTGTATGATGTAAAATACATTTCTAATTCAATAAATGTATGAAAATAAGAATATCAGGAGTTATACCTACAATATTCTTTCACTGTGTGCTATGCTAGCTCAGTTACTGGCCTGTTCACAAGAGCACAATGTATTAAAGGGAATTGGACCCTTCTGGAATTTTCGTTCAGCAAGAGACAATGTTGCAATCTAGGGCTGGACTGAGAACCCAAATACCCAAAGTAGCCCTGGCAAATTTTGTTATAACAGCCCCTATAGTGTGCCTAGAGAGCGAGCCTGACCAATACAAAGGGGCTTAGGGGTTTCCCCTCCAATACCACAAGAAAATGTGGGCAAAAATGGCAAAAACTGTGCATACTAAAACATATTTTTCATTATATACCATTGTTTTCATTTTGAAAGCATAGTAAATTATGACCTTACCCCTCACCAGGACTCAGCCATCTTTATTGGGGCTCTTTATTGATTCGCTCACCATCACCCTATAAAAGTGCCTCTCTCATCTCTCCATCCATAGCCCTTCTCTCACATGTTTTTTATTTGTTGTATAGCACCTCTCTTAACAGCATAGAGTGTTGGAGCACTTTACATCACACACACACAATCAATCACACGTGTCATCAATTTATATCAAATTTTACATAACATCAAGGGGATTACAAGGTGTTAAATTCCCATGCCATCCATGCTCGTAGGCACTTTTTAAGAGTGCTTGGCCCATGGAAGCATAACTCAGAATTCAGAATGTAACACAGTGGTTAGGGTTGACTTTACTAATAACTCTTCATTTCTAAACAAACAAACCCTTTTTAGCAAAATTAGGATAATCAAAGACTGAGAAAAAACACATTACTTTCTGACCTGTACCTGTACCATGGAGTTTGCATGCAGCTCTTTGATGGCAGTCCACTGTGGTACATTATGATTGTAACTTATGAACTGCACAATGACAGTAAACTTACAAATCTCTGGGACAAAAGCAAAATCTAACTGAGCAACATAAAATACTGCTCTGTGATCTGCATAGTAAACGTTCTTTGCAGCAGGCATATTAACCCTCTGCACTTCCTTAGATGAGTCAAAACTGCCGCTTGACAGAGCCATATCTCTCTCCAGCAGGTACATGATAACCAGAGGTATCTTGGCACTTGCAAATGAAGAAACACAGGCATGATGGCAAAAAATATTGCATTATCAGATTAACAGTGCTCATGTACAGCAGACTAGCAGAGCAGGACAAATGACGTTGGGGTCTTAGATAGCACAGGAAGTGCACACATCTCCTAGATCAGGCCAAACAACAATGAACATGTCCATGATAGCAGGACAGTTAATAGACTAGAAATGACCTCCAGTGCCAGTGTGGTTGAAAGAACACATTTACCATCAGACAGAGCAGAGCCCAGGAGATCAGGACAATCAACAGTGTAGGAATATGGTCAAGCAGGATGCCCAACATTGTAGTGAGAGACTGCAACATATGCAGGAGGGAAAGACAAAGTCAGAGAAATAATATATCGCTGACAGGAAGCATGTGGCATCAGGCTGATACACAGCACTGTACAGGCAACTGAAAGCCCCTTCCCTCAGCACTCTCCCTCATCCCGTTCACCTCTATTTTCTCTCTTTCATTTTGCCTCCTCTCTTTATGCTCTATGCCACCACTTTCTTTTCTAAAGTATTCATCCTCCCTTGTCTACATACCTCCCTCGCCTCATGCATTACCTACCATGCTTCACTGGAGAGCTAATGAAGAGTAAAACACATGCATCTGGGGCTAAAAAAAATGAAAGTTTTAAATAAATGAAAATAAAGTCATCAAGATATGCTTGAGAACAGAAACATTGAAAAGTTCCATGAACAACAATGACCAGAATGCAACACAAGTGTTTCATATGAAATCCCCAGCTGAAAGTTACGGGTGAGTGCCAGTCATTAGCCAAATATAATCTTTAGTTTTTACAGTCTAGAAATATCTTTCAAGCTTAAAAGAAGTGACAAAAAAACAATGCATCAACTTAAGATACTGGTAGTCACACCGCACGGCAGTGGGTGTCATTCATTTGATGTGGAAGAGTCTGTTGCCTTACAATTATTGCCAGAAAAATGACATCTCCGCACACGAAGATGATTCCGCTCACTGAATTATCAGGATCCAAGGTCATTTTATGATTTATTAACAGCTAAACCCTGACCTCGTAACCCATAAATTTCAATTGCCATGCGCTTCTAAATTGGATGCCAGAAAAAGTGTAGCGTATGGGAGCCACTTTCCTCTTGAAGTTTTCACTGTTCAATAGCCATAAAAATGCTCGGTAAGTATATTTCTACCTTTCTACCTGATGGGTGTTTTCTACCATCACTCTGAAAATATAGTGAATTTAGGACCAGATGTAGCAAAGGATTTTACCCATTCTGTGTCTATGGGAAAATGTGTTTGTACATATGGCCCTTAATGTCATCCCAATGCTTTTCGAAGTGAATGAATTAATGAATGAATTAATTAATCTTTATTGCCTGATTAATTAAAATCATTACAACACATTAAAATAATAAAAGCGAAAAAAAAAATATATCTATATATATATATATATATATATAAAATAAACAGCAAAAGTTACCCTTCAGATGTCAAAGCGGATGCCTATTCATAGCATCTTTTATCTAAACACATTCAAATACTCTTAAGCCCAGGAAATTGCCCCGCTTTGGGTTCCCCAGATGTTAACCACCAGCTGTTACACAAGTAGGTACCCGTAGTACAACCTTCTGCGGGTACCAACTAATTGTTCACCTGTTGACCCAGGCCTGTTTCCAACAAACCCCAGGACCAGCGTAACAAGATATGCACTATCCAAGGGACTGCTGTGCATGAAGAGCCTCTCTCAGCTCATCATCTGGGCATCATCTGGGAATTCTCATCATCCAGGGCTGTAGGGTGACATAGAGGGATGGCAGGGTGGCAGAAGCCATCTTGTCAAAGCCGTTTCTTTGAGGGCCTCCCTACCTCCACGGATACCCATGTTAGTTTGACTCCTGGCCTGGCGTAAGGCTAAACTCAGCTTATGAAATAATTTTCCAGTATGGGCTAGTTCCATGGGGACCACTGCAGTGAAAATAAGGCTTAGCGCTTCGTTACATGTTCTCACCCCATGTTTCAAGAACCGAGGTTTTAGCAGGAGGCACCGTTCAGTCACCACGCAAGGGCAACAGCAAACAAGATGTTTTATCGATTCAGTATGGTGTTTACACAATGTGCATTCATGCATGTGCCCTTGTACGATTTTCCACTTCCATCGGTATTTCCAGGCAGGTAAGGTTAAAAGGCGCATCTGCAGAATGTTCTGGAATGCTTGCTCTCCTAGAAGTGCTTTTAGATAGGGCTGGCCTTTAGTGGTTGCATATGATTCATACAGACCATCAGCTCCACGGATATCCCTAACTATCAAAATATCTTTGGCTCTAGAAGCTTGCACCCCCAAGCTCTTTCAGTTTTTTCTTTAATACCGCTTTCGTGATGGCAGGGTCGGTAGAATAAGAAGGGGCCAAATTGAACTGTTCCTCAGCCTTTGTCAGATAGATGGCCCAACTACTTGTTTTATTTTTGAAAATTTCTTTCAAAGCCCCCCTTAGGCTACATGCCTCTGCCCTGCTGAAACTTTGATAAAACTTTATCATATCCATTTTGCACATCAAGTCCATGCATATTATGGGGGTCATTCTGACCATGGCGGTAATTACCGCCATGGCGGAGGTCGGCGGTAGCACCGCCAACAGGCTGCCGCCATGGGGATTCTGACACCCCCTACCGCCATCCTGTTCATGGCGGCTCTCCCGCCATGAACAGGATGGCGGTAGGGGGTGCCGCGGTGCCCCTGGGGGCCCCTGCCGTGCCCATGCCAATGGTATGGGCACGGCAGGGGCCCCCGTAAGAGGGCCCCAAAAAGTATTTCAGTGTCTGCCCAGCAGACACTGAAATACGCAACGGGTGCAACTGCACCCGTCGCACCTTCCCACTCCGCCGGCTCAATTCTGAGCCGGCATCCTAGTGGGAAGGTTGATTTGCCCTGGGCTGGCGGGCGGTCTTTTGGCGGCCGCCCGCCAGCACAGGGCAAATGTCAGAATCACCGCTGCGGTCTTTCGACCGCGGTGCGGTGTTCTGACGGCGGTACCTTGGTGGACGGCCTCCGCCGTCCGCCAAGGTCAGAATGACCCCCTATATCTAGTTCCAAACGTAACCCTTCATGCCTTGTTGATCTAGGGATCTTGAGAATCCTTTTGTAGGCTCCCATCTGGGCATTCTCTAGAGTGGCTGTCAATTTGCCCAGGAAAGCCAAGTGGCCATAGGTGATTGAGGGAAGCAATTGTGTTCTTATCACCCTCCCTAAAGGCTCAAATTTGGGTGCCTTAAGCCGTTGATGGAGTTTTGCTAAAGTGTGGGAGATTTTTACTGCTTTGAAAGTCAATGCCACTGCCTGGTGTGTTGTTCTCCCCATATTTGATAGCCAGACCCCCAAGTAGTGATATTTATCTTCCAGCTCTACACTTAGAGGTCCAAGTTTCCATCTTCTATATGAATGTTTTGACTGACGGCTGAAAACCAGGACTTTTGTTTTTCCTGCATTTGCTTTTAAAGCATTTCTTTCACTGAAGTCGTGCAGTATGTCCAGGCCCCTTACGAGCCCAATCCAAGTTTCGGCAAGCAAGACCTTGTCGTCCGCGTATTGTAATATGGCCAGCACTAATTGCCCAAGCCTCCAAGGAAACATATTTCCTCTGAGCAACTCAGCACCCAGGTCAGCTGTGTATAAATGAAAAAGAGTGGGGCAATAACGCAGCCCTGTTTTAGGCCTTTCTTGGTTAAAACTTCCTGGTCATGCATGATTTTGTGATTTTTATTCTCACCCAGGTGTCTGAGTGTAGGCCATTACTGAAGCTAGCAATTTCCTCTGAATCCCCCAGGACGCTAGTTTCTTCCAGAGGATGTGCCGCACCACCCCATCGAAAGCCGTGCTATAGTCAATAAAACATGCAAAGAGCGATGGAGATGTTGGTTTTAGTGCTTGTTGTCCAAGATATGAGAGTGCCAGGACATTGTCAAACGTGGAGGAGCTGAGTTTTCAGGGCAGGAAGTGTCCCCTTTTTTATAAATGGGTTGAAGCATTGATCATTTCCAAGCCGCCGGAACCACCGAAAAGTATAAGCAATCATTGAACAGAGCGGTCAGGGGTGCGCCCCAGTAAGCTTGATCGTCTCTGAAGATACCCCCTGGTAGGCCATTAGGGCCGGGGGCCCCATCCCGCCTCATTTTGCCAAGGATAGTTTGCACAGTTTTAATGGCGATAGGGCCAATTTTACCGTCTAATTCATCCGATTCATTGAGACCAGCATTGTGAGCTTGATCCCCTGCATATTTCGGGTCTGCATAGAGATTTCCCACATGCCTTTCCCAAACACTAGCAGAGATCACGTTAGTGTTTGTTTCAGAGTCGTAGAGCAATGTACTGACGAAATACCCAAATTCTCTGCTTTTGTGAGACAGAAGCAATGTTACCAGATGTTTCCAGCGTTCTTCGTTTCTTTGACTTTCATCATCCATAGTGTCCTTTTGTAGTCTTTCCGTGCTGACTTCCTTAGTGCTTCTGAGGGCAGAATTTTAAGCCTCCTGTAGCCCCTTTCTGCCTGCCGATATCTCTTTTTATGCTGTAACCATTCCATGGGTACTAGCTGCTTAGCCATCCTATTCTGTTTACCCCCAGTTTGACTGGGTGCACTCTATTGCAGAGGTGAGCTTTAGTTATTTTGCGCACCAGCCCCCTTTGATCTATTATTTGACCAACCCCCTGATGAAGATTTATTGGTCCGTTTGCCTGCTTCCATGCCTCATATTTTATTTTGTAGGCTGCAGACCATTTAATGCATTTTATTAAGGGGCATTCTACAAGTTGACGACCACATGCTTTTTACAGGTAATGTCTTGTAGCACCTAGATCAACTTTTATTACCACTGGGTTATGATCGCTTTCAGCTCTGTAGATCACCTTATGGCCTAGGCACCGGCTCAGGAGTGTTGGACTTAGAAAGATATAATCTATTGTAGAAATGTTTCTAAAAGTAGGAATGCATGTGCCCACTACAAGGTTGCTACGATCCGTTGTTTTTAAATCATATTTATTGAGAAAAGATTCTAAGGCCAGTCTTACGGGGTCTCGACATAGATCCCCTTCCTTGCCAAGCTGGCGAGAATTAAAATCCCCTGCCAGCACATACTCATTGCCTGGGTGATCATAGACAAACTCCTTCAGTAAGGTCAGTATGGATTTGGCTGTCATCAGTTTCTTTCGTTGATAGGGGTTAATGTATATGTTTATCACTGTAACCGGGGTAGTTTTTTCTCCCACAGTGCTAATTTAATGGCCAGATTTAACTTGACATATATAGCAAGGCCTCCGATGCACCTACCAAACAATTTTTTTTTTGTGGGCAGGGGACGGAAATGTTTAAAGCCCTCTATAGCCAGAGGTTCTGCCGACCATGTTTCTTGGAAACACATAATATCTGCCTTGTTTGCAAAGGTCCGATGCCAGCGCCGGTTATTAGTGAAGCCAGGCCAGCCACGGTCCAGCTAATTATTTTGGATGGATTAAATTCAGATTTTATGAGAGTGCAGTCAGCACTAAATACACTTCTTCCCTTTGATAGACAGTGCTGCAGGGAGCCAATCCCAACCTTTCCCCCTCACAATATTATGTCACTTATTTAACCCATCTGTGTGAGCCCTACCTGTGTTCTTAGGCCCATCCTGGTTGAATTCACCAGTTTCCCTTATCAGTTGTATGGTTATTTTTTCCCCCAGGAGTAGTGGATTCATGGCTGAGGTTCCTCTCAATACATTGGGATTTTCTCTCGCCATTGATGATGCTTGGTTTCCAAAGGATAAGGCTCGTTGGTGCCATTCTCCGACTTCCTTGCTAATTCTTATACCTCAGTCTTCTAAAAGGCCTTCATATTCGAAGAATCTGTCAATAATACTTTGTGCAGACCATGTGGTCACTGTTGATTGATTCTCACTAATCCATGTGAGGGTGCTAAAGTTTACCCCTAGTAGATCTTATGACATTAAGTTTGTGAATGCCGATATGTGATGTACTAAACGTAGGATATTCGATCTATTATGAATGTCTCAAGACCCCTGAGAAGCATATAATGGGGTAAAGCTTATGGTCGACCGATCCGTGATTTCCTGATGGTTTACGGGTATTATCTTTAGTACCCTGGTGTATTCATAATCTGATTCTAAACGAGTTTGACATCTGTTCTCACTGCTCCAAGCCCCCACCTGGCCTGATCTTGAACTTCCTGTTGATTGAGACCCTCTCCCAGCTGACCCCCTAGCCCCATGAGGTGCAGAAGTGGTGACTGCAGAGTTCAGATGCTGGTCGATTACATTGTCACTATTACTTTGTTTATTCAAACCTGCGGCCCTGTAGGAGACAAATGACATATTATTGAGCTCTCTATCTGGATTTCCTTCAGTGATGCTGCTCCCACCCTTCATGCCCAAAGGGTAAGGCACTGGGGTGTAATTAGGCACCTGTGCTGTTTCCGTGTACCCTGTAAACTCTTTTTGCATCACAGGCAGCTCCCCTCCATCTAGAGAAGGCCCCTTTGTTAACCCTGGTACTGAAATTCTAACCAACCTAGCTCCTAATGTGGATGGTACTTGACTAAATGTTGTGTTGGGAACACCCAACCCAGCGTTTCTAGACGGAGGGTTATAAGTTTCTTTGTTAGCCAATACCGCCTTACTGTCACAGATTTGGGGTTTGGGCTCAGTGTTAGATGGAACATCTTCCCCTACAGGGCGATCACTCGGTGCTGAGGTAACTGCCAGTCTCTGCATAAAAACGGGATAAGGTGCCAATGTTTCTGGGGGATTACCAGTTTTGTTGAATGGTCTCCCAGTGTGATTCCATCTAAGGTGTTTTTTTTTTTTGGGGGGGATTTACGTGTTTTTTTCAGTCTCTTCTTCTGTCTTCTTGACAATGATGGCTGTTGAGCATACCCCTTGCTCAACTTGCGCAGCTCGTTTGACTCTGTCTTCACTGATTGTGCTTCTAGACTGCTTTTCCCCACAGTGATTGTAGGGGATAGTGGCAGCACTGTTAAGGAAGGTTCAATTTGGAACTCTTTTGGACCTATCTCCAATGTTAGCTCTTCTAAGCTTTTTTTTCCACAGTAGTGATGAGGTGCACCATGAGAGGAGGAACTGTTTGCAGCTGGTCTGCAGCTTTATCAAGATTTAGCAGCTCAGGACCTTTTTTCTTCACAATAATTATGGGAGAGAGTGGGGGCGCCATAGACGGGTGCCCAATCATACTCCTTGCTAGCCAAACCCTCAGGCTTAGATGCCGAGGGACTCCCTTTGCAGGTGCCCTGCTTCTTGCCACCAAGTGACATACAACTAGTTTTTTTTTTTTCTTCTGTTGCCCCCGCAAGTCTGCAAGATTGGACTAAGATGGTTAACAGCTCTGGGAGTACTGAGAGTTTGTCCAAAATTGCTTCCGTGTGGCTCCCATCCACTCCCTTCCCTGTAGAACCACCCTTCTAACTTCCCCATCAACACATTCACTTTATTAACTGTAATTGAATCACCATCTTGTGGGATTTCCATGTCAACGCCTTGACTGCCGCCAGCAAGGAGTTATTGATGATAGTTATAATTGCAGTCAGTGCTGCCCCCTACCTCTCGGTCCACATTGGCTGCATGCTTGCCTTTTGTTTTCACTCCAGGATTTCTTCCAGGGTCCTCTTCGCGGGCTTGTTCATTGGGGCAGGGGTCTTGCGCGTGCCACCCTTCCTGAGTCAATGAACTGTGTAAGACCTGGCTGACCCGCTCAAAACCCCATTCAGGGGAAGATGCCGACCAGCAAGTGTCTGTCGATTCTTGAGCCACCCGGGCCGCCGATTGGGCTGGTGCTATGTAATGCATCTCAACAGGTGATTGCCATTGGCTATCCCTTGCATGCACAGCCACCCACTACATGGCAATCCTGTCGTCGACGTTAGGATCTTTTCATTAGCTTGATATGTTTGAGGGGTGTTGATGTTATTGCCAATGGTAATTCCAGTGATATCATACTGCTGATTCTTGTTATGAGTGGCCATACTGCTTCCTATTGCAGTCTCTGCCAACTCTATCAATTCCCTAATAAGTGAGTCATCCAGGCTCCTGTCTGTGCCTACAATGCCACCGGGCTCATTTTGTGCTTGTTCTGGTTGTGTTATCTGACTTCCTGGAGCGGTCCATAAAACTTGAGACCCCTTGTAGGGGGAGGATAACACTGTATCCCCTGCACTACCTGGATCAATCCTAGTTCTTGTAAAATAGTTTGGGCTCGGTTTAGGGCCTTTATGGTGCTCCTTAAGGTTTTCACCCTGGGTCAGATCAATGTTGTGCTCTTTGCGGCTAGCCAGATCTGTGGGAGCGATAAGCTCTGTGGGGTTCACCGGTGCTGGGGGCTCCTTCTCCCGCAACATCAGGCCACTTGGACATGGATCAGTCGGGCTAGAGGGGCTGTTGTGACACCAAAGGTTTTTCTTTTGCTTTTGTTGCATATTGAGTTTATTGCTCAGACCCAAACATCTTGCCCTGGATGGTTTTCTCTGCCACTTTGGTTTACTATAATCCTTGTGTCTGAAGAAAATTCTATGTGCCAGCTTCCAATTGTCACTAAAAGTCCTGTAGACCCGCTGTTCTTTCAGGCCCTTGTATTTGGCCTCCTTTATCTGCTTTGCCAGCTTCATCTGCGGGCTTTACTCTCTTTATGCTGTTTATAGATCAAATCTGTTTATTGGTATTTAACATAGACAATCATATACAATGCTTGGTGCCTACATCCGTGTCGACCGGCAAACCCATTGTGCAGGAGATCCTGCTATATATTGAACAAATGCCCCTGGGGGGACCTCCGACAGGCAAAATGAGACACCCTACTGCATCTCCAAATCTCACTGCTCAGGGCCTCGCCCCAACTCCAGATGGTAACATTGCCAGTCTATGTGAAGAATGCATAACTCAAATAGATACCAAACACATAATGCACAATACAAGAACAAAACTGAGCTTCCCTTTGCGGTCACCAGTCGTGTCTCGCTTTCTGCCCATATCCTTCCTCTGGGCCCCCTGAACCATTTAGAGCACGTCCCCCTCCTGCTGCACCAACCAACCTCCCCAATCAGGCATCCTCCATTACCCTCAACACCCTTAGATATGCAGGGTAAGTCAACTCATTGAATTCTGCAGAGAGAATCTGGATGTCCCTCACCTCATCCACCCACTGTGCCGCCGTTAACAACGGTTTCTCCATTGCCACAATGAACCAGAGCTTATGGAGCCAGGAGGTGTAGGTCGGGACTCTGTCCGAACCCCAAACAGCCAAAATTGTCTGTAACACAGCATTGAGGGCCAGCGCCATCTGTCGTCCCCTCCGAGAGCGAAGAGGAAAAGTAAGGGGGTTGGGTAAACCTAGTATAACATATGAAGGAAATGTAGGAATCTCTGTCTGAAATACCCTATCTACATCATCAAGAACGCTCTTCCAGTATCTATTTAACTTGGGGCAATGCCATAATAGGTGTATGAGTGTGCCTGTGTTGCCGCAACCCCTCCAACAGAGATCAGATTTGGCGGAGTCCCATGCATGCACCCTGGCTGGGGTATAATACCAGTATGTGGCCAGTTTATAGGCTGTCTCGGACCCCGCCATTTGGTAGGCTGTATGGTGCGCTCTATAAGAAACACTCTCCCGCTCCTACTCTGTTATCTCCCTCCCCAGCTCTGCCTCCCAGTGCTGCTGCCCCCTAGTTTTGGCGAAGTGTATCTCTGCCTGCAGAAGTCTATACAACTCAGAGATTATTCTTTTGTCATCTTTCTGCCCCATAAGCCACTTCTCGAACAGGGTAAGCGGTCTAGAAACCAATGGGCGGATCTCAGGCTGAAGGGCCCAATGCCGAACCTGGTAGTACGCCAGCCTGTCAGCTTCCATAAGCCCATAAGCCTCCCGCATCTGATCAAAGGTCATCACGCCTTCCTCATCAAATGGGCAGCCAACCCTTTTGCATCCCCCCGAGAGAACGATGGAAACGCTCCGTTTGCAACCCCGGGGCGAAGTCAGGATTCCCGCAAATCGGAGACATCGGGGAGGGAAAGTGTCAGAGTCACCAGATCCTCGGGGTCTGTGCACGTTCCCAACATGTCCACCACTGAACAGCTCCAAGACTCTGATAGATAAATCACAGAGACTGAGAGAGTCCAAGAGGGGAAGAGGGGATTAGGAAGGGAACAGCTGGGAAGGAGACCTGTAGTAAGAAAAAGGTTAGAACACACAATATGAACATTATATCTCGTGAAATCAATACTAGTCTATGATTCTAAGCCTAGTCACTCTGACAACATGAACAATCTAAGAGTTAAGTTTAAAATGATTAAGTTTCAAGATGGCCGGATACCTGTTGGGGAATCAAGATGAATTAAATGAAAACTTTCTTATTCAAGTACTTTCCTTTACATGAGAATCAGAAAAAACATTCTGACTAAATTGTAAACCAGTCATATAAATCCTGTTTTGAGAATGTATACTAGGACCATACAATATTGCATCTAGAAACTCTGGCCTTCTGTGTACTCTTAAAATGTTTCAACACAAATTGCGCATATTGCAGATATATATATATAGTAAACACCATAAAAGGATTGTGCACCATGAATAACACAATATGGATTCAGGAAACAAATCACATAACTTGACAACTTGAATATTACACAATAAATATCTTAGAATAGTAGCATACAATAAACAACATGAATTAAACTCGAGGAGAGAATAGTGAGTCTTGCCAATTCGAGTGTTACCATGTAAAATACCAAGAAATGGTAGCACGCAATGAATATCAAAGTCAAATCATCATTAATCGAATCACGCGTCTTGCCGATTTGTAGAACACGATGTAAATGTCAAGGAATAACAGCTCACAATAAATAACAAGATCAAAGTACCATGAAACGAATCGCGCTTCTTTTGCCGATTCTTAAGCCACCATGTAAAATGTCAAGAAATGGTAGCGCGCAATGAACAACAAAGTTAAATGCTCATGAAACGAGTTGTGCGTCTTACCAATTCTTAAGCCACCATGTAAATGTCAAGAAATGGTAGCGCGCTAGTAATCTGTTACTCGTTTAAGAATTTAAACCAAGAATATGAAAATTCTAAATAACTGTGTCGGGACAGTCCAACCACCGTCTTACCGCCTGGAACAATGATCACCAATGAAGGATTATGGCAGAAGACTGGAAGATCCAAATAGGCCACCGGGACAGGAGCTCAGGAAGAAACTGCTGCTCTGCACCGGGACCTCTGAATAGTGAGCACTGGGAGTTGGGCTGGCTCTCTTTTATAGAGTCTTGGCCCAGCCCAGAACCACGCCCAGGCATGTTGCAGGGAAAGTCTCTGGAAGGCCCTGGCAAGGGGCCACACCCTAACACACTCTGAAAACCTGCAGCAATACATTGCAGAGGAACAGTATTTGTAAGCATATTAAAAATAAGTTTTCAGGATTGAACTTTGCAATGCAAAAGGTTAAACCACAACATATCAGCACAATGCATAAATTACTTTGTTTTGAGAGTGCTGGGTTTTTGCATTTTTGTTGCCAATAGAGCGCGTATTGCTCTGGTGTTGACAGTACTCCCCTCTCCCAGGCGCGCTCTAGGGCCTGGTTTGCTTGGATTAAGACGATGAAAGCGTCTCACAAGTACTGGAGCATGAACATCAGATGCGGAAACCCATGAGTTACTTTCAGGACCATAACCTTTCCATGAGATTAAGTACCATAGATTACGCCCTCTCAGTTTAGAATCCAACACTTTCTTGACATCGTATTCTTCTCTTTCCCTTGTACTAGAACAGGAGCTGGATGAGGGTGGACCTTTTGGACTGCCTTTTTCAAGAGGGAAGTGTGGAACACTGGATGAATCCGTAAGGATCTGGGCAATTGTAGTTTATAGGTGACCTGATTGATTTGCTGAAGGACAGTATAAGCACCTATGAATTTAGGGTTAAACATGTGCTTCTTCTTGAAGTCTATATGTTTTGTGGAAAGCCACACTTTGTCACCTGGTTGATATTGCGGTCCCTCACAATGTTTCTTGTCATAATGCCTTTTATATTTTTGTTTGGCTTTTTCTAAATGCTGTTGAATCAGTTTCTGGGTTTGATGTAAATGCTGGATGGTTTCTGACACAGCTGGAGTAAGAGAACTTTATTGAGGAATTGTGATGGGCAAGGTGTCAGGATGATAGCCAAATAAACCAAAAAAGGGTGTAACGCCAATAGAAGTATGGAATGAGTTATTGTAAGCTAACTCAGCTAACCAGAGCATAGATGTCCAAGAATGAAGTGCCTTTTCAGCGTAGGCACGTAGGTATTGTTTCAAAGTCTGATTTAGTCTCTCCGTTTGACCATCTGTTTGAGGATGGTGACTAGTAGATAGCGTAGATGTCACTTGGAGTGTTTTACACCATGTCTTCCAGAAATTGGAGGAAAATTGTGACCCCCGATCGGAGAGGATAACCTTTGGCAGTCCATGATAACGAACCACTCTGTTCAGTAAAATAGTTGCCAATTCACTAGAAGTGGGCAATATTTTACAGGCGATGAAATGTCCATATTTCGTGAGACTATCTACTACCACCAGAATTACTGAATGCTGTAGAACCACTGGCAGACCGGTAATAAAGTCTAAAGAAATGTGCTCCCATGGACGACTTGGGGATGGAAGTGGATGTAACAACCTTTTTGGTTTTGAATGACTTGTTTAAATGCGAGCACAAACTTCACAGTTGTTTACCATTGCTTTTACATCTTTTGTAGGGTAGGCCACCAAAAATAGCATTGGATCAGTTCAAGAGTTTTAGGAGTACCTGGGTGACCTGCCGTAGGTATAACATGCAACCAATGAAACACTATCTTGCGAAGTTTGGTAGTGGGTACGAACAAACGAGCGCCATGAAAGGGTAAACCTTGCTTGATTGACCTTTTGGGATCTGCTTGGGCCCATGTTTGCCATTTTTCAACAGTGAAAGAGTTGCAAATTTCTTCAAAGACATCTTCAGTTTTTATGATACATAGAACCTTGTCAGGAGCAATGATAGCTCTGGAGGCTTGAAATGCAGCTAACGTGGTAGACTCTTGACGGGACAAGGCGTCAGCCTTGCGATTATCTTTACCAGGCCGGAAGGTTACTACAAAATCAAATTCGGCAAAAAAAAGCCTTCCAGCGTAATTGCCGAGGGGTCAAAAGTCTGGCAGAACTCATGAATTGAAGATTACGATGATCAAAATATACTGTAACAGTGTATTTGGCACCCAACAAATGATGTCTCCATTCTTTAAAGGCATCACAAATCACCAGAAGCTCTTTTTCAGCAATGTCATAGTTCTGTTCGGCTTCGTTCAACTTCCGAGACATATAATCTACAGGATGAAGTTGACCAGTGTCTTTATTTCGTTGTGATAAGACGGCTCCTATTGCTACATCCAAAGCATCAGCTTCCACTATGAAAGTTTGATTCGCATCAGGATGAGTCAAGGCTGGGGCAGTGGAGAAAGCTTCCTTCAAAGTCGAGAAGGCTTGATCAGCTTCTGGGGACCATACAAACCTTTCTTTCTTTCTTAGTAGCTTAGTGATTGGAGCCACTGTCTGGGAGAAATTATTTATGAACCTCCGGTAAAAATTTGCAAACCCCAGGAAACATTGTACATCACGAACAGTCTTTGGGGTGGGCCAATCAGATACGGCTTTTACTTTCTTTTCTGCCATCACCATACCATGAGGGGTAAGAATAACCCCTAAAAACTCAACTGTGGTAACATGAAACTCACACTTGGTTAGATTGCAATATAAATTGTGTTTTCGAAGGGCTGCAAGAATTTTCTTGACAAGTTGGACATGTTCGTTTTCATTGTCTGAGTAGATCAAAATGTCATCGATGTAGACTATGGCAAATATGTCGAGGTACTCTCTAAGAATGTCATTCAAGAAAAATTGAAATGCTGCTGGAGCATTCCACAGACCAAAAGGCATGACGGTGTATTCAAAAAGGCCATATCTTGTCTTGAACGCTGTTTTCCATTCGTCACCCTCTCTCATTCTGACCAAATGATAAGCACCTCGAAGGTCAACCTTCGTGTAAATTTTTGCTTTCTTTACTTGTTCCAATAAGACCGGAATTAGGGGCAAAGGATATTTATTCTTGATGGTGACTTTGTTCAAACCCCTATAGTCGATGCAAGTTTGAAGTTCTCCATTAGCTTTTGGAACAAAAAACAAAGGCGAAGCTGCAGGAGATTTAGAGGGGCCAATGAAGCCATTCTCCAAAAATTGATCTAGGTATTTTCGTAAATGTTGATTTTCATGTTCTGACAGGGCATATACACGACAGTTGGGAAGTATCGCACCTGGGGCTAGATCAATTTGACAGTCATAAGATCTATGAGGAGGTAGAGTCTCTGCTCCTTTCTCATCAAATACATCTTTGTAAGATGAATACTGTTTGAGCAGCTGAATTTCTTTCTCCGCGGCAGTAGCTATGTAAGAGTTGCAAACTTTTGGTACTTGAATCTTTTGGAGACATTGTTCGTTACATAGCGCAGATGAGAACACGATTTTTCGTTCTGCCCAATTGATCTCCGGATTGTGATGAGTTAACCATGGCAAGCCGAGGATAATCCCATATTGGGGAGCATGGATCACGTCAAAGATGATTTTCTCTTTATGTTTCTTTCTTTGAATCTTATCTTCACAAATCATCGACAAGGGGATAGTCTGAAGAGTTACCGGACCTCCAGTCAAGAGTTTTCCATCAACTGCCTGGAAGATTTCTGGGTTCTTCTTTTCAATACATGGGATCCCCCATGCACGAACCAATTGGACATCAACAAAATTCCCAGTAGCCCCAGAAACGACTAGAGCTTTTTTGAAATAGATCTTTTTCTTGACCTGAACTCTTATTTCCAGTTTAAGATGTCTAGATTGTGAAGGGTCCACGGTGACACCCAAGAGCAACCCTTCTCTGCATCTCGGGTGTTTTAGTTTTTCCAACTCAACTGGTGCATTGGCTGCGACCTTCTGAACTGGACCTTGCTTGTTCTTTGGTTTGATTGGACAATCTTTGGCAAAATGACCTTTTCGCCCACAATAGAGACATTGTCCATTTTTTCTGCAGAGGTCCTTTTCATCTTTGGTCAAAGGTCTTCTGATGGTTCCAATTTCCATTGGTTCCGGCGTTCTTTCTTTCGGAGTTCTTGAGTCTCTGTTATCATGATCGCGCCATGAATATTTTTCAATCTTTTTGCGCGTTCCTTTACGTTCTGCTAAACGATGATCAAGTCTCAAGACAAGATTTATTAATTCTTGACAGTCTGTAGGTTGTGGATCGATTAGCGCTAAGATATCTTTTAATTCCTCTTTGAGTCCCTTGTAAAACAAGACCGCTTGTTTTTCTTCAGGCCAGGATGTCTCGGCAACCAGCCGGTTAAAGTTGGCTAAATACGACACTAGGTCTTGATTTCCTTGGCGTAAATCTAATAATTCACGATCTGCTGACTTTCTTACAGGTCTACAATCAAAATCTCTCACATTCACGAACAAAATTTCTCCAGTTATACAAGGGACTATTTTTACGCACAAGAGGAATTGCCCAAGTAGCTGCATCCCCAGACAGATATGATAACAAGAAAGCTACTTTGGAGTGGGCATCGGTAAAAGTATTTGGTCTGCAGGTGAAGTGTAGTTCCACTTGAACCAGGAAAGATTGCGCTTTCAAAGGGTCACCTGAGAAACGTTCTGGGGGAGCTAAAGGAATTGCAGAAGGAACATTTAGGGAAATCAGATTACTTCCAGAAGCCTGAGAAGAAGTACCTGGCCAAGACACACCTGTGGGACTTTGTTCCTTCTTCTCTACCTTATCTTGCAACTGACTCACTCTCTGCTAAGCTAGTTGTCAATTCTTTGGATGATACCACCTCTGCTTTGAGCTGGGTGATAGCCTTGACTAACTCGTCTAGCGTGGCCATGCTGAGAACATACACAAGCCAGGAGGATAATAATTTGTGGGCTCACTATTCTGTCAGAGTCACCAGATCCTCGGGGTCTGTGCACGTTCCCAACACGTCCACCACTGAACAGCTCCAAGACTCTGATAGATAAATCACAGAGACTGAGAGAGTCCAAGAGGGGAAGAGAGGATCAGGAAGGGAACAGCTGGGAAGGAGACCTGTAGTAAGAAAAAGGTTAGAACACACAATATGAAAATTATATCTCCTGAAATCAATACTAGACTATGATTCTAAGCCTAGTCACTCTGACAACATGAACAATCTAAGAGTTCGGTTTAAAATGATTACGTTTCAAGATGGCCGGATACCTGTAGGGGAATCAAGATGAATTAAATGAAAACTTTCTTATTCAAGTACTTTCCTTTACATGAGAATCAGAAAAAACATTCTGACTAAATTTTAAACCAGTCATATAAATCCTGTTTTGAGAATGTATACTAGGACCATACAATATTGCATCTAGAAACTCTGGCCTTCTGTGTACTCTTAAAATGTTTCAACACAAATTGCGCATATTGCAGTTATATATATATATACAGTATATAGTAAACACCATAAATGGATTGTGCACCATGAATAACACAATATGGATTCAGGAAACAAATCACATAACTTGTCAACTCGAATATTACACAATAAATATCTTAGAATAGTAGCATATAATAAACAACATGAATTAAACTCGAGGAGAGAATCGTGCGTCTTGCCAATTCGAGTGTTACCATGTAAAATACCAAGAAATGGTAGCACGCAATTAATATCAAAGTCAAATCATAATTAATCGAATCGCGCGTCTTGCTGATTCGTAAAACACGATGTATATGTCAAGGAATAACAGCTCACAATAAATAACAAGATCAAAGTACCATGAAACGAATCGCGCTTCTTTTGCCGATTCTTAAGCCACCATGTAAAATGTCAAGAAATGGTAGCGCGCAATGAACAACAAAGTTAAATGCTCATGAAACGAGTTGTGCGTCTTGCCAATTCATAAAACATCATGTAAATGTCAAGAAATAGTAGCGCGCAATGGACAACAATGTTTAAACACCATAAAACGAATCGCGCGTCTTGCCAATTCTTAAGCCACCATGTAAATGTCAAGAAATGGTAGCGCGCAATGAATAACAAAGTGAAACCTTTATGAAATAAATCGCGCGTCTTGCCTATTTGTAAACTACCATATAAATGTCAAGAAATGGTAGCGCGCTAGTAATCTGTTACTCATTTAAGAATTTAAACCAAGAATATGAAAATTCTAAATAACGGTGTCGGGACAGTCCAACCACTGTCCTACCACATGGAACAATGATCACCAATGAAGGATTAGGGCAGAAGACTGGACCTCTGAATAGTGAGCACTGGGAGTTGGGCTGGCTCTCTTTTATAGAGTCTTGGCCCAGCCCAGAACCTCGCCCAGGCATGCTGCAGGGAAAGCGTCTGGAAGGCCCTGGAAAGGGGCCACACCCTAACACACTCTGAAAACCTGCAGCAATACATTGCAAAGGAACAATATTTGTAAGCATATTAAAAATAAGTTTTCAGGATTGAACTCTGCAATGCAAAAGGTTAAACCACAACATATCAGCACAATGCATAAATTACTTTGTTTTGAGAGTGCTGGGTTTTTGCATTTTTGTCGCCAATAGAGCGCGTATTGCTCTGGTGTTGACAGTACTCCCCTCTCCCAGACGCGCTCTAGGGCCTGGTTTGCTTGGATTAAGACAATGAAACCATCTCACAAGTACTGGAGCATGAACATCAGATGCGGAAACCCATGAGTTACTTTCAGGACCATAACCTTTCCATGAGATTAAGTACCATAGATTACGCCCTCTCAGTTTAGAATCCAACACTTTCTTGACTTCGTATTCTTCTTCCCCTTGTACTAGAACAGGAGCTGGATGAGGGTGGACCTTTTGGACTGCCTTTTTCAAGAGGGAAGTGTGGAACACTGGATGAATCCGTAAGGATCTGGGCAATTGTAGTTTATAGGTCACCTGATTGATTTGCTGAAGGACAGTATAAGGACCTATGAATTTAGGGTTAAACATGTGCTTCTTCTTGAAGTCTATATGTTTTGTGGAAAGCCACACTTTGTCACCTGGTTGATATTGCGGTCCCTCACAATGTTTCTTGTCATAATGCCTTTTATATTTTTTTTTGGCTTTTTCTAAATGCTGTTGAATCAGTTTCTGGGTTTGATGTAAATGCTGAATAGTTTCTGACACAGCTGGAGTAAGAGAACTTTCTTGAGGAATTGTGATGGGCAAGGTGTCAGGATGATAGCCAAATAAACCAAAAAAGGGTGTAACGCCAAAAGAAGTATGGAATGAGTTATTGTAAGCTAACTCAGCTAACCAGAGCATAGATGTCCAAGAATGAAGTGCCTTTTCAGCGTAGGCACGTAGGTATTGTTTCAAAGTCTGATTTAGTCTCTCCGTTTGACCATCTGTTTGAAGATGGTGACTAGTAGATAGCGTAGATGTCACTTGGAGTGTTTTACACCATGTCTTCCAGAAATTGGAGGAAAATTGTGACCCCCGATCGGAGAGGATAACCTTTGGCAGTCCATGATAACGAACCACTCTGTTCAATAAAATAGTTGCCAATTCACTAGAAGTGGGCAATTTTTTTACAGGCGATGAAATGTCCATATTTCGTGAGACTATCTACTACCACCAGAATTACTGAATGCTGTAGAACCACTGGCAGATCGGTAATAAAGTCTAAAGATATGTGCTCCCATGGACGACTTGGGGATGGAAGTGGATGTAACAACCTTTTTGGTTTTGAATGACTTGTTTTAATGCGAGCACAAACTTCACAGTTGTTTACCATTGCTTTTACATCTTTTGTAGGGTAGGCCACCAAAAATAACGTTGGATCAGTTCAAGAGTTTTAGGAGTACCTGAGTGACCTGCCGTAGGTATAACATGCAACCAATGAAACACTATCTTGCGAAGTTTGGTAGTGGGTACGAACAAACGAGCGCCATGAAAGGGTAAACCTTGCTTGATTGACCTTTTGGGATCTGCTTGGGCCCATGTTTGCCATTTTTCAACAGTGAAAGAGTTGCAAATTTCTTCAAAGACATCTTCAGTTTTTATGATACATAGAACCTTGTCAGGAGCAATGATAGCTCTGGAGGCTTGAAATGCAGGCAACGTGGTAGACTCTTGATGGGACAAGGCGTCAGCCTTGCGATTATCTTTACCAGGCCGTAAGGTTACTACAAAATCAAATTCGGCAAAAAAAAGCATCCAGCGTAATTGCCGAGGGGTCAAAAGTCTGGCAGAACTCATGAATTGAAGATTACGATGATCATTATATACTGTAACAGTGTATTTGGCACCCAACAAATGATGTCTCCATTCTTTAAAGGCGTCACAAATCACCAGAAGCTCTTTTTCAGCAATGACATAGTTCTGTTCGGCTTCGTTCAACTTTCGAGACATATAAGCTACAGGATGAAGTTGACCAGTGTCTTTATTTCGTTGTGATAAGACGGCTCCTATTGCTACATCCGAAGCATCAGCTTCCACTATGAAAGGTTGATCCGCATCAGGATGAGTCAAGACTGGGGCAGTGGAGAAAGCTTCCTTCAAAGTCGAGAAGGCTTGATCAGCTTCTGTGGACCATACAAACTTTTCTTTCTTTCTTAGTAGCTTAGTGATTGGAGCCACTGTCTGGGAGAAATTATTTATGAACCTCCGGTAAAAATTTGCAAACCCCAGGAAACATTGTACATCACGAACAGTCTTTGGGGTGGGCCAATCAGATACGGCTTTTACTTTCTTTTCTGCCATCACCATACCTTGAGGGGTAAGAATAACCCCTAAAAACTCAACTGTGGTAACATGAAACTCACACTTGGTTAGATTGCAATATAAATGGTGTTTTCGAAGGGCTGCAAGAATTTTCTTGACATGTTGGACATGTTCATTTTCATTGTCTGAGTAGATCAAAATGTCATTGATGTAGACTATGGCAAATATGTTGAGATACTCTCTAAGAACGTAATTCAAGAAAAATTGAAATGCTGCTGGAGTATTACACAGACCAAAAGGCATGACGGTGTATTAATAAAGGCCATATCTTGTCTTGAACGCTGATTTCCATTCGTCACCCTCTCTCATTCTGACCAAATGATAAGCACCTCGAAGATCAAGCTTCGTGTAGATTTTTGCTTTCTTTATTTTTTCTAATAAGACTGGAATTAGGGGCAAAGGATATTTATTCTTGATGGTGATTTTGTTCAATCCCCTATAGTCGATGCAAGTTCGAAGTTCTCCATTAGCTTTTGGAACAAAAAACAAAGGCGAAGCTGCAGGAGAATTAGAGGGGCGAATGAAGCCATTCTCCAAAAATTGATCTAGGTGTTTTCGTAAATGCTGATTTTCATGTTCTGACAGGGCATATACACGACAGTTGGGAAGTATCGCACCTGGGGCTAGATCAATTTGACAGTCATAAGATCTATGAGGAGGTAGAGTCTCTGCTCCTTTCTCATCAAATACATCTTTGTAAGATGAATACTGTTTGGGCAGCTGAATTTATTTCTCCGCGGCAGTAGCTATGTAAGAGTTGCAAACTTTTGGTACTTGAATCTTTTGGAGACATTGTTCGTTACATAGCGCAGATGAGAACACGATTTTTCGTTCTGCCCAATTGATCTCCGGATTGTGATGAGTTAACCATGGCAAGCCGAGGATAATCCCATATTGGGGAGCATGGATCACGTCAAAGATGATTTTCTCTTTATGTTTCTTTCTTTGAATCTCATCTTCACAAATCATCAACAAGGGGATAGTCTGAAGAGTTACTGGACCTCCAGTCAAGAGTTTTCCATCGACTGCCTGGATGATTTCTGGGGTCTTCTTTTCAATACATGGGATCCCCCATGCACGAACCAATTGGACATCAACAAAATTCCCAGTAGCCCCAGAATCGACTAGAGCTTTTTTTAAATAGATCTTTTTCTTGACCTGAACTCTTATTTCCAGTTTAAGATGTCTAGATTGTGAAGGGTCCACGGTGACACCTAAGAGCAACCCTTCTCTGCATCTCGGGTGTTTTAGTTTTTCCAACTCGACTGGTGCATTGGCTGCGACCTTCTGAACTGGACCTTGCTTGTTCTTTGGTTTGATTGGACAATCTTTGGCAAAATGACCTTTTCGCCCACAATAGAGACATTGTCCATTTTTTCTGCGGAGGTCCTTTTCATCTTTGGTCAAAGGACTTCTGATGGCTCCAATTTCCATCGGTTCCGGCATTCTTTCTTTCGGAGTTCTTGATTCTCTGTTCTCATGATCGCGCCATGAATATTTTTCAATCTTTTTGCGCGTTCCTTTACGTTCTGCTAAACGATGATCAAGTCTCAAGACAAGATTTATTAATTCTTGGCAGACTGTAGGTTGTGGATCGATTTGCGCTAAGATATCTTTTAATTCCTCTTTGAGTCCCTTGTAAAACAAGACCGCTTGTTTTTCTTCAGGCCAGGATGTCTCGGCAACCAGCCGGTTAAAGTTGGCTAAATACGACACTAGGTCTTGATTTCCTTGGCGTAAATCTAATAATTCACGATCTGCTGACTTTCTTACAGGTCTACGATCAAAAACTCTCTCAAATTCACGAACAAAATTTCTCCAGTTATACAACAAGGGACTATTTTTACGCACAAGAGGAATTGCCCAAGTAGCTGCATCCCCAGACAGATATGATAACAAGAAAGCTACTTTGGAGTGGGCATCGGGAAAAGTATTTGGTCTGCAGGTGAAGTGTAGTTCCACTTGAACCAGGAAAGATTGCGCTTTCAAAGGGTCACCTGAGAAATGTTCTGGGGGAGCTAAAGGAATTGCAGAAGGAACATTTAGGGAAATCGGATTACTTCCAGAAGCCTGAGAATAAGTACCTGGCCAAGACACACCTGTGGGACTTTGTTCCTTCTTCTCTACCTTATCTTGCAACTGACTCACTCTCTCTGCCAAGCTAGTTGTCAATTCTTTGGATGATACCACCTCTGCTTTGAGCTGGGTGATAGCCTTGACTAACTCGTCTAGCGTGGCCATGCTGAGAACATACACAAGCCAGGAGGATAATAATTTGTGGGCTCACTAATCTGTCAGAGTCTCCAGATCCCCGGGGTCTGTGCACGTTCCCAACACGTCCACCACTGAACAGCTCCAAGACTCTGATAGATAAATCACAGAGACTGAGAGAGTCCAAGAGGGGAAGAGGGGATCAGGAAGGGAACAGCTGGGAAGGAGACCTGTAGTAAGAAAAAGGTTAGAACACACAATATGAAAATTATATCTCCTGAAATCAATACTAGACTATGATTCTAAGCCTAGTCACTCTGACAACATGAACAATCTAAGAGTTAGGTTTAAAATGATTACGTTTCAAGATGGCCGGATACCTGTAGGGGAATCAAGATGAATTAAATGAAAACTTTCTTATTCAATTACTTTCCTTTACATGAGAATCAGAAAAAACATTCTGACTAAATTTTAAACCAGTCATATAAATCCTGTTTTGAGAATGTATACTAGGACCATACAATATTGCATCTAGAAACTCTGGCCTTCTGTGTACTCTTAAAATGTTTCAACACAAATTGCGCATATTGCAGTTATATATATATATATATATAGTAAACACCATAAAAGGATTGTGCACCATGAATAACACAATATGGATTCAGGAAACAAATCACATAACTTGTCAACTCGAATATTACACAATAAATATCTTAGAATAGTAGCATACAATAAACAACATGAATTAAACTCGAGGAGAGAATTGTGCGTCTTGCCAATTTGAGTGTTACCATGTAAAATACCAAGAAATGGTAGCACGCAATTAATATCAAAGTCAAATCATCATTAATCGAATCGCGAGTCTTGCCGATTCTTAAAACACGATGTAAATGTCAAGGAATAACAGCTCACAATAAATAACAAGATCAAAGTACCATGAAACGAATTGCGCTTCTTTTGCCGATTCTTAAGCCACCATTTAAAATGTCAAGAAATGGTAGCGCGCAATGAACAACAAAGTTAAATGCTCATGAAATGAGTTGTGCGTCTTGCCAATTCGTAAAACATCATGTAAATGTCAAGAAATAGTAGCGCGCAATGGACAACAATGTTTAAACACCATAAAACGAATCGCGCGTCTTGCCAATTCTTAAGCCACCATGCAAATGTCAAGAAATGGTAGCGCGCAATGAATAACAAAGTCAAACCTTTATGCAATAAATTGCGCATCTTGCCTATTTGTAAACTACCATATAAATGTCAAGAAATGGTAGCGAGCTAGTAATCTGTTACTCATTTAAGAATTTAAACCAAGAATATGAAAATTCTAAATAACGGTGTCGGGACAATCCAACCACAGTCTTACCGCCTGGAACAATGATCACCAATGAAGGATTAGGGCAGAAGACTGGAAGATCCAAATAGGCCGCCAGGACAGGAGCTCAGGAAGAAGCTGCTGCTCTGCACCGGGACCTCTGAATAGTGAGCACTGGGAGTTGGGCTGGCTCTCTTTTATAGAGTCTTGGCCAAGCCCAGAACCACGCCCAGACATGTTGCAGGGAAAGTCTCTGGAAGGCCCTAGAAGGGGCCACACCCTAACACGCTCTGAAAACCTGCAGCAATACATTGCAAAGGAACAGTATTTGTAAGCATATTAAAAATAAGTTTTCAGGATTGAACTCTGCAATGCAAAAGGATAAACCACAACATATCAGCACAATGCATAAATTACTTTGTTTTGAGAGTGCTGGGTTTTTGCATTTTTGTCGCCAATAGAGCGCGTATTGCTCTGGTGTTGACAGAAAGGTTGTCAAGCCCCGCCTTACCGCCACTGCATCCCACACCCGAAACGTTGCCCCTTAACCGGAGAGGAATAAAGTCCTGGTGCTCTATGTCTACGCCAAAGCCACGGCTCCCTTCAGATATGAGACCCCGCCACCGCCTGGTCCATAAAACACCAATGCTTCTCAGTAAGCGGTCGACTCCACTCCAGCAAAAATCGAAGTTGAGCTGCTTGAAAATACTGCAGCAGACAAGGAACCGCCAGGCCACCCGCCTCCTTAGGGCAGTATAGCACACTACGCTGCATCCGAGCAGGCTTTCCCCCCAGACAAATTTGAATATCGCTGACTGAAGAGTTGCTATAGTGCGCAGAGGTGGGGTGACAGGAAGCGTCTGAAAGACATAAAGTATACGCGGTAAGAGTGTCATCTTTATCGCGGAAACCCTCCCGAACCAGGAGAGACCATGCTTTCTCCACTTCTCTAAATCATTCAAAATCTCTCTAGACAGGGACGCATAATTCAAGCTACACGTTCGGGCCACTGATGTTGCCAGGACAATCCCCAGGTAAGGCACGTGGGACGTAGACCATATAAAGGGGTAACGAGCTCTCAGGGCTTCTTCATTAGCCGGATTAACTGATGAGCTTAAGACTTGGGATTTCTGTGTGTTAACTTTGAACCCCGATACCCGGCTAAACTCGCTAATGGCCACCATGAGCGTAGGCAATGAAACCATGGGATCCGCCAGCGTGAGGATCACATCATCGGCGTAAAGACTGATAAGATAGTGGTCTCCCCCAAACCGAACACCAGAGATTTGGGTGTTATCTCATAGGCACTGTGCTAGGGGCTCCATGTACAGCGCAAATAATAGAGGGAGAGAGTGCACCCATGCCTCATCCCCCGTCCTATTGGAAATGGAAGCGACAAGGCCTCGTTCACCCGACTGCCGCCCTCGGGGCACTATATATACACTGAATCCATCTCTGAAACACCGGGCCTAGTCCAAAGCGCTCCAGCACCCGAAAAAGGTAAGGCCAGTGCACCCGGTCGAAAGCTTTCTCCGCATCAATGGAGAGGAGGAGTGCCTCCCTATGGGATCTGGTAGTTTGATCTATTACGTGTAGGAGCTGCTTTGTACGGGGGCTCCATCCTGAGAGAGTCAAACAAGGAGGTGAGGAAACCTTTCGTGACCGGTGCCCCTCCATCGTCGTCTGCCTCAGCCGACTTGCTCTGTGGTAGGTGAGACCGTGTTAGCATCTCCCTCACCGACTGGTCTCTCTTTGGCTGAGAGGACGCCATCAGAGTCCTATTCAACTGCAGTCTCCGAGTGGAAGCAGTACCTGTCACTGGCCTCCATGCTGCCCCACTGTGTGCTTCTGCGCCTGAGTACTCCCTTCATCGGGACCACTCAGCCCGGTCCCAGCCTCTCCACAATGCTCGGTACAGGTAACCGTCTTCCTCTTCCCTGCCCTGTCGTGACAAGCTCTCTGCTATGTGTCCTCACTGCTGGCCCGCCTGGGGATGGCCAGCCGCCCACAGGGCCCAGGGTGGTGCCTCAGGGCCGCTCACGTTGCAGCGTGGGCCGATAGGCCTTGCCCAATCTCCGGTCTGTCACACTCAGGGAATCCTGTGGGGCCCCCACTCTGTCAGCTCCTATAGGGCCTCAGGAACTCCAGCCCCGGGTCACCGCCTTGTCTCCGCTCCAGTCGGCCCTCTCAGGGCACTCTCTCTCAGCCAGCTTCCCCGTGTGGCCCCCTCCCCTGGCTCCGTACCTCTGCGGCCCAACCGCTGACGCCGACTCCCACAGGGTCTCACACCGCGCCCAAGCCCGGTATGGTCCTACGGGCGCCTGCATCCTGCTCGGGGTCTCACGCGGCAGCTGCGTCAATCGCCGCGCCCGCGGCGCTCGACCGGGGCTCAGGCCCCAACCACCTCACAGGCCCGCCGGGCTGCAGAACTGCCAGCCGAGCGCTGAATTCTGCCCGCGGGGCCTCTCTATGCCCCCAAGGCATCAGAGCCGTTCCTCCAGGGGCGCTCGGGCTGTCTATTCGCCGGAGAAGGCCCAGGCGGAGGAGCTCCGGAATCCATGTCCACTCACACTGCCATCTTGGCCACGCCCCCTCTTTATGCTGTTTATGCTGGTTGTGACTCGGTTTTGACTTCAGATGTCCTGTCAGGATGGACACAGGCTGCGGTCAGATTGAGGAGGTGCTTGTTGCCGATGT
This sequence comes from Pleurodeles waltl, assembly GCF_031143425.1. Lineage (NCBI taxonomy): Eukaryota > Metazoa > Chordata > Amphibia > Caudata > Salamandridae > Pleurodeles > Pleurodeles waltl. The sequence continues at coordinate 541,327,397 of NC_090437.1, forward strand.
TTGAGATAGAGGTTGAGGCAGAGAAGATGTAGATGCTCAGAGCCCCGCCACCTCCAATCCTGATGACTAAGCCTGGGCCTGATCTAATATTGTCTTAGAGCCCCTAGGGCCCTGAGGCTGGTCACTAATAGGATGCTGGTACTGTTTATTATATGCCTTGTAAGAGTTCTAGGTGCGATGTGCAGTGCGGTGTGCAGTGCTATTTCTAACAGTTGCCACAGTGAAGTTCAGACGCCGCAGGCAGAGAAGTACTAAGCGCCACCACACCCCCTGCACGTACTGTCGTTCCACCTTGCTTGTCACTGCTTGCTCAGACCAAGGGGGGACACGAGCAAGCTTACTTCTTTCTTTTTTCCTTCTCAAGTCTCCAGATACTCTAACTCTCTTGCCTTAGGAGTTAGGGCTATAGCTGTATTCTGCAAAAGCACAGGCAAATATTCAGTGCCGTCAATGGGAAGGGACTAAGCGCTGCCACATCCCTGCTGATTGCTGTTGGTTGTTGTGGCACTTGTGCTTGATCTTGCTTGCCACCACATTACTCTTTTAGTGCTTCCTCAGTCCAAGGGGGGGGGGCACAAGCACGCTTGTTTCACCCTTCACGTGTTCCCAAGTGCTCTTGTTCTCCTGTTTATCCTCAGACCAAGGTGAGGCATGAGCACGCTTGTTTCACCCTCCAGACGTTGCCAAGTGCTCTTAGTCTCTTGTTTATCGGGTGGCTGTGTGCTGGCGAGCTCACCTGGTGAACAATCAATGCACCTGCACCCGCCGCAGCTCTTACCGGGACTTGCTTGTTACCTCCACAGCTTCCACTGCTTCCATGCGGTCTTGTGGAGAAGAGGGCATGCGGGTTACTGTCGCTCCCTCCCCACTGATTGTTTATAGTTGATAGTCGTCATTGGCTCTCTCTGTTGCCGGCTCAGGGCAACCACACCAGATCACCTGTTAAGGGATGCACTGCACCCTGAGTGCCAGAGATGGTGAGGGGGGGACAACAGGGGGATACCAGGTGCACTGAAGGCAGGCCAAAGGTCTAGACGACTGTCCACTGTCCGCAAGTCCAAAGCAGGGCCGAAGAAGGATCAAAGAGGGGCCCAAAATGCCGGCCCCCTTGAGGGCTGTGGTCAGAGAGCAGCAAAAGCAGCAATGGGCGGCAATGAGTGGCAAAGGGCAGTGGTGAGGGGCCTCATCCCCAGACTCCAGGCACCAGACAAGCACCAGACACCTGAGACCAAGCAAGCACAGCACAAGCCACAGGGAATATGGAAATCTGTGAGCCAGCGCCTGGGATGTAGCAAGGTGCATGCTGGGGACCCTCCCGGTGCCCTGGGTATAGACACGGGGTGAATCCATGGGCCCTACAGGCCGTGCAGCGCAGCGCAGCCTCTCTCCTGGGCAGCTGTTGCTGCACACACCCGGTGCCCAGGTGTAGACCACGGCCGGGGGCTGGGTATAAGCCGCAGATGCAGCCGCAGATGTAACCACAGGCCTGCACGGGCGACCCAGCCTCTCTCCCAGCCTCTCTCCCGAACGTGCGCTGAACTCCTCCCGCTGAACTCCTTCCGGTGTGCCGAACTCCTCACCGTCCAGTTGAGGGCCAAGAAACGTGACCTCAATGAAGACTATACAGAGTCCTTTTGAAAAAGTAATGTGTTTATGGAGGAAATGCGCCTCTTATGTAATCCTGTATAATCCTACAACAAAACAGTTGCACGCTACAAACAGTTTAAGGTTACATTGAGAAAGTGGTGAATATTTGCTGGAGTGGGGTGCAACGGATGGAAGAGGCTAGAGGACAGCAGCAGTCGGACCCATTCGTGGTTAGCAGCTACAGGCAGACATTGTGTGAGAGGCTGAAGGGATAGGGGGATGGTGGGATGGGGGTCTGGAGGGAGGGAGCGGGGAGCAGGAAAGGTGCCAGGGCTCGGGGCTGTAGGGGTGGGGAGCAGGAGAGGTGCAAGGGCTGTGTGTTGAGGCCGGAGATGCTCAGACTGTAGTCAGATAACTTAGCACTCCTGCCTGCCCACAAAGCTTTGATTTCATGAACCGAACTTGAGATAAGATTTTGTTATGTAATAAAGTTCAAAAGGACCTTCCTTTTAGTTGGTCGTTGTCAAAAGGGCTCTGTTTCCTGTTTGGTTCAAACAAAATACAAGAGCAATAGCTCATCACCAGGGCTTTGAAAACTATGCCCTTTCACATTTACCCTGTATTACTCTCAAATCACTCTTTACAATCTTCAATAGCTCTAATTCTGTTAGTTGCACAATGCCATTTTCATCAATGTGAATCAATATCACATCGAGCCTCACCTGCTTTTCTCACCATTCCCACAACAGATAGGAAGCAAGTTGCCTCAGCACGTGCCATGAGCTGTACTAGTAAACAGCACTTTTTCATTATCTATATGTCATTGTCCATAACATTGTCGTGTAATGTTGCATGTTCCCCAGACCACTTTACCATTGAGTGGCTGAAATTGCAAATCATATTTTTTTAAACTTCTCTAAAGCACACATCCCTGGTGACAAAAAATAACATTTTCCCGTCACAGGCCTCCAGTCACCCCTGGTGGTGTAACAGCCACTGGACAGAGCTGCTGAGTGCTGACTTTGGATCTGGGGAACCAGCCAACTCAGGTTCAAGTGAGTCTCAGTGGGATTCTGGGCAAAAGTCACTTAGAGCCACATGTACGAACTTCAGGTTTTGCGACTCGCAAATGCCACTCTTTGCTATTCACAATGAGGTTAAAAATGACCTACCCCATTAATATTCATGAGGTAGGTCGCAATTTGCGACCCCATTGGGAATGGCCGCCCTCACAGGGATGGTGGCCTGCTGGAGACAGCAGACCACCATGTCTTTGACTGCTTTTAAATAAAGCAGTTTTTAAAAAAAAATGCAGCCTGTTTTCCTTAAAGGAAAATGAGATGCATTTCCAAAACAAAAAATTTAAAGTTTTCTTTTCATTTTTTCAGAACAGGTAGTGGTCCGTAGGACCACTGCCTGCTCTAAAAAAAATATTTTTACTGCCATTCACAATGGGGAAGGGGTCCCATGGGGACCCCTTCCTGTTTGCGAATAGGTTAGCACCAGTTTGAAACTGGTGCTAACTGCGATTGTTTTGCCACCGCATTTGTGGTCACAAAACAATCATACATGGGACTGTGACCCGCAATTGGGAAGGGAACACCCCTTCCTAATTGCAACTCACAAACCCTTTTTGCGATTTGGTAAATAGATTATCGAATTGCAAAAATGGGTCTGTACATCCCAAATTGCATTTTGCATGTCGCAAACATCTGATTCGTCGTTTCGTCGTAAAACGCTCCAATACTTGGGGTCGCGTTTGCGCTATAAAACTGAGACAACAAAAAAGATGGAATTTTTCTCACAGACATGTGCTCAATTCACACAGGCACGGTCCATCGTGGGGATTCACTCTGGGGAGCACAGTACACTAGGGCAATAATATATAATCGTTAAATCTTAGCCTAGCGGAACAACAGCAATTTTGTGTGAGCTAAGTTAGCTAATTAATTTGAATTGTCAATTGTGACAAAATGTACAGTACTCACCAAACTCTGTCAGCAATCAGCAGCAGCAGAGGCAGTTTAATTAATTAAATTGCCTGTTGTGTGACTGAGCTTGACTACTGTGAGAGTGAGGCCCAGTTAAGACGAGGCCTCGCTTCAACAGAAGATCAGGCTATGAGGTGATGAAGTGTGTTCTTTGTCGATGCACGTCTCCTTTCTCTCTCTCCATGCTCCCTTGTGTGCAATTCCATTACTGGCAAGGCACACGAAGAGGGGAGGGAGAGGGAGGCTGAGCAGCAAGGGCAGAATAGCCAATCACTATGGGGGTTATTACAACTTTGGAGGAGGTGTTAATCCGTCCCAAAAGTGACGGTAAAGTGACGGATATACCACCAGCCGTATTACGAGTTCCATAGGATATAATGGACTTCACAATAAAACAATACAGGGATTGGTCATTAATGCTCCCATTGCTCTGATCATGCCAAACTAAGCCTCTTATCCCCACCCTGCCTCTGCAGTCTGCATCAGGGGCCTAGTAACCCAACTTTGAGACAATACAGGTGCTGCTCTCTTGCTGTCAACACAGTAAAAGAGCAGTGCCAGGATTAGCCTGGGCAGGCTAACTCACCACTCATTTGGAGACCAGGGGACAGCGGCCAATATCCCCTGTGCTCCACTATTATGTAGGTAAGACTAGTTGAGAGTGCACATGTCGGGGTGGCCAGGGAAAGAGCCCTGTCTAACCCAACATGTGCATTTTGTTGTGGTGGACTTGTTGCTAAGCAGAGCCCTGTCTGCTCTGTGCCAATCAGATGGACCCCCCACCATCTCCAAGGCCGGCCGCATGCACTGAGTCTTGGAACTGGCCCTGGCTAACAACAGCTAACTGCTGTTGCGGGCTAAACAAACAACATTTGAAGTCACATTTAATTAAATTAATTTAGGGCCGGGGGCAGAAATATCAGGGTGGTGACACCCTAACACCTTAAGGAAGAAGCCACCACTGAGTAGTTCAAAGCAATGTTAAACATGTTTTATTTTTTATACATATATGTGTGTGAGTGCATAATTAATTAAAACCTTTGCACTAAAGTTATTAATACACATACCTTCATTTAAAAGTGATAAAATGCTGAAAAAAAACAGTGCCAGATAGAATCAGTTAAGATATGCCAAAAACTGTTAGACAATAAGATTAAAGTACATAATGTATCAGCTCTAGGCTGCCCTGAAGCTCGCAGCAACGCAGTGATAATCAAGGTTTTAGGCGGAGTCTTGCACAGAGGCCCGCATGGGCTGTTGCTTACTAGATATTAGCTTTTGTAATATAATTCTTAATCAAAGCAGAGTGACAGTGCTGAGGCTGACTTGTATGAGATAGAAACAGTTTAAGATATGACAATCTCTGTGTGATAGAGGATAAGATTACAGTGCATATTGTATCAGCTCTTGGCTGTCCTGAAGCTCGCAACATTGTGATGATAATCAAATTCTTAGGCATGTGCTGTCACTTAGTAGAGGTTAGCTTTTATAATCCAATTCTTAATTAAGGCAACATTGCAGTGGTACGCTCACTTGAGCAAAACGTGCAAGATGTACAGTGCTCCAGCTCTTGGCTGTACTGTGGCAAGGTCTTAGGTGGAGTCCTGCACAGAGGTCTGCTTGTACTGTCACCTACTAGATGTTAGCTTTCATAATCCAGTTCTTGCCTGTGTTGCACTGACAGTGTCTTGGGGCTTTTGTAATGCTGTCAATTGATGGGCAATCGTCTTTTCCAGAGGCAACTTTCTCCCAGGTTGGATGAAGTGCTTTGAGAGATATTCATAACAGTCCTCTTCTTTGATAATAACTATTATTTTTTTGATAGATCATTTAATTTGTCCCCAGTTTTCCCAAATGTCTCATGTTTATTGGTGTTAAGATCATACAGAGGTTTGGCACAGAGATTGTTGTTGACCTCTTTTGGTTCCACCTGTCTTCTGCAGGCATACCTCCCCTTGATCAGTTTCTCATTCAGAGAGCAGTTGTTTGGGTCTTTTTAGTAGGCCCGAAGGATTTGATTGACAGAGTGCTTTATTTCTTTTATTTATTTTGTTGCAAGATTTTGCCTATATTGCTCTGTTGACTATTAGTGTTTCTTCTTGAGATAGCGTTTAGGCTAACAAATTGAGTAGAAAAGTTGTCCCATGTGCTACAAGGGGCTCTTTTCTCTGACACAAGGGCAAAAAAATTACTTTTTGTTATTTCAGACAAACCATGTCATGTGCTAGATGCTCATTTCAGTCTCTTATTGTTTATCATGTGAGTACTGCCATGTGTTGCTCTGTCTGCCAGATGATTGTCTGGTGTGAGATTGAGCACAGTTTCTGTGGTGAGTGGTCACTTTCTCCCCTCAGAAGTATTGAGAAGCTGGAGACACTAGGGCCCGTATTTATACTTTTTGACGCTAAACTGCGCTAACGCAGTTTAGCGTCAAAAATTTTTGCGCCGGCTAACGCCATTCTGAAGCGCCATGCGGGCGCCGTATTTATTGAATGGCGTTAGCCGGCGCAAGCAGACCGGCGCTGCCTGGTGTGCGTGGAAAAAAAACACGTACACCAGGCAGCGCCGGCGTTGGGAAAAATGGCGCTAGGGCGTCTTAAAAATGGTGCAAGTCAGGTTGACGCAAAAAATCGCCTCCACCCGATTTGCGCCATTTTTAACGACGCCCAGATGCCATTTACATGACTCCTGTCTTAGTAAAGACAGGAGTCATGCCCCCTTGCCCAATGGCCATGCCCAGGGGACTTATGTCCCCTGGACATGGTCATTGGGCATTGTGGCATGTAGGGGGGCACAAATCAGGCCCCCATATGCCAAAAAATAAAATAAAAAAATAAAAAATTATACTTACCTGAACTTACCTGAATGTCCCTGGGGTGGGTCCCTCCAGCCTTGGGTGTCCTCCTGGGGTGGGCAAGGGTGGCAGGGGGGGTCCCTGGGGGCATGGGAGGGCAGCTGTGGGCTCATTTTGAGCCCACAGGTCCCTTAACGCCTGCCCTGACCCAGGCGCTAAAATCCGGCGCAAATGCGGGGTTTTTTGCCCCGCCCACTCCCGGGCGTCATTTTTGCCCGGGAGTATAAATACGACGCATTTGCGGCGCAGTCATTTTTTTAGACGGGAACGCCTACCTTGCATCTCATTAACGCAAGGAAGGCGTTCACGCAAAAAAATGACGCTCTTTACTCATAGTTTGGCGCTAGATGCGTCTAACGCCAAAGTATAAATATGGCGTTAGTTTTGCGCCGAATTTGCGTCGAAAAAAACGACGCAAGTTCGGTGCAAACGGAGTATAAATATGCCCCTAGATGAATTAGAGGAACAGAGAGCACAGTGAAGCCTATTGAAGAACTAATTTTGTGATTTTGAAATGTAAAGTAGGGTGGTCTGTCTGCCAGGAAGCAGACATTAATTGCTCTTAGGTTAAGAAACTCTAGTTCCATTATTAATGGTCTGCCCTTTTTTTGTGTGTAAAGCCAGAATTTTGAGTTTGTCCAGGGAATGACCAGACTAGGATCTCTTTGTCTTGCTGGGGGCCGAGCAGGTTTATATTGAAGTATGACATATGTATATGATAAGTATGTATATAGCATTTCTATAGTGCAAACCTAGACAAAAGGCACTGGAGCATTACAGCATCACAGGCAAAGGAATATTAAAGCATTCATCATTCACCATTCTTCTGCATAAGAACTACTTTACAATCCTCAAATATCAACCTCAGAAAATAGTAACCTCATTGAAATTGCAGATACTCTTCAAAATTGCCCCCCTTTAAGTTTACCTTAATGATCAATGACACTTTAGAGGTAACTGCAAACTCCTAAGATTCATCATCCACCGCTTTGACCAGTCTTGGAGCACTGCTAAGGTTTAGCCATAATCTGTAAGCAGATGTTCATACCAGTAATCCGTTAATACCCAATTAAATCATTTGAATTGTCTCCAATCAACTTGTTAATCTTTACCGCACTAACCTATGAAATTACTTCCTCTTCATTTACCAATTCATTGAATAACTCACTGAAAGAAAATGCTGATCAAAAATCTGTTCCACAGTAACATCATCATTATCATTGACTGTAAACTCACTGTAAGCAAACTTAATCAAACCCAATTTTTAACGTCATGCTATGACAGGTGCACAACAGTTACTCTTCAACTCAGTGGCTTATATTTTGGGAAAAAAAAGTTACATCCCTCACATGAAGTCCATGAATGGCCAGAGTTAAACACTAATATGCCATCAAATGAAACAATTTTGGTCACTTGTGAAAAGTCTATTCTTTGGAAACATTAGGGATCACCCAGTGCTATTGGGGACAAAATCCTAAGCAGTATTGAGATGGATAGAGCCGGTTACATTATTGAAGGAGTAGACTCATATAGGAGTTTTATTCCTTTCATTAGACTGTGATCTGAACGATCCCTGCCTAGACTAAAGTTGTAAAACATCTTTCAAAACGGTATCAAATAAAGAGAGTTAATAGTAATTTGTCTGATTAGCACTGAAATGATGTTAATAAAGGACCAGTTCAGGCTATCAAGTAATATGATTTGTCCCAATGTTGAAAAGCACTCTATTAATTTACACAGGTTTTTCACCAGTAGGCTTGAGTACAAATCATCTAGGACCACCTCATCCTCAGCTTCCACGGTTTTCCCAACCGTTCTGTTTAGAGAGAAACATGAACCATTGAAAAACATGTCCTACCATTGTTCCTGTTTGGAGTTATTAAAATGACTCCTTATTGAAGATAGGTGCATTTGAGGAATGAGCTGCCTCGTATGTAGAACCCTCAACTCTCTATCCTCTTAATACCTAAACGAAAAACGGAACATCAGTAGGTCAACAAACTTTCCATTCTACTTGCCGATCGCAGTGTGAAATTCATACTTTCAACAAACACTGCATCTAGCAAACGTTTTCAGGATCTGCCGCTAGAAACAGGAATTACTTTTCTCCAGCTCTGTTAGTCAACCCACCCTACTCTGCTTTTTAAAATGGCCTGGAAAGCGCCTGCTCCACCTCTGTCAATGTAATGTAGCTTTTGTATAGTTTGTTCAGTCTGGATATTAAACTGCAGAGTTTGTGACACACCACAAATAGTGAACAACGCAAGTGCAACTTTAAGACAGGTCCCTACTACAGATTTTGGCTGAACGATGTCTTAAAGTTTTGAAGAGCTGGGGCAGTGCTATTTTACTGTGTTAGAAGCTTGTTGCATGAACTTTTAATTTTAAGAACTGTGGTGTTTAACTGGAAATGCAGAAGCATTTGATGATTGTTAGAAGTTGGGTCTTTGGTTGGCAGTCAGGTTACCCCGTGTCCAAGCAAGGATCCTCCATCTAGTCAGGGTAAAAGAGATTCACCCTCAGCTAACCCCCGTTCGCCCCCTTGGTAGCTTGGCACAAGCAGGCAGGCTTAACTTCAGAGTGTTAGGTGTAAAGTATTTGTACCAATACACACAGCAATTCAAAGAAAACACTACAAAATGACACAACACAGGTTTAGAAAAATAGAGAATATTTATCTAAACAAAACAAGACCAAAACAACAAAAATCCACCACACACAAGTCAAGTTATTAATTAAAAAGCAAAAAGAGTCTTCATGTTGTTTTAAACACAAAGCTAAAGCTGTTAGCGTGAAAATGAACATGAGGCGCATCAAAATACCCCGCACGGGCAAGTGTGCATCGAAAGAAGTAAGCAGTGCATCGATTTCTCCCCCGCAAGCGAGGTCGTCCGTCGTTTCTCCTTCTCCAGTCCAATCGGCGTGCGTTGTTTCTTTCCCCACAAGAGAGATATGCGTCGATCCGGATGAAACACCTCGGGTCCGAGCAGGCTTGCATTGTTTTTCCGCTCCCAGCGATGTTGCTTCGTTGCAGCCTCCGTTAGCGATGCCGAGCATCGTTTCTCCAACCGCATGTGTCGATTTCACAGCCAGATGCAAGCGCTGCGTCGATTTCAACCGTGGAGCCCGCGGCATGTCGTTTCTTTAGCCTCTCTCGGAGGTTGTGTTGGAAATTTCCCTGCACATCGATCTGTGCGTGGATTTCCAACCTTGGTCCACCAGCTTCACCTGTCAAGGCCCCAGGTACTGAATAGGGCACCACTTGGCAGGGCAGGAGTCACAGCAGAGACTCCAGGTGCTGGCAGAGAGAAGTCTTTGCTGTCCCTGAGACTTCAACAACAGGAGGCAAGCTCAGTTTCAAGACCTTGGAGAGTTTTTCACAAGCAGAAATGTACACAAACTCCAGTCTTTGTTGTCTTGCACAGGCAGAAGCAGCAACTGCAGGATAGCAACGTGGACGATGCAGAAACCATAACAACCATGAACTCCATCCACTCAGGCTCCCCTACGGACCCCTGCCCTCATCATGTTTTCAACTCGGCAAACGCCACCATCGCCCCCGAACTCCGCAAGATCATCAACCTCTCCTTCTCCTCCGCCACCTTCCCGGACAGCTGGAAACACGCAGAAATCCAACCCCTTCTCAAGAAACCCAAGGCTGACCCCAACGACCTCAAGAACTTCCGACCGATCTCTCTCCTCCCTTTTCCAGCCAAAGTCATCGAGAAGATCGCCAACTCTCAGCTCACCCACTTCCTCGAAGACAACTCAATCCTGGACCCCTCACAATCCGGATTCAGACGAAACCACAGCACTGAGACTGCTCTCCTCGCCGCCACAGATGACATCAGACTTCAAATGGACAAGGGCGAAACCTCAGCCCTCATCCTCCTCGACCTATCCGCCGCCTTTGACACAGTCTGCCACCGCACCCTACTGACCCGCCTCCAGGAAGCTGGGATCCAAGACAAAGCCCTCCACTGGATCTCATCCTTCCTCTCCGACAGAACTCAGAGAGTCCGCCTCTCCCCGTTCCGCTCCAAAGCCTCCAACCTCATCTGCGGCGTCCCCCAAGGATCCTCCCTCAGCCCTACGTTGTTCAACGTCTACATGGCCCCCCTCGCCAAACTGGCCCGCCAACATCATCTCAACATCATCTCCTACGCCGACGACACCCAGCTCGTCCTCTCCCTGACCAATGACCCGCTCACCGCCAAAACCAACCTCCACGAGGGACTTAAATCCATCGCCAACTGGATGAACATCAGCCGCCTGAAGCTCAACTCCGACAAGACGGAAGTCCTCATCCTCGGGCGCACTCCCTCGGCTTGGAACGACTCTTGGTGGCCCTCCGCCCTTGGTCCCCCGCCCACCCCTGCCAACCACGCAAGAAACCTCGGCTTCATCCTGGACTCCGCCCTCACCATGTCCAAACAGGTCAGCGCCGTCTCCTCCTCCTGCTTCAACACCCTTCGTATGCTCCGCAGAATCTTCAAGTGGATTCCAACAGAAACCAGAAAGACGGTGACCCAGGCCCTCGTCAGCAGCAGACTTGACTACGGCAACGCACTCTACACAGGCATCCCTACCAAAGACATCAAACGACTCCAACGGATCCAAAATGCCTCCGCCCGACTGATCCTCGACATACCCCGCCGATGCCACATCTCCCCACACCTGAGGGAACTCCACTGGCTCCCAGTAGACAAGAGGATCACTTTTAAACTCCTTACCCACGCTCACAAGGCGCTTCACAACACCGGACCCTCCTACCTCAACACCAGACTCAACTTCTACACCCCAACACGCCAACTCCGATCTGCCAACCTCGCCCTAGCCATCGTACCCCGAATCCAGCGCAAGACCTCCGGCGGCAGATCCTTCTCTTTCCTCGCCGCCAAAACCTGGAACTCTCTCCCCACTCCGCTACGCCAGACCCAGGACCTCCTCACATTCAGAAGGCTCCTCAAGACCTGGCTCTTCGACCGCTAAACAGCCTCTCCACCCCCCCCCCACCTCAGCGCCTCGAAACCCTAACGGGTACATAGTGCGCTTTATAAATACTATGATTGATTGATTGATTGATTGATAGCTCCACAAAGCACAGTCACAGGCAGGGTGGCTCTTCTTCCTCAGCTCTTCAGCTCTTCTCCAGGCAGAGGACCCTCTTGGTTTCCAGAAGTGATCTAAAGTCTGTGGTTTTGGGTGCTCTTCTTATACACATTTTGCCCTTTGAAGTAGGCTTACTTCAAAGAACAGTCTCTCTTGTTTGTGAAATACTGCTTTAGCCAGGCCCCGACACATACCAGGGGGTTGGAGACTGCATTGTGTGAGGCCATTCACTGCTCTTTCAGGTGTGAGTGACCACTCCTCCCCTCCCTCCTAGCACAGATGGCTCATCAGGATATGCAGGCTACACCCCAGCTCACTTTGTGTGACTGTCTAGAGAGAAGTGCAACAGCCCAACTGTCAAACTGACCCAGACAGAGAATCCACAAACAGGTAGAGTCACAGAATGGTTTAAGCAAGAAAATGCCCACTTTCTAAAAGTGGCAGTTTAAAACACACAACCTTAAAATCAACTTTACTAAAAGTAGTATTTTTAAATTGTGAGCTCAGAGACCCCAAACACCAAATGTCAATCCGCTCCCAAAGGGAATCTACACTTTAATCACATTTAAAGACAGCCCCTACAAATTTAGCAGTATTTCACTGTTAAGGACGTTTAAAACACATTAGTATATGTCTTACCTTAAACATACACTGCACCCTGGCCATGGGGCTGCCTAGGGCCTACCTTAGGGGTGCCTTAAATGTAAGAAAAGGGAAGGTTTAGTCCTGGCAAGAGGGTGCGCTTGCCAAGTCAAATTGGTAGTTTAAAACTGCACACACAGACACTGCAGTGGCAGGTCAGAGCCATGTTTATGGAGTTACTATTCTGGGTGGCACAACCAGTGCTGCAGGCCCACTAGCAGCATTTGATTTGCAGGCCTTGGGCACCTCTAGAACCAACAAAAGATAAATAATAATATAAGGAAAGCAAAAGAACAACACATATAAAACATACAGGGCACAATATAACATCACATTGCTTTAATGTACAACAAAAATACAGCAGCAAAAAAATTACAGTGGTATAGGTATTAGCGTCACGGGCATCAAATAGGGCAAGTCAAAAATGTTTTGTGATTCTGTACTTTTTGTTTTCTTCAAAAACATCCTTTAAAACATGGCATGGGCTATTATCTGTTAGCGTTCACTTAAATACTTTACGGTGATGCCAAATTAGTCCTTAAAATACACCTATAAATTCTGAACATCCTGTCTCCCTACAGTATCGTGATCCTGTTTTTTTATTATAATTCTACACGTTAATTTTCCAATATTTTCTCCACTAGTGTAGTAGTCAGCAATTTAAACTACTATGACACCTGTTATACTGTAATTTTTCATCTACTGTGTGGTATCACCTTCAGTGACCATGATACTTTGATACTTATTTACCCTATGTTATCATTCATCTTGAATAAAAACTGCACTCTTTGGAACTGGTCGCAGTAACAAAACACTGCAGGAATAAAGGGATGCATGTCCCCTTTAGTCAACCAATCCTCAATTTGGCTTTTATGTCGTATAGAGTATAATAAAGTATAAAAGGAAATCTTTTGTCTCAATGATGCATCTAAAAGTTCCTGTCATCTTTATTTTTACGAGGTATCCCATTAAGTAGTGTACAACGCAGATTACGTAAAATTAATGTGTACTGGTTGTCTGACACATACAAGTTTCATCAGTTTACTTTCTAGCCTTTTCATTCTCATATCCCAACAACTTCACCGAAACATCTCCCCTGAGAAGCAGGGTTATAACCATTTGTACAACCACTGAACCTTTATTAAACTGACTAGACAAAAGACTAATGAAGCAATTCTACCGTTTTTCTCTTCAGCACTCACTGTCAGAGGGCATTACATTTAACACCGAAGCATGCGCGCAAATGCGTCAAAATCCCTGTGAAATTTGGCAAGGTCTATTTTTTAACATCCTGAGACTATCACACTTCAGAAAAAATGACTTCATGTTTTTAACACATAATACAATTTTGATTGAACAATATCATGTGCACCAGACATTTGTCCATGCGTTTTCCCTCATGTTCTGTAAGAATGAAAAACGGATTTCACTGGATGAAAACGTAAAGGAGAATCTTTAGTTCATAATGGCATATTACATTAGCAAGCCATTTTAACAAACGGTGGAAGTATCCGAAGAAACGAAAAGTATGAACTGTCTCTATTAATCAACATATCTGTGGGTACAGTTGATAAAATGAAGCCCAGTTCCGAGTATTGTTTTGAATGTAAATGGAATGATAGACACATTTCATGTCAGAGGTAGGAGGGCAAAATAAGGTTAATAGTTTTTAAATTTCACATGCAAATGGTTGAGTTGACAGTATCCGTATTCTAAGCACTCCAGGTATGATGTAACATTCCATTGGACAAATTAACATATGATGTGACTAGACTATACAATGAAACAATATAAAATTACATAGTTACAGTATGCAAAAGTAGGACGTGCCATGCTATCATGCTATGACATGACACGGCAGCGTGACAAAAGATTACTGTGTGATCACATAATAACTTGACATGAAATCCCAACATGAGTACATAGCCCCACATTAATTGAAAACATAACACACCATCACAAGACACGAAATGTGAAAAAAATTATATGAAATTGAAAATGTCTTTGAAATAAACTTAAATTGACAACATGACAAGACCAATGTAATTCTAACGGGATTGTCATAACTAGTGAGATTGGATGCTAACATGCAAAGTCTACGTATCATGTTAAGATGACAGCAACGGCAACGACATGATGCAATAAAGCAAAGGATTAACAAACATTTATCAACTTTGAATGTGTAGAGACACTGTCATCAGATTATTTAAATTATGTAAGGAGAGGATATTTATGAATGCCACTCAAAAATGAACAGATTCAAGAACATCTCAAACTATAAACTATTCATTAAGAGCACTTTGCAAAATCATATTTGTTATTCCTTTTGTATTAAGTACTTTTTATTTGAAAAGGGCATTCAGTCATCCAGATTGTTCAACTGATGGCAAGAACAATATTTTGTTTAAGCACGGTCTGAATTATGAGTTGGTAGATATTTAACTCATCTGATGATTATCAGGTATATTAAATACCTCATCCTTTATTTAATTTTGGCAGGGTAAATCTACCACAATTTAACGAGGGTTAAAGCATACAGTGTTTACAGTATCATGCAGATTGTGGTGTGTTAAAACACCAAAATCTGCATGTTATCCCCCACCAACCCAAAGTAGGTGTTTTTCATCAAAGTTGATACATACCATGTGGTATTGTTTTTTTCAGGTGCAACACATAGCACCTCTACTCACAATTAAAGCTGTAGAGAGAGCTGTGAAGATAAATACAAAACTTTTGATCCTACCTGGAAAATTATAATAATACAAGAGCATAGCTTTTGCCCTCAAACCACATCATGCATTTACTTTCTCTACTTAATCAATACCCAATACTAGTCCATCAAAAAAGATTGGGTAGGACTTCTGGCAAATGGAAACAATCCCATCATGAACTGTAATGGCAGTAATGTTCACAAGGGACAGATCTCTTCACACATTGTGAGAAGACAAATGAGACTTTAACGCATCAGCTGCCAGTTCAACAGCAGCGCGTTTCGGAAGATAATGTCCATTTATAAGCAAGAAGAAAACAATCACAAATCCAATCCACAAGAAAAGATCAAGTAAAGCAAGTATAATCCACAAATAGGACCATGGATGTTTCAGACAAATGTGTTTAAGCCATTGAAAAAATGTAGGTATACCTTGAGGTGAAGTGGTAAAAGAATCAGAAGAAAAGTCATCAATGTCAACAAGGTACCTATAAGCAGTCAGTGTGAAGACAGGAGCCTCTGAAGGAGAACTGGTAGATTCTATGACAGAGACCATCTTTTGTGGAAGAAGAAAGAACAAAGGTATCCTAAAATAATATGCATCACCAGACAATCAGGCCTCATTACGTGTCTAGCAGTCCAAGGGTCGCCACAGTGTTGATGGCAGTCGCACCGCCGCCAGACTGGCAGTGAAGACTGCCATATTATGACCATAGCGCTGTTCCTAACTGAACACAGTCAAAACACTGCCAGTATTGCTAGTACCGCCAGTGCGGGTAGACTGCCGCAGCCGGAAATAGGCATCTTCACACCACCGTGGACCATGTTTCCGCTGACCATATTATGAGCCACCACACCACCAGGATTTCCGTGGCAGTCTCGCCACCATAAAAATGCTGGCAGAAATGACCAACATAAAAGGAGACACTCACTGTAAGGAACAACAGACACATCCGCAGACACTATGAAACCCGAACTGGAAGTCTTCCCCTGCTCCTGCTGGCCATACAACTTCAGAACCAGCAACATTGACTAAGACAACACCTGTAAGAACACACACCTAGCACACATTGGATGGAAGGTCATTAGGAAGGCAATTAGAAAATTAGTTTTCTTTAGCGCTGGGAGGCCTTCGGGTAGCTATGCGCTCTATAAATTTTCATAACATAACATTAGTGCACACCCATACGCAACACACAACCCTGCTACGGCTAGCCATGCCCACACACACGCAAGCATACACCCGTACCAACACACAAACACATCAGCATACACACACACAAACAACACACACACACCACTGCCACTGTCAAACACATACCCACACACCACCACCCAATCACACAACTACAACACCATTTCAACCACACAAACGGATTGACAGAGAGGCACAACGCACACCTCCACAGGAAAACACATACTGCCAGCAACACTAACAATAGCACACAAGCAATACAAACAATAACACGGCCAAACAACATGTCACATCACATGCCCCGTCCACCCAACACTCAAAGTACATTACAGATGCATCACAACACATACACCACTGCCACATAATACCACACAACACCAACACAAAACATCACAACAAGTCCATAGCACAACTCACCCACACAACTCATGCTGGTACACAAACACATCACATACATTGAAGACACATACCACTATTGTGGTGACAGTGGGAACGATGGCACTTGTGGCAAGATCTGGGAGTGATGATGTGGTGACTGCAGGTTTGAGTGGTGTAGTGTCTGTGAGGGGGGAGGTGGTGGGGTAGTCCATGTAGGGAGGGGATGTTGTTGTGTCTGGATGTGTATGTTGTGTGTGTGCATGGCAGTGGTGGATTTTGTGATGATTATGTTTTTCCTTGCGAACCACATCTGTTGATGTGGATGCATGTTGGTCCGAAAGTGTGCCTTGGATGGGTATAGGGAGAGCAGTGTGAGTTTGGGATCAGGTAGCTGGAGGGGGTAATGGAAGAAGAATAGACACTGGATGCCATAAATGTGGAGGCCAGAGCCTGGAAGGATCTCTGCAGGTCAGCCAGGGCACCATGAATGCCTTCCAAGTAGGCATTGGACTGCTGCATGTGTGATGCCAGTCCCTGGAAGGCATTCACAATGGTTGACTGCCCCACAGAGATGAACCTCAGGAGGTCGATAGCCTCCTCATTGAGGTCAGCAGGGCTGACTGGGGGCAGGGTTGAGACTGCCTACCACCATGATGACTAACGCAGGTGGAATGAGCTCAATTCCATCTGTCCTGTGCATACAGGACAAGCGGCTGCCATTTTACAAGTAGGTAGTGAATTGTAGGTGAATATTAGGTGCGTCGTGGATGAAATGTAGTGACTACTGCATAAATTGACTATGTTCACACATTCAAGACGCCAACTTTTGGCTTATTCTCTCTCCCATTCCCAGATACTGTGCAATGGTGAGAATGAGACAAGCCCCTGTATACCGGCCCCTAGTCAACCTTGCTACCTGGGAAGAGAGACACGTCACACAGACGTATCGTCTGACCTGTCAGACCATCATGGAGCTGTGCACCCAGTTGGAGCCGGATCTGTTGCCTTCCATACGTCATCTCCATGCCATCCCTCCCACAGTACAGGTGTAGTCAGTGCTCCACTTCCTTGCCTTAGGGGTGTTCCAGATGATAGTGGGCTTGGCAGCAGGGATGTCACCGTCAATGTTCGTTTTTGTGTTGAAGGATGTACTGTGTGCTTTACTCCAACACCTGCCCTGCTAAATCAGGTCCCCCCAACGTGATTCTCTGATGTGATAGGGGCCATAAATGGCACCCACATTGCCTTGGTTCCTCCCAGGAGAAATGAACAGGTGTACAGGAACCGTAAAAACCTTTACTCAATCAATGTCCAGGTGGTGTGACTCGCTGACCAATATATATCCCAAGTTATGGCAACATTTCCTGGTTCTGTGCATGACTCCTACATTCTGAGGAACAGCAACATCCCACACATGATGGCATAACTACAGAGGGACAGGGCCTGGCTCTTTGGTATATATCCAAGAATATATGTGCCCCTGTTATCTCACCTCTCTTCACATTCTGCCCTGGGTCTCTACCGATATTGAAATGGATCCAACCTTTGTGCACATAGGTAACTCTGGGTATCCTAACCTTCCCTTGCTGCTGGCACCTGTGAGATATCCAACTACAGATGATGAAAACCATTTCAATGAGGCCCACGGCAGGACGAGGTATGTCATCGAGAGGACGTTTGGGCTACTGAAGGCCAGATTCCGGTCACTACATGTCTCTGGAGGTGCCCTGTTCTACAGATCACTAAAAGTCTGTCACATCGTTGTTGTCTGCTGCATGCTACACAATATGGCCCTGAGATGTCACATCCCCTTACTGGATGCAGAGGAGGTGGCAGCTGGACCAGTGGGTGATGATGGTGATATAGATAGTGATGAGAAGGCAGATGATGAGGATACAGCTGACTCTAGAGCAGAGTTGATCCACCTATACTTCCAATGACAAACAGGTATGTGTAAACATTTTTCTATGTTACCTGTACTCCTGTCTGCCTTGCGACATACCCTTCCCGGTGTGTCTCACCAGTGGAGGTGTTGAGTGCACGTATCCCTCTGGGTAGGTTTGGGGGGGACATATTGTTCATCAGGGAAGGTGATACTGTTCAAATGTCAGTGCTATTTTCACTCTGCTGTTGTGTAGCAACACATCTGCAAAGTATTGGCCATGTCGTATGCTCCCTGTACGCTATGATATTGAAGTGCCAAACATAGTGGTTGTTAGACTTTTTTGTTTATGCAGGGTAATCCCCAATCTTTTTGCCTCCTGCCTCCTATTTTTCTGACCTGTTGCTGTTGGCTTTTGAACTCTGAGCACTTTACCACTGCTAACCAGTGCTAAATTGTATGGTTAATTGGTTTATCCATGATTGGCATATTTGTTTTACTAGTAAGTCCCCATTAAAGTGCACTAGAGGTGCACAGGGCCTGTGAATCAAATGCTACTAGTGGACCTGCCGCACTGGTTGTGCCAATCACATTAGTAGCCCTCGCTGACGGAGGCTGGTGAGATCGCAACCAGCGCTGCGTGGTTTTCAGGTCATCGTGCGGCTGGACTTTCGACACAAACACTGCTGTACGTGTAAAAACGACGCAAGGCCTGCCCGGACCCCAGAGTGCTGACCGGTTTGACCCATTGCTCTCCTGTAGAGAGAAGAAACAACACACGCCGACCCGGCAATAGGAGAAATGATGCAAGGTCTCGGTCGTGAGTGATATAGACACATCGCAAGCCCTTTGTGACGCACACTCGCCCGTGCGGGGTTATTTTTGAGGCAGCCAAGGTACATTTTCATGCTAACAGTGTTTAAAATTACATGAAGACTCTTTTTGCTTTTTAATTGATAACTTGACTTTTGTATTGTGGATTTTTGTCATTTTGGTTTTGTTTTGTTTGGATAAATATTTTCTATTTTTCTAAACCTGTGTTGTGTCATTTTTCACTAAGTTACTGTGTGTGTTGGTACAAATACTTTACACCAAGCACTCTGAAGTTAAGCCTACTGCCGGTGCTAAGCTCCTAAGTGGGTGAGCGAGGGTTAGCTGAGGGTGATTGTCTTTTACCCTGACTAGAGTGAGGGTCCTTGCTTGGACAGGGGGCAACCTGACTGCCAACCAAAGACCCCATTTCTAACAGTGGTGTCATAAGTATTGCTACTTATCCTCACAGTCCACAGTGGGGGAATGTATAACCTAACTTTTACTGGCTGTGGCAAATGCCTTAAGTGGAGTATTGTCAGCTGTGAGGGAAAGACCATTGGCTATGGATGTGTAGGAAATGTGGATCTGCCATGGAAATATTGTTTGAGATTACACTTGCCATATCACACTAGTGAGCTCGACACTTCATGTGTGTTGAGTGGCCTACTTTGACTCCTATTGTGACAGTTGTCCCTGTCTTGGTCTATTTGCAGGCCATTTGTGTGGTACATCTTTGGTTCCTGCCTTGCCTGGTGGCTCCCTTGACACACGTATCTAGAAGATGTGTGCTCTACTGTCATCCTTCCTGCATTTTGTTTTCTCTTCTGTCATTTTCACAGACTTTTGAAGGACAATGGGTTGCTTGTTATGACATGTTGTACAACAGGAAATCGTACATGTTAAAATAATGACATGTAGGCAGTAGCTGTGCTCAAAGGTGTTTAATGTGATTCACAAGTACCATGGGTGCTGAGTGGGGTCATGGTGGGTGTAATCATCAGAGTAGTTGTCCCAGCTGTAGGTAGCCAAGGTCCAGAATCTAAGGGGCCATGGAAAAATGAGGACATGACAGGGGACAGTCAACAGGGTGTGTCAGTGGCACACAAGGGACAATGTTCAGAAGAATCATACTTCCTGGCAGTGGTTTTGGTCTTGGCATCAGGTCCTGCATGATGTCTGGATGGTCAACCTTGCTTGCGTGTCGGTTCCTCAGCTATAGAGGGAGGGGTGGCGGTGGTCTGCGGGTCCTCTGACAGGGCCTCTATTCCACTAGCTGCTGCAGGAGTGGAGGGCTCAGCTGGAATGTGGCTAGTGGAAGGTGCCTGCTGGTGGTTGGAGGATGCACGCAGAATAGTGTGAGTTCCTTGAGCACCCCTGCAATAGAGGCCATGGTGTCATTGAGGGTCTGCCACTGCTGCATGGCCTTCTCGCTGTATTCCCTCTGCAGCCACTGGTTCTCCTGCAAAGCTGCGAGGATCTGGCCCATCTTCTCCTGGGATTGATGGTATGCTCCCAAGACTTAGGAGATGGCCTCCTTGCCAATCGTTTGCTTTGGGTGCCCCATACCTGGGGCCAGAGGTGCCCTTCAACTGCCCCTGGCCCCCTGACAACTTGTGCCTGTGCCAACTCCCAGTTGCACATGGTCCTTCTTTGTCTTGGGTGTGAGGGCTTGACTCTGGTCCCTGTACTGTGGGGCACACTGTTGATTGAACAGTCCTTGGAACACAGGTTTGGGGCAGAGGGTTGGCTGTGGTGTTTTGGCCACTGCGGTGGGGGACTCTGATGTGTCCAGGGTGGGGCTGGTGGTGGCCGACTGACCAGTTGTCCCAGATGGGCCAAGCAAGTCAACAATGTCCAGACATCCACTGGGGCCTTCATCCTGGGGAGGGCTGTGTATCTCTGGCATCCTCTGCAGGGTGGCAGTGGCAAGGGTACCTGTGGCTGGAAAGAGTGAGTGTTACATTGTGGAGATGTACTTGTTAGTATCATCGTCTGATGCATGGGGTAGCTTGACTTGCTTCACAGTGATGGCAAAGACAGACGCAGCACTGCAGACATTGTTTGAGGGTGATGGATTGTGACATTGTTTCCATGTCCCATTGGGAGTTGAGGATAGTGCATGGCATTGCTGTTATTGCCAGGTAGTAGAATGAAGTTGAAGTATCAAGTTGCTGTTGCATGTGCTCTGGTTTTCCATGCAGGTGTTCCACTGTGAAGTGACACTGTCATCTTTTGATGTGTAGGGAGTGATGTATTGTGGAAGTTGTGGTGCTTGGCATTGTGATTGGTAACCGTGCACTAGGGAAAGACTGTGTGGGGATAGTGGGAGTTAGGTGGTGTGGCATGCAGTGGATTTGCGTGTGGTGATGGGGGTGCAGAAGTGTGAGATGGGGTGGATTTGTGAGTGATGGAGTGGTGGGAGTGCATGCTGTCCAGGAGTGGTTGGTGCCTGGGGAGTGTTGTATACTTACCAAAGCCGAGTCCTCCGATGATGCAGTATGTCCAAGACCTTCTCCTCCCATGATGTGAACTCAGGGAAAGGAGGTGGGGGCCCTCCGCCAGGCTTGTTCATGGCAATCTGGTGACGTGATGTAATGGAACGCACCTTCCCTCCCTCTGCCTTATGTCCTACCTTGTGCGTGGATGGGTTCTCACTGAGTTGACCCTTTAAACTATCTTCCACCATAACGCCATTTTCCTGGCAATGGATGATTGCTAGACCTGTACTCCAAACACTTGTGGCTCTACTGTGACAATTTCATCAACCATGACCCTTAAGTCTTCATCAGTGAAGCGTGGGTGCTTTTGTGGGGACATCATGGTGGTGTAGTGGGTTGGGGGTGTTGTTCACAAAGGTATGGTGTTTGGGGCTTGATGGTGGGTGTGGAGTGATTATTTAGGTGTGCAGGTGTGTCATGGTATTTGTGTGCAGTTGTGATGTGTGTGTTGTGTAATGCGTGAAATTTGCATGTGTGCCTTTAGTGTTATAGTGCTGAATATGTGTATTTGCATGCTGTCGTTATCTCTGCCTGTGGTTGTAGTTGCAAAGGATTGTGGGTTGTATGGCTGTGTGTTTTTTTTAGTGGTGGGTGTGGGTGGGTGTATTGTGTGTATATGTGTCAGGTGTGTGGTATTCATACTGTCCAATGTGCTGTTGGGTTCTGATGGTTGTGATCTTTTGTGCATGGCGGCTCGCACCGCCAATGGTTTTCTGTTGTGCAATGACCGATGTGCTGATTTGTGGGTTGTAATATGGAGGGCCTGGCAGTGTTGGATTTGTGGCTGTATGTCAGTGGTCTTTAGTCTGTGACACGTAATAAGGCGGTCATTATACCGCCATTACTAGCGGTCTTTTGGCTGCGACCAGCGTGGTGGTCTTTCCAACAAAATGCCAAACTCGTAATGAGGGTCTCAGTGCTTAATGAAAAGGTATTACAAATCATCAACTCCAATTTGTTCATTCTGAACAGTAATTCAGAGAATCACATCAAAATACCTGAACCTATGTTCACCCACTTCTGGAAATACAACCTGAAGGATAGTCTAGTGAGGTTATGGCCTCCAGATTGTGGGAACTTTATACAAAAAAATATTGATGGGGGAAAAACTCATAAAAGGACATTTTGAAGTTTTCAGCCGAGTAGATGATCTAAACAGCGAGTTGAATGTATTCGTAGCAGATTTGTATGCCCACCCAAACTGCATGCATGCACACATTTAAAAAAATGAATGTACAATGAGCTCCCAGCAGCAATGTAACCACCAGCTTTGAGTTAAGTTTGCACTCTTTGAAAATCAAATGAAGTGGTAAAGCCACTTTGCGTATGGGTTCACAATCAGTGATATCAGAGAAATATTGGTCAACAATGATGAAACTATATTGAGCCATAATAAGGAACTTAGGATTTTTCTGGTGAAAATGTACAATGAGAGACATCTTTGTCAGTCTAGCAAAAAGAATGAGCCATTTGTGTTGTTCTCGCCTAATCTGACTCCCGAGATTCTTGCTGCCAAAATAAGATCAAGGGATGCAGTAAAATCAGCAGTAACCATTTTAAGAAACGTCCTGAAAGATTTAGATTTTGATCTTAATGACAAATATTATGATGCCCCAGAGCTCTGCAAATCATGGGAGTCAACAAGAATTCCTGATGTTGTCTTAACATTTTTTACATCATTGTTTAATGTCAGCAAAGGAAAACTGTCATAAACTAAAGTTCTTTAGTTTGGAACAAAAGCCGGCAGCATTGATGTTGGCTTTGAAAATATAAGCAAAGAAGTGGAAGACAGTCCCAGGAACCAACTGGCTCATGCTGTGCAAATGTACTGTCAAATAATTTTTTATGAATTACACCTCAGAAAAAGAAAACTGCTACACATGATGACTACCCATGTAATCTATGACAAGTGCAAAAGTAAAGAGCTAATCAGTTTCATGAATAGAATCTGTGTATCAACAAGTTGTAATGACATAGTACGGAGCAGGAACTTGTTAGCAGCTCATGCTGTAAAATCTTGTAAATCCGACAGCACACCACTTCGAAGTCACTTTAACAGGAAAGGATTTACAATTGTTGCTTTTGGTAATTTTGATTTTAGCACAGCTTCTCTTTGTCTGGAACATCCAGCACGCATCATACTGCCATGGTGCTTTTTCAAGACTGTACTAATGAAGTAGCTGCTCAAAAACAATCTGTGTCAGCTGTAGGTATAAACAAACAAAGCTGCAAACTTATAACCCAACTTCTTAGCCAATTTGTGCAAAATCAGTACAAACCTTCAACACATCTCAGTATACCATAAAGTTTAAAAGTGGCTAAGGACATCAATATTCTTCTACATGATGCTGAGTTCCTCAAAGCTGACTTAACTGAATTTGTCATATCGCTTATTCAGTGTGGTCTGAAGGATGAAGAAAAGCCAGTACCTCCATGGGCATGAACTCATGCTTTGATCTCCCAGAATACCATCCCACTGAAGTTAATAGCAGACACCGCTGCACTCAGAAAGTCCATATATAAATCAGTCTTTCAGTTGAAAACAGTTTCAAAATGATCCTTTATTAAAAAGCATCAGCATAGGTCCATCGAGTGATCAACGTTCCTTAACAACAGCCGTCATACTCATGGACTTTGAGAGTGTGGCAGTGTCTGTTATTAACTTTGTTGAAGTGTTTGTTCTGAACACCAAATTATGTACTAAGGTAATGGAGGGTACTCAACCACATTGCACCTACAGTTTTCTTTCTAAAACTCCATGTTCATACAGTCACCACATTTGGGAAGTGCATCTTAATTGTCACCACTACCCGGCTTGCTTTGTATGTACCATCCCACTGAAGAAGGTTGATTTTTTTTTTACCAGGAATACCATCTCCAGTCTCAAACTAAGCAACAGCATACACTGTGCTCAGCTTGAAGACAAGCCTATTCTTCCAGTTTTCTGTGATGAAGGTGTTTTCAGTACTGTAGCTGACATTTGTATGAGCAATCCAGTAGAGTTTGCTGATCTTATTCCCATGATGGGCATTTTCCACATGATAAAAGTTGTGTTTCAGGGTGCGGGAAGTTATCTCAGTGGATATGGCAAAGACGATGCACTCATTGAGGCTGAAATTTTTGGAAGCAAAACTGTATGACCAGTATTGGACGGAACTCATTATGTTCATTTGTTACAAGGTATGCTCATCATATCTGAGGCTTTAGAAACATTGCGTTGGAATGCTTTCTGGACCACAAAAGAAAAAGTAGGTTGTGCATATCTTATCTCAGAAGTGAACAAGGCACAGAGTGTACTTTATTCAAAAGACATAAGGCAGGGTACATGGTCTGGCCAAGGATGAGGATGGGAGCTTTTTAAGAGAGCTCTGCACGCCAGAGGACTGAGACAGCGGTGGCGGAGCCTGGGAAGCTAGAGGAGAGATTTGTGACAAGCTCCCTTACACCTGCAGGAGCTAGAGGTGTCGCAAGCCTCAGTCTTTGGCTTCACTGCCCCCGAATCCCAGCACAGGCCTGCTGCTCGATGAGTAGAACGCAGGCCTAGATCCCTATGTGGAGCCGTGAGCTCGATTTCCTGCCTGGGCCCGGGCGACCGGACCTGACAGCTGCCACTGTGCATGGGAGGATGGGGGCACTTGAGAGCGAGGCATTAGCAGGAGTGCTCCCTCCACCTTCCTCCCCGTCATAGACAATAATCAAGCTGCCAAGGGGGGCGACATATGGCATGCTGGACCTGGAGGCCCGCTGGGGGCTCCCCAACTCACTCACCCCCCCTCCACAGACAACCTATACACCCAGAGCCCTGAACAGTCGTCGGGCATGGGCTCCGGGCCTTGAATCAAATGAGGAGCCTTGGTAACAGCCCTGACAGAGCATTGGGAGATTGGACCTATTGCCTGGTGACACCTGGTGGGAGCAGCAGACTGCTGAATCTGGGGCCGGAGCCCCCGCAGCCTCCCAACACCAATCCAGTGAAGTCTAGGAGGGCTCTATCACCTTGGTATTCCAATAGTGCTTGAACCTGGAGGCTTATGGGAGGCACCCCACCACATCCTACTTGCTGCCCACAGTTATACCGCTTGACAGGGCACCATAAGCCAGAGGGGATTTGCTCTGGACTGCTGAGGCCCTGATTCTCTTTTCCTGACTGAGGGCCATTGTGCAGCAACCTCTGGGAGGCTGACTGCCACCCTTGCGTGCCCACCTTCAAAGACCCCGGACCAGGTCCTGGGCAACAAGAAGGCTGACTGGACCTCCGGACAAGACTCCCTGCGGGACCTTCCCTAGCCCTGAGACCACTTGCTACTGCATTCTGTCTTGTTGCCGGAGCACAGGTCCACTCCGCCATACTGCCCTCCGCCTCACCGGCACCTGAACTTCTATTCTCACCTTTACACCTGTGGGGGAAGCCATCCTTCTCCAGGCAGCATCGTTCCGGAATGGCCATGCCTGGGGACAAGTCTGCTGGCAAAGTGGCTCGCCAATTGCTCTTCTCTGAGGCCCTCGATCTTCATCGGAATAGACCGGTGACCCTGGCATCTCCTGTATCCGACCACCAGAGGTCAAACAAGTACTCCAAAAGGATGTCTCCATGTAAAGTATTTTGCAGGAAATCACTGCCGTCGGCAGGAGATTGGAGGTTATGGACACCAAGATCTCAGACCTTACAGCAGAATCCAGGTCCATTTGTACTGACAATACTAGTTTCCAGTACAAGGTGACTAGTATGGAACGTTGCTCTCCCTCATGGAAGACAAACTCAATTCAACATCCAACAGAGACCAAGAACTGCAATACCTTCAGGACAAACTCACTGACCTCGAGGATCAGAGCCGCAGGGATAATGTCTGCTTCTTTGGGTTTCTGGGGCAGGTGTAGTACACGGACGCC
Source organism: Pleurodeles waltl (assembly GCF_031143425.1). Lineage (NCBI taxonomy): Eukaryota > Metazoa > Chordata > Amphibia > Caudata > Salamandridae > Pleurodeles > Pleurodeles waltl. The sequence goes on from NC_090437.1 coordinate 541,353,949, forward strand.
AAAGCCTTCCCCATAAACAATCTCCCCACTATCACAGGCCTTGCATTTTCTCCCCCGCTGGAGCTCCAAAGGGCGCATCGGTTAGGTCCTATGCGCAAAGGCTAGGATGACAGACACGGCCCCATTATTGCCTGTTTTCTCCGCCATTAACAAGTTTGACATCTGCTAATAGCTGCCCGTGCCCATGGGCCCTATGTATTTGAGGGTCAGGAATTGCAGTTAGCCCCTGATTACTCTTGTGACACCAGTGATAAACAGAGAGCATTTTGGTGCTGCAGCCTCAGCTTCGACAGATGGACATTCATTTTGGCCGGTTCGAGCCCAAACGCATATGGATTACAAGAAAGGCAAAACCAAAGACTTTTATGATCCTCAAGTCTTACACCAGTTCTTAGATAACCTGCTGCAACAACCCATGGACTTCTCCCCGGATGCCGCCTTGACCACTCCAAGCCCGCACGAGGTGCCTGCCTAACCTAGGTCACTCATATGACAAAAGTATACTGTTCCAAAAGTGTCTGCCTAAACGAGTTTTCACGAGCGGTGATGTCTTAGGAGTACCCTCAAGCATCAATTCCGACGCTAGGCATCATCATCGGGCTAACTCCTCGCCGGACCGGCACTGCAATGTCCGATGTGCCACCACTCGAATGGTGGTGGCTCTTTGACCGAGGATGGTGTTCCTGATCAGATGGAATCAGTAGAGTGTGATAACGTAAGGCGGAAAAAGGAGAGTAAGAGGTGTATTAAAATTGGCTCTGAACACCAAGGTGGTCATTCTGACCTCAGCGGTAAAAGGCGCCTACCGCCGGTCAGAAATCCTCCATAATCCCGCCGCGGTCGCGGAAACCCGCCACGGTCATTCTGACCCGCAGAAGGCAAACCTCCGAAAATCCGACCGCCACAACAGACCGCCAGACCAGCGGTCGGCGGAAAAGTGGAGGTGACAAAACCTCCACCGTCACGCCAACAGAAATACGCCCATGCCATTACGACCCACGAATCCACGCGGCGGTCATTCAAACGCGGTATTCCATTGGCGGGACACACCGCCGCGGTCAGAATACACACAAACGAACAAAACTCAGCCACATTGGACGATTTGAATCCCACACACCTGATACACATACACACACCACTCCCACACACACAATACAATATAAAACACCCACCCACATCACCCACAAACCCCTACGCAAAAAAATTCTGAAAGAAGGCCAGAGCGAGACACCAGCATCCACAAACTAACAGCCACAGCCACTCAACACCATCACCCACACACTATTCACACACAAAACAACACACACCACCACACTCAACTCACTTAAATACACATACTCCACCCCACACATCATACACACCACCCCATGGCACCCCAAAGACAACCCCGCTTCACAGACGAAGAACTCAGGGTCATGGTGGAGGAAATCGTTCGGGTAGAGCCCCAGCTGTTCGGCACACAGATACAATACACCAGCATTGCCCGGAGGACGGAGCTATGGCAGAGGATTGTCGACAGGGTCAACGCAGTGGAACAGCACCCCAGAAATCGGGAAGACATCAGGAAGCGATGGAACGACCTACGGGGGAAGGTGCGTTCCATGGTATCCAGGCACAACATCGCCGTGCAGAAGACTGGCGGAGGACCCCCACCTCAACCCCCACAATTCACATCATGGGAGGAGGAAGTCTTGAACATCCTGCATCCTGACGGCCTCGCAGGAGTCGGCGGAGGAATGGATACTGGTAAGTTGAAGCTTCAATACTGCTTCCCCCCCACCTGCATGCCAAATCATACCCCAACCCTCACCCCCATCCTCGAACCCCACCCTCACCCCCACCCCCACCACCATCCTCACCCCCACCACCATCCTCACCCCCACCCCCAGCACACCTATTCCCCGCCAATGTCTGACCATCACCACCCACACATCCCAAAACCTAGGCCTGCATGCGTCCACTAAGCATGGACACCCATCACCAAAGCATGCCCAATGCATATACACATCCCCCCCACAAGCCACCCTCACCAAAGCCCCCACACACGAATGCCAGCACTTGGGGACACGAGAACCCATAGATACACCCATATGCCACACATTGAAACTATAACCATACCTCTATACCCCTGCAGGACCCGACCGTCAACACACCGCAGCGGAGGGGCCAGAATTCTCCACACCCCCCACCCAAGAGGCCGTCAGCGATGACAGCAGCTCTGTCGACCTGGACACCGATGACCAGCCCGGACCATCGGGGACCTCTGGACAGTCGGTTCCCCTCACACAGGCCCAGGCCACTACAGACCCAAACCCCTCTGGGAACACCAGCACAGCTCCCACCCAGCGGGCCCATGCCTCTGTCTCCAGGGCGCGTCAATCTGCGGTGTGTCTACCACTACAGGGCACCCAGGATAACCCACCACCCCAACAACAACAGGGACCTGGGGGCAGTGGTAGTGGGCACACCGGCCAGGGGGCAGAGGCCCAGGGAAACAGGGCAACTCGGAGGGCAGCTGTGCGACAGGGGGGGGAGGAGAGGCCCAGGGAACCCACTCTCCACGAGGTCCTCACCACCATCATGGGAGCATACAACCGCTCCCAGGAGACGATGGCGACGGTACTGGCCCGGTTCCAGGAGATCCAGGTACTGCAGGAGGAACACTATCGGGGGTACAGGGAGGACATCAGAGCCATCAACACCACCCTGGTTACCATGGTAGGGCTGCTGCAGGACCTCGTCAACACCAGGGCGGACACTCAACAACACCCAAGGGCCCCTGCCACTAGCCTGGACCAAGAACAGCCAACCACCTCCGCCGGCGCTAGTGGACAGGAGGCCCCCGCACAGCAGCAGCCCACCAGACCCCCACCTCCTGCAGGAGAAGAACCACCCCGCAAGAGGGCCCTGAGATCTCGCAAGAAGACAGAGTAGGATGTCAAGACCCCCGCCAGCAATGGATACCACCTGATGTCATCCCACTGTCCAACATTGTCACCCTGTCCATCCTTGAACTGCCCATGCTCCATCTCTCCACAGGCCTCTGGACAATGCACCTGTGTGACTGTTACTCTGGACTCTGCCATGGACATTCCTTCACCATAGCCCCCACCCACTTGAAACCACCCATCCCATTTTGAGCACTTAAATAAACACCTATTTTGCACCAAAATATCTGGAGTCTGGCTGTGATTTCAATATATTGTAATTGACATGACAGTGCAAATATGTCCTTGTACATGGTGAAGTCAACAAACAGCTGCCACAAAGCTGTAGTCCATGGGGAAACGAAGCACAGGACTCGTAGTGGGGACCCCAGATCTGAAATAGGGAGGGAAAAGCCAAAACTCAGTCATCATACACTGGGGCAAATAGACAGGCAGCAGAGATGCAGGAGAGTAGTTAACATTTACTAAATTATCTTGGAAATGTTACCTGTGTCCTATTGGAAGTACTGTTCAATGATTCTGTCCCTGTTGTCTGTTTCAGCCCCGTCGTCTTCCTCATCGTCACTCTCCTCAGGTTCCACCGCTGCCACAACACCACCGTCTCGACCATCCTCCTGCAGGAAAGGCACCTGGCGGCGCAAAGCCAGGTTGTGAAGCATGCAGCAGGCCACGATGATGTGACACACCTTCTTAGGTGAGTACATTAGGGATCCACCTGTCATATGCAGGCACCTAAACCTGGCCTTTAGGAGGCCAAAGGTGCGTTCGATCACCCTCCTAGTACACCCATGGGCCTCATTGTACCGTTCCTCTGCCCTGGTCCGGGGATTCCTTACTGGGGTCAGTAGCCACGACAGGTTGGGGTACCCAGAGTCCCCCACTAGCCATACACGGTGTCTCTGTAGCTGTTCCATCACGTAAGGGATGCTGCTATTCCTGAGGATGTAGGCGTCATGCACTGACCCTGGGAATTTGGCATTTACATGCGAGATGTACTGGTCAGCCAAACACACCACCTGGATGTTCATTGAATGGTAATTTTTTCTGTTCCTGTACACCTGCTCCCTGTCTATTGGGGGAACCAAAGCCACATGGGTCCCATCAATGGCACCAATTACGTTGGGAATATGTCCAAGGGCGTAGAAATCACCCTTCACTGTAGCCAATTCGCCCACCTCAGGGAAAATGATGTAGCTCCTCACGGATTTCATCAGGGCAGACAACACTCTGGATAACACCTTCGAAAACATGGGCTGAGACATCCCAGAAGCAATTCCCACGGTTGTCTGAAATGACCCAATTGCCAAGAAATGGAGTACTGACAGGACCTGCACCAGAGGGGGAATCCCTGTGGGTTGGCGGATGGGGGACATCAGGTCGGGCTCCAGCTGGGCACACAGTTCATGGATAGTGGCACGGTTAAGACGGTAGGTCAGGATAATGTGGCGTTCTTCCATTGTCGACAGGTCCACCAGCGGTCGGTACACGGGAGGATTCATCCGTCTCCTCGCCCAACCCAGCGGACGGTGCCTAGGAAGGACAACATGGAGCACACAGTCAAGCAACCCACAGGTACGTACTCACAGCTAGCACAGTAAACCATTCTCTATGCAGTGAATGGCGTGTCTGAGTGGCTATGCAAGGCCTAGGCCTGTGTGACGCAGTTGAAATTGAGCCATGTGGGCCCTGGAAATGGCGGCTGCCTGACCTGTGAAGTGTGACAATGGGATGTGAGGTCAATGCGCTGGCGTGGCACACCGCGGCGGGCGGCGGGCGAAGACCGCGGCGCCAAGCCGCATTGGTTAACATTGAAGCCTATGGGTTTCAGGAGCCAATGGCGAAGGGCGCCGGCGGTGGCGGGACACACCGCCGCGGTACGCACCGCCGCGGACGTGACCGCCATTTTCTATCTACTTATCCACTTGCGACTTGAACTTTCACAGGAGAGGACCTATACTGCAAGTGTTGCTGTGACCTCGGTCTGGAAGGGACAATGGCTGCTGCACCTGGGGAAAGGGCCCCTGCCTTCACTGGAGAGGAGTTGGAGAAACTTGTGGATGGGGTCCTCCCCCAGTATGCGCTACTCTACGGTCCTCCAGACCAACAAGTGAGTTTAATTCAATCTGGATTTGGGGCCACTGGCTGGCTTGGGGGCCTGGCGGGGGGCCTGGCGGGGATGGGGGGCATGTTGGGCCTGGCGGGGGGCATGGCGGGGATGGGGGGCATGTTGGGCCTGGCGGGGGGCATGGCGGGGGGCCTGGCGGGGATGGGGGGCATGTTGGGCCTGGCGGGGGGTATGGCGGGGGGCCTGGCGGGGATGGGGGGCATGTTGGGCCTGGCGGGGGGCATGGCGGGGGGCCTGGCGGGGATGGGGGGCATGTTGAGCCTGGCGGGGGGCATGGCGGGGGGCCTGGCGGGGATGGGGGGCATGTTGGGCATGGCGGGGGGCCTGGCGGGGATGGGGGGCATGTTGGGCCTGGCGGGGGCATGGCGGGGGGCCTGGCGGGGATGGGGGGCGTTGGGCCACTGGCAAGGAAAATGCTGACAAACTTGAACGTGGTATTTCTCCCTCCCTGTACGTGTCACATAGGTCCGCGCCCATGAGAAGATCGGGATTTGGCGTGCCATCGCCAAGGAAGTCCGGACCCTGGGGGTCCACCATCGACGGGGCACCCACTGCCGCAAGAGGTGGGTGGACATCCGCCGCGGGACCAAGAAGACCGCCGAGTCTCTGCTGGGGATGGCCTCCCAATGTAGGCGGGGTGCCTGCCGTCAACTGAGCCCCCTGATGTTCCGGATCCTGGCGGTGGCCTACCCTGATTTGGATGGGCGCGTGAGGGCAGCACAGCAGACACAAGGGGGTGAGTACAAGCATTATCTACTCTGTTGTCGCGCAGTGGAGGTGTCTGGGTGGGGGAGGAGGGCTGGGGGTCCCCCTAGGCCAGGGCGATATCTGTAGGCTGGGCACCCCCGTAAGCCCCTGTGTCCCCAGCCACCACCCTCAGTAGTTTGTCAGTACAGCCATCCCTGGGCCGTGTCATCCATGGGTGCAGTTGTCAAATCTAGGCGTGTAGGGCATGTTCCACGGAATGCGTAGCGGACCCCAAGTGCGCAACTTAGTGCAGGGGGCATCTGTGTCTGTCATGTCCGCTAACTGTACCCGAGATCCATGTAATCAATATCCCTTTATTTCTCTCTCCCCCCCCCTTTTTGTTTGTCTTTCTGTGCTTGTGTGCATCAGCATCATCAGGCGGAGGAGAAGTGGCATCGGGGCAGGAGGGAGCTGCATCTCACATGGCCCAGGAGGGCCATGCCACAGAGTCAGACTGGACCAGTGAGACGGAGGGCGAGGGGAGCTCCACGACGGGGACGACTGGAGCCTGCAGCGACACGGACACGTCCTCGGAAGGGGGCTCCCTTGCGGGGGTGGCACCATCTGTGCCCCCCGCCATTACAGGTACAGCCACCACCCAGTGCACCATCTCCGCCCTCCCAGCAGCCCCTCAGCGTTCACCCCGTGCCCGCTCTGCCAGGAAGCCGGGCATCTCCTTCGCCCCAGGCACCTCAGGCCCTGCCCCTGTTACCCCCGCTGCCCTCAGTGAGGAGGTCATTGACCTCCTCCGAACGCTCATTGTTGGGCAGACTACCCTTTTGAATGCCATCCAGGGGGTGGAGAGGGAGGTTCATCGCAGCAATGCGTACCTGGAGGGCATTCATTTGGGTCAGGCTGCCCATCAGCGATCGTTCCAGGCTCTGGCCTCAGCACTGACGGCAGCCATTGTCCCTGTCTCCTGCCTGCCTCTACTAACTCCCTCCTCCCAGTCTCCTGTTCCTCTGCCTGTCCCACCCACACCATCAGACCAGCCTGCACACACCTCAACACCCAAGAGAAGCTCATCCAAACATAAGCACCACAGATCACGCAGACATTCACACACGCAACATTCCGATGCAGACATGCCAACAGTCACTACCACCTCTGTGACCCCCACCTCCTCGTCTCCCTCCTCCCTCCCTGTGACGTCTACACTCACACCTCCATTCACCTCACCATCAGCCAGTGTTTCCATCACCAGCACACCCTCCACTCCAGTCCACACACGTGCAGTCACCACCCCCACTGCCATTTACACGTCCCCTGTGTCCTCTCCCACTGTGTCTGTCACCCCCTCTTCCACACCACACAAACGCAGCCACCCACCCACCCAACAGCCATCCACCTCACGACAGCCTATCCCTCCTGCACCTGCACCCAAAGACAGCAAACGTGACTCACCTACAACCACATCCTCTCCCTCCACTCCCATTCCCACTGTACCTCCCACTCTCCATTGTCCCAAGAAGCTCTTCCTCGCCACTACTAACTTCTTTCCTGACCCTGAGCCCCCCCCTCCTTCTCGTCGGGGTAAGAAGAGCACCTCAGCCACCACCAGCCCTGCAGCCCCCTTGACAAGGGTGCAGGGGTATTGGAGCCCGCCAGCCCGCATGTCTGGATCTTCGCCCAGCAGCAAGGGGACAGGCAGCCCACCCCCTGGGAAGAGGAGCAGAAGGCGGAAGGGGCGCCGCAGGAGCCCGCCTTCTACATCCCCCCCGGACACCACCCAGAGACAGTCACCAGCCACAGCTCCAAAGGGAGGAAAGGGCCACAGGCCCACGACTAAGGAGGGCAAGGGCAGCAAGTCGGAGAGGTCAGGCAGCAGGCCTGCTGCCCAGGAGGAGCCCACAACCCCCATAGCCGCTGCCCCGGGAGGAACCGGCACAGCTGCCCCGGGAGAGCCCACCACCCCCATAGCCGCTGCCCAGGGAGGACCCAGCCCAGCTGGCCAGGAGGGCCCCACCACCCACAGCCCAGGTGGGCATTGAAGGAGCACCATCCCCGCTGCCCAGGAGGGCACCACCAGGCAATTAGCAGTTGGCCATAGACCGGCCGCCGTCTCCAGAACCGCTGAACTGGGCCCTTCAAGGCAAGGAGCGCTGAACTGGGCCCCGCCGTCTCAAGAACCGCTGAACTGGGCCCCGCCGTCTCAAGAACCGCTCCGCTGGGCCCCGCCGTCTCAAGAACCGCTGAACTGGGCCCGCCGTCTCAAGAACCGCTCCGCTGGGCCCCGCCGTCTCCAGAACCGCTGAACTGGGCCCTTCAAGGCAAGGAGCGCTGACCTGGGCCCCGCCGTCTCAAGAACCGCTGAACTGGGCCCCGCTGTCTCAAGAACCGCTCCGCTGGGCCCCGCCGTCTCCAGAACCACTGAACTGGGCCCTTCAAGGCAAGGAGCGCTGAACTGGGCCCCGCCGTCTCAAGAACCGCTGAACTGGGCCCCGCCGTCTCAAGAACCGCTCCGCTGGGCCCCGCCGTCTCAAGAACCGCTGAACTGGGCCCCGCCGTCTCAAGAACCGCTCCGCTGGGCCCCGCCGTCTCCAGAACCGCTGAACTGGGCCCTTCAAGGCAAGGAGCGCTGACCTGGGCCCCGCCGTCTCAAGAACCGCTGAACTGGGCCCCGCCGTCTCAAGAACCGCTCCGCTGGGCCCCGCCGTCTCCAGAACCGCTGAACTGGGCCCTTCAAGGCAAGGAGCGCTGACCTGGGCCCCGCCGTCTCAAGAACCGCTGAACTGGGCCCCGCCGTCTCAAGAACCGCTCCGCTGGGCCCCGCCGTCTCAAGAACCGCTGAACTGGGCCCGCCGTCTCAAGAACCGCTCCGCTGGGCCCCGCCGTCTCCAGAACCGCTGAACTGGGCCCTTCAAGGCAAGGAGCGCTGAACTGGGCCCCGCCGTCTCAAGAACCGCTCCGTTGGGCCCCGCCGTCTCAAGAACCGCTGAACTGGGCCCCGCCGTCTCAAGAACCGCTCCGCTGGGCCCCGCCGTCTCAAGAACCGCTGAACTGGGCCCCGCCGTCTCAAGAACCGCTCCGCTGGGCCCCGCCGTCTCCAGAACCGCTGAACTGGGCCCTTCAAGGCAAGGAGCGCTGACCTGGGCCCCGCCGTCTCAAGAACCGCTGAACTGGGCCCCGCCGTCTCAAGAACCGCTCCGCTGGGCCCCGCCGTCTCCAGAACCGCTGAACTGGGCCCTTCAAGGCAAGGAGCGCTGACCTGGGCCCCGCCGTCTCAAGAACCGCTGAACTGGGCCCCGCCGTCTCAAGAACCGCTCCGCTGGGCCCCGCCGTCTCAAGAACCGCTGAACTGGGCCCCGCCGTCTCAAGAACCGCTCCGCTGGGCCCCGCCGTCTCCAGAACCGCTGAACTGGGCCCTTCAAGGCAAGGAGCGCTGAACTGGGCCCCGCCGTCTCAAGAACCGCTGAACTGGGCCCTTCAAGGCAAGGAGCGCTGAACTGGGCCCTTCAAGGCAAGAACCGCTGGCCCTTTGGCAGACGTGGCAGGGCAGGATCTATCTCGGGCAGGGCTGCAGGATGTCCTCTGGCCAACTTGCCTCCTCCAGTGGCAGTGGGGTCTGTTATGGACTGTATGGACTGTGGCTTTGCTCTCCCCAGGATGGCCCAGTGGGCAGGCCACCCACTGTATGGACTGTTTGGACTGTGGCTTTGCTCTCCCCAGGATGGCCCAGTGGGCAGGCCACCCACTGTATGATGGACTGTATGGACTGTGGCTTTGCTCTCCCCAGGATGGCCCAGTGGGCAGGCCACCCACTGTATGGACTGTTTGGACTGTGGCTTTGCTCTCCCCAGGATGGCCCAGTGGGCAGGCCACCCACTGTATGGACTGTATGGACTGTGGCTTTGCTCTCCCCAGGATGGCCCAGTGGGCAGGCCACCCACTGTATGGACTGTATGGACTGTGGCTTTGCTCTCCCCAGGATGGCCCAGTGGGCAGGCCACCCACTGTATGGACTGTATGGACTGTGGCTTTGCTCTCCCCAGGATGGCCCAGTGGGCAGGCCACCCACTGTATGGACTGTTTGGACTGTGGCTTTGCTCTCCCCAGGATGGGCCAGTGGTCATGGAGTCCCCTCGTGGATCTGGCGTCGTGTACTCAAGTGGCTGAGGTGCCCCCCCTTCCCTTCCCCCTGAGGTGCCTGTCCTATTTTCTTTCTGATGCCCCTGCAGTGTTCTCTCCGTGGAGTTCTTGTCGTGGGACTGGGCCTTGCCCCTTTGCACAGGACCCCTGTGATCCACTGACAGTGGTTGGACTACATTTAGTAGCTGTATATATTTTGTACATAGTTTATTTATTTATTGGGATTACTGGTGTACATATTTCAATATATCTGCCCGTTTATGATCTCTTCTTTTGGTCTTTGCATTATTTCGGAGGGGGGTGGTTTGTGGGTTGTGACAGTGATCTGTGGGAATGCATTGATGTGTGTGTTGTAGTGGGTGTGGGTGGGTGGGTGTGTGCCGGTAATCTTTTCCCTCCCCTGTGTCGTAGGTGCAGTACTCACCGATGTCTTCCGCACCGCCGGGCGTGCTCCTGGTATATGAGCAGGTATAGGAGTGCGGGGATGACCTGCAACTCTGGTTCCATACTGCCGGAATCTCGCGTGGAGTGCGTAGAGGTGAGCGTTTTCCCGTTCGTAGTCTGTTTCCGCCGTGTTCTTATCGGCGGTGCTCCCGCCCCGGAAAAGGTGGCGGATTGGTGGGTCGTAATAGGGTGGGCGGTACATTGTCTGCCGCCTGGCTGTTGGCGGGAACCGCCGCGCTGTTTGTTTGTACCGCCGTGGCGGGCGGAGTGTTAAGTTGGCGGGCTGTGTTGGCGGTTCCCGCCAGGGTCAGAATTGCATATTTTAGACCGCCGGCCTGTTGGCGGCTTGGCCGCCGCTTTATCACCGACCGCCAGGGTCAGAATGAGGGCCCAAATGTCTTTAATACGTTGCTATATATAGGAGTCAGGCCAAGATTAAAAAAATGAATCAAGGAGTCTAAAGGGGAATAATGTACCCTATACTCCTAACACAAAGTGAGGAAAGAAGGAGAAATACTCAATCCTAGCACTGAGAGGTCGACATGTTTCACGCCTGAACGGTCTAGAAAAGATCCAACGGCGCTTCTTCAGGACCTTAAAAAATAACTTCTCCTAGAAAACAGATAACAATAAGTGCTGGAGGGTCACTTACAGTGTATGGACTTAATAGTCACAGTCAGTCACCTATTAGGTCGCCCGTCCCATGTAGAGATAAGGCATCATGAGGACGCTCAAACCTCCGACCAGAGAAGGAACCATTCTGTACGTTCTCCGATCCGTTGTGCACTGTTGTGCACCTACCCTGCGTTTTTGCGAGGACGTGCCCCAGGGTAGGTGCACAACGGATCGGAGAACGTACAGAATGGTACTGTCAACTGACTCAGATGTTATTATTGTGATACTTAGATTTGTTGCAATGCTCATAAGTCAATAATTGTCAGAGTTATGGAACTTTATGGAACAGGCAAGAAAAGACACTTAGGGGGTGATTCTGATCTTGGCGGGCGGCGGGAGCCGCCCGCCAAGCGGGAACCGCCAGAAGACCGTACCGCGGTCAAAAGACCGCGGCGGTCATTCTGGGTTTCCCACTGGGCTGGCGGGCGACCGCCAAAAGGCCGCCCGCCAGCACAGCGGGAAACACCAGAGTGGAAGGGGTGCGACGGGTGCAGTAGCACCCGTCGCGAATTTCAGTGTCTGCTAAGCAGACACTGAAATTCTAAGTGGGGCCCTCTTACGGGGGCCCCATGACACCCCATACCGCCATCCTGTTCCTGGCGTCCGAAACCGCCAGGAACAGGATGGCGGTATGGGGGTCGGAATCCCCATGGCGGCGCAGCATGCTGCGCCGCCATGGAGGATTCCCCTGGGCAGCGGAAAGCCGGCGGGAGACCGCCGACTTTCCGTTTCTGGCCGCGGCTGTACCGCCGCGGTCAGAATGCCCAAAGGAGCACCGCCAGCCAGTTGGCGGTGCTCCCGCAGACCACGGCACCGCCAGGGTCAGAATGACCGCCTTAATCCTGCTACAAATTCTGTACAAGAAACTTGACTCAGAGATGCCCAGTGTTCTTATCAAGGCGCATATTCTTACAGGTGATTACACTTTGAGCAAAATTGGAACAAAGTTTGGAGCTTTAACTGCTGAACCTATGAAGTTTATAGAAGGATTTGCTGGGACAGAAGAAGAATGTGATTTTAAAGACATAGAAAAATACATCATGAGTGTGAGAAAATAAGTTCTGACTCACAAATTTGACGATCTTCGGTACAGAGAGATCAGTCCTGCATAGTGACTTTCGACCAACATTATATTGTGGTCATGGACACATTAAAAGAGCATTCTACTTGATCAGAAGATTTGTAAATGTTTTCGATCATGCATATTTAGGGAAAGATCTGTGTGAATTTGATTGGGAATATATCGATGGGGTGCTAAAACCTATCAAATTTTGAAATCCTCTACCCATACAACTTACATGTACATGTACTTGCAAAACCTGTGCACAAAAAAATTCCCTGTCGATATGCTTGTCTCAAATGTTCACTATTTTGCAAATCTACCACGAATGATTGCTGAAACAAAAAAATAAAGTGGACTATAAAAATATGTCTCAAACAATAGTGATTAGCACTTTTTTTTATATTCAGACCATTGCTTGTTGTATGCATAAAAGTATTAAAAACCATTATTATTTGTTTCATTTTTATATATGTCTCTTCTTTTGGAAAATGGTGGAAGGGTTGCTCTGGGGAGTTATTTTCTGTCTCTATAACACTCCATGGCACTCAAAACCTATGTTTTGACACCAAAATGGAGTATATATGTCTCATGGCTCCTGAAATATTACATCATCACTGCAACACATCCATCATTTTTTAAAATGTCGTCCAGACAATATTGGCATGTATGAGCAATGTCTACCCAGCTAAATGACTTCTCTACTAATCCAAAAACACAAATCAAAAATGAAAATCTCTAGACAACAATTTTTTACGGAGGTATCTCAGGGGGCCGGGATTATAATTAGCGTAGGGAAATTAGGGAGGATTTGGCGAATTTCTACTGGTTCAGAAGTGCTAAATCCAACCCAAACCCAACAGCCCCAACTTTTAGACTGTAAGGTAAGTACCATTCCTCATGAGTGGATGCATCTCATGCAGAGTTTTGTCAAGTTAAGTAAGTAATCGGTGAAATATTCCTAGGCCAATATATTGATCTATATAGCATTTATCACTCCAAGGTGGCTGTTGCAGTAGTGTACAGTATTATCACAGTTCGTCCATTCAGCTTACACATTTCCAGTATTTAAGGAAGCAGGGTCGGGTCACCATATTCAAGCACTACACATGGACAGGACTATTTGTTCACGTAGTTCTTGCTATTGTGCAGAGAGTAGTTTATTCACCTGTAATATCTTGTCCATTGTGGAGCGAGATTGCAGGCGGGCCTTGTGTGCTGTATACTCATACTGAATAGTATTTTGAAGAGAGTAATTTTCCCAACTATAAGAGCTGGTCCCTCAGGGAGCGGGTTCTGTAAGTGACCACATTAACCTGTGGGGCAGTTAATCACCTTTGAGGCATATTCAACTGTAATAACTTGTCCATTGTGGAACAGGATCGCAGGCGGACCTTGTGTGCTGTATTCTTATAACACATGCTATTTTGTAGAGAGTAGGTATCCCAACAATAGGAAATGGTCCCTCGGGGGACAGGACTGTAAGTGGACCGCATTAAGCTGAGGTTTAGTTTTGTGCAAATGTATAATTACCTTTGAGGCATATGTTAGACCTGCCTGTATACCGAAGTCCTGTACTCCAAATTACAAGAGTGTGTCACTCTGGCTAGGATGTTTTCCTTGCAATAAGACAGAAGAGGAGAGTTGAACTTTTTTTTTAAAATGCCATGTTGAAGCAAGCTACAGATATTGATGCATGATAACTCTGAGTCGAGAGAAGGCATTTGGCCTCTCTCTCTCTCATTTCTGGTATGTTAGACTAGAGCAGAATAGATCTATACTCTATAGCTGCATATACAGGTGTATAATTGTAGAAGCTACATTATTTTCATCTTTCTATTCTGTGCAGTCGTTTTTGGGGGATATTGATCAGTCTGTAAAGACAAAGCACTCCTTCAACACTTTCGAACACTGTTTTTTACCTCCACTATGATCGTTTGAAGAGTGACACAGGTAGAGTGTGGTCATATCAGCCTAGTGTCTACTAAACTTAGATTTTTTTATGACACCATTAAGTTGTCTTTTCATTTCTCTTGTTGTCACAGAAGGCAGCATCCATTTTGTGATCCTAGTATTCTTTCCTTTTGGATTTTGTGAAATAAAAGTCTCTGCATTTTTATGAAAAAAATATTCCATTCCTCATCAGTAGGCATATGTATTACAATGTTGGTTGGTTTTTGCCCTCTTTTAGTGTGGGGAAGCTGTGGTGTAAAATACAAGTAACAGTATAGTTTATGTACACCTTCTGTGTGACTACATGGGTGATGGTTTATGGTTAATTTCACTTGCAACATGGTATCTTCCGTGACGAAGAACAGTCTGAAAGATGTTTTTACCCTTTTTTATGTTTCTTTGGTTCAATTACAGATTATTAGTTGTGGGGCTCAGCAAGGTTGATGTTTTGTTATGTTCTTGCAGGTCTCCAGAAAAAGAGTGAGATTTTGAATAAGCAGTGTTCCCTATGAGGGCGTTCACACCGAAAGGCGATTTGAAAGTATTGTTTAAGCCACAGCCTCAAAAAAGCAAGAAATAAACTGCGTAAAAGGAATTGCAATGTGTTTAGAAAAGAAAATATGAGACATCAACGAACATAATCAAGCAATTAAGACAGTAATAAAACATTTAAGACATTGTGGAATTTTCAAAAGCCATGTTGGTATTGACATGCAGAATTATTTAAATGTATGTATGAATAGATAGAAGAATGAATGTGAATGTGGTGTGTATGTCCGCGGAAGAGACAATGTCCCTCATTATGACTTTGGCTGTCTATACTGAATACTCTGATAAAAGACTACCACAGGAGCAGCAATCCGCCCACCATATCATGAGTCGCTGTAGGAGGCTGGCCTGGCTTGTAGTGGGTACCAAGGGGTAGTTACACTCTGTACCAGGTCCAGTTATCCCTTATTAGTGTAGAAGAGGTGTTTCTAGCAGCTTAGGCTGATAGAAGGTAGCTATAGCAGAGCAGCTTAGGTTGAACTAGGAGACATGCAAAGCTCCTACTATACCACTGGTGTCATATGCACAATATCATAAGAAAACACAATACACAGATATACTAAAAATAAAGGTACTTTATTTTTATGACAATATGCCAAAAGTATCTCAGTGAGTACCCTCAGTATGAGGATGCCAAATATACACAAGATATATGTACACAATACCAAAATTATGCAAGTAATAGCAAAAGGAAGTAATGCAAGCAATGTAAAGTTACAGTAGATTGCAATAGGAGCACATAGGTATAGGGGCAACACAAACCATATACTCCAAAAGTGGAAAGCGAACCACGAATGGACCCCAAACCTATGTGAGCTTGTAGAAGGTCGCTGGGACTGTAAGAAAACAGTGAGGGTTAGAAAAATAGCCCACCCCAAGACCCTGTAAGGTAGGTGTAAAGTGCACCTACAACCCCCAGAGAGCACAGAAGTCATGATAGGGGGATTCTGCAAGGAAAACCAACACCAGCATAGCAACAACAGTGGATTTCCAGACCTGAGTACCTGTGAAACAAGCGGACCAAGTCCAAGAGTTGCAACAATGTCGAGAGTGGGCAGATGCCCAGGAAATGCCAGCTGAGGGTGCAAAGGAGCTGCCACCAGATGGAAGAAGCGTGGTGTTTTGCAAGAACGAAGAGGACTAGGAACTTCCCCTTTGGAGGATGGATGTCCCACGTCGTGAGGAAGCTTGCAGAGGTGTTCCCACGCAGAAAGACCGCAAACAAGCCTTGCTAGCTGCAAGGGTCCCGGTTAGGGTTTTTGGATGCTGCTGTGGCCCAGGAGAGACCAGGATGTCGCCACTTGGATGAGGAGACAGAGGGGGCTCCCAGCAAGTCAGGGAGCCCTCACAAAAGCAGGCAGCACCCGCAGACGTACCAGAACAGGCACTTGGAAGAGGAGTGAACTGGAGTCCACCCGAAGTCAGAAAAGGGAGTCCCACGACGCCAGAGGACAACTCAGAAGGTTGTGCACTGCAGGTTAGAGTGATGGGGACCCAGGCTTGGCTGGGCATGAAGGAAATCCTGGAACAGTGCACAAGAGCTAGAGCAGCTGCAAATCACGCGGTACCCAGCAATGCAGTCTAGCGTGGGGAGGCAAGGACTTACCTCCATCAAACTTGGACTGAAGAGTCACTGGACTGTGGGAGTCACTTGGATAGAGTTGCTGAGTTCCAGGGACCACGCTCGTCGTGCTGAGAGGGGACCCAGAAGACCGGTGATGCAGTCTTTTGTTGCCTGTGATTGCAGGGGGAAGATTCCGTCGACCCACGGGAGATTTCTTCAGAGCTCCTGGTGCAAGAAGGAGGCAGGCTACCCCCAGAGCATGCACCACCAGGAAACAGGCGAGAAAGCCGGCAGGATGAAGCGATACAAGGTTGCAGTAGTCATCTTTGCTACTTTGTTGCGGTTTTACAGACGTCCTGAGCAGTCAGCGGTCGATCCTTTGGCAGAAGGTGAAGAGGGAGATGCAGAGGAACTCTGGTGAGCTCTTGCATTCGGTATCTGAAGAATTCCCCAAAGCAGAGACCCTAAATAGCCAGAAAAGGAGGTTTGGCTACCTAGGGAGGAGGATAGGCTAGTAAGAAAGGTAAGAGCCTATCAGAAGGAGTCTCTGACATCACCTGATGGCCCTGGCCACTCAGAGCAGTCCAGTGTGCCAGCACACCTCTGAATCCAAGATGGCAGAGGTCTGGGGCACGCTGGAGGAGCTCTGGGCACCTCCCCTGGGAGGTGCAGATCAGGGGAGTGGTCACTCCCCTTTCCTTAGTCCAGTTTCGCTCCAGAGCAGGGCTGGGGGATCCCTGAAACAGTGTAGACTGGCTTATGCAGAGATGGGCACCATCTGTGCCCATCAAAGCATTTCCAGAGGCTGGGGGAGGCTACTCCTCCCCAGCCCTGACACCTTTTTCCAAAGGGAGAGGGTGTAACACCCTCTCTCTGAGGAAGTCCTTTGTTCTGCCTTCCTGGGCCAGGCCTGGCTGGACCCCAGGAGGGCAGAAACCTGTCTGAGGGGTTGGCAGCAGCAGCAGCTGCAGTGAAACCCCGGGAAAGGCAGTTTGGCAGTACCCGGGTCTGTGCTAGAGACTCAGGGGATCATGGAATTGTCTCCCCAATGCCAGAATGGCATTGGGGTGACAATTCCCTGATCTTAGACATGTTACATGGCCATGTTCGGAGTTACCATTGTGACGCTATTCATAGGTAGTGACCTATGTATAGTGCACGTGTGAAATGGTGTCCCCGCACTCACAAAGTCCGGGGAATTTGCCCTGAACAATGTGGGGGCACCTTGGCTAGTGCCAGGGTGCCCACACACTAAGTAACTTTGCACCCAACCTTCACCAGGTGAAGGTTAGACATATAGGTGACTTATAAGTTACTTAAGTGCAGTGGTAAATGGCTGTGAAATAACGTGGACGTTATTTCACTCAGGCTGCAGTGGCAGGCCTGTGTAAGAATTATCAGAGCTCCCTATGGGTGGCAAAAGAAATGCTGCAGCCCATAGGGATCTCCTGGAACCCTAATACCCTGGGTACCTCAGTACCATATACTAGGGAATTATAAGGGTGTTCCAGTATGACAATGTGAATTGGTGAAATTGGTCACTAGCCTGTTAGTGACAATTTGGAAAGCAGAGAGAGCATAACCACTGAGGTTCTGGTTAGCAGAGCCTCAGTGAGACAGTTAGGCATCACACAGGGAACACATACATATAGGCCACAAACTTATGAGCACTGGGGTCCTGGCTAGCAGGGTCCCAGTGACACATAACAAACATGCTGACAACATAGGGTTTTCACTATGAGCACTGAGCCCTGGCTAGCAGGATCCCAGTGAGACAGTGAAAACACCCTGACATATACTCACAAACAGGCCAAAAGTGGGGGTAACAAGGCTAGAAAGAGGCTACTTTCTCACACAACCCCCCCCAAACGAAGGACAATAAGGCTAACCTTGGCCAGTTGAGGCTTTATTGTCTAAGTGATGATAAGTGGAGAGTAGCTCTGCAATAGACTGGTTCCTCTCTTTATCATCCACTATATGGTTACCTCCCTGTGGGGATATAAACCACCCTGTTTGAAGTTTTTTAGCTAACCAACAATGTGAAGATATATTTTCAGAGTTTCTATCAGTAAGTTTTTGTTTAGAACAGTGGGAATTGTCCACTGGACCTATTTCTAGTGATGAGAATGCCAGACAGGGATGCTGTCTCAGTAAAGCCATAGCTGGGCAAAAACATTGTCCATATGGCTGTAAGAGAGAACAGGGATGCTGTTTCTCTTTAGTTGGAGCAGGGCAGGGATGCTGTCCTATGAGCTCCACACTAGGGCAGGGCTGCTGTCCTAAGTGTTGTGAGGCAGTGCAGGGTTTCTGCACTAAAGTTTCTCTGGGAGGGTTGGAGGGATGCTCCATGTTAACTAAAATGGTGGACTTCTTCCCACCAATATTAGTTATCCCACAGAGAGGTACTTCCACCTCAGGGAGTACAGTTTTGCCAGCTGATTATTCCCTTTGTACAGGTGGCACCCCAGGAGAGTTTTCTCCCACCACAGGAATGGTATCCTGAATGGCAGGGTGTGTAGGGGATACTATGATACCCTTTTTACCTGTTGTTGGAGAAGGATCCTGAGCTTTCAGGCCTTTTTCTCTCCTTTGCTTTTTCATTTCAGTAGAAATGAGAGGAAACAATTCCTCAGGGATACCCAGCATGGCTGCATGGGTATAAAACTCTACCTCAGCCCAACCTGAGATCTCTAAGTCATTACCTAAGAGACAGTCTACAGGTAAGCTAGGTGACACTACCACCTGCTTAGGGCCAGTAACTCCACGACAACTAAGCTGAACTATAGCTAAGGGAAGAAACTAAGTGGAGTTATGGACATCGATAATTTTGTACTGTTGTCCAATGATGTGTTGTTCAGGAGGCACTAGGTTTTCAGTCACCAAAGTGATACTGGCACCTGTGTCCCTGTAGGCCTGGGCCTCAACACCATTTATTGAAACTGTCTGCCTGTACTTATCCATTGTACGGGGACAAGCAGCCAGTGCGGCAAGGCCAATGCCACTAGGTGTGACTGAAACTGTCTTGGGACTGACTACCCCAGTTTCTATGATGGACCCATAAGTGAACCCAACTACACCTTTAGTTTGACTGTTGCCAGCAGTCCCACCACTATTACCAGTACTGCTAGGGGCACTAGAGTTTGATGTATTAGTGGTGGTAGGCTCAGGGGGTTTACCTGGACAGGACTTATCCCCTGGCCTATGGCCTTTATTTTTACACACAAAGCACCAGGGCTTTTTAATGTGTGTATGTTGTGAAAACGAGGAAGAATTTGATTTATCCCCACCCCCTGAAGAGTGTTTAGGATTTGAAGAAGGATCTTTGGTTTTACCCTTATCCCCATGCTTATCCTGAGATTTCTCACCATCTTTCTTCTTGCCATCCTTGTCACCCCCTGTATGAACTTTTCTGTTCACTCTTGTTCTGACCCATTTGTCTGCCTTCTTTCCCAATTCTTGGGGAGAGGTCAGATCTGAGTCCACCAGATATTGGTGTAACAAGTCAGACACACAGTTATTCAGAATATGCTCTCTCAGAATAAGATTATACAGGCTTTCATAGTCAGAAGCTTTACTGTCATGTAACCACCCCTCCAAGGCCTTCACTGAACAGTCAACAAAGTCTATCCAGTCTTGTGAGGACTCTTTTCTGGTGTCTCTGAACTTAATCCTGTATTGTTCACTGGTTAAGCCAAATCCATCCAAGAGTGCATCCTTCAAAACTGCAAAATTATTGTCATCACTTTCTCTCACAGTAAGGAGCCTATCCCTACCCTTTCCATTGAAAGATAGCCATAGGATAGCAGCCCACTGCCTTTGAGGGACCCCCTGTACCATACAGGCCCTCTCAAGTGCAGCAAACCACTTGTTAGTGTCATCCCCCTCCTTGTAAGGGGGAACTATATTGTGCAGATTCCTGGAATCATGCTCTCTCACAGGATTGCTATCAGGAATAATGCTCCTGCCACCATGGGGTCCAAACCCCAACCTCTGTCTCTCCTTCTCTAAGTCTAGGGATTCCCTGTCTAGAGCCAGCTGTTGCTGTTTAAGCTTCAGCATGGTCTCTTCCACTCTCAACTTATTGAGTTCCCTTTCTAAACATTTGTCTTGAGGGTGGGTGGGTTGGGAATGCTTGGACACAGAAGAAATATTGGATTCAACAGAGGGAGACCTGCCTCTAACAGATTGCACTCTAACAACCTGGCCTTCAGGAACAAAACCATCCCTACTATGATGGGAGCTTCTATTACTACCAGTGTTGCTAGGTGGTCTGCTAAGGGGCAGATTAGGAAGAGAACCCTGTACCACTCCCGCAAGGGGCTCACCTGAGTCTGAGTGTGAGCTATCTACTAACTTTTCTGATGAATTGCCACCCTGGGCCTTATCATTCTCAATGAGCATGTTAGACAGAAATTCTCTAGAAGTGTTCTTTCCTACCACTAAATCTCTATCAATGCAGAGACTCCTTAGGCTCTTAAAGTTAAGATTGTCATATGTTGTATTGACCATTTTAAGAGAGGTTCCTACATCAGACATGATAGAAGAAGGTTTAGGGACAGAGAGAAGAGAGAAAAAGTTTCAGGACTTTTTAAAGAACAGAAAAAAAAAACTTTTCAAACTTTTCAAACTTTTTTTAAGTTTAGGTGTACTTTTCAGCACTTAGCAGTTAGGTGTACATACACTGAATTTGTTTTGTATATTTTTCTCTTATGAAAAGTACAAAATGACAAAGTGGTAAGTAGTTGCAAGTACTTATCCCACCGCTGCACAACCAATGTAGGAGGCTGGCCTGGCTTGTAGTGGGTGCCAAGGGGTAGTTACACTCTGTACCAGGTCCAGTTATCCCTTATTAGTGTAGAAGAGGTGTTTCTAGCAGCTTAGGCTGATAGAAGGTAGCTATAGCAGAGCAGGTTAGGCTGAACTATGAGACATGCAAAGCTCCTACTATACCACTGGTGTCATATGCACAATATCATAAGAAAACACAATACACAGATATACTAAAAATAAAGGTACTTTATTTTTATGACAATATGCCAAAAGTATCTCAGTGAGTACCCTCAGTATGAGGATGCCAAATATACACCAGATATATGTACACAATACCAAAATTATGCAGTAATAGCAAAAGGAAGTAATGCAAGCAATGTAAAGTTACAGTAGATTGCAATAGGAGCACATAGGTATAGGGGCAACACAAACCATATACTTCAAAAGTGGAATGCGAACCACGAATGGACCCCAAACCTGTGTGAGCTTGTAGAGGGTCGCTGGGACTGTAAGAAAACAGTGAGGGTTAGAAAAATAGCCCACCCCAAGACCCTGTAAGGTAGGTGTAAAGTGCACCTACAACCCCCAGAGAGCACAGAAGTCGTGACAGGGGGATTCTGCAAGGAAAACCAACACCAGCAAAGCAACAACAGTGGATTTCCAGACCTGAGTACCTGTGAAACAAGGGAACCAAGTCCAAGAGTCGCGACAATGTCGAGAGTGGGCAGATTCCCAGGAAATGCCAGCTGAGGGTGCAAAGGAGCTGCCACCGGATGGAAGAAGCTTGGTGTTTTGCAAGAATGAAGAGGACTAGGAACTTACCCTTTGGAGGATGGATGTCCCACGTCGTGAAGAAGCTTGCAGATGTGTTCCCACGCAGAAAGACCGCAAACAAGCCTTGCTAGCTGCAAGGGTCCCGGTTAGGGTTTTTGGATGCTGCTGTGGCCCAGGAGGGACCAGGATGTCGCCACTTGGATGAGGAGACAGAGGAGGGGGCACCCAGCAAGTCAGGGAGCCCTCACAGAAGCAGGCAGCACCCGCAGAAGTACCAGAACAGGCACTTGGAAGAGGAGTGAACCGGAGTCCATCTGAAGTCAGAAAAGGGAGTCCCACGACGCCGGGGGACAACTCAGAAGGTTGTGCACTGCAGGTTAGAGTGTCGGGGACCCAGGCTTGGCTGTGCACGAAGGAAATCCTGGAAGAGTGCACAGGAGCCAGAGCAGCTGCAAATCACACGGTACCCAGCAATGCAGTCTAGCGTGGGGAGGCAAGAACTTACCTCCACCAAACTTAGACTGAAGAGTCACTAGACTGTGGGAGTCACTTGGACAGAGTTGCTGAGTTCCAGGGACCACGCTCGTCGTGCTGAGAGGGGACCCAGAGGACCGGTGATACAGTCTTTTGTTGCCTGCGATTGCAGGGGGAAGATTCCGTCGACCCACAGGAGATTTCTTCAGAGCTCCTGGTGCAAGAAGGAGGCAGGCTACCCCCAGAGCATGCACCACCAGGAAACAGGTGAGAAAGCCGGCAGGATGAAGCGATACAAGGTTGCAGTAGTCGTCTTTGCTACTTTGTTGCGGTTTTTCAGGCGTCCTGAGCAGTCAGCGGTCGATCCTTTGGCAGAAGGTGAAGGGGGAGATGCAGAGGAACTCTGGTGAGCTCTTGCATTCGGCATCTGAAGAATTCCCCAAAGCAGAGACCCTAAATAGCCAGAAAAGGAGGTTTGGCTACCTAGGAAGGAGGATAGGCTAGTAAGAAAGGTAAGAGCCTATCAGAAGGAGTCTCTGACATCACCTGCTGGCCCTGGCCACTCAGAGCAGTCCAGTGTGCCAGCACACCTCTGAATCCAAGATGGCAGAGGTCTGGGGCACGCTGGTGGAGCTCTGGGCACGTCCCCTGGGAGGTGCAGATCAGGGGAGTGGTCACTCCCTTTTCCTTTGTCCAGTTTCGAGCCAGAGCAGGGCTGGGGGGTCCCTGATCCGGTGTAGACTGGCTTATGCAGAGATGGGCATCATCTGTGCCCATCAAAGCATTTCCAGAGGCTGGGGGAGGCTACTCCTCCCCAGCCCTGACACCTTTTTCCAAAGGGAGAGGGTGTAACACCCTCTCTCTGAGGAAGTCCTTTGTTCTGCCTTCCTGGGCCAGGCCTGGCTGGACCCCAGGAGGGCAGAAACCTGTCTGAGGGGTTGGCAGCAGCTGCAGTGAAACCCCGGTAAAGGCAGTTTGGCAGTACCCGGGTCTGTGCTAGAGACTCTGGGGATCATGTAATTGTCTCCCCAATGCCAGAATGATCTTAGACATGTTACATGGCCATGTTCGGAGTTACCATTGTGACGCTATACATAGGTAGTGGCCTATGTATAGTGCACGCGTGAAATGGTGTCCCCGCACTCACAAAGTCTGGGGAATTTGCCCTGAACAATGTGGGGGCAACTTGTCTAGTGCCAGGGTGCCCACACACTAAGTAACTTTGCACCCAACCTTCACCAGGTGAAGGTTAGACATATAGGTGACTTATAAATTACTTAAGTGCAGTGGTAAATGGCTGTGAAATAACATGGAGTTATTTCACTAAGGCTGCAGTGGCAGGCCTGTGTAAGAATTGTCAGAGCTCCCTATGGGTGGCAAAAGAAATGCTGCAGCCCATAGGGATCTCCTGGAACCCCAATACCCTGGGTACCTCAGTACCATATACTAGGGGATTATAAGGGTGTTCCAGTATGCCAATGTGAATTTGTAAAATTGGTCACTAGCCTGTTAGTGACAATTTGGAAAGCAGAGAGAGCATAACCACTGAGGTTCTGGTTAGCAGAGCCTCAGTGAGACAGTTAGGCATCACACAGGGAACATATACATATAGGCCACAAACTTATGAGCACTGGGGTCCTGGCTAGCAGGGTCCCAGTGACACATAACAAACATACTGATAACATAGGGTTTTCACTATGAGCACTGGGCCCTGGCTAGCAGGATCCCAGTGAGACAGTGAAAACACCCTGACATATACTCACAAACAGGCCAAAAGTGGGGGTAACAAGGCTAGAAAGAGGCTACTTTCTGACAGTCGCAAAAACAAAACTGCCAGAAAGCAGCCATAATTTCAACACCGCCAGAGCCAACGAAGGCAGGAGAGAGTAGGTTCACCACCCTCACTGCCACGCCAACAACAAACCGGCCTGCAAATAACGACCAACGAATCACCACAGCGGTTCATCAACGGCAGTAACCCATTGGCAGTGCGGACCTCCACGGTCGATTTTGCCACTCCAAAACATCAGAAGCAAACATTGGCCAGACTGAATTACCCACACCTCATAGACAAACACACACCGTACACACCTACCAACAGCACTACAAAACACACGAGACACAACCTGTAATTCTTTACAAAATCCAAAAATCTGCTACACGTTGCCAGTCCATATATCCCTAGAACTGCACACACAAACCACAGCTACCTATACACCCTGCACGCATCACATACCACACAACATACCTCTAAATCAAATACACACAACAACACTGCACTCAATCACTACCTTACAACATCTCACATACTCACACAACCAGCATCCACACCAAACATTCCACCCTCCTCACAACACACACACTACACCCACTACACAATCGGCATGCTCCCACAAAAGAACCCCCGTTTCTCTGATGAGGAGTTGCGGGTCATGGTAGACGAAATCACCAGGGTAGAGCCACAGCTGATTGGTGCACAGGTCCAACAGATATCCATTGCCAGAAATTTGGTGCTATGGCAGAGAATCGTGGACAAGGACAACTCTGTGGGAACCTATCCACGCACAAGGGACGACATAACGAAGAGGTGGAACGACCTACGGGGGAAGGTGCGTGCAATAGAATCCAGGCACCACTTTGCCATCATGAAGACTGGCGGTAGACTCCCACCTCCTCCCCCACAGTTAACAACATAGGAGGAGAAGGTCTTGGCTATCCTGCATCCTGAGGGCCTCATTGGAATCACTTGGGTGCTGGACACTGGTAAGTCACCTATACTTCTCTACCACCACGTACACCTGCATCACATGTCTCCCCGTCACCTTATCTCCCTTCAACCCACTCCATCCCAAACTTAGAACCACCCCCATAACCACCCTCAACAAATATACCCTGCATGCCCAACCCACTTAAATCACACCTCTCCAACGTCATTATTCACACACATAAATAATGCATGGTCAGCACTACCAATCCCACAATGCATCACCATACACAAACCAAAGGTGGAAAAACAACACCCTTCCATGAGAAAATCCATCAGTGCTGAACATCTATCAGAGGGTGAAGTTAACAACTATCACACATGTCCACAGGTACCCAGCCAATGTCAGCCGGCAGCATGTGCCACGTCTAGCCAGTCCTCCACCTGAAGAAGGCCCCAGTGATGACAGCTGTTCTGGATGTCTGGATCTGGAAGATCTTCCTGGCCCATCTGGTACCACTGGTCAGTCAGACACCACAAGCAACACCCAGCCCACCCCAGATCAGCCCACATCGGACTCGATGACAACAGCAGCCACCCAACGTCCCCAAACCTCT
The DNA here is from genome assembly GCF_031143425.1 of Pleurodeles waltl. Taxonomy (NCBI): domain Eukaryota; kingdom Metazoa; phylum Chordata; class Amphibia; order Caudata; family Salamandridae; genus Pleurodeles; species Pleurodeles waltl. Next base: position 541,379,442 of record NC_090437.1, read on the forward strand.
GTCTCCAGGACACACCAATTATCAGTGTTCCCACCTGTACAGGGACCGGAGTCAGCATTTCTCAGGCAAGAAGAAGAAGGTCATGATGTCAGTGGGAGTGGGCACACAATTCAGGGGACACAGGCACAGGGGGCCAGGGACAGTGGGAGGATATCTGTGTGCCAAGCGGTGGGCCAACACAGGGAACCGTCTGCCCAGGAAGCACTGTCACATGTCCTGGGAGCATACCAGAAATCCCAGGACAGGATGGTCCAGGTACTTACTATCTTGCAGGAGAACCAGAGGCTGCAGAGGGAACACCACTAGGAGGTCATGCAGCAGTTGCAGGCCCACAATGCCAACATGGCTTCCATTGCAGGCGTGCTCAGTGGAATGGCCCCTATCATGTGTGGTCCACTGCAGGACCTGCCACAGGACTCACAGACCACCAGCACCCCTCCCTCTGTAGCAGAGGAACCACCCAACAAACATTCCCTGCGAGTAAGACATCTTCCAGAGACTGTAGCCAAGACCAAAACCACTGCCAGGAAGTGAGCCTCACCAACATGTCTCCCTTGTGTGCCAATGATACACCTTGTTTACTTTGGACTGCCACTGCTCCTTTGTCCTATGGCCCCATGGATACTGGACCTGTGCTACAAGATAACTAGGCCACAACTCTGAAGATTTCGTCCACCATCATCCCACTCAACTGCACTATCCCTTCCTTTTTGTACTTGTAATAAACACACTTAAACACAACAGAAGGATTTGTGCATGTCTTGCATGTACATGCAATGTATTAACCTTTATTCCATGTGCAAACATCAGGTGAAGTTTGAATCCATCCAGTGTACAGACAGCTTTTGGTACACATTCCCAGTGTAAGTGCATGCCACAAGTTACCATTCACCAAACTGTGTGAAAGCAGCCTGTATGCATTCCATGACTACACAGCAGTGACCACACCAATATCTGAAAATAAGGGAAACCTTTAGTGATATTCAAACTAGCAGTAAAGGGAAGTAAAGCAACATGAGCCCCTGTAACATGACAGCCTATATTCATCTGGTCATATCAACTTAATAATTTGCACTACAATCAACTCCAAATACTACTTATGAGAAATTCACAACTTTTGTAAGGGGTATAAAGAAGGTACCACAGTTTTAGCTATGCCATGTTCTTATGACACCTAGTCCAGGGCAAACTGTCAGGGACAATGGAATCAGAGAGGTTGTGTAAGCACATTCAAACTCACACTACATTTCCAGCAACACATGCTGTACTGTATGGACTGAGGACATAGGGGGTCATTCTGACTTTGGCGGGCGGCGGAGGCCACCCGCCAAAGTCCCGCCGGCAGAATACCGCTGCGCGGTCAAAAGACAGCCGCGGTAATTCTGAGTTTCCCACTGGGCTGGCGGGCGACCGCCAGAAGGCCGCCCGCCAGCCCAGTCGGAAACCCCCTTCCATGAGGATGCCGGCTTGGAATGGAGCCGGCGGATTGGAAGGGGTGCGACGGGTGCAGTTGCACCCGTCGCGATTTTCAGTGTCTTTTTTTCAGACACTGAAAATCTTGGTGGGGCCCTGTTAGGGGGCCCGTGCAGTGCCCATGCCATTGGCATGGGCACTGCAGGGGCCCCCAGGGGCCCCACGACACCCGTTACCGCCAACCAGGTTCTGGCAGTCCAACCCGCCAGAACAAGGCTGGCAGTAAGGGGGTCTGAATCCCCATGGCGGCGCTGCTTGCAGCGCCGCCATGGAGGATTCCCTTGGGCAGCGGGAAACCGGCGGTACACCGCCGGTTTCCCGCATCTGACGCGGCTGTACCGCCGTGGTCAGAATGCCATGGGAGCACCGCCAGCCTGTTGGCGGTGCTCCCGCGGTCGAATGACCCCCATAGTTGGATGTGGGCATACTGTATATGTGAAACTGCAAAACAGCTGATAGATTGCATATGCATAATTAGCTTTCTAACCAATCATCATACCACTGGCAACACTAACCACAGATGGAACAGTGTCAGGTTTCATCATGCACACATTACAGCTTGGTACACCATTGCTGCCACACAGTTCTTCATTGGACTGGTGGTATAAACAGAACTACAGTCTTCCCTGACTGTCATTGGGAGTACTGGTGTATCAGGTGTGTCCTGTTGTCCATATCCTCCTCCTCCCCATCTTCATCACTGTCTTCAGTTTCATCTGCTGCCACAGGTGCATTGTCCCATCCCCTCCTGCAGGAATGGCACAATCCTTCTGAGGGCCAAATTGTGAAGCATGTAGCAGGCCACGACTATCTGGCAGACTTTACAAGGGAGTAGAGTAGGGATCCACAAGAAACATGTAGGTACCTAAACCTGGCTTTCAGTAGTCCAAATGTTCTTTCGATTACTCTTCTGCTCCGTTCATGTGCCTCATTGTATCGATTCTTTGCCTCTGTCCTCGTTATCCTCACTGGTGTCAACAGCTAGGATAGGTTTGGGTAGCTAGAGTCACCTGGATATAGTGAGAAACTCACATTACTTGTGTACAATAGCACAGAGCACAACTCTGTGTAACATACTGTGACATACATTGTGTGAAACATCATGCTCACCAATTAGCCAGACTCTTTTCTCTGTGGTTGTGCCATCATCTCTGGGACATTGCTGTTCCTCATTACGTAGGCATCATGGTCAGATTCTAGAAACTTGGCAGTAACGTGGAAAATATACTGATCAGCAAGGCACACCATCTGCACATTTAGCTTCCTACTTCTGAAAACCTGCTTATTTATTCTGGGAGGGGCCAAATCAATATGGTTCCCATCAATGGCCCCAGTCACATGTGGAATATGTCCCATTGAATAGAAATCAGCCTTAACAGTGAGCAAAGCATCACTTTGGGGGAATGTGACATAGCTGCTCATGTGTTTCAGCAAGGCAGTCAAAACGTTTCTTAGCACTTTAGTAAACATTTGCTGAGACATACCTGCAGCCAAGCCCGCTGTCACCTGAAATGATCCTCTGGTCAGGAAGTGGAGCGCTGACAGCACCTGCACTGTAGGAGGTATTGCAGTAAGACTATGAATAACAGGAATGATGTCTGGCTCCAATTGTTCACACAGTTCATAGATTGTGGACCTGTTCAGACAATAGGTGAGAATTATATAGCATTCCTCCAGTGTAACCAAGTCACCTAGGGGTCTGTACACTGGTGCATTCCTCTTCCTCTGCAGTGGTTGGTGTCTGAACATACAAAACATCACAAGTGTGTGATAGTAGGAAGGATAGAAACACACTAAATCACAGTGAATAGAGCTATCTCATACATTTCAGGCAATCAATGATTGGAATCTTCTCTGGTGGCCTCTACATGCAAACCAACTTCTGATACCATACATTTTCATTAAATGGTCATACTGCTTCACAGACGTAGTCTACATTCTGAGATGTGATTTGTACCATCACATTTAACATTTTTGTCAACTACTCTTCTACAAGCAGTACACTGGTATGAGCTCGTTTTGAACAGCTAGATTATCCCACCAAATGTATAATGTAAACATATAGGAATTGCCTTGGAGTGTACCATAAGTACCTTTGGCACACATTTAATTGACTACCATGACAACAATCATTAGAAAATGGAACTCGCCTGTCCTGCATGCAGAGGACAGGTGGAACTGTCCTTACTCTGCCGGCATTTGACGTCATGGCGGAGGGCGGTCTGAACCGCTGTGTAACTCCTCATTGATTATCATGGAAGTCTATGGAGCATAGGGGCCAAGGATGATCACCGCCGGTGGTGACGGTGATTACTGGCGCAGAGGTGACCTCCATTTTCAGAAACTTCTGACTTTCACACTATTAGGAACTCCACTGAGTGAGCTGCTGTGTCCTGTGTCTGGAAGCCACAATGACCCGTGCTACAAGGGATAGGGCCCCAGCCTTGGCATCCGAAGAACTGGAGAAGCTTGTGGATGGGATCCTACCCTTGTATGGACAGTTGTATGGGCCTCCAGATCAATAGGTGAGCACCTTTTAGGTATTTTGTATGCAACATGGCTGTATGTTGATGTATGTGTGTGCATGCAGTGTGTCCTTTAGGGAGTGTTGTCTGCTGCATGCAATATGTACACAGAGGTACAAGTGATGTGTATGATGATTGTGGGATCTATGTAGTATGTAGTCCATTGCTGTAACTTACTATAGTGTGTAATTACTGGTGTGCTTCTGTCTGTGTTTCCTATGCAGGTCAGCTCCCATCAGAAGAAAGGTTATGAAGTGCCATCGCTAAGGACGTGCAGACACTGGGGGTCCATAGCTGGCGGAGCACCAACTGCAGAAAGAGATGGGAGGACCTGAGATGCTGGGCCTGGAGGACCACGGAGGCCCAGCTGGGGATGTCCTTTTAACGAGGGAGGGGTGCCAGTCGGCCCTGACCCCACTAATGGCCCGCATACTGGCAGTGGCCAACCCAGAGTTGGATGGGCGCTTCAGGGCAGCACAGCAGCCACAAGGGGGTGAGTACACACTGTGTACATTTGTTTCCTAATGCATGGCATGGTCTTTGGATGCCAAGGTCATAGTTGTGTATTACCTCAGTATGCCCTTGTAGGTAATGTTGCATATTTCTGTATTGCTATGGTGAGTGGTATGTACAATTGGTATTAGTCATTTCCAGGGATTTCTGCTTCAGCAAGGGCCTACATCCTGACTCACCAGTGTTGGAGTGATGCTCTTATATCCGCTGCCTAGGTGATGTGACCTGGCAATTGCACATTGTGCAGACACTCTAATGGAGTAAGTGTAGCTGTGCCTTTATCAACAGGCAGATATGGATTAGTGAGTCTCAGTACGTGTGCAGATTGTAATTTCTTCAAAGTTCATTTCAGCTGTTGTTCAAAGGCAATGGTGTGGTATTGTGGTTGTCACTGCATAATGTAAATTACTAGTGAGGCATTGTTATATGTATGCCATATGTGCAGTTATTGACCCTATGCTCCCTTTCTATCTTTGCCACCCTCCCTCCTTTTATTCTCTTGTCCTTGTGTGCATTAGCATCATCTGGTAAAAGATCAGGGGCACCGGCGAGTGTGTGAGCGCCAGCCCACAGGACCCAGGAGGCAGTGTCCACTGACGCTGAGGAGACCAGTGGGTTGGAGGGTGAGAGGAGCACCATGGGAGAGACAGGAGCTGATACTACTTCCTCCTCCGATGGAAGCTCCCTGGTAGTGGCGGACCCCTATGGGACCAGCCCAGCAACATCATCTTCCGCCACCCCCGTTCCAGCACCGCCCTCCCAGTAGTCCCCCACCCAGTTGCCCATGCCCGCTCACGCAGGAGGGTGAGCGTCTCTTTCACCGCAGGCACCTCAGCCCCTGTCCCAGTCCCCAGTTAGCCATGCTGCCCTCACTGAGGAGCATATTGACCTCCTGAGATCCATCTCTGTAGAGCAGTCAACCAGGGGCTGGCATCCCAGATTCAGCAATGCAATGCCTACCTGGAGGGCATTCACGCTGCCTTGGCTACCCTACAGAGATTGTTTAGGCTCTGGCCTCTGCTTTGATGGCAGCCATTGTCCCCAGTTCTTTCATCCTCATCCAACTACCTGTGCGCAGTCCCAGAGCCCTCTCCCCCCACCCATCCCAAGCACACAATCAGACGAGCATGCACCCAAGACAACAGACAGGACTTGCAAATACAAGCACAAGCACCACAGATCATACCACAAGCATACACACAGCTAACACACAGAAGGACACACAGCAACAACCACTGCCTCCACTGTCTCCCCTCCACCTTCTCCCTCACAATCACATCAGCACTCACACCTGCAAGCACTGCACCCTCACTCCCAGATCCTGCCACCTGTTCAGCCTTGTCCACAGTCACCACAACAGCAGACATGCAGACTAGCACCCGATTCACCACATGCACAGTCACCACCACCACAATCACAACCACATATAGCACATCCACCTCACTTGCAGCACCACGTTGGTGACTCAATGTGTGAATTACATGAGCCAATGGCAGACTGTCAGAGTTTTTCCACCTTTTCCCATAGCACTTTATGATGTATAGTATTCCCTTTTGAGTCTCTGAATCCACTTAGGTGTCAATGATGCAAGTTTTTATTAAAGTCCTGGACACAATAATATGAATCGCACAATATAAGAGTGGGGAATTCATGATCCATATGCTAAAATGCCAGGGTTAAAGCTTTGAGTTCAGCCAGTTTGTAGTGCAATCCCCTGGGGACTGCGTAAACATTTGTTGATGGTGGAACTCGCCATTCCTCATTGCTCCATGTACAGCTGCACAAGCCGCAGAGTATTAGTGTTTGGTGCCTATAGCAGGATGAGCTCAACCATCAGCATATATAATCTATTTGAATGATCAGAGGTTAAATGGTAGTGGGCATGGGGTATTGCTGTTGTTACTACATAAATTCTTGAGTTTGTAATGTAGGTCAAAATCACAATCTACATCAGTGGCAGTCAAAGGAAATGCCCATTGTATCCATCTGGGATGTAAGGTTTTTACTTTTGGAAAGCTTGCCTTTGTAACAGCCTCTAAGGCTGGAAGAGGAGTAACAACAATTACGTGTTTCCCTTGAGCCAGTTGTCATTCGTTTATGACAACCATCTGAACTTCAGTCAGTATTTTTTCAGTGGATGCAAAATGCATTTCTGCATTTGAATAGAAATGTGATTCATATGCAGTTGGCACTGAGTCATCTTCATTAAATGTGACGTAAGTGAATCCAATGGCACCCAGTATCATCTGGCTGACCAAGATAGCTTTATTTACATATGTCTGTAAGTGTTGTGCTGCAAGGATGTCAGTCTGAAGTGATCTGAGAACTTGTGTATGCTCTGGTGTCTAATGTTTAGAGGAAAAGTCTGGATGAAATAAATCATACAATGTTTTTTTGCCTTGGGCATACTCTGGGATATATGTTCTGCCAAAATTGAAAAATTCTATAAGGATCGCAGTTTCTTAATGTATTTGGTGGTTGTTATTGGGCACCCTTTGTTTTGACTTCCATGTGGTCATGAGTTGCTTTTGCATCCAGAAACTCTTGAAGATTCTAGCTAACTATCATGAACAGCTGCAATGTCTAGTGGAGTCACTGCCCATGTCCTATTTTGAAGTAATGTTCTCAGGATGTGCAGCATATTTTGCTGATATTCCTGCAAACTTCTTCTTTTTGAATATGGGTTCTTGTTGATGTCAGAGAAGCATTGTGAATTCTTTTTCAGTTTCATATACTCTTCTCGTCTGCGCTGTGATTGTCCCGCTTTCTCAGCCCATTTGCTGGATGAGTCCTGAAAGGAATGTGAAGGGCCTGAACGGGCATGTATCAGAGTACTTATAACCCTATCAAATTGTTCCTATATATCACAGTTACATAAATAATTGTTTTCAGATCTCCACAGCTGTAGATATTTTCCCTGTGATTTAGTGTTTCCTTTATTATCTCCTTGCCTATCCCAATGATTTGTAGAAGCATGTGGTGCTTGCTTGGTAATATCCTTTTTAGGTTTACCTTTAAAGTGTGGCTTATTTGTTCTGCCCACTAGACTATCATGACCTATATGTGTATTGGTTTCATCAGTAATTTTGGTAACTCGTGCTTCTGATCCATTAGTGGAACCATTGTGAGGTGTTAGCGAACTGCCAGTGCTGCTGATTCCCCTTGTATACTTCCTAGAATGATTGAGGAGACTGTGGCATGTTTGACAATTGGTTTCATCCCCAAATCCAGGGCCGGAGTATCCGGGTATTAATTTTGTATCTGTTTTAACACATCTGGAACAGCAAGAGATGGTGTAGCATGAGTTATGGTATAGATTGCAGCAAAGACTGTACCGCATGTGGCACAGTCATCAATTGAGGGTACCATTCCAATTGGCAAGCACATTGTGAGAATTCTATGTTGTAAAACACTTCTTCAAGCTGATTTGTTTTTTGAGCAATCCAGAATAGAATTCTTTCCCATCTGGTGGGTACTCTAGCATTAATTGTTATTGGGTTAATTGCATGTTTAGCCAGCTGTGGCTGGATAGCTTGAGCAGCCCTAGTTGTAGCAGGTGTTAAAGTGTGCATGTCAAATTCTGTTAAAAAATTAGCTAATCGCTCCCTGCTACATTTTGTATGTTTGGATATAGTATGCAGTTTGTCTCATTACTGCTGAGGGGCTCAGTTTAACGTTGTTTACAACATGTGACAGTGCGCTTTGAAACCCATTTTGATTTTGCTGAAATGTTAAGGTTATTTCTAAATATTGATATGGTCTGTATTGGCCTGATACATTGGCCGCTGTGTATGTATTAAATGTATTTGTATTTGCATCAGCTGCAGGAAAATTTACACATGAGTAAAAATTCCAGTTTTGTATGATTTGTTTGACTCGACTAGAAAGGTAAAATCTCCACCCCCATTAGCTAGTCCATTTTAAAGTAAATGTTGTGTAACAGCATGTCTGCAATTAGCAAGAACATGAATTGGATTCACCAATTTAATAATGGAATTCAGAGAAGAAAAGTACTAAAGTGGGGTATTCTTATAAGGTTCAAGTTTGAACAACATACAGGCAAATGTAGGTGCTTTCAGAGGAAGATATAATCCCAAACATCACAGATGTCTCCGTATGAAGGTAAATAGGGTACCTTGGTCACACAAGATGAAACTACTCCGGAGACCCATTAAATAAGTATCTGACCTATGAACGTTGGTAGTGTCATGTTATATGTTTCCTACTGAAATAATAGGACTGTGCATTAGGATGACAAAACTTCAGAATGTGGAACTGCTGGTCCAATTCCTGGTTACCTCACAGTGCCTCACCTACAGTCCCAACCCTGCCAATTGGGAATGGGTATTATGGCAACCTGAACATGTCAATCTGGTTTCCTAAAGAAGTCATGGAAACCGATTGCACTCTTTCATTGTATTATTCATGCATGCCCAGGTGAAACAAAAGAGAGATATAAGCTAAGTATTCAATACATTTAATAAAACAATCATAATCTTGCACAGAGAGAATGAGCTGCGGTTATTAGGCACATGAAAGAGAGCAAAGTTATCAGCATAAAGAACATGGCAAAGATGATGATCAGTCCAACCATGGTAAACGGGTTCTAGATGTTCTACAGCTTGCTACCTAACCCTAAGACTATACTGAAAGCATAGTAGGTGTACCCTTCCGCCTGGCCCAATCTATTGGGTTAGCCTTGGCCCTATATCTAGAAATGGTATCAGGAGTCAGCCTACAGTGTGGATGGCAATCCTATGAGGAAGCATGTAGATTAGCACCAGCAAAGCTGCATGTCTAACACAGCATTCGTCCTAGGATGGTCATAGCTGGAATGTCCCTCTGCCCCTTTCGGGTCAGTGCATCATTTATATAATAAAACCAGACAGATCTGAAGCAATGTTATGTTCAGATGTTAGAAGCTGTTTCCTGAATGGGAAACGCAAGCACTAGGATATCGTACTGTGTTCATAGCCTTGAACAGAATATACTGATTACATGTTGAGAAAAGACTAACTAAAACATGCAACTTTTACAACAAATTCCTAGAAAAATATCATGCAAGTGAAGTGTCTAAAATATCACAGCTAAAGCAATGCAGCTAAACAAGTAAAACATAGAATATAAAATTAAATGAAATGAAGCTAAAAACAGTGGAACCAACTCTGGTCCAAGACATCCTCACAACATCAGAAGAACCAATAAGGCAATCTCATTCAAACATAAGGCTCTCTTCATTGCAGGAAATGAGGGTGTTAGAAATGGGGTCTTTGGTTGACAGTCAGGTTACCCCCTGTTCAAGCAAGGACCCTCACTCTAGTCAGGGTAAAAGAGAATCACCCTCAGCTAACCCCTGCTTACCCCCTTGGTAGCTTGGCAAAGCAGTAGGCTTAACTTCAGAGTGCTAGGTGTAAAGTATTTGTACCAACACACACAGTAACTTAATGAAAATACTACAAAATCACACAACACCAGTTTAGAAAAATAGGAAATATTTATCTAAACAAAACAAGACCAAAACGACAAAAATCCAACATACACAAGTCAAGTTATGAATTTTTAAGGATTAAACTCAAAAATAGCGCTTAGAAACAAAAATGCTTCGATGAGGTGTTAACACGGCGTCGTGACGGAGTCATTCCCAACAAGCCGACACCAGCGGCACCGGACACGAAGTCACGTAGACCCCCAAGTATAGTACCTTTGGTGAAGAGTGAAAACAAGCCGATGCGCGAAGTCGGGGATCGCGGCGTCTGTGCGAAATGTTGAATCCGCGCACTTCGAGCGCCGTCGATCACGACGTGGTGCAGTGACTTCCACAGAGTTTTGGACTTCAGCGAGGCTGCAGCGGTGTCGGGCCTGCGAAGAGCGTTGCGTTCCAGCGAAGGTCACGGTGTCGGGTGCAGGCGGTGTCACTGGATTCAGCAGCGGCGTCGGTCCGAAGTCGTCCGAAGTCGATTACCTTGGATTTACACCAGCTTTCCTTTCGAAGGCCCAGGGACTGGATAGGGCACCACTTGTCAGAGCAGGAGTCTCTCCAGAGACTCCCGGTGCTGGCAGAGAGAAGTCTTTGCTGTCCCTGAGACTTCAAACAACAGGAGGCAAGCTCTAAATCAAGCCTTTGGAGATTTCTTCACAAGGTGGAAGGCACACAAAGTCCAGTCTTTGCCATCTTACTCTGGCAGAAGCAGCACTGCAGGAAAGCTCCACAAAGCACAGTCACAGGCAGGGCAGCACTTCTTCCTCAGCTAGTCAGCTCTTCTCCAGGCAGAGGTTCCTCTTGGTTCCAGAAGTGTTTCTAAAGTCTGTAGATTTGGGTGCCCTTCTTATACCCATTTTAGTCTTTGAAGTCATCTTTCTTCAAAGGGGACTCACACCTACTTGTGAAATCCTGCCTTGCCCAGGCAAGGCCTCAGACACACACCAGGGGGTTGGAGTCTGCATTGTCAGAGGCAGGCACAGTCCTTTCAGATGAGAGTGACCACTCCACCCCTCCCTCCCAGCAGAGATGGCTAATCAGGAAATGCAGGTTATACCCCAGCTCCCTTTGTGTCACTGTCTAGTGTGAGGTGAAAAACAACCCAACTGTCAAACTGACCCAGACAGGGAATCCACAAACACAGCAGAGTCACAGAATGGTTTAAGCAAGAAAATGCTCACTTTCTAAAAGTGGCATTTTCAAACGCACAATCTCAAAATCAACTTTACTACAAGATGTATTTTTAAATCGTGAGTTCAGGGACCCCAAACTCCACATGTCCATCTACTCTCTAGGGGAATCTACACTTTAATCATATTTAAAGGAAGCCCCCATATTATCCTATGAGAGAGACAGGCCTTGCAACAGTGAAAAACGAAATTGGCAGTATTTCACTGTCAGGACATATAAACCACATTACTATATGTCCTACCTTATCCATACACTGCACCCTGCCCTTGGGGCTACCTAGGGCCTACCTTAGGGGTGCCTTACATGTAAGAAAAGGGAAGGTTTAGGCCAGGCAAGTGGGTACACTTGCCAAGTCGAATTTACAGTGTAAAAATACACTTACAGACACTGCAGTGGCAGGTCTGAGACATGATTACAGAGCTACTTATGTGGGTGGCACAACCAGTGCTGCAGGCCCACTAGTAGCATTTGATTTACAGTCCCTGGCACCTCTAGTGCACCTTACTAGGGACTTACTAGTAAATCAAATATGCCAATCATGGAATAACCAATTACATACAATTTACACGGAGAGCATATGCACTTTAGCACTGGTTAGCAGTGGTAAAGTGCTCAGAGTTGAAAACCCAACAGCAACAGGTCAGAAAAAAATAGGAGGCAGGAGGCAAAAAAAATGGGGATGACCCTGCATAAGCAAAAGTCCAACAGAGGGCCAATTTATAAGTGGCAGAGTTACCCATTCCATGTCCTTCAAACCTCCTTCAAGCTTAATTCACATCTAACAAGGCTCAAAATATGCATTTTATTGTGCATGTAAAGATAAGCCAAAAACTTCCACTTTAAAGACATAACAACACATCTCTTCAACATATATTTTCAATCCAGAAACATAAATAACATTATTTGATTTGATCATTAACAGTAAAGGATACAACTGAGGATGTAAATGCATGCTAGTGAATGAAATGTTTTTAAAACACACATTTTGCTTTGACTAATGACACAGATCCTTTGATGATGCAATTATATTTTGATCCCAAAGAAATCCTACTGCCATTTTGTATCCTTTCTTTCACTATATCCAGGTAAACACTTACCTTGATTGCCTTTCTCAAATGTGTTCTTCTTATCCAAATTGTACTGTTTTGATTACAACAGAACAGCAGACATGTTGCTATCCCACTATATGTTTCTCCACAGAGAAACACAGCAAAAATCAGTCTATAATTTATCCCAAGCAATTATTCTATATTTTTTATACATCATTTTAATATTTTGGGGGGCAGCCTCTTGACACATAAATCGGCTACTTCTGCATCAGGCACCAATGCATTGCAGCCAGACTATCAGCTAAGAATCGGTAGACAGATGAGTTCCAAGTTCTGGCTATGTCTCCTTTAGCAAGTATGGCTCCTAACCCAACTAGAATACAATATCTAAAGCCTCCACTCAAATTGTTCAGAATGCCCAACCATGCACTTTGGGGAAAAGGCTCCATCACATTCCCAAGGACTCAAGAGAGTGGTAAAATCCTCTGCTAGTAAGTTACAATGATGGAGCAGCTCCATACCATATGAATGAAATCACCTTCCTTCTTCAGGGGGGCATAGGTAGCTAGTTTTTTCCCTTCAATCTCATGGGAGTGAGGTATTTAGGCTGGATGAGTCAGAGCCCTGAGAAGAAAACTATCTTACCCACCATGCCCCTAATATTGAAAGGAGGTTAGGAAAGTTAATAATCAGTGTCTTATAAATCCATGATATGCCTCTTCTTTGAAAGGGACTCACCCACAAGAATCTTGACTTCAAGCGTGCTGTAGTCAGATATGTCAGTGAGGGATTGCCATGAGGGTGAGAGTGTATGTTGTAGTTGTAGATAGTAATAAAATTGTGTAATTCAAATTCACTTTGATGGTCCTCTTTCAAACATCTCCCATTTTCGATATGCCTATGAGATCCTACCCACCAAATTCCTCAAGTTTTACTTAAGGGTGTACCAAGGGTAATTATTCCATGCCAGCCAATCCATTGCAATGTTGATCTCCAACCAAGCATTACCACCCTCATACACTCTGGTAGGGCACCTGGGATAACTTTCCTATGGACCAGCCCAAGGAAGTTATCTCACCCGACATGTGCCACCGTTGCCTAAAAGATAGGGTATCACTACCTTGTACTCAGCCAGTCATTTATCACCAGGTTCTGTAGGGTAGTAGAGGCATATGTCCTCCATACCCATCCCCCTGTCATATCTTGTTAGTACACATTTACCAAAGGCCATAAGGGAGGGTTGATCAGCCATATGTAAGACTGGACCTTTAGCAAACAGTTCCTGAAACCAACTTGGGAGGGTGAGATGGGGAAATTTCTGGACCACATTTAAAAGTTGTGGTAACACCATTATTTTAAATAGGGCTTTCCTGTTCAGAGTATTCAGTGCATGTTTTGTACATTTAGATAGTTTCATGTTTTGATCCTCAGGAGTCCCAGCCAGATTAAGAGAAGGTCAAAACAAATTTAAAGGCTAAATTAATTTGCAGATCTTGAAAGCTTAGTCTTTGAATTTGTCTCCATTCAAATCCTTCAGCAAAATAAGGAGGGACTTAGACCAAATGACCAGTTGCCCAGAGGCCTCCTTGTGAGGTTCAACATCTAAATTAAATGAGATTATGTGAGGGAGGGTCAAGAGCTAAACAGGAGGATGTTCCCAGTATGGGGGACGATCCTGTCTTTCATCTCCACTCTCCAGTCAAATCCCCAGATTTAAGCATCACATCTGAACAACACTGACTGGAGTTCTATGGCCATGGTGAGCAAAAAGGAAGATTGAGGAGAGCCCTGTCTGGTACCCCCGCAGTCCTCTTTCACATTTAAATTGCTTATTACTAATTTCCTACTCAAACTCATTAATCTTTCTTTCGCTCACCTTTCAATTCTTCCCATGCTCCATGTTTTTCTTCTTTTCAATACCACATCAGTTCAGAATTATGCAACCTTCTCAGGATTTAAAACATATATTTTCCATCCATATCACATATACACCTATTAATGTTATAGACGCCTTTGCTCCATGTTTCATGTGTCATTTCTATTTTATATTTCAATTTCCCTCCTTTGCAGTTCACTTGCTTTAAACTCACCATATCTATAGAAACCTTTTTAAAGTGAACACTCACCATTTTTTGTGGACTGATGCTGAAGTGTTTTTACTCTGGCACCAGGCACTGCTAAACAGGTGCCAGTTGATGTGTTTTGACCAGTAAATGTTCACAAAATTGGCTAATTCCTAATTGACAAACTCAGCATTTACACAGGGCTGTAATATATGGTGCTGAGATGTACCTTTGGCATGAAAAGTTAAATGTCACTTGTAGACTGCAGAACTCATTGTGCCATCCTGAATACAACAAAGGAAAACATGGCTTTACACCTACCATTGTAACCTAAGTGCTGCAGTGTAAAACCGCAGTATGATCTACTAAATTACCATTTTAATAGGTAAAAACATCTGTTTTAAATATTGCTAATACACTCCTTTTTAAGTATTTCAGCTCACAGGTAGGGTTCATGGTATTTAAAAGTGTGATAGGTAGAAAATTAATGTTACCATGTCCCTACTGTGACAAGACCCAAAACATTATTTTCAAAGTGTCAGACCTAGCTGCCATGTGTTGAAAATCAGAGTGCAGATTCAAATACCAATAGCCCAGGATGAGACAATCTGGAAAATTAATTAAAATCAACTCATTGGTGAAGCCATATGTTTAATGCATGTTAAGAAAAAGTAACTTTTAAAAAGTTACACTTTACATGCAAGAGCTTTCAGGAGGTTAATTTGTATCAGATATTCAGCTACTCTGAACAAGTACTCAGCTTTGAATGAGGTGTGAATGAGATATAAAATTCCTGACTGGAGCGCATAATAGGCTGACCTGAATTGTCAGAGATGACTCATCTGAGCTCAACTGGCCTGTTCTGTGCCCGTACTCTTGACTCACAGTGTCAAATCCCACATGATAGGTCTCTCAAAGGGAGCAAATGGTATGCTGGGACAATTCTTGTATATTGCCTGTCTGGTTGCAAAGGGTCCTGCTTTTGTCCTACCATATGTCTGTCCATGGGTATGTTGTGGGCACAGTTCCTGCTTCAAATTGGATTCTAGGGTTAAATGAAGAAGGACACTAGAATTACAATAGTATATTCCGCACTCACTTAATCAGCCCTCTGAGTCCAAGTTTAGTGTGGCCTTCAACGTTTGCCGTTTTAGATTTTTCATGACACATTACATTTTGGCCCTGTTTACAGTCACACCAACAGGAAATAACACATGATTATGTAGGTCAGAGACTGGTAGCCTATACTCCCTTGGTCAGAGAGGAACATGGAATGTCTTTACAACAGAGACAGAGAGGATCAGAAGGGGCCAGATAGAGAGAACCAGAGAACCAGAGGAGGCCATTAATTGACATATTAAACTGCGCTAGAGGGACAGATATCATTCGAACATCACGCTTTTTGTACGGCGTACTGTGCGTACTGTGCGTCACCACACAGCAAAGCAAGCAAAGTCAAGCTCTACATTCTAGAGAAACGTCCTACAGATCCCGGAAATTGTTGAAGTTGCTGATCCATTCAAACAGTAAGACTTCAAAAATGGTTGGAACAAGAGGGAAAACAAAGAAAGCCAGAGAGGCCAACGAGGCACTCAGTTATCCAGTAAAATCCCAAAGACCAGAGCAGGAACCCAACAGCTTACAAGATCTGGGGCAAGACCTGGGCCCTAGAGCCACTAAATTATCCCAGGGGGAATTTATAACCCAAGGAGTGGTCACAGCAGAGGCCGCAGCAGCAGAGGATGCCCATAATGGGATTCCCAATGATGAAAGCAAACCAGGAGGGACACCCGAAACGGCACCAGGGTCTATGCTGTCTATGCGTCTAGTCCATACCGACTCTGATGATATGGGGCATGTATCACTGAATGCAGGTGAAACGGTGGGGGGCCTTGTTAGTCCTCTGCATAGGAAACAGCAGTATATACCGGCGCACCTGGGCTCAGGTGGGGCCAGGGGAGCAAGGGAAATTAAATCAAAGATAAATACTATTACCAACTATTACAACCATATAAATCTAAATTCTGATTGGCTGCAGAAGCAAACCTTTAAAGCTTGCGACCTCCCATCACAGCCATCAGGGGAAAAAGGTGACAATAATGTGGAGGGCGAGCTGGAGCTCTTAGAGACTGGGCATCAGGATTCCTGTTCATCCCAGCAGCGATCTGCCCGATCATCACGACTACCCTGTGGAACGAACAACTCTTTTGTGGGTAGCAAAGTGGGGTCAATTAGTTCCCCAGAAAGGGGCAGTTTCTCGGAAGAACAAAGACAAAGAAAAAGAAAAAGTAATGAATCACCTCATCCGGAAGCCCAAATGGGACCACTACATTCTAGGAGCTCTCCACTGATATTCCCTTTACTTCATCTAAAACTAGAACCTACAGTCCTTCAAAATGCAAAGGGGCCTGAAACAGAACAATCATTGCAGAAATATTCACATAAGCTCTCAACACCACAGCTTCACCATGGGAGCCAAACTGTAAAAACGAACCTAACGTTGAGCAGATTTGATCATAGTTCTTTTAGTCTGGAGCTCTCCTCGCCTGACAACTTCGTAATTGGTAGTATAGAGCCCCAATTAAACAGTATAACATTGGAAGATTTAAACCTCTTGGAAGGCAGCATAATGCTAGGTCATAGAGGAGAGGACGATAAGAACTCAGAAGGCCAGACAAATAATGAGCAAAGTGAGCAAACCTGGGGAAATAGAGACGATACCTCATTAGATCAACCAATTTTAAGCATCATGAAAGTTATATGCACAACATTGGACTCAATTGCAACAACGATCATGGTCCAGTCTCAAAAATTTGATGATCAACTTGAGCTAACTAAACAATTTACTAACTCATTACAGACCATAGATCATAGGATGGCCTTAGTAGAGGGTGTAATAAGGGAAAATCTGTTGCACCAGGCAGTGGCTGAAAAAATGGACATGATGGACAGGCAAGTTTGTGGCCCACTGCTGGAAAAATTACTGGAAGTTCCGAAAGTAATCAAAGACATAATCGAAGATTGCAAATCTAGTCTCAATAACACACAGGCGTGTAATCACGAGTCAGCAAAAACAGAATCTAGAGTAACTGAAAGACCAATAGATAGTGAAGACAAAGAAGGGCCCTTTGACACGGGACGAGACGAGTGCCCAGACGCAAAAACCCACATAGACAAGACGGAGAGAATCAACAAAAGTCCTGTATCTGCAATCGAAATCTCAAATACAGTAGAAAAAAGGACTCTGAGTAAAGGGCATCAACAAACAGGTAGACGGAAATACACATGGAAAAAAGCTAGAGGAAACAACAAAGTATCGGCAAAAAAGGCTTTAAATATGCCGAAACAGGCAAGCCCAACAGGGCAGATCAGGAACACAGGCGATGAGTTTACTCAACAGCAGCCTAAAGATCAGTGCATCAAGCCCGAGAGTCTCGAGAAACCAACTGACAAAGATATTAGTTTTATAAATAAAAATCCTGGATTATTGTGCGATAAAAGCTGCACCCACCATTCTCATATAAACCGAATCCCCATTGGCCCTAGGGGCTACCAAGCATCTGGGTACGACTTAGACAAAGGAAATAGACCAGAAAAAGACTCAGGTTCAAATCACGGGATCAATGAGGCAAACGATCCCTTAGTCAATGGACAACATAAATGGAGCCCAGAGACAACAAAATCAAGTACCGGCATTGATAAGCACCTCCCAGCCATAAAAAGAGATCACTCAATTCAGGCGCATTATCCAAATACAGTAGGAGTCCATAATGGAAAACGTCAGCAGTCTCTGAACTTTATCATCGAGGGGGTAGAACAAGAAAATAGCAAAAGTGAAAACGGAAGGGCAGAGAGCCCAGAATGCACAAGAAGCGAACAAAGTACAAGAAAAACCATGTGCGTGGATAATACAATAGCCCCGGTTCCCGCACCTCGGTCAAAAGTAAAATACTGCTCTCAGGCTAGCTCTGGAAACCACAACTTTAGTAGCCAGCCAGGGTGGGTTACTGATCCACCTGCTCCACCGCGTCCAGTGCTTGACTTGGAAACTAAAGGAAAAAAGGATAATTGGCCTCCACAAAGGCAACCTTACGATGAACTTAGGAACAAAGAGTTGCAACTCGGGAGGGAAAAAGGCCAGGTAGAACGAACATTGACTAGTTGGGCAGCTACTATTTACAATAAAGCAAAGGAAGATAATCAACCTCAAGGAAGATGGTCACAGGGAGGTGTCGGGCAAACCAAGATTCGCACTGAAATAATTAAAGAGCCTGACGCCACAATTACATTTATTCCCGAGTACTCCTCAAGAGGAAGTCACGACATTCTAAATAGGACTAACATCCTACATTTGGTCAATTCTTTGCCAGCTCTGCAGAACGTAACAACTAAAGACCTCCTCTCAGTAAGATTTATGCAAAGGAAAGAATCGGAGAACGGGGAATCAACAGAAACAGTCTGGGCTTCACCTTGGATAGTAGAACAGATTCTAAAATGTTCTAACATGATGAAGACATGGGGAATATCTACTGCTATTCCACAAAAGGAAGCATATCCAACAATATTTCTTGAAAAAGCTCCAAAGCAAAATGTGTCGGGCAGGCAAGAGGCAGAAGGCAATTCTGGTTCGATACTACAGGGAGCAATTAGTTCCAAACAACAACTCCCTGAACGAATAAACCTGAGTAATATGAGGTTCTGCCTGTCTGTTAACTCCCCTAGAAACAGCAGGGGCAATCCCCCACAGTTGCAGAATGATGAAGAGCAACCATCTAGAAATTTGTAGCAACAAATGGGTAGCTCAAATATAAAAAATAGAACTAGTCCCACATTAAAAATCTTAAGCTGGAACATTGCAGGCCTAAAAAGCAAAATGGAAGATAAGGATTGGGTCGAATTTATTAAACAGCAAGACATCAGCTGCTTCCAAGAAACTTGGTCTACCAACGTCATTGACCTAGACGGGTTTTCCACTTTTTACATACCTGCTATCAAACAAAAAAAAGGAAGACCATCGGGAGGTCTGACCATTTGGATCAGAACTTCACTATTGGGAAACTCAGCTGTAACCCATGCCATATTAAGCAAGGAAATCCAGACGCTTGCAGTAAAACATGAGGAGTGGTCACTTGAAATAGTAAACGTGTACCTCCCTCCCGTTAGCCGGGCCCAAGTCATGCCTGGTGTGCGGCTCCTCGAAGATCATATCTCAAATAAAAGATCTAAGGGTTGGAGGAACCCAACACTAGGTCACGCGAATAACCGTCCCCCTCAGTTTTGTAAAACCCTTCTTCTAATATGTGGCGATTTTAACACTAAACCCCATTCTATTCTTTGGGATGAACAAGTAGTAGAGGAAGATCACGGTTGGAATATTCCAACGCCCCTCATCCAACATTGCCAAGATTCCAAAAAAGGGGAACTAATCTTTGAAGTACTAATAGAAGGCGGAATTCGCACAGTAAACGGAAGAACCAACTCAGACAGAACTTTTAAATCTACCTTTCGAACTGGAAAAAGACACAGTATAATTGACTATATGGCAATAAACATCGAAGCCTGGCATTATGTTATCGATATGGAAATAAGGGACAGGATCGAGAGTGACCACGACCCATTGCTAATGGAGATAATCCATCCGGACGCAAGCCTGAGGAAGGTTGAGTTTCCACTTAACGGAAATTGCTTAGCAATAACCATGAGACCAAATAGGAAAAACATACTAAGGTCGAACGTGGATGAACCCTATTTGAGTGTACCTAGTCAAACCTGGTTCCTATCACTTAGTACATTATTAAACCTACCAGTTAATGAAGCTTTACCCCTACTGGATAATTTTAACAACTTGCTACTACAAACAACAAAGGAAAGAACTAAGCATCCCCAAACTAACCCTAATACGATGGAGGGCTGGTTCGATGAAGAGTGTTTGAAACTAAAAAAGACACTATCGCAAGCACTAAAGAATCGCCATCTGAACAACCATAATGAGCAATACTTTTATGAATGCAGGCAACAGTACAAAAAATTACTAAGATATAAAAGGAAGACATTTCCACATAAGCTCTGGAAATCCCTCCTGCAGGCAATATCGGCAGGAAACTGCAAAAAGTTTTGGGAGATAGTCAGATGGGGATGCGAAGGCCCTTCGAAGAACCTAGAATTGAATATCAACCCACAACTCTGGGTAGAGCATTTTACCGCCTTGTACCAGGAAGAGGCCAAGACGGCATCCCGGAGTATGAATAACTCAACCAGCCTCATCCAAGGACTGGAAGGTAGTAACCAAAGATCAAACAAGGGAGTTCCACTTCAAACAACCTATGTAGCATCATGAAAAAGGTTTATTAGATCGTCAAATGGAACCCAGAATGAATTAGTCCCAAACGAACTCCTTGGCACAAATGCCACGCAAGCAACCCATTCTATCCCTCGTGCAATGGAGCTGACACCGGAATTCAGCGAGAAAGAGATTAAACAAGTTATTCTCCTTCAAAAACCGTATAAGGCTGCAGGCCCAGACGGCATACCTTCAGACGTTTATCGTAATCAGTTAACGTTATGGCTGCCTGCTCTAACAAGCATATTCAACAGTATTTGGCACCACGAGGTAATTCCGACCTCTTGGAAGAAATCAATAATTGTCCCAATTCACAAAAAAGGACCTCGGGACTTGGTGTGCAACTATAGGCCTATCTCACTGCTTGACAGTGTTGGAAAAATCTTCGCCAAATTGATCCAGCTGCGTTTAGATCAATGGCTGGAGGATGGAGATTTAATATCGACACACCAAGCTGGTTTTAGGAGAGGCCAAAGCACAATAGATCAACTTTTTAAGCTGAATATGATCTGCGCGAAATACGCCACCCTAAAAGATTGTGCATTATATCTGGTCTTTGTGGATCTTCAAACAGCTTTTGACAGCGTCAATCGCCAAATATTATGTTAGTTATTGTCAGAAATGGGCATACAGGGGAAAATTCTAAGGCTGTTAATTCTACTGCACACAGGGAATACTGCTAGGGTTAGATATTCCACGAGAAATGATTATACAGCAGAAATTCCAATCCAGCGTGGCGTAAAACAAGGATGTGTTTTGGCCCCAACCTTGTTTAACTGTTATATAAATAAAGTAAGCCAAGATCTGAGGGAATTAAATCTGGATGTGCCAAAACTAGCCAATGAAAGTATACCTATCCTGCTTTTTGCTGACGACACTGTATTACTGACAAGAACAGAGATAGCAATGCATCGTCTACTTAGGGGTTTCGAATCATTTTGCACCTCAAGGAGCATGGTAATTAATGAGGAGAAAACAAAGTTTATGATTCTCAACCCAAAACAAACGATGCATTCGACCTTCAGGGTAAACAACAAGCCCTTGGCTCGAGTGACCACCTATGACTACCTGGGTTGCAGACTGGACGAAAAACAGACATGGAAATCACAAATCTACAAAAGTAACATCTCCTTGGCCCAGCACGCCGGAGCGGTACTTAGATTTGCTAAAGCCACAGGCAACCATTCTGTGAGTTCTGCACTGCTTGCTTATAAAACCAAAGCAAGGACGGCAGCACTTTACAGCGCAGAGATTTGGGGATTTAGAAAGACCCCATTAATACAAGTAACTGAGAATAATTTCCTACGCCGATTACTTTGTTTAGGCACTGCCGCACCAATGAATGCGTTGAGAACTGATTTACAAATGAGAAAGGTCGAGGATTACATTGCACTGGCCCCGATAAGATATTGGATCCGTATCTGGGCAAAAGAGGAACTCAAACCATACAGAGAAACACTCATGGACATCATGAAGCTACAAAATTACCGAAAATTGCCTTGGTTTAAACACATCTCAACTACCCTGGTTGCTATTGGCCAAGAAGACCTCTGGCTTCATCCAGGGAAAATCAGAAAGCCCAGTTTATCTGTCATTAAAAAGGCATACTGGGACCAAAAGACTCAGAGTATGTGTGAGACACTTAGCCCTTTACTCAAGAGGTACATTTTGCTCAACCAAGAGCTTAAACCAGCAATTTTCATAGACTGCATCTATCCGGAAGAAAAAAGGGCTCTCTATTTTAAATTTCGTATGGGTACATTACCAGTGATGGCGGTGACTAACAGATGGCAAGCCGTCTCACAGTGCGGATCAGAATGCTGTCCTTGCCTTCATGGTGGCCAAGAAACATTATCCCACTTCCTTTTATTATGTCATTTTACGCTTAAACTCCGCAAATTGTACTTACGTCCGCTTTTTAGATCATACGGGATCAGGAAATGTAATGAGGCGGAAGTGCTTTGTATGCGATCAGATGAGAAACATATTGTGGCGAAGGTTTCAACTTATATATTGGAAGCGTGGAAGTTACGTTCATCAATGTACTCACAGTTGGCCTAAGTATAATTACTTGTGTTATCCTAGCTATCATTAGTATGAGACATCGCTGAAGGTTGCTGATTAAACCAGGCAAGGTCCTGGGTTATTATTATACTGCTGGCAGGTATCGCAAGAACCCAAATGATTAGTGCAAGAATAGGATATTTAAATTTTAGATCTATAATGTTTTTAGAATAAGTAAAGAGTCTTATGCCAATTATGGCTAATAATCAAGTTTTATGATATTGCAGGGCATATTGGATTCACCAAGGGCCACGTAAAATCAAAAACTCAAGTATAGTTTTTCTTTTTTACAATGTTTTATTTAATGTGATTTTATTGCGTGTGATGGATTGATACTTATTGTGTATTATTGTTATGGCCGGATAGGCTGACAACAATTAAATAAATGGTAAAATGGAATGTCTTCCCCACCCAGAGTCTGGAAACCCTACAAAGAGGAACCCTCACACAGTCTTCCTCAGAACACTGCTAGACTTAAGTAAGCATGTCAGGTGCACTGAAAGTGCTGCACGTGGCATCTGTGACCTTTGAAAAGTGCCTGACCTCTCAGGACCCCCTTCATCTTGAAACTGTAAAACAGAATGAAATTCTAAGGATTATAAGGCTCCTCTGGGTGGCTCCAGGAACATACAAATGCTGAAGAAGACATACCCGTAGAAATCATAGCTGGCATCCTGAGAGTCTCTATTTGCTCTTCCTGAGGTTTGAGGGCCCTTGAAAGTGCACTTCTGCAGTTGTTTCAACATCAAAAAAGTTTTTGAAGTTTTTAAACACTTTTACTCCAGAACTCCAAAGGTACAGAGGCAAAACTTATATGTGACCGACAGTCAATGATGGCAGAGTGAATGCTAGGTTTGTCTCACATGGACAAGAGTTTTTCCTCAACAAAACACTAAGTGAGCTTCTCAGATTGGGACTTATAAACTTTTATGTACCTACCTATTTTAAATCTCTAGTGAGGCCAATCTACTTGGTGTTTCAAACCTGAGCTACATCCCAGCTGGCCTCAAATTGTGCCTATGTCCTAGAGTACAATGACCATTGACTATCATTGGTGCTTTGCGTGTCCTGGTGCAATTTTCAAACATTTTTTTTAAAAATCATGTCTACGGTTCGCCTTTTTGGATTTTTGTAATTTTGATGTCAGTTTGCATATTCTTTTTTATTCTATTAAGAATTTTATGGTGTTGTGTTTCATACTATTTACCTGTTTTGATACTTCTAAATGCTAGACCAGTGGTTCCCAAACTTTTGACTTCTGTGGACCCCCACTTTATCATTACTGGATGCCGCGGACTCCCACCGAATCATTATTGGAATCTGGGGACCCCCCACTTTGTCATTACTGAAAGCTGGGGACCTAATTTTTTAATATTATTTAATTTTCTAAGTAGCCGCAGTCCCCCTGAGGAGCCTTCGCGGACCCCCAGGGATCCCCGGACCACAGGTTGGGAACCACTGTGCTATATATTTTTGTTAAATTAAGCTTGTCTGTTTTGTGCTATACCTAATAGATGTCTAAATTACTGAAACCTTTAACTGCACCTAACAAGACAGTGACTTTTTTTATTTGTGATGGACACCAATCCACCACAACTAATTAACCACTTCTCTCTTAGGCGATCTCTATTGATAGTCAAAAGTACTGCAGGTCCCACCCACGTGAGGGGATCTCAGAGCACTTTTCTATGGTATGTCTTCTTAAGTGTAGATGCTCACCTTTCTTCAAGAAGGCCTGTAGAAACACTTAAGATAAGAACATTATGCAGCCTATCAGGAAGGCTACAATGGCCAAATTCTTCAGATCATATTTAAAAAAGGGTAACGGAATCCATATACATGTATATTTAAAGCCAAATACTTTCATAGACAGCTTACAACTCTTTCAAAAACCCTTCTTTTAAAAGTAGAGAGATGAAGGATAGAAGTACAGTTCATCCCTATAGGCTGCCGTTATGTGAGGGTGAAAATAGTGTATGTTCCTTTAATGACTCAGAGACCACTAGTGTCCCATCATACTCAGTAGGTGTCTATTGATTCATTACTTTTTTTCCAGCTCTTAGTGACAGGATATTGGTGCACTGAGTTCACCCTTCTTAGCATTTTCTCTTCAAAACTCTCAAGCAGATGCTTCTGACTACTGCCTCATTCGACAGTTTTCAACAGTCCCTTGTATTTTCTGCATTTTCTGATAGCAATTTGTGGTATTTAGTCAAATGAAATATGATCTTTATTTGACAAGTGTCCTGCCTGTGAGAGAAAGAATTCCAAGCCAAACCCTCATGACGGCTGCATCATCTGCCTTCTTAAAACCATGTTCCTGACAAATGCCAACACTGCAGAAAGTTCAGTGAGGGAAAGGTAGTAAAGTTGTCTATATAGCACAGACAGATGCAGGAAGCCAGAGTTGTCTGAAGGTGGGACGTCAGAAGAGCGAGGAGAAGGTCAGTCCTTTATCAGGGCTCTTCCACCTCCCTCTGAGCACCCCAGGTGTGGACGGTCCAACAAGAGGAGTTCATCCCAGAAACAATGTTGTTACAGGTTGACGTTGAGAGCATTGACATCGAGACAATGTACAGCACCAAATGGGTCTACATCAAAGAGGAGGTGGAAATCGAAATCCAGACTGGGTAGGTCCACATTAAAGGTGACTACACAGTTGAGGCACAGGAAGACTTCAACATCAAGGAGTGTCTTGATATCAAAACAGAGAGAAAATTCAATGTCGAGGAGTGTGTTGATTTTGAAACCTAGGATAATGTTGACGTTGAGGAGTATGTCAATGTTAAAAACATTAAGATATACTTATACTTATACTTATATTTTCTCTCATCTCCAATATGGCTATCAGACTCTCCTACTCCTCTGCCTTCATCTCCTCTGCCGCCACCACCACCACCTCCTGCGCCTCCACTGCCTTCAACTCCTCCTCCTCTAGCACCACTTCCACTAGCACCAACACCACTTTCTCTACCTGTGTAAGCCTCTCTTCTGAGACTAAGAGTTTCTCTGAAACCATTTGCGCCATTCCAGACATCACCACAGGTCCCACACTCTTTATATCGACCATCCTACAGACACTCTTACTATCATCATCAT
This sequence comes from Pleurodeles waltl, assembly GCF_031143425.1. NCBI lineage: Eukaryota > Metazoa > Chordata > Amphibia > Caudata > Salamandridae > Pleurodeles > Pleurodeles waltl. The sequence goes on from NC_090437.1 coordinate 541,405,238, forward strand.
GCGTCTAGGTCTAGGTCAACATCACGTACACGGTCTAGACACCATTCCTACTACTCCACCTGCTCTTCCAGCACAGGAAGATATTCACTAATATTGTCTTACTCTTCGCAACCACGAGTTTCCCCAGTGGATGATGTCACTACATTCCAGGAGGTCCTGGTGGAGGCTGCAAAATTAAATATTCCGATGTCAGTTCCAACACTCTCCACATCAGTCATATTTGAGACGCTTCACCACTGATCAGCATTAAGGCCTCTACTTCCTTTGTTTCTGGCCTGTTGGAACCAGTGAGGGATCTTTTCCTCATTCCATCTTCAGCTAAATCACTCTGTTGATGCTGAACTTCAAGAAATACAGGCCTCCAGAGATAGATCCACACTTTTTCTCCTATCCGACCCACCCCCAGAGCTGGTGGTCATCCTAGCAACTGAAAAACATCATTCTACCGCTCCTTCATCCACTGTACCATCAGACAAGGAGAGTAAGAAATTAGATTCACTGGGTCGCAAGGTATGCGGTTCAGCTACTACCACTGTGAAGGCAGCAAG